>NC_059133.1:37184504-37809504 GCF_020740605.2 Lemur catta
GGATCAAAAGTTGCAGGCCAATGCCTACCTATGGATGGCTCTTCTTAGAAAAACATTGTAAAACTCTGGAGAAGTGATAGGGGACAAAGTGAAAGAGAAGGTGACAGGGTGATTCATTCTAAGATCAAGGGAACTTTGGGGAGGCATCCACACGTGGGGAAGGTCAGGAGGAGAGAGCCCTGGCGCTCCACCTTCACCCCACAGGCACTGCAGCCTGAGCTATGAGAGGACCCCAACCACCACCACAGAACTCTGGACTGATCAGCGAGCTGCTTGGAGTCTGCGCAGAGACGCTGCCCCAAGACAGTGGGTGCAGCAGGGATTTGGTGGCTACCGATCCAGGTTAATGCTGCTCACCCCATTCTGAGCTCTCAGGTGCAGAGCAGCAGGTCTGCACTGGGCTAGGCTTTGCAACAGCACCACTCACATCACCGCTGCTGGGCCAGGGAGAGAGTGGGTGGAGCGTATGTTTCCCCGTGCCATGCCCTGTGACTGGGAGTCAATCGTCCATACCTCCAGTGCAGGCTCTGAGTAGAAGATGCACCTCAGGTGCCAAAGACACACAGCAACAAAAATAAATATAAATAAATGGAACTTGATTGAATTAAATGGTTTCTGTACAGCTAAGGAAATAATCAACAAATAGACAACCTACAGAATGTGAGAAAATATTTGCAAACTATATATGCAATAAAGGGCTAATATCTAGAATCTACAAAGAGCTCAAATAAATCAACAGGTAAAAAGAACACCCCACTGAAAAGTGAGTAAAAGACATGAACGGAATTTTTTCAAAAGAAGACAGAGAAATGGCCAACATATGAAAAAATGCTCAACATCACTAATTGTCAAGGAAATGCAAACTAAAACCACAATGAGATATCACCTTACCCCCATCAGAATGGCTATTACTAAAAAGTCAAAAAACAATAGATGCTGGCATGGATGCAGAGAGAAAGGAACACTAATACACTGCTGCTGGAACTGCAAATTATTACAGTATAACCTCTGTGAAAAATAGTATGGAGATTACTCAAATAAATAAATACAGACTTACCATTCAACCCAGCAATCCTACTACTGGGTCCCTACCCAAAGAAAAGAAGTCATTTTATCAAAAAGACATCTGCACTCGAATGTTTATCATAGCACAATTCACAATCACAAAGATGTGGAGTCAGCCTAAGTGCCCATACGTTCATGGGTGGATTAAGAAAATGTGGTGTATGTGTACACACACACACACACACCATGGAGTACTACTCTGCCCTAGAAAGGGATGAATTAATGTCTTCTGCAGCAATTTGGATGGAACTGGAGACTAGTATCCTAAGTGAATTATCTCAAGAATGGATAAACAATACCACATGTACTCTCTAATAATTGAGAGCTAATCACTGGGCACACATGGGCACAGGGGGGAGTAAAAGTCATTGGTAATCAAGGAGGGAGGGGTAAAAACATACTTATCAGGTACAATGAACACTATTTGGGTGATGGGCACACTAATAGCCATTACTTAAGCAGTGTAAAAAATATCCATGTAACAAAACCATCTGTACCCCTTAATATTTTGAAATAAAAAAGAGATCTAAATAGAAATTATGAATTAATAAAGAATATGACTCATGGTTATAACATTTACTATCTTGGCATTGGGAACCTGTTACTAAAATTTCCTATTTCAATTATCTTGTTATCTCTTAATATTTTCAAAGTTTGGATAGATGTGCAGGGTTTTAAGCTAAACATATAAATATTCACAACAACACTGACCTCTTCCTCTATATACAGAAGTATATTTACATTCTGCCCTCTCTGCTTCACATTACCAGTGTCCACATGTTTTAGCATCTATTTACACATCCTTCTTGGGATCCAAAAAAGAATTCAAATGTTGAAGGAGTCATGACCTAAAGTATTTGTGATTTAAAACCTACTGAGAATCATCCACAATTCACTACGTAGCTTCAAAACATATGCTCTGTTCAAAAGTGCTATTTGTGGATTGAAATAAACATTTTTCAAAAGGTATAATGCCATGGCCCTTTTAAGAATCATGATAAATTGAGATCTAAAATAGGAAGTAAAAAGAGCTTTTATCTAAAGCTACTACCTAAATCCAGCATTGGCTACTTGTTGGGAAATAAACGGTGATCTGTAATAAGTGAGCTATCATAGAGGCTCTCATTACAAATGCACCATTAAAGGAATGCCTGTACACTTTCATTCATATTTCATTCAGTTACATTCACACAAATTCAATCCCATTCTTCTGGCTTGGGTCAAGGTGTGTTAGGCATTAAGTACAGACTATAGTAAATTGGGTTCTTGTAAAAGTGGTAGGGAAGGACCGAGCGGGATACTAAGAATATAAATGAACATATCCTCTCCAAAAAGTTCTTAGCTGACAGCAAAAATCTAACTCCTAGTTTGATGAAGTCAGTGTAACACCACTCACATCCTCTTCTCCATAATCAACACTTCTTATCTGAGGGCAGGCTTGACATGAGGGGATTGTAATAGCCAACATGAGAAAGGAGGGACACTTCTCATTTCAATTAATTTCCATCTGGCAGTTCCACTGTAAAGCATAGCAGTTTCACAGAAGAATGAACTTCAGAAAATAACAAAAGATGGTTTCTGATTTAATCCTATGAGTTCAATTGCATAACCACAGAAATCCTACTATGCACCATCTTGAAAAACTGTACATTCTTTGTTCTTTATTAGGCCTCCTAGAACAATCTAAAAGCAATGTTACTAGTATTTCTGATTAAAGCCAAAACAGAGCATTGATGAAAGCTATAAATTAATCTCTGGAAAGGCCTTTGTCTCATCATTTGTTTTCCTTATTGTGAAAATATGGCTTGTGTCACAACCATGCTCCCTGCTGAATCAGACCATGAAATGAGCATCTAACTTGCAATGTTTCTCTTACATGTGGCTGTTGTCTCACAGGCCTGGCTACTGATCATCATTCAGAGGTGTATTTAATTGATCACTTACCATGCACACACAAAAGGCAGGGGTCAGACGCTATCACCAACCATGGACAATAAGAGGTACATATGTCTATAACATGACAACAGAATAATGGGCATTCAGCTCGTAACCACAAACTACTGCTGATATCACAACCCAAATTCACATCACATAAAGTAATTAGCAAGACCAATCCTTACAGCCATTATGCAAAACAGAGAAGCCAGACTGAGCTGTGGAAGCAGCCAGCTTATTTTTGAGCTAAACAATTTAGGTGCAACATGTAGAAGAGAGAATGTATTATTTACTGAACATTCATACTACAAGAGAGCAAGAGGGTAAATGATGTCTCAAATGAAATAACAAATCAATAAAGACTCACTGCATTCTACTTCAAATAAGAATCTCAGAGGATTATTCCTTGATTCTACAATAAAAAAAGTGTATCACTCTTGGGCTAGCACTGCAATAATAGTTCATCTTGTATACTTCTTGCAATTTCAGTGGAAGGCAAAGGATTCTTAACACCTTTAAAATGAAGATGACTCGTGATGTTGCAGTTAGCAATGTAAATAGAATGCTCACATTTCAGTTCACACATTCTCATGTGTTAATATTAATTTATAATAGACATTAGATCTTGCTATACCTTTGCAGATCTTTCTTCAAATATTGTCTTATTTTTCAAAAACCCTACACTCAAACAGCATTACAATCACATAAAATTTCTAGCATACTAAAACAGTCATAAAAGTAAAACATTCAGAATAATATGTATGACTGCTCACACATACTAATTTGTTTTTAATAAATTTCTATCTTTTGGTTAAAACATTCACAACCTACAAGTTTATTTTTACTGAAGATGAGTCCTTAAAGACTTAGTGTTGAGCTTCATTGTGAAGAACAATGCTTTAGCGGCAGGGGCAGGGTAGCCTTTCCTTGTTGGGGGTTGGATATTGGTTCCCTGACAGGAATTTTAATGTTTCTTCAAGAATATCAAATGATTTAATCTCAATGACCTCACACATCACATCAAGTACACTGACAGTTCATCTACCCTGAAAGCCAACACCAGAATTATTCAGCCTACATTCACACGTCTTTTTCTTCCTATGTCAACAACTGTGTTTGTTTTTATATAGTATTGTCAAAACCTCACATTTCTTCTGTATTTCAGCATTATGTTTTTAACTTACTTTATAGTTTAAAAAAACACTAAAACTTAGTACATATCAGTAATCATGCTAACATCTTTCCAAATACTAATTCATCTCATAGTCATAATCTTTTAACATAGCTGCCACTAGTACCCCCATTTTATAGATAAGGTAATTAAGACACAGAGCCTAATGGTTTTGCCAAGGTTACACCACTATTAAGTGGCAAAGTTGACACTGGAACTCAGGAATCTGACTCCACACAGAGTAATTCTAAGGCTTTCTACTAATCATGCATAGCATTGATGAGGTTAAGCCACTTAATACATTTTTTCAGAAATCTTAATTTAGACTTATGAATAATTCTAAAATTTACCCAAATGTTAAATATATATGAATAGTAAAGAAAATCAGAAAAGGTAATGCTTTATTCTACCAGTTACCTAAAAGACATGAAAATTCAGTACAGAAAGATGATAATTCAAATCAGCAATGAGAAGAAGCATTCATTAAGTGGTAGAGAGGCAAGTGGTTAGTATTCAATCTGGGTACACAACTTAAGATGCTTATGTAAATAACATTTATATAAGTTTTTATATTATATAAATCCCCTTGTTTTAGTATATTAAAATACATTAATTACAATTAACATATAATATTCTGATGCTCTGAATTCCAGATTATGAAAAACTAAAGGAAGGAAAAAAATCATACATCTGAACAAGTTTTATCAAAGACACAGGTAGAGTTTAGATAATATCATCTTTAAACACTCAAGATAGTTTTAAAATATAACTACTGACATCATAAATGCTCCAGTAGAGACTTCCAGTGCTCACTTGTGGTTCTCCTCTCCTTCCAAGAAGATACATTTTGGTGGGCTAAGTAACTCCTTCAGGCAAATCAGCTGAAAATGTGACATATTTCAGATGGTGTGGTTAAAAGAGAGTGGGGCTCCACCAGCTTGAATCACTGAGTGATTGTGTGAAACAGAGCACTCTATCACCTTAAGTTGAATATGTGGCATGAGAAGAAATATACTTCTGTTTCATTGAACCAAAGAGATTTCAAGGTTGGTTGCTGTAACATCATAAAAAATATATATATGTGATCTCTGTCCCCTTCTCCATTCCCTGGCACAGAGCTCCTAAAACCCTCATAATTTCCTGGAAGACAGGAGTGTCTTTCGTTCTAATGAGGTAACTCCTAGCAGGCTTCTAGATAGCTTCAGGATGGGGTCTGGCAGTTATCAGAAAGACCAAGCTGTGATTAGAAGCTTGGAAGTTTCATCCCCTCACCCATGCTCCAAGAAGGGGAAAGGGACTAGAGAGTAAGTTAATAATCAATCATGCCTATATGATGAACCCTCCACAGAAACCCTTAGCAACACATCCACATGCTAGGAGGGTAGTACACCCCAACTCCACGGTAGCAGGAGCTCCTGTGCTTAGGACCCTTCTGAAATTTACCCTAAGTACCTCTCCACCTGAGTGTTCATCTGTATCCTATGTAATATCCTTTATAATAAACTGGCAAATGTATTTCCCTGAGTTCTGTGAGTCACTCTAGCAAATGATCTCACCCAAGGATGGTGTTGTGTGTATCTCTAATTTGTAGCTAAATTAGAAGTTATAGGTAATCTAGGCACCCATCACTTGCAATCAGCATGGGAAGTGGACAACAGTCTTGTGGGACTGAGCCCGTAACCTATGAGGTCTGTGCAAACTCCAGGTAGACAGAATTAAATTGAATTGTAGGACACCCAGTTGATGTCTACAGGGAACTGGAGAATTGCCTGGTATAGGGAAAATCTCCACATATCTGGTGTCAGAAGTGTTGTGAACATAGGGGGGAATTTTATTTTTTCCTGTACAGTTGCTTATTCCTGAAGCATAGGCTATTCCATCCTGATTAGCAAAAGTGCTAACATGGCAAAACAACATACCAAGGAGGCTATATAAAAGCATGACAGGTCATTTATAAATCCACAGTAGAATTTAAAACACCATTAGAGATGGTAAATAATAAACAACATAAAATTCAAAGTGGGAATTACAGGTCAAATTTGACCAGCTTTCCAAAAATGGAAAGAAAAAACCCAAAAGTTGACTACGATAAGAGAGTTCATGATAAAATTAAAGATAACTGGTTTTCAACATATGGATGATAAGCATGTTTTTGAAGAGATGAAGACAACTAAAACAAATATTACCCAATATGTTGAGAGTTAAATAATGATCTGCATAATCAGATGAAAAAAACTCAGCATGTACAAGTCAAAATTAATAAAAAGATAATTGTGCTAAATTGAGTTAAAAAATCATTCCACTAAGAATACAGGCAGAGGCAGAGAGAGAGAGAGAGAGAGAGAGAGAGAATATGAGAGAATGAGAAAGAGAAAATCAAACAGGCCACAAACATTTGAATTAGTATGTTACAAAAGGTGAGAAATAAAAGGGATATCAAGTATTACCATGCACTTCAAAATTTTAAATACTAAGCCAAACTTTATCCTTTAAACAAGTTTGCCTAAACGTGAAATAAATGCTCATAGGATTTATCTGAAAGCAAGAGTTTAGTTTCTTTTCTTATTTGTTGTCAAAAACCCTAAAGACTACAAGCTACAGTGCAATGCCAGGTTCTCTATGAAAATATGAATGGAAAAGAGACCCTTTAAGGAAAGATGATTGCAGAAATTGAGAGCATACAACTACTTCAGAGTGTTTGACTACTAAATCAGACATGTTTGCATCTAAGAGTTTGTGTATATAAGACTATCAGCTCTGTCAACATTTATGCCTAACTAAGAAAACTGAAGAAATCATATATTTTCATATAGTTTTCTTCATGCTACAGCAAAATATTTTTGCAGCTGGCAAAGAATTCAAGATCACCATCAGCAATAGGAAACACTTAAGTGAGAGGACTCTGATTGGTTTGTAGTTATTGATGGAGACTTGATTATGTTTTATTTCACAAAGCTCTATCTATTGCAGTAATGAGAAAATAATTACTGTGTAAAAGCTTTTATCACCAAATACTTTCTTCATTTATTGGTCCTCTATGCACATAGTTGATATATAACAATAATTACAAATGTAGCTTCATGATTTTTTTAAACATTAATGATGAAAATAGAAATAATTTCCAGCACATTTAACCTTCTAGGCCTAAAGTATGTGTTTGTTGTTTTAACTTTACATAACGTTTATCCTTGCTAGCATCCACATTTATATCTCATGTTATCTTATTTTAATTGGTCAAAACCTTTGTTAAATCAACACACTCAGATATCTTAATACAAAAGGGACAGAAGATAAGGCATTTCCAAGTGTTTAAGAATAACGGTAATGAGGATAAACCAAAAACAAAGACAGGTGAAAACATAAGCAAAATCCCTATATAATTCAAAGCCAATGTAACTGTGTGGTAATATATGTTTAAGAGAGACAGAGAAAGTCAATCATCTTTAAAATGAGAGAAGTCAGAAGGGCTTCAAGGAAGAGTTGAAAAGATATGAACATTTTCTTAAATGTTTAAATCTATTAACAGTGTTGACAAAAATTTAGGAATAGAAGAATTCATAACGTAAAAGGTATCATTTTTCCAGGCTCCGGATGTTTACTTTTATCTCCTAAGAGATGCTGTTGGATTGGGAAGGGTCCACAAGCATCACTCAATTTATGGCCGTCACAGTGGCTGGCACCACCAACTGGTCAGTTTTCCAAGTCACAAACCTGTGCATTAATTTTAAGAGTCTCTCTCTTCCTAAAGTATTATATTCACTTAATCACAAATCCCTGCTGATTCAACATCCTAAATTCCTCTTCAACCTGACTTCTTCATTGATCTGCAGTCTCAGCCTGACTTCAGGCCTCCTGCATGCTTCACCTGGATCACGAAGGACTTTTGCAATGGTTTACCTTCCCCCATCTTGTGATTCTGTAATCCACTATTTACAAAAAACTAAGAGAGACCCTTTGACAGTACAGATTCCGTAATGGCATGTCTCTCCTTAAATGGCATTCATTGGCTCTCTGTTTGCCCCAAGAGAAACTCCCAACTCTGTGGTAAAACTTACAAATGCTCTTAGGAGTCTGGACTGGGCATCTCTCCACTGTCCTCACAGACTACTCTACACCCCACCTACCCATCTCTGCTCTAACCACACTGAAATGCTAAACGGCCGGTTCCCTCAACCAAGTCATGTTCTTTCTTCATTTTGGGGGAAACTTTCTTTTCCATCCTTTGTACCTAATGTCTACCCCAAGTTCAGGCCTCAGCTTAAATTCTACTTCCTCTAGGTTCCTGTCACTGACCTCCCATTCTTGGTTAGGTGTTCCTCACAACCCAGGTTCCATTGCATCTTACCTTTATTCCTACCACAGCACTGACCACACTGTATTTGCTATGGATTTCATGCTTTTGAGTCCCCCAAATTCATAAGTTGAAGCCCTACCCACGATGTGACAGTATTTGGAAGGTAAGCCTTTTGGAATGCTAATTAGGTTTAGATGAGGTTATGAGGGTAGGGGCCCCATGAAGAGGAAGAGACACAAGATTTCTTTCTGTCTCCATGCACCAAAGAAAGGCCACGTGAAGACATAACCAGGAGGAGAGCCATCACCAAGAACTAGACCATGCTTGGTACCCTGATCTTGAACTTCCAGCCTCCAGAGCAGAAATGTGTGTTTTTTAAACTACCCAGTCTATAGAGTTGGTTATAGCAAATTGACTAAGACAATACTGTAATCATTTGCATACATGTCAAAATCCACAGCTGGAATGCACATTTCACAGGGACTTATCTGGCTTCAACACCATAGTACTGACATAGTTTCTGACACAAGCAGTATATAATCAGTAATAAAACTCACTGAAAATAGCAAGCCGAGTTTGCCACAAATGTGACAATTAAATGTCCTAATAGAACACTCATTAAATAATATATTAATAAAACTTACTAGTGCTTTCTTAAATATTAAAAATATTTTAAGTCTGGAATTTATAGTGTAATCCTAGAATAAGATTACTAAGCAAAATATTTGGAAAAGGAAATAAAAGTGATACCAGAAAGGGTTTGCAGCAAACACATAACTTTCCTTTGCATAATTTCATTCAAAAATTAAAGTCAAGATAATTCTTCCGTTTTTTAAACAAGGCATTTTAGCTTTCAAATTCCACATGTATTCTACCTTTGTCCACTGAGCAGTAGTAAGGCAAATCATGGATTTGACCTCAGCTCCAAGAATAAGAAAGAATTACTCTACGTCAATCACAGTCATTCCATTTCCTCTGCCACTAGTTATTTTAGAGATGGACCTGTGATCCATCTCGGCCATTAAGATGGGAGGCTTCAGGGAGGATTAAAGAAGGCACAGGAAGTGGCTACAGAATATGAATGAGGAACATGCAGTTCCAACGTCCATTGCAACCATCTTGCTACCACAGAAGAAATGATCATGTGACACATCACACAAGAAGAAGAGCCCAGTGACCAAAAAAGTCACAGCTGAAGCCCACTTTACCTCTAGATTTCATCCTGCATGAGCCAGTAAAATTTCTTATTTAGAATTGCATGAGCTGTATTTTTGTTACATATAGCCTTCCTGAGGGAGTCATTTTCTTTGCCTGGTCTACAGTTGAATCATCTGTTTAAATAAGTGCTTGAACTAGACTCAGTCTAAGGTGATGTTTTTTAATATGGTCCAAAACCATATTAAATCACCCGAGCCATGGTTAAAAACACAAATTTAGCAGACCTCACATCAGAATGCTAAGGCAGCTTCTTCAGGGGTAGTCAAGAACCTCCATTTGAAGAAGCACTCCTAGGTATACAACAAAATTTGAGACTTGACTTGATACATACGGAGAGGTATGAGTGCTTTAAACAGTTATAGGACCTCTTGACCTATGCAGAAAAATAATTTCTCTTAAAATGAGTATTAAGGATGTATGAATATACATGCAATAACTGATATGTTAAAGAAATTAAAAATTAAATAATCCTGATGAAGCAACAGTCAAGTTTACAAAAAGGCCATGTGAAATTGCTATTATGAGGCAAGCAACATAAATATGTGAAATTGACACTCTTAACTTTCTTAATAGCTATGACAAGAGATCATCTTAGCCCCTTAGTCCTGTCACTAGCAGGACATTAGCTTAGCGTTGCTCTGATAGGCTTACAGACTCTCCACACCTGACTTGACACATACCAGGATCACCACTTGAATAATCCACATGTATTTGTTTAAGAAATACCACTGAAAATGAATTTTACAGGTAATTTGACCTCAACACCTGGCCAATTCTGTTCACATATGCAGACATTCTAAGCTTGTGATAGGCTGATTCTAGTGTCTTACAAAAGGTATGAAAATTCCATTCACTTTCAATCAGTTCATATAATACATTGTCGGGAAACTATGTTCCACAAATTATCTGCATGTTTCTGCACAGTCAGAACTTATTGGGCAAAAGTTACTGGTAACCTGGGTTAAAAGAAGATCAAATGGTAACCACACATTCAAATTTAGAGGTAGTGAATTTCTACAGATTTAAACATTTATCTTGCTCAGAGGTATTTGCTTACATTCTAAGGGTAATACAAATCTAAGGACCTTCTCCTCTTCTCCTCAAACAGGATTTGTCTTTCCATGAGGGAGGAGAGGCAGACATACCTGCTGCCCTACATAAACTCTGAGTTTCATAATTTTGGTGTCCCTCTCCTGTGGTGCAACCCCACGCTGCACAGACATATCTGGCCTTCATTGTGCTGCTCCTGGGAAGCTGAGTCATGGGGCACCGGAGCTGCTGAGATGCTCTGTGAACAAATGGCCTGCTCTCTGATCCAGAAGACTAATGTTTCTATTACTGTATACACACATTGCTTGTGGCAGGCTAGCTTTTTAGCTTGCAAGAACAGTGACATGTTAGATCTGTATAGTTTCAGATTGAACAACTTCCCACTAATACTTTTCATTCAGACTCATAATTTTCCACCTGCACTATTGCTATAGTCTACCTTTCCTCTGGGAGCTTCTTCCACATTATTACTTTAGTATCTTCCTAAAACATCTCACACTGACTTTTATTTCCCATCTTTAAAAACTTACATAAAAGACAGTAAAGTATTATACTGTTTTAAGAGAAGCAGCTTTGGAATCTGACAGTGTGTGGCTCCAAATCTGGCTCTGAAGTCATCCATGATATGACCTAAGTTACTCAGCCTCTGTGAGCCTCAGTTTGTCTCCTTGTCTCCAAAATAGGAATAAAATAATATATGGAAATAAACAAGTCTTTGGCTATGGTTAGACCTCAGTAAACAGTGACTAATATCACGATAAGCTCAAAAATGCATAAGATTTCCCACTGGAGAGCATTATAATCTGGCTCCTCATGTTCTCACCTACTCACCCCAAACTGCAGACATGCTGCACTTTTCATCATCCTCAAGGTGTGCTCTACATTCACAAGTCCAGGGCTTTACTTGTGTTCTTTTACCTAGAAGCATTCTTCTCCACTATGGAAGTGACTGCTCATCCTTTACATCCCAGCTTGGAGGGTAGAGACTCCTTTGTCAACCTCGAGAAGAGTTAGTCACTCCATCCTTTGAGCTCCAGCAGTACATCTCTAGCTGAGCTCTCCTTGCACTGGCTGCAGTCACCAGGATTTATTTAGACATTGTTCTTCCACACGAAATGGCATGTTATCCAAGTTGGGGTCAGTGTGGAATTCTTCCTGTTTGTCCATATCCAAATTTTTAATAAGATATTACTTACTGATCAGATTTTGATCATAGAAAAATTTCCTTGAGAAAAACTACATAGCAACTGTTACTTTTTGGTTATTACCAGTAAAATTTTTCCAGTTCAAAATTTGCAGTTCTAAGTTTTCATAATATGGTTTGATTCATGCATCATTTGTTTACCTCTAAAATATATAATTTTACCCAAGTTTCTGGAGAAAACTTCCCTAACATCCACCTCTATCCACCTCCAGGATAATGATTGATAAATACCATGTCACACCACTTCTGCATGCCCCATGCATGTGTGTGGACTTGTGTATATATATTTAGCAGGGAGGGCTGGAGTATAAAACACCTAATACAAAATTTACCATCTTAACCTTTTTTAAGTATACAGTACTGTTAACTATATGCATGTTGCCTTTTCAGAACTAATCTTTATTTGCTAAGAATTGTGCTAAGCATATCATATTGACTCTTCACAACACTGTGAAGGCAGTTCTAAAACACATTCAATTTGTTATAATCTCTCCTTATGGTTGTTCAGTCACTGGAAGGGGCTCTATAAGCAAGAGCAAGAGCAAGAGTAGGCCTAATTATGCAAAATTAGACTGTTTTTAAGCCCTTAAATTTACAAAGACAAAACAACCAGTGCAGTGGACAGGTCTTGCCTGGGCTGGTAGGCATTTACTTTGCTAACAGCATGTAGTTTCATTTCAGGAAATGATTTTCCCTCCCTATGTGATATCTTGGTAGAGCAGTAAATCAAGGGCTCTACCCTCCAACTACGAGCTCCAAGGGGTTCCTGAAGGTGCCAGGAATTTTCATGGAAAAGTTCTTCCTTTATGGATTCTTTCTTCTCGCCATCCATATGCAGGTAAGCTGTGGGGGCAACTTGAAATACTGCCTCTTAGAAATTCAAGCAGGGCAATGCAAGGACAGAATAAACAACTTAAGTTCATTCATCCCCATAAAGTTGTCAGGGAAAGACGATTAAAATTTTTCTATTCCCCAAAGCAACATGGATATACTTGGTTCTTGCCTTTTTGAAGCCTGGTTTGTAGTATTCCTTTTCATCTTTGGAACTACACCATAAGCTTCAAATACATTTATTTGCTTAAACTAACCATAGTAATTCACTGCTTGAAGAAAAAAAAAAAAAGAATCCCAGTCAATTCCAAAGATATCACTAAAGATTTTGATCTCTTTTCTAGTATGTCTTCTCCTTGGATGACAGATGAGAAGTTTTCTCAGACACTCTGTTTAATAGCTGGATCAACACAAATTACATAATTCCTTGATTTAATGGACTTTTTTTAGCAGGTGGATTTTATCATTACTTGTCGCCTTGCCTGGGAAACAACATCCTGCTAACTTGCATAGAGCTGTATACATACATACATGTTCTTTATATCCCTTTGACTAAAGTTAGCCAAGCTGCTTTCTGAGAACTTTTCAAGTGAATATTAATTAGTGGAAGATGCCAAAACCAGGGAGAAAAAAAAACTGAACTTTGACATGTGTTTTCAATTTAAAGATAAGGAAAGTGAAGAGTTACAAGATTTGTTTTTTCCCCCACACAAACATTCATGATGGAGGCTCAGTATGTGAGAATTACCACATTAACCTGCTGAAGTGACCTGCTGCTGGATGATTAAGAGCCCACTGGCATTCGTGATGCAAAGTTCCTCACGTTCCTGGAGCCACATTTCCTATTTTCCCCAGAGAAGAGGAAACAAGTACTGCCATGTAAGAAGTTGTGTGTATAATCATCTGTTAATGAAGTCCTAGACATTGACCTAATCCTTTGGAAAGTTTAACTCAAGCCATTCATCTATTTTTTAAGCACATTGTTTTAGTCTGCTTGAGCTGTCTTAACAAAATACCACAGATTGGGTGGCTTAAAAAACAGAAATTTATTTTCTCAGTTGTGAAGGCTAGAAGTTCATGTTCAGGGTACCGTCAGGGTTGATTTCTGATGAGGCCTTTCTTCCCAGCTTATAGATGGCTACCTTCTCACTATGACATCACCTGGTCTTTCCTCTGCACATTTAGAGAGAGAGAGATCCATCTCTGGTGTCTCTTTCTCTTCTTATAAGGACATCAAGTACAATCTGACTAGGGCCCCCCCCTCATGGCTTCATTTAACCTTAATTATCTCTCCAAAGGCTCCATCCCCAAATACAGTCACACTGGGAAGTTACAGCTTCAGTATACGCATTTGGGGGTGGAGTGAGGGTAAGTTTCCATTCAGGCCATAACACACACTACTTTGAAACTTTCATAGTGTTTATGGTCACTCTGGTTCCTCTCTCTTCATCTTTTCCATAATCTTATATTTGCTATATTCATCATATATTCCTTTATACATGTTATTTTCTTCAGCTTTTTATAGCCCAGAAATATCACAACATATAAATAAGCACACCTCCCTGGTGTTCACAATACTAATATTGACATATCACCACTTCTCATTAGTAATTACCTGTTTAAATAGAGAGCTAGCAACCAAAAATTTGTATTTTTTTCATATGTACATACTTCATTTTAGCATCTCCTTTGTTTATAATCTTCATACTGTACTTTTTTGTGTGTTCCTCCATTACATTTGGCATTATTCAAATGTTTGTATAATGCATATATAGTGACACAAGCAAAATATACATGGTGGTTTTAAAACATGGCTACAAATTCTTTGTCCCTACACCAAGAAGTAGAGTATATATTCTCTTGCCTTGTCCAATGTCAGTGACGATCCAGTCTGGAACCCTGGTCTCTTCATGGTTATGATTTGGTCTTTGTATAGGTAAGAAGTTTGAGTCCATGCATGTGAGGGCTTTCTGTCCAGATTCAAGTTTCAGAACCTAGTCCTTGTTGTCAAAGTCACCTTGAATCTGGGTAGGATTGACTGCAATGGTCCCCAAAGATGTCCAAGTTCTAATAACTGAAACCTGGAAATATGTTTTGTTACATGATAAGAGAGAATTAAGGCTGTGGATGGTTACGGTTCCTAATCAGCTGATCTTGAGATGAGTAGATATCCTGGATTATCTGAGTGAGCCAACATAATCACAAAGGTCTGCATAGTGAAAGAGAGAGGCAGGAGAGTCAGAGAGAGATTTGAAGATGCTATGCTGATGACTATGAAGCTGGAAGAAGGAGCCATGAGTAAAGGGATACATGTAACCTCTAGCAGTTGGAAAACAGATTCTCTCCCAGAACCCCCAAAAGGAACACACTCTTGCTGACATCTTAATTGTAATTCCACAAGACCCATTTGGACTACTGGACGCCAGAACTTCAAGATAATAAATTCGCATTGTCTTAAACAAGTTTCTGGTAATTTGTAATGGCAGTTACAGGTAACTAATACAACTGCTTTGACCAATAGAATACAGTAGAAGTGACGCCACATGACCTCCCATACTCGACCATAAAAGGCTATGTGGCTTCTGCTTTCTTTTGACTTGCTCTTGGAGCCCTGAGATGTCATATAAAATGTCTAGACACTCCAATTCTACCATACTCTCAATGATTGCAGGCCTCATCGAGAGGCCACGTGTAGGCACTCAGGTTGATATAGGCCCAGCTGGCTTAGGCTTCAAGTCATCCCAGCCCAGGCACCAGACATGTGAGTAAAGATGCCACATGTACTCACTATTAAATTGGAACTAACTGATGAGCACACACGTGCATAGAGGGAAGTAAACTCAGTGGAAATCAAGCAGGGGGCAGGGAGAAGGAGTGAATGGGCGAAACCTATCTAACGGGTACAATGAACACTATCTGGATGACAGGCACACTTTTAACCCCGACTCAAGCATTACAAAGCAATCCACTTAACCAAAAACATTTGTATTCCCACAATACTTTGAAATAAACTTGTTTTCCGTTAAAAAAAGTTACAGAATGGAATGTTATGGAATGGAATGTTACAAAATGCAGTGAAATAAAATGGAATGGAACTAAAAGTTCTTTTATTTCAGTACCTTTTAGAAAATGTGAGACTCTATCTAAACAATAAAAAAATCAACAGTAAACAAAACAAATAAAAAAAGCCTTCATATGACTCCATCCCCTAGCCATTAAAATAGGTCCCTGCCTTTCTAGTTTTTCTGGGTAATGCCTTAGACACCATGGAGCATAGACCAGCCATGTCTGCATTTGGACAATGCCCTCTACATTTCTGAGCTACGTAATCCATAAGCATACAAAATGATGGTAGTTTTATACTATTAAGTTTTGAGATGTTTCTTTAAACAGTAACCACAACAGACTTGGGTTCCTAGAAGTAGGCTGCTTCCATAAACCTAAAGCATGTAGCAAAAGATAATCAGAATAACAGATGCGGCCTTGTCCCTAATAAAATTTACAGTCTATTGGGAGGTATAGATGAGTAAATAAGCAACAGCAATAAAGAATAAAAAGAGCCATGATACAGGTGAAATGTCTGCATTGAGCATAGTAACAAGAGCATCTCACCTTGTCATTGGTGCTCAGGGAAGATTTCCTCTGAGTAGCAACAAGTCAGTTGAGGACTAGAAGAAAGAGGGTGTTCTAAACCAAAGGAAGACTATGTGTGAAGGCTTGGGGGCCACACAGGCATGCAATATTTGAGAACATAAATTAAGTTTCTGTATGCCAGGAGCTTAGAACGTGAGGAAATGAGAGGTGATTCTGAAGCTGAAGAAATAGGAGGTCAAGCCTTGAAACACTATAAACAACATGCCAAGCAGTTTGTTTTTTATCCTAAGGGCAAGACCTCTGACGTTTTAAGCATGGATATGGCATGATTATATCTTAAGCTTTGCATATGCTTTGACTAAAGTAGGAAGAATAGGTTAAAAGGTAGTGGCAGAGAGAATGCAAAAAGCTATTACAACTATCTAGAGCAGAGAAGTAGTGGGCTAAGTGGTGGCTATGGAGATGCAGAGTACTAAACGGATTCTATAATGAGTTAAACAGTAAGAAAGAGAAAAGTAGGAATAAAAAATGAAGCCTAGTTTTCCAGCATGGGCAAGTGATTGAATGGTGGCAGCAGACCCTGACAAAGAAAACCAAAAAGAGAACAGCTGCTGGGAGAATATGGTAAATCATAAAAAAAAAAGTTTGGCTCCTTCTAAATATAAAATGAATAAAGTTATATGCATGTGAAATTAGCATATTTCTCATATATGAGAATATTTCTTCAGGGATGTTTTTAAAAATAGATGCTTAAAGAAAAACATTAATAAGAATCAAATATATTTTTGTACATTAAAGATTAAAGCATTTAAGAAATTCACTATGTGGGAAAGTGGTCAGGCCAAAAAAAAAAAATCAAATTAAAGCTATTTCTAGCTTTAATATTCAATATGTAAATATTCCCATCAGAAAGAAGAAACTATCCTTAAAGAGACTGCCTCTTCAAAAGAAAAGATACCAAGACTCAGCTTTCTAGTCTTTTTGGAAATGGGAAATCAATGAGAATCTCCAGTTTGGTGTGTTAGAAATTGCTTAACAAGCCATCATGTGGCCAGTTAGCCAAATTATCTCTCATATCACAATTATAACACACCTATACTGAGAGGCCAGATTAGCTATACTCACTCCTAAAAATAAACACTTCCCTCCTTACCACAATTTCCCACTTAACTCAGCTGGGTGGAGAAACAACACAATATTCATTTTGATTGACAGAATATTTTCAGATCTAATTATAATTTCCACCAGTTTCTGAACATGTTGTGTTTTCAATATGAATTCCAAAACAACTGAATGATTCGCACATCAATATGAATGTAGGGCACTGGTGGCATCAAGTGTCTGTATTGTTGCACATGCAGACGATAAACCAGTAGGATCAGAGTTTGCTTATTTTGTTACAGAATACTGTTATCAAAGCAAGTATCAAAAGCTTGTTCCTTTTTAGGGAATTTAAAATTGCTTTCTTTAGCCTAGTGGTAACACAGGCCCATAAATTTATAAATGCATATCATTGATTACAAGGACATCCTTGCATCAAAGCTGCATTACGGAAAGTCCATTGACACTTCCAGAAAATCAAGATGTTTATACCTGGCTGACTGTATCAATAGCTTTTCTGTTGGCCCACAGATGATTTCATCAGCATCACATAAAAATGGTGTTCTAATACTCTGGCATTTTTCAGCCTTACTGTTGCAGCATTTACCTTAAGCTTGCCACATTTCACAACCTCCTAATTCTGTACACTTGTGATTTTCTAATTTTTGCCCATAGAGCTCCACCTTGACACTTGCACCTGACGATCAGCACCATTTCTCCAGCTATAGTTCTCTGCTTCCTTACCCAGGCATGCTTCAGACTCCCTTTCACCACATTGCCTTCAGCCCTCATGATTCCGTGTTCTATATGCTCTAGCCTGGCACCTGTGCCACACTGTCTTAATTCAAGCCTTGGTCACATTCCCTTCTGGCTGATTAAGCAAAGCCTAGCCAAGAATGTTCTAAATTTTAGGGCTACGGTGCCAAAGGCCTATTTAATATGCTACTTCAATGTCTTTCAGGCATCTTATATTTAAACACTACATTGGGACCCCATTCCCATCTTGATAAATAATTCCTTTTTCCTATGATTGCTTACACCAGAAATATGGGAGGTATCTTCAGGACTTTCCTTTCCCTCCAAGCCCTGTCAATTCTACTTCCAAAAACCTGTAAAAGCACTTGTAACTATTCTCTAGTTATCTGACTCCTAAATTAACTGATACTCTCCATTTCCTCTATAAAAAAACATTGACTTGTAACCATGGCACACTGAATGCTTGCAGCTTATATGAAGTTAATTTCTAGTATCACTCTACCTACATTTTCACTCCCTCCAGTCAGACAATATGCTTACAAGAAGTCAGTTGTATTTGTTTCCAAATCTGCTTATACCAGTTGTTACTTGTTATGGAAATTATATATTTCAATTAACTATTACATACACTGGTAAAATTCGAATTTTCAAAAGTTTGGTTCTACAGAAACCAGGTAGAATGTTTTGGTTAACTTCCAAGAAAAATTGCTAAGTCACCTATGTGAAAAAATGGAAAAAATAAAATAAAAGGTTCCTTGCTATCATTCTCATCCCAATCTCGTAAAAACAGTTACAGATGCCTTTAAATTCTTGTTTCACTTTAACAGAATAAAAACTGGAAATCATAGAGGATACTAGTATGATTCATACATAACCAAACAGAACCAAATCAATTCAGAATTCCAATTCACATATTCACATTCAACAAATAGTCCAGACAATGCACCAAAACACTAGCAATAGATGTCTATAAGCTTTAAGTTAAAATAAAATATTGAGGTATACATAGTTTAGTATTTCCCCTCTTTTACCAGCTTTTTCAGTTAACTAACTAGTACAAATGCCTTTGGATAATGTAAATAATAACAGCTAACATTTACTGATATCAACCCTGTACCAAAGACAGCAACTATCCCCATTTTATAGATAAGAAAACTGAGGGCTTGGCCTGGATGTCCTGGCTGTATCCACTTCTGTCCATCACCACCTTCACCACCCTTAGCTATATTACTTTAGTAGCCTCATAGTGCATCTCCACACTGCCACCCTCACTCCTTCTCTAATTTCATTAATCAATAAATAGTGAAAAGAATGTTTTTCGAACTCAACTGTGATTCTGCCATTTCCTTACTTAAAACTTTTCTGTGTCCTCATATTTGAAAAAATACTAAAAATCCTTACAATGGCCTCCAAGGTCCTTCATGACCCAGAACCTCACAACACACTCCTCCTTGCTCGCTGCATTCTAGTTATTGTGGCCTTCTTTAATTCTTGCAATGTGCCAAGCTCTGTTTCATCTCTACGAATTTTTCCATGCTGCTTACTCTGTTGTGGGAGGAGGTTCTTTTTTCCAGCTTCTCTTCGTTCTTCACATTTCAACTTGAGCATCAATTCCTCCGAAGCCCCTATCGAAATCACCTTCTCTTGTTAATAACAGCTCATAGCATGCAATACTTCCTTTCATCAGACATATGTGTATTTATTTGTGTGATTATTTCACTCCCATCTTTCTAGGGGAAAAGGGGCCATGTCTATTTGGTTTGCCTCCCCAATCTCTCCCACAGAGCCTTCAACCCAGTGGATAGATAAACTCACAAATAACTGTTGAATGAACCAGTCTATCAATGTTTATATCTGAAGTAGACAATAGAGGCAGAGCCAAAGAGTTTTTAAATGGTCACCTGGCCCATAAAATCCCCACTACCAAAAGGTTGACAGTCATTCTTCAGTTATGCTGTGAAATATCCTCAGGTATAGGGACTCCTCTATGATCTGCATTATATTCTGTTCCTATTTAAATCATTGTTATATTTAAGATGTCTGATTGGTGAACTCAGAATTCTATTCATCCCTTTTAAAATTTTAGCAAATCCACCCGATAATATGTGTGTGATGTTAGCATTCACACTCAAGTCCTTCATTTAGGAATATACTAAAAATATTACACATAGACCCTTTGATTGTATATTAGAACAGTGTACCAAAAATCAAAAATAGTTCCTACAGCCAGTAGCTCATCTATATACACTAACACCTCCCTCATCCCATGAACTTCACTTGAGGAAAAAACATCAAGTCCTCACTCAAGCTCTACCCTAGTGCTATTTTAGACCCAATTCTGGCAAGCAAGGCTAGCAGTCAAAATCAGTAAATAAAGATCGGCTTTCTAGAAGCAGGCACATTGCCAAGCGGTGAGAAATAACCGTAGATGTGAGAATTCAAAAAAAGATAGCTGTCTGGATCCATTTAGTATATGCTGGAGTAGAGCTACATATTTTAATATACCCTGAGGAGAAAGTTGTGTCACTCAGCGGAAAGTGTAATAAAAATTCCTAATGATGACCCTGCATTACAAATAAACATTTATATTATATTTATTATGTACTTTTTTAGAAGACAAGGATGGGAGTGACACATTGTAGGGAAAAAAATCCTCTGAAAACATGGCTTTATCTAGAAGACATCATTTCCTGACAACATGTCATAAAATCAAAGTATTACCATATCTTGGAGTTTTGCATTCCATGTCTTATTAAAACAAAAGATAGGCTCTACAAAGTTTGCAACATAAAACTTACTTTCGTAATTTTTCCCTAAATACTAGATGGAAATATGAAAATAAATTACCATATTGAAAGATTCATTGCTCTAATTCAGTGATTTTATAATTGTAAAGTGCCCATCTATTTAGAGCATGGCTTAGATTAATAAGTACCATTAGAAAATGATACAGCATACAGTTTTAATAAGATTTTCCCAAACAGTAAAGCACTTTAACTTGACAATCCTCCAAATAGGAAGTAAGCTGAAACACTCTAACATTTCAAATTACAATAATGCTAAATGCTAAATTTTATATATATATGGTTCCCATGTACAGTATCTTTAGTTTCTCTGGAAGCATATTCTTTACAAATTGTTCAAACAAGGGCCCAAAGTCAATACAGGAAATGGATATCTGCCTGATCAAGAGTCAGACTAATTTAAATGTTCTGATTACTAGAAATTTAGTTATAAACCAAAACTACACAGAGATTATCAAACTTCAAAGACAGAAATTATAATAAAAATAATGTTTATTATGTTCCAGGTATTGTTCTAAGTAAGAACGTTATCAGAAGGATCTCATTTACTCTTCAGAACAAGCCTAACCTAGCAGGTAGGTATTACTGTAATCTCCATTTAAAGATGAAAAACCAAGGCACAGAATGGTTTATAAGTAAGTGTCAAGGATGGGATGAGAATCCTGGAAACCTACCTTCAGAGCCTACTTTCAACCAGTATTAAACCACCACTAATGACAACTGTAACTGCACCCATAAAATAAATAGCTTTATTTTTACAAAGTTATTAAGTTTAATAGACAGAAAAATGATATAAAAAATTTAGAGAATGCTTTCTTCTGGAGTGTTATTATATAAGAAAGACAAAGAGAAGCACAATGATTTAACACAAAATAAGGTCTATTCGATGATCTTCAAAAAACTCTACCTCAGCAAACTATAAATATATACTAATTGTTTTACAAAAGAAGTTATAGAAAGAATAGCAGTATGGTATTCTTCATACTGTCTCACATACCAGCTGAGTCAGTGGTCTATAAACAAGTGTGCTACTGTATAAATTAACAATATAACATAGTCATAACCAATGTTTTAGAATCAGCACAGTCAAAAGGCATGCATTATACATGTAAATGAGGATCAGCTCAATTTAACTTTTCTCAAAATATAAGATAAATGTATATAAAAGCATTATTGCTTATGACAGACATCTTCTGCCTAACAACTAAAATACTATATTTCCAGCTAAACAACTACAACTCTCTTAAAAAAAATGGATAGTAGTAATACCAATATTAGGCATCTACCCAAAGGAACAAAAGTCATTCTATAATAAAGACATCTGCACTCGAATGTTTTTAGCAGCACAATTCACTATAGCAAGGATGTGGAAACAACCCAAGTGTCCATCAATCCATGAATGGATTAATAGAATATGATATATGTATACAATGAAATACTACTCAATTATAGAAAACAACAGTGATCTAGCACCTCTTATATTTTCCTGGATAGAGCTTGAGCCCATCTTCCGAAGTGAGGTATCACAAAAATGGAAGAGGCACCTCATGTACTTGCCATCAAACTGGCACTGACTGATCGACACTAAGGTGCTCACACAGTAGTAATATTCTTTAGGGGCTGGGGTTTGGGGGTGGATAAACTCACAACTAATGGACGCGATGAGTGTTGTACGAGGGAAAGGCCACATCTCAAATCATGGTTGAGATGTGGCAAAGTCATAACATGCAACCAAAATGTTTGTACCCCCATAATTTCCTGAAATAAAAAAAATTTTTTAAAAAATGGATAGTAATATTAGATACACCTTGTTAGCGATAGAACTATTTGGAAATTTTGCAAGACTCTGGTAGACACAAAAGCCTGCCTTTTGCTAAATAGATCATTCAAAAGCATTCTAAGGGTGCTGTTGGCTACTTTAGTTTGTTTCCATATTTTAATCCATCTAAATACCTAATATTTTAAGCAAATTTCAGGCTCAAATATGAGTTATTAAACTTGAAGATGATTTTCCCTTTTCCCTTCTCCCTACTTTCTAGGCAATATTCTTAGCAATTTCTAGACCAGAAGAAGAAAGGGAAAATAAGAGGATCAAAATTTTAAGTTGCCCACATATGGCAATGAACACATTCTTCTCTTTGCATGAAATGTCTTTCCCCTCATACTTGCCCATCTCAGTCTTTTGCTCCAACTTGCCCTATCATGGACTTAATCTGATTTCAGTACCTGCCTTGAAGTGAATTTAAACAGGCTACTCTTCTTGGACACTGTGTGTTTTGATTTGTGACCTCCCAGGTTTGAACAGTTAACCAGATTCTGGGCCAGGCAAGGCACAGAACAGAGTTATGTAAGTAGAATGCATTTGGAACCTGAACTCATGAGGCCCAAAGAATGAAGTGGGATCCTGGAAGAATGATCATTCATCACACTCCCCTGTCCTTGGTGATAGCATGCTCCTAAGCACCTTAGCCACAAGCTCTTATGCCTTACAGAGAGGAAAGCCTTGGAGACCTGCAGCAGTCCAGGCAGGCTGGCCGCCATAGTATGAGTACATCTGGGAACTGCAATTCAATGATGTCATTGGCTCTTCATAACCTTCACAAATTTTGTATCTTAAGAACAGAGGAGCAAAATTCAAAGCCATCTTTTCCCCAGTGGCAAGTGCAATCATATCATTCTAACTGAAGCAACAGCATCTCACAGGCAAGGTAGCTTAAGGATGGCTGAGTAATAGACACAAATAGATATTTGTATCTGTTCATTTACTCACTCATTTCACCCACCCACCTACTCATCATTATGGTACAATGGAAATACTGCTAGCTTTGAAGGTGTGTATACTTCAGTTCAAATTTGGGTCTACCAAGCACTAATAAAATGGCCTTGTACTACTTACTTAATTGTAAGCATCAGTTTCAGTAGAAGAGAAATAATAATAGAACTGCTCAGGACTGTTCCGAAGATTTGAACAATTAATTCATTTAATAACTGCTTCTTAACAGCCTTCTATGTGCCAGTGACTCTGCCAAGGGCTGGAGATACAGCAGTGAACAAGAGACACAGGGTCCCCGACTTCAGAAGGTATATAAAATGTCTGCATGACTTTAGTAAGCACGTGGCAGGTGCTCAATGAATGGTCACTACTACTGTCACCATTACTAATATTTATTATTCTGGGCCCAGCCAAATGCTGCCAATACTAAGCTGAGAGCGAGGAACTGTGTCCATTGAGAAACATGCTATACCATTGCTCTCTACAATGTGAATAGAAATAAAAGAAGTTTAAATGAGGATGTAATTATGAGAGAAGAGAAAATAACCACTGAGCACACCCACTGGGACCCCACAAACATTCAACTCCACGGTGAAGAGCACCTTGGCTTGTCATAAAAATACAGAAGTGTCCTCTGTGGGTCTTGTTTCCGGGCTGGGAAAAGATTTCTCAAGTTAAAGGTTGACCAGCGAGAGATTTACATTGCTTAAAAACCTTCGGCCATTATGGTTTGTTACTTTTTCTGCCTCTGTGACCTGTCTTTCTTCATCTCCACCAGATGACCAGGGACTAGCCCTAGTCCCTCATTTTTAAGCTCAGGAGACCAGCTGATACTCCTCCGGAAAGAGAACAAGTAACCTACTCTGGGAGGTAATACTCCTGGTCTAATTATCCATTGCCCAGAGCAAGCACACATCTACCTTTGGGGACGCAAAGGGTAGAGCGGAAAGGGGTACTGTGGTTGGAAAAGAGAAGGTCACAGGCTGACCAAACAGCCCCAAACCAGTTACTAAAATTGTTAAGGTAGAACTAAAATTAGATAGTAATCAAATATATGTTGCAAAAGCTATTACATTGTCTAACCATACCAGACACTCCTGCTCCATTCAGATGTATAAGTTACCAAGAAATAGAGATGGAAACATCACTAGTTACAATAAATAAAACAAATTACGAAAGGACTATACTGTGAAAGGTATTTTTATATATCTCAATATTTCATTGAGTATACAAAGCTCCTTCAACATTCCATCAACTAATATTTGTACAACAAATACACATTGTATGTCAGCTGTCAGGTTCCAGTACGAGAAAGAGTCCATTTAATTAGAAAATTAGAGATCACAGGTGACATAGACAGTTTCAGTAGAGAGACAATGACAGAAGTCTGAAAGAAATTCGGTTAAAGAGAAAATGGCAAATGAGGACAGCAAAGAGGTAAATGTAGCATCTTCTTTTAAGAGATTTAGGAGAAAAATGAGAGACTTAAGAGACATGGACAGAGACAGAGAGACAGGCAGGCAGAACATGAGCCTGTGAGCCTAGAGATACTTGTGTGCATTTGCCTGAGCGTGCAAGAATCTGCATGCGTGTGCACACTTACGGGTGCCCCAGCACATGTCTGCTTTAAACATGAGCAAGACAATCTGTCCTTATCATTGGTGAATAAAGCCATGATGATGGAGAGGTTGAAGATTAAATAAAAAGAACAACCAATAGATAAGATCAGTTCTTAAATGAGAAATGAAGGAAGTGGACCAAGAGGAATTAACTCAGGATAAAAGAAGCCTTGGTGGAAATTAAACCAAAAGTCTCAGAGGGCGAGTAAAAAAACCCACAATTTGTAATGTAGGACTTACTAAGTGTATGGAATGAATGAAAATGAAATCCTCATATTTCTAAGAATAGAACTCTATTAAGTGGAAAAACAAACACATGAAAAGTACAGCCACATATCTTCCCAGATACAACACAAAATGCCATTTATGGCATAGTATTTCCCTTTATTGTTTATACAAAACAACACTCAACTCATAAAAGAGCTTTTTATTGGATTCCCTAAAAATCATGTTCTCTTTGGTATGAGAATTCTCATGTTAACCTCTTCAGCAACACTAGTAAAAAGCTATCTAATTTATAGTGAAATTTTTGATCTGTTATGAAAATCAAAATTCACTTAATCAAGAAGGATAATAATTTGGCACTGGGAGGAGAAGGTATTTTAGTTAAAGATTAAAAAAAAGGGCTTCTCTATTGCACAGATTCAAAAGAGGTATTTGGGCTTAAATAAAGGACAGAAAAGTCAAAATGTGGCACTGTTTTTATCATGTGAAATTATTCACTACTGAAGAATATGATAAGGAAAGGTAAAAATAATAATTTTTCAGTGAAGAAATCTGGCAAACACTGCCCTTAGCCAAGTGATCAAGGTGAACATCACCAGGAATAAATGGTGGGGCTAATCATTCAAATAAGGGCTAAAGTTGAAAAAGGGCCCATTTATTCACTCATCCAACAAGCACTTACCATGTACCTAACCGCTCCCTAACTGCTAATGTGGCAAACAAAACAAACACCTCTCTTCTCATGGAATTTATATTCTAATAGAGAGGCAGAAAAGTCAAAAATGCAGAAATAACAACTTCTGAGAGTCCTAACTGCTAGGTATCACTAGGATGTTTAAGGAATCTGAAGGTGAAGACATAGAAAGATGAGGTATTAGTATTGTATAACAGCTTTACCATGCAGGTTTGGAATTGGAAGACCTAATCTTTGATGCCAATACTGCTATTAACTGGCTGTGTTACTTTGGAAATGATACTTGACCTCTCTAAGTTTCAGTTTCCTCAATTACAACATGAGAATAATAATAGTACTTAATAGCATTGTTATGAGTTTTAAATAAAAAAGAATATATTTGTGCTTATGTGTGCATCTCTCTGTGTGTGTCCATGTATGGGTCTGTGGAATCTTAGTGCAATGTCTGCCACATATAAGCACTCTGTAAATTATTATAATCGTTCAGTTGTGTGGGAGAGGGGAGAGTGCTAGTATTTAGAAGCCTTTCCCAGAGCCATTCAGCACTTACATTTTTTATGCTTATGCCTTAATTCAACAAGTTTTTATATCATGTGCCCACTCTGTGGCTGATACTGTTCTAGGAGCCAGGGATCCAGCAGTGACCAAGACAGACACGGTTCCCGGCTTCAACACCAAAGCTGCTACTGGCAGCTTTATCATTCTCAGCAGCTGGGTCTCTTCACTTCCCGGCCTGTCTGGGTGGCTCCTTGATGTAAAATCAGCAAAATTCTCAACATGACCTCATATCAGTTGGTCCATTTCAAGGGCAATATATAATAGCTAAAATCTTTTTTTTTATTTCTGCTCATTATGGGGGTACAAAAGTTCAGGTTATATATATTGCCCATGCCCCCCCATCCCCCCCAGTCTGAGCTTCAAGCGTGTCCATTCCCTAGACAGTGCTCATGGCACTCATCACGTAGGTATCCCCTCCCCCCACCCCATCCCCCCCAGTCAGAACTTCAAGCGTGTCCATTGCCCAGTGTGCCTCGCACTCATCACGTAGGTATACTCCCATCCCTTCCCCCCAGCCCCTACCTCTGTCCGATACCCAATTGGTGTTATTCCCAAATGTGCACTTAGGTGATGATCAGGGAAACCAGTTTGCTGGTGAGTAGATGTGGTGCTTATTTTTCCATTTTTGGGATACTTCACTTAATAGAATGGGTTCCAACTCTCTCCAGGAGAACCAAAGAGATGCCATATCACCATTATTTCTTATAGCTGAGTAATATTCCATGGTATACATATACCTTCACCAGGGTCCGAGGGTATACAGAAAACCAGACAGCTGGCATGCCCTTGCAATCTACGATGATATTAAATTTAAAGTTGCTCGAGGGAAAACTGCTTGGCTCTACAGAAAGTGATTCCATTCAACAATGGTAGCAAAGCTGGAATCTCACTAAAACTAAATCCTAGGGGCAGTTGTGCTCTAAATAATGATGCTATCTCCCACGTAAGAGCAATGGGAGGAAAAGCTGAGAGTGGAGAAGCGAACAATGGTACAGAAATTTTTGAATCAATGGGTTTCAGAAGATGGAGGGATGCTAACTGTCATCCCACATCCACCTTTGAGTGACCACGTTGTGAAGATCTGAGCCAGTGTTTCTCAACCTTGTTCATATCTTAGAGTCACTTGGCATGTTTAAAATGAGCCAGGCCTGGGCCCTGGGCCCCAGAGATGCTAATTTAATTGGACTGGGGTGGAGCCTCGGTATCAGTACTTTACAAAGTACCCCAGGTGATTATTAACTTTGTAAATTTTTGTATGAACCATTGATTAGAGTGAACAGAAATCAAAGTGCTATTTAAACCACAATGTTTGGGACAAGGAAAAGGTAACAATAGTTCACATTAAGTAAATAACTATTTTTAAGAAACTGTCCTTTTTTGGTATGTGGTATAAATAAACAAAATGTAGAAATCCTTTTTTTTTAATTCCTGAAAATAACTTCAGCCATAAAAATTTAATTTTTCTTGATCTCTGTCATCTTTCCACCAAACTCTGTTAAATTGATACAGGCTCTAATTTAATATACAGTGGGTACTCCGTATTGTAAGATAATTGGTACCAAAAAGCAGCCAATTAAAAGAAGAGTGTAATCTCATAATAAATTATTGAGAAAGGTTACATTGATAGCATTCCTTGAAAATAAAACTAAAAGTAAGGAAAATAAGTTATTTTAGCAATATTTTAAATGGACTAAAAAGGAATCAAATATAAATTTTAAGGTTTTTTTTATAGAATTGCATGAAAACATTGCAAGACATTGTTCATTCTACTTCTGATTCACTTAAAAAGAGATCATTTCATTTTCCCATGATTTACAATTGTATTTGCATTGTATTTCAGCAAGCCCATTGTGGAAGCTCATACCACATCTAGAAGAGTACATCATTAAGCATAAAAATGTTTGAATAGACTACTTTTTCAGGCAAATATCAGTAAATAGCTTCACATTATAACAATTTTTGCTCTCTACCCAACTGTATAAGTGGATAATAAGGACTCCATGTGTATTACTCTAAAATTATTATAATAGAGCAGAATAAGCTGATTAGTCACTAAAACTATAAGTGATCAAATTAGTAAATTACTCTAAGTACCACATAAAAAGTGCTCTCACATCCAAATACCCACAAACCCTAATACAACAACTGATCTCAGGTCCAGTATTATTTTGAAATCAAATATTGATCTAAAGTAGATATATATGAGAAAAAGGCTTTTGTCTAAGCTAGATGCATAATATTCTACTGTCCCAATTCATGCCAAGTAGTATTACATGATAATTGTAAGGTGATACTGTAATGCCTTACATCACAATATAGTTTATATTAATAAGAAGGTATAATTTCCCTACTTTCCAGATGTGGAAATTAAGGCTTAAAAGTGCTAAGTAACTCAAAGATGCTTGATTAGTAAAAGGTAGAGATGAAATTCAAAGTCAGATCTTCCTAACTCCAAATATAAAGGTTTTCATTTTCTAAACCATACCACAATGCCTTTTAAAACTTATTAATAAGTATTTTTAGCAAAAAAAAAAAAAAGATGAAACACAAATTTATCTTTTATTCTCTAGGAGGGGAAAATGGGCAGTTTTATCATTAAAAGATCAGAATTTGCTAAGAATCACTACTTTAAGCAATTTCAATCATTCCTCAGTTACAACGGTCCATTCAAATTAAAACCACAGGAAGAAAACTCTTCAAAAGCACTTGGAGAAACATCTTCATCATCAAATCTGCATTTCAGCTTCTTTTTAAAGTTTACTTAGCCAAAGGCTTATGATTATTCAAGTCACTCCAAAACCCCTAAACCACCCAGTAAGTAATGACCCTTACATATCACCTATAGTAGAGGTACTGATTTAAAGTACCCCATGTCTGACACAAAGTAGGTACTTCTATGTACCTTCGTTAAACTAAGATGTTGTTCTTCCCACTATATGTTTTGTGTCCAAAGCGTAAATTCGTATTTTTGTGTCTTGTATAATGTCTAATCCCTCCTTTATACTAAAAACCTATGAGGGCAATACTGTACACTTTTCTTTTCTTTTTTCTTTTTGAGACAGAGTCTCCCTCTGTCACTCCAGGTAGAGTGCAGTGGTGTCATCACAGCTCACTGCAACCTCAAACTTCTGGGCTCAAGCAATCCTCCTGCCTCAGCTTCCCAAATAGCTGGGACTACAGGTACATGACACCACACCCAACTAATTTTTCTAGTTTTTGTAGGGACAGGGCCTCACTCTTGCTGAGGCTGGTGTCAAACTCCTGAGCTCAAGTGATTCCCCCTCTTCCTTGGCCTCCCGCAGTGCTAGGATTATAAGTGTGTGCCAATACACCAGACCCCGTATGCCTTTTTCTATTAGTATTTATATCCCTAGAACATAGCATGGTGCCTGCCAAAAGCTGGTCCTTGTCCTGTTATGAGGACTTAATATATAGTCCTTTAGAATGGTAGAATAGTTTTAGGTATATACTAAGTACCCTAAGCATTGCTGTCATTCTTATTGTTTGTTGAATAAATAAATAAATCACTGACCATCTTACCACAACCTAATATAGCAAATAAGGCACCTTTTACAGTCCATATTTTAACAGATTTTTTTTAACTGAGGCTTAGAGAAATAAGATAAGCTGACCAAAAGTATTTGGCAATGATGTATTATATAATGCCACCTCATAGAAATTAAATGAATCAGAGTAAGGCCTGATTAAGAGAAGGGAAATACATGTAATCTTGGCAGCTCCTAAAATATGAACCAAATCAGAAGCTTGAGACATACGGAGCAGACGAACCAGTCTTCCTGACTGTATCTCAGTCCTGAATAGCATCCAATTCCTTTATTCAGCATGGCAGAGGTGTTTTCTAAACATGGTGGCAACAATATATTCTTTCTGGCATGCTCTTCTGCAACGTGACCTACCAACTCTCAAACCAAGAAGTGAACTCTATTTCTCTTCCTCTTGAATCTGGGCTGACTTTAGTAATTTTTTGACAAACAGAATATGGAAGAAGTGAAATTCTCAGACTTATAAGTGTAGATCATCAGCCTTTCAGCTTCTCTTTGGGCTTCTTAGAACGACCCAAATGAACCTAGTCAACTCAGAGAACCATGAGAGATAACGAGTAAGTGTTGATTTGTCACTAAGGATAGGGATGGTTTTCTACACAGCGCTTCACAACTTGAAAATTCAGGAAAAACACATGTGTTCCCTACTACTACTGTAGGTACTGTGCTAACTTTGTGTTATGTGTTACAAAACTATTTTGAGAAAAGATGAGATTCAGAGTAACTGCGGTATTAACTGAAAGTGTCTGATGGCCCCAGGTAATCACAATCCTCTTACTCTGTTCTCCTGCTCCCAACAGATGGGTTGCTTACTTTCATGTGATTATTTTATAACCTATCTGTATCCTCTGTCCAGAATGCTCAGCCCATTCCACCTGCTCTGTTTAGCTGTCCACTACTCAGCCTCACTGGTTTGTTCTCTTTTTTCACATATCATAATAGCCTGTACTTCTCCATGAAAATATTTAACACAATTCTAATTAAAGAATAATTTGTGTGATTAGCGTACTATAAATTTCTCCCAAGTAAACAATGAGCTCCATGAAAAATGAGATCATGTGCTTTTTGTTTATTATAGTACCGTATCCTTAGAATGGCATAGTACTCCACATATAGTAAGAATTTTTACTCTTTGGTCAAATGAATGAATGAAATCTCACAGCTATAGGTCACTGGATGGGAGAAAAGGGCCCTCTCTCAAATCTGAGGCATCCAAACTTTGTTTTTAATCAAAGAAAACAATTATGGTTTCCAATGAGCTCTGAAAGATGACTCTGGTAGGAAAGTCTTTGCACAGCAAGGTATAGCTCTGTGACAACAGATCAGTGACACAATAGCCAATGTGATCAACTTCCAAGTGCCCTCCTTGCAAGCTGCCCAAAGACCTCTGGTATCCAACCCAAGGGTGTGGTAAGCAAAGAGGCAAATTATTTGGAATCAGACAGACCTACACTCATATACTGCTTCTGCAAATTACTAGTTGTATACTACCAAGCAATTTACTTCTCTAAATCTCATTTCCCTGATATATATTCAAAAAAGGGGGAAATACTTTTTCATGAAGTTATTATGAAAATAAAATTATGTATGGGCAATTCTTGACGTGGGTATTCAATAAAGTTAGTTCCCCTCTTTTTGGTATATATAACCACCTTTCCACAATATTTCCTAATATTAATATTAATATTAATAGATATCATACTCCAAACCACCATGAAAATAAAAGTAAAAACATACATCAGCTTCTCTTTAAGAATACAGAGCACTGCTTCCTGAATTTTGATCTACTTAACTGTAAGTCACTGATTAAACAAATGAAAACATTATTAAAGCTATATGTTCAAGATTCAGGTAAGGAAGGTAATACAGGCAAACAGAAAGCTCCCTTCTGTAGTATTCCAAAGATGCATCAATTTTTGTCCAGGCCGAATCCAGGATTACTTTTCATGTTTGAAATTACAATTGAGAAGAGGCTTACATTCCAGAAAAAAAAAAAAATACTTCATACTGACTACAAAGCTGAGGAAAAGGAATGACAGCCTCATTGTCAATGTCCTGGAACCTGGAATTGACACATATGTCAAGAAACTAAGTCATCCTCATCTTCCTTCTATTACTATCAACTGGCATGATTATACAAAAAATGCAAATATGGCAGATACAGAAGGTATCAGAGGAAAAAAAGCATATACTTTGATTTGAATATTACCACTTCCAGGTGATAAAGCTCTACAAGCTCATCAAAACATTTCTCTATACACACAGCTCTTGTCACTCAGTATTTAGCATTTTTGACTATTTACAACATGTAGTAAATCTAATGCCTAAAACAGATTTGAAAATTTCTAAATACAATAAGAACATTTAAAACAGTAAGAGCAGTTAAAATACAAATTTTTCAAAGACAGATCAGAAACCATTTAAGAGAACAGGAAGAGAAATCCTAGAGAAATGGTATAAAACAGTTCTGCAACTGAAGATCAAATTTGGCACTCAGCTAAATTTCATGATGTATTTTACAGTTCTCTTTGTCTGCAAGCAAGCTCATTTTAGAGGCAGATTTTGCTGGCATTAAATCTCATGAAGAATTTATTTTGTAGATCTTTGTATGTAAGGGGGATGATGAAAACGGGATGAAAAATATCTTTTGAGTATAGTATAGCAAAACTATCTTAATGACCATTTCTTAGAACAATTTTTGATAAACACAAAGGACATAATAAATAAATTCATGAAGTTTAAATAATATGTTGTGGAAGATACTACTTGACTAAGAATTTAGGAAAAGCAATGAAACAGATTCTGAATGGGTACCTTATATCTGTGGTTCGAGGCATCAGAAATTTCTGATGAGTAATATTGGGGATGGGGACAGAGGAAGAACACAAGGACAAGGAGTTGCCAACTGTCACTTTTGTCAGATAAAGCTATTTTTATATCTATCACCACTAACACCTTTAAAAGGCAGGATATTTTGAATAGCAAAAACAGGTGAGAATATTACATTAAGTATTAGTCCTTTAGCAAATTTAATGAAAGGTATGATAAAATCACTCCACAGTTCTAACATTTTTTTCTCTATTTGCCATAAACAGTGAAAGTTTTGCCAAAGGATAGCACCAGAACACAGATATTTGGGAATTACCACCTTCGACAATTTTTAAAGTCAGATTCATGGCTATGTAAGCAGTCTCACAGGGCCCCATACTCACACGGCCTCTCACCTGAGGTGCTCTGTGGTCATCAGCTTGAACTGTTAATAAAATTTTAACAAAGCACCCAGTGTTTTCATTTTGTACTGGGCCCACAAATTATATAGTCAATCCTGACTAAAAAACTGTGGACCTCATATATGTTGCATAGGAACTTATCTAGTAGTCATTTCAGGATTTAGTTTATAGTCAGTACCCAAAGTATAAATGTGACAGTGTCCATTGACAGGAGAGAGAAACAAGAGAGGGAAGTGGCAAATAGACATTTTACAGTGAAACTGTGGGGTCTGATTTACCCACATGGAAGGTTATTTCAGCTCTCAATAGGTAGCATAAATGCCTTGGGAGAAAAAGGCCAAAATTTTTCTAAAGGAATAAAAGTTTGAATTGCTCAAGTTATGGGACCAGTACTAAACTGAGACTGCATAGTTCTCTATCAGAGAACACACACACACACACACACACACACACACACGCACGCACGCACACACAATTAGCTGGGCCTAAAAAATGTTAATATGTTTTATTATCACTCCTCTAGCACAAAATACTACCTCTTGAAGAGACTGCCAGAATAAATTAACCCTAAAAGCTATACTCAAGTTGTTTTCTCAGCTGTGCTACCGAAAAGAATTATTTAATCTTGTCCATGTAAATTTGGATAATTTATGCCAAAAACAATAACCTACACTTGGCAGAGCTGAAATAAAAAGTGTTTTCCCTGACAATTAGGCAAATTGTAGTACAGCTTTGGAGAAAAATCAATAGGGAATTAAGCCCAGCTGGCTCTGACACTTCAGAACTGCATGACCCTGGGAAAGCTACTTAACGTCTCTAAAAGTCAGTTTCCTCTACCTGTAAAATGGGTGCAGGATTACTGAAGTGACTAAAATAGACAATTTAATATAATGGTTAATTATATTGTAGTGGCTCTGTCACTGACTGGTTGTATAACCTTTGGCAAGTCACTCAGTGTGTCAGGGGTGCCTATTAGTTTTGAATCCAAAAAAACCTGCTAGGTAGATAACCCATTATAACCCTTGATTCTCCCTGCATTGGGAACGTATCTGAAAGCTGTCATTGTTCGGAGTCTACAGGGTGTGTCCCTGGCTCACTCAGACTCTGCGCTGTCAACCCTTCTGCAAATGTCAAATAACACACCTGCACTCGTTCCCCCCACTTTCTCATTCTCCACACACAAATTGTAGAATATACCTTGAAACATTAACCTTAAGCAAGTTATGTAGCCCCATTCACATCCATCCTGATGAAACAGGGTGTCCTTGACTGGGCCTGGGCTGAAGTCAGGTGTCTCTTGCATGTATCTATACCTTCCCTTCATGGATCTATAGGTATGTAATATGGTCTGATAATATGGTGATTTGTATCCCACCCAAATTCATATATTGGAAACTTAATCACCAAGATGACGATATTAGGAAGTGGGGCCTTTGGGAGGTGATTATATCATGAGGGCACTTAATGGGATCAGTGCCCTTATAAAAGAGGCCACAGAGAGCCACCTGACCATTTACCATGTGAGGACTCAGGGAGAAGGCACAATCTCCGAACCAGGAAACGTCCTCACCAGACACTGAATCTGCTGGTGCCTTGATCTTGGACTTCCCAACCTCAAGAACTGTAAGCAATAAATTTCAGTTGTTTACAGTCTTCCCAGTTCATGGTATTTTGTTAAAGCAGCCTGAATAGACTAAGACAGTATAAATTAATATTTTGGGGGGATCTTGCCCATCCCCCACTAAAGTTATAAATTCTTTGAGGACAAGGGCAGTGGCTTGGTCATCATCTTTGTTTCACCAGTGCTCACCATAGAGCACATCTACCTCCCATGGACTATACATTAAATTAAAAATTGTCTAAATGTTAATAATAACTAGTAAAGAGCTCAGCACAAAGCAGACCATCAGTAACTACTAATGCCCCTCAAATGATACCTTCCTTTTCTTTATCACATAGTCAGGGTGGATTAAGCTTTTAGCCATTTATTTTTAGGTTAAGTATTTTACTTGATTCTTACTCTTTGAACATAGGTAAATCATGTATGATACATATAGGGATTATTCAGTTTTGCAGTAATCTTTTTAATTCTGGTCCAAATGTTACCACTAGCACAACACTTTCCAAATACTGGTTGTTTGATAAATATTTGATGGATAAGTGAATAACTGAGGACTTTTCAATCTGATTTAATATCTCTTCTCCCATCCACTGTGGATGTGGCCAAGAGTTTACAGTAATCCAGCAGCTCCAAATTCAGAAAGACCAGAGCATATATGCAAATCAATAGGAGAAACATGCTTAACTCCAACTCTTACTCAGATTCCCACCACTCAAGGCAGGTGTCCTTTGTTTGGAGCAGCCAACCTAGAGAATTCCTCCAGAGTTTACACAAATTAAAAGATTTAACATCTAAGCTGCAATTAAGGAGGGAATTTATGGACTACAACCTAGAAAGTTAAAAAGTCTCTAGGCACACCATCATCTTCATTTAAAATCTCATCTGAACACATCTCCCATCCCTTTGGTATATTTCAGCTATGGTAACTTAGAAAGTTACAAAGTCCTATCATTGAAAACATATTCACATGAGTAAGAATCACAATGGAGCCATGTGATAATGGTTGTCCATGGTTTCTACGTTGGTTTTCTATTATCTTTTCCTGAGCTTCCAAAAAGCGGAAAGTCTCTCTAGAGGAAGCTATGGTAAAATAGTAGAGTATTGCATAGGGAAGTGTGTCTCAAAATTCTCAACCTTCAAAGGCTTCAGAATCACCTGGAGGACTTGTTAAACACAGATTTCTGGGCTCTTCTCCTGAGTTTCGAATTCAATAGATTTGGAGTAGTGCTCAAGAATTTGCATTTCTATAAGTTTTCAAGTGACGCTGATGCTGCTTGTCCAAAAACCACACTTCGAGAAGCACTGGCATAAAGAAAGGCAGTACTGATGGTGCGTAGCATTGTGGTTAAGAGCATAGGCTTTGGACCAGACACATAGGTTAGAATTATAGTTCCCAAACTACATTAAATACTTGGCATATTAGTGGTCACCTATTTTCCTTTGAACAACTTTTCCATATTTGGTAACACTGCCGTTTAATCAGTCCCATGTCCCCTGTGATGAAATCAAACTCCAACTGCAGCCAGATACCAGATATGGGACCTGTGCTCCACTAACGAGATTCATCGACTGAGCCATCGATCTAGCAGTGAGCAGTGTGTGGACACGGTCTCTGCAGGCAGCTTCCACTTTGCTGCTATTGGGAATGGCAGTCATCCAGTTTCTAGGGGCTCCAGTGGTTGCAAGGTCAAGTTCTTGACATCCAAGAAGCATCAGTGCAGCAAGGTCAAGTTGCTGGCATTTATCGCTTGGTGTGGCAGCTTCCTCAGCAGGTCAGTTAAGCAGCCTGACTCCAGTCACTGTTCCAGAAAGTATAGCCTTGAATTCTATATCTCTAGCTGCTCAAATGGGCCACCTAATATCCTACGATAAATTCCTTTCTGCCAGAATAGATTCTGAGATTTGTCCCTAAGAATCCTGCCTAATAATACTTACATTCTAGTACTGTCAACCAACAAATATCATTAGAGCCTCAATTTCCTTCTTTGTAAAATTAAAATACTACGCAATGCAGAGTGGTTCAAAAATTTTCATATGTAGTAAGGATTAACACACGCGTTTTCTGAAAGATCATTTTAACCTCAAATGTATTCTGTTACGCCACAAAGCTCCACTTTCATAATACTTAATAACCTTATAAAATATAATAGTGGTGGTCATTTTTTATAAGCAAAATATTCCTTTTAACTGACATCAACTATCAAGAAAAATAAATTTATACTGAAGTATTTTTCTCTCTCAACTTTTCTCCCCTTAGAATCTTGGATATTTTCAAATAAAATATTTAATATTTCAAAATTAAAAGCAGCTATTAGTAAATTGCCTGGAAGAAACAGAAAACAGTATTGGAGGTGATGGTTTCTAACATAAAGACTGTCCCTAGGCTATGCCTAAAAGAGAGGGAGAGAAACCAAAATGTGTTTTTCCGCTTCTACTTTTTCCACAGCCTCAAGAAGACCTCCTGGCAAAGCTGTCATGTCTGATCGTATCTTACATTCCTGGATGCAGTTTACTAACCTCTTGTTTTGCCACTTACAAGCTAAAGAACACAATGGCAGTTTCTAGTTTTGATTGCAATTTTCATTTAATGTCCAGTCTTCACTACAGATTCTGCTGTCAGCCAATCTCTCTGCTTGAACTCTTTCACTCACGCAGAGTACACAGTAGAAAGCTGGACCACACTTTCACCACTCACCTCCAGGCCCTTCTTCTCTCCTTTCATTAACATGCTAAGTTCCTGGGGGCAATGGCAGTTTCAATCAACAGCCAGAGACACAGAGTGATATTGTCATAGGCCTAAATTTTAAGAAAACTGAAGCCAGGAGAGATTTTGTACATTTGCCCATCATCACACAACTCACAAATACTGGAAAGAAGATTTGATCTCAGGTATCCCAGACTGCAATGGTCCCCACCCATTTCACAATACTGGCTCTATCTTTAAATGCATGTAAAATAGGAATTACACTTATTCTGTATACCTCTTGACAGCCTGACTTCTTAATCACTGAAAGTGTTATTTAAAAATACAGTAGGTATTAACTCAAGTGGAAGCCACCTGACTATCTATTAGAATTCCTGTTTTGATGAGAGATGTTATCTTAGTTTTGATTCCTTAAAAATCCAAGACTGAGGCAAATCTTACAGGCTAAGGCTTTAATTAGAGGTGTGATTCCAAGGTAGCAAAAGTGATGTGGAAAAGAGAAGCAGCAAGGCAAGGGGAAAGAAAATACAAAGTGGGGCATCATGAAGCTTCACTAGAAATTACAATCAGTTGCTCAGGCATATGGGGTTATCTTCAGATAGGCCATGTGGAACCACTACACCTTGGAACAATCAGTTAGGAGAGAAATTTAGGTACATGCTTCTTGCACTCACCTCCTCCTCATGGGTCAGAGACAGCCTCATAGCATGGCAACCCTCTAACATTTACTGTTTGCATTATCCTGGCCTCTGTGTATCTGCTGGGACAGAAGACAGACCCTACATCCTGTGTGAGCAGCCCTTCTTCTAAGCCTGGGAGCAGTAAGAGGATCCTCTGTGAGTCCTGCCAGTTTGGACCTAGAAGTTGAACCTGGGTAGGAAAAATGCTGGGTCTAAGTATATATATCTCTGTAGTTGGACAGAGGTCCTCCCAATTCTAATAGCCTGTGATCTAAAAATTCCCAGTGGGGTTAATGACCTATCAAAGAACAGACCAAAGTTAGCAGCAGAGGACTGAAACCCCAAACTCCCAGGAATCAGTCTGGTGTTCCTCCCATATTAACATAACTTCCTTAAGACTGCTCCCAAATCATTTTGTGTCCACAGAGTCCTTTAAGCCACAAACAGCAAACAAATACATAGATACCACAAATTAGCAAATTGTGCCAGCTCTTTGCATATTAGACCACAACAAAAAATCTTCCCATTTTTCTTGAAACATGAGGTCTTTTGTTCTTTATAGTTCCAATTTTGGTAGAACAAAGAAAGATGAAATATTTCTTTAACAGAAGAAAAATTATATAAGCACAATGAAAGGTGACAACTGCCAGTGGTGTGCTGGAACTAGCTCATCCCAGGTTGCCTGAGTGTCCTCCCTACTCCTTGCTCAATGACATCTTTTTGGTAATTTGCAATTGGCCATGGTGAAATATCATCAAATGCTACAAATCAGGATTTTTATTTTCTAGAGAGCCATGCAGTAAACCTCAACCAACATACCACTGCATGTGGCCTCAGTAAGTTATGGGGCCTGTACCAAACTGGAGAAAACAAATTCCTTTTAAAGGTAACAGTAAGACTGAGCCTTTAAAAAAAAAAAAACATTGCCATGTAAGAATGTATGCTCAGCCTAGTTGATCTCCCAAGTCTTCCAGGAAGTCAGAAATACAAGTATTTAAGTTAAACTTCCAATTTTTAAATATAAGCTTAATTTTCTCTAAACACCTTCCTGAGACAAACTGGAGCTCCTGGCCTTAAGTTTACAAATCCTAGTTTACAGCAAGTACAATCCCAAAGAGTAGCAGCCTATGCATCTTCAACTAGACAACAATATGAAAGATTTGGTCTGATTTTTTTTTTTCCAGAAAAAGGCAAAAAAAGACATCCCTTGGACTACATCCCATACAAGACAGCCCTTTATTTAACATAGCAACACCATCATTCAGTATTTATCTGGCTGCCAGAAATGCACTGACCTATCTAGGAGGGCGGTGGGATATGAAGTCTTACATTCTCTCTTCCAAATTTCTTTGCGGGACAAACTTTATTTATATTTCTTTACAAAGTTCCAAATGACTTCCAGGCTGCTGATTTTAATATTCACCTCTACTTGAGCAGGCTCCCTGTGGGATAATTGGCAACATATGAAAATATTTTTTTATCCTATTCAAGTAAACATGTTTATTACCTAAAAATGACAATATATGAAAAATACAGGAAAAAAAACCTTGATTCTGAACTCTAAATTATGTTTCTGTTGGAAATGATTCTATTACTTGCAAGAATTTAGTGAAGTCCAAGAATCTCTTACATTACCCACAGATATATCTACAAGAAAGACACCTGAAGATGGCCCCTTGCCTTGTGACTGGAGCTGCAATTTGCAGTTTGCTATTGTTTGCAACTTTGCTTTGCTGACTCCTGATGAACTTGAAGCTTTGGCACAAAAAGTGACCCTAACCCTTCAATTTATATTCACTCATCCTATTCCTTTAATTTCTGAGTATATTCTTTTTCTGAATTCTCTCTGGATCCACAAAAGCCGCCTGGCTAGATGTCTTGCTGTCAGGTGTTCTGTGTACATTTCTCATCCAGAGTTTCATTAGTTAGCACAGCTGGGGAATTTGGAAGCATACCATTGTAGGGAGTTCCATAGTGCTGAGTAGAGCACGCAGGAAACATGGATGTAACTATGAGCAGTTGGATGCAAAAGAAACATTTCTCTAGATTATATCCCAACCTTATATAACTTTAGTCTAAATCTAAATTTGCTCCTATATCGCATTCTGTCTTCCAGTCCACAACATCTTTGCAGCTAATTTTTAAAATTTATAGTTACCATTCACATGCTACATAAATATTAATAGAATTTATAGTATCTTATATATATATCTTATATATATATATATATAAGATATATATATAAGATATCTTATATATATATAAGATATATATATAAGATATATATATATAAGATATCTTATATATATATAAGATATATATATCTTATATATAAGTATACTTATATATAGTATTTATACTATCTATAGTATCTTTGTAGTATCTTTCAACTTTCCAGTGAAAATCAACATAGTTGTATGTATATACAGGGGGTCTGAAAGGTCTGGAAACATAGGAAAAACTTATTTTTAAATGGGTTGTTAGTTACATTTTAAAATATAAAATGCTGAATGCTTTTTACTTCAATTTCTCAAAATCATTTTGGGTATATTATCTCTAAATCTAAAACTGAGCACAACTGTGAATGTACTATAGAGTATCCCAAAAAGTCTAGAAACACAAAGAAAATGTGAATTTATTTCACTTTTTGTGATTAATAATTGTTCAGACCATGAGTATATTCAATGTGTTCCCCTTGCTCAGAGAAAGAAAAATCGTACAAGTGATCACATACTTTTTAGTCTCAGAAGGAAAATGATGCTATCCAAATTTAAAATTCTTTTCAGTACTTTCTTTACAATTAGACATGCAAAAAATATGTCTTAAGAATTGCAAAATGGAAACAAGTCCAATTGGCTTGAGTAACTACATTTAAGACCTTAGCACCATTACTTTTTTTTTCTGAGCTTGTGAATAATCAAACACAGAAAGAAATAGAAGACAATAAATAAAACAAATGGCCTATTTCTCAAGTGCAAATATTTTGGCTCAAGTTGAAAGATTATATTGTTTATAGACACAATATTTTTAAATATTTCAAACCAATATTCTCTTAAAATCTACCACATGCTGAGTAGAAAATATGTAATCTATTGCAGTACTGAGCAGAAAATCTTTTCCCACATAGCACACAACCATGGGTATGAGGAAGGTTAATAAATATTACTTTGACAAGGTTACTGGAGAGACAGTTTTCAACTGGCAAACATTATTAACCAAAGTAAGATACACTGATTACTAACTTTCACTAATCTTATTTATCATGAGCATTTATATTCTATTCAGGTTCCATTTGTGAAATAAAAAGGAAGGAAATAAATTCTCATTGCATTGATCAAGTCAGTATCTTAAACATTAAATACTGTGTGGATAGTTTTTGCATTTTATGGCTTAGATGACTATTTAAAGATTATGCACATTACCTGGTAACATCATGCTTTGTGACCAGGGGAAAGAAATAGCTTTCTGCTGCTCTGTCAGTTCAATCCATGTCTGTGTACCAGAAAATCTGAACCTGTTCACCTTTGTTACTAGGAACAGAAGCTTATTTTGTTATAATGTTCTTAAAATTTATAGGCTTCATCTGCACATTTCCTTTCTTGAAAAGCTACATAGTAGCTGAAAATAAAACACTGCTCTACCACCCATCCCTGGGTATAATCAGACAAATATATAAATGGCAGATAGGATGGCTGACATGTCCATATATTATAAGTCAATTCAACAAGCCTCCATCTTCCAGAATATGCTAAGAATCTATATCCCAAAAGATTTGCAGTTAGAAGTACAAAAACAAATGACTGAAGAAACAATCCCAAATTTACTGGTACACTGCCATCAAATCTAATGGCCATAAGTGCCTCTAGAAACTTCCAGATATAAAACAGCCGAGTTAATTAATGCTAAAGAACATTGTAATAGATTATCCACATACCTTGTCTCTCAGAACCTTACTGTTGGACTCTTAATGGTGCCATTAGTTTGAGAAGAATTTCACAGTGGGGAGAGAGGGTTAAACTAGGGTTTTGTCAAGAACCTCTAGGACAGAGTGGCAAAAGAATCTATTCAGATTCCTGATAGATTCTTATATCATAATTAAGCAAACCAGTGTTTGAGGGGTAGAGAAAAGGTTAGTACAATGCTACCAGGGTTATTACCGGCAGCCTCCCTTCTGCCTCCCCTGAAGCAAGGGGGACCAATTTCTGAATGCTCTTGTAGAAACTACCTGGATTCAAACTTCCCTGGCTGTAATTCTAATAGATCAATATTTGCTATAAAAATATTAGGGCCTGACCTATTAAACTCCTCCTAAAAAATCAGTATGCAAACTGTCCACCTGTCTAAGTGCTGGTTTATCTCACATGCAGCTCTCCCGTCTCTTTCTTGAGCCATTATTTATATACCCACACAGGAAGGGTCAGCAGGGGAGAGACTGTAAGGGTGTCGATGACATTTAACAATCAGCCCAAGCCATCTCCTTGTTAATAATTCTGACCACCTCACAGCTAAAAAAATTTCTATCCATAGCCCATGTTTCCCAAATCAGTCTCCACATGTCATAGGAACGGCCCTGCCACGTGAGCTCCTGGACTCCACTGACCTCTGTCAGATTCAGGCATGACAGCACTGCTGAGGGGTGTGTGCCTTCCAAATCCATTCCACCCCAGAAAATCTCAGCACTTGTGCACATACAGATGTGTGTGGCCCTGTTTTCAACATGATTTTCAAGGTTAACCCCTCTAGTAGAATTACAGGGGAGAAAAATAGCCAATACTACTTGAAATCCATTTCTTGTAATCACACTGTGACTTCAGCCTCTGTGTCTCAGAGGAAGTTTGCAGACTCATGACAGTGGAAGAGAGCCGCATGGAAACCTAGTGAGAGCTCTGCTCCAGCAGAGCCAGCTTTGCCAGGCTGTGCTTCTTAGCTCTGATTTCTTGAATTTTCTCTTCTTTTATTCTGTGTAATTTCCTTTCTTCTGTATTACAATTATCTTTGCTACATTCTAATCCTTTCCAAATGGCTTTGTATTAGACCTGACTTCTCACCCTCTGATCCACTAACTAGGTTTTCACTTTCCTCTATCTTCTTTGCAGTCTTTTTGTACCATCTGGCCCTTTCTCTCATTCCACTCATTCTTCGCGTGTATATTACCAATCCTTTCTACTTTACTTTTCATCTTTCTTTGCATGTGAGATTATCTACTTCTGTTCTCCCTAAAACCTTTGTTCTCGTTTTGTATTTTTCAGAGGAAATGTCACCTCTAATCTTATTTTCAGCTCTTCAAATATCTCATATTTTCTCTCATGATTAATTTATGTTAATGCTGGGATTTATTACAGTTGTCTCCAGCCAAGTCACCAGGGAGTTTGTATCACATAAAGATAATCAATTAGGAAACACAAGTTGTTAAAAAAATGTTTTCCAATCTCTGCAATCAAATGCACTTACAAATGGAGACTTACTTAGAAAAGAAAAAAGGAAACAAGGCTACCTCATCACCTGATATCTCCTGTACACAAATAATGGAATATAGCCTTCTCATCACCCCAAAATACATCAAGATGGGGCTATATGTTAATTCTGATCTCTTTAAACAAAGAAAATGTCTCTTTGAAAACAAAATAACATGGATTTTAGAGCACAGATCATAGAACTAGAAAACTTCTTCTCATTCCCCTCAAAAAAGTTAGTTTGAAAAATCATAGTATAAGCTATAGTAATTAACCAAAGATGAAGCATCCTGGATGGACTGAAGTTATTTTCACCACACTTTTTGAATAGGTAGCCTGGCCAGAAATGTATCATTAAAGAACAAAACTGTGGAGCCCTCAGACAAGTTATATTAATGTATCATTTGCAAGTTACATAAATACCTCATTTCAAACTGTAAAGGATTAAACAATTACTTGTCATATTTTTATAATGAATACAATATTATAGAATCTCATAATTTAATTCATTTTATGCATCAGAAACACAGATTCCTAATTACATATTTGCTATAGCATATATTTAAGTCATTACGGCAGGCTTTCCAGCCAATTTTAACTGCAGTCCTGATTTCCATTTTGCCAACTTAATTTTACCTTAATATTTGGGCTCTTCGCATAAAGAAGTAAACACTGGAAAAAGTTTTTAACTTTTTTGGGGGGAGTGGATGTCAATGACCTCTCTAAGAAATGGATAAAATTCCCAGAGATTCCCAGAGAAGCATATGAGAACTTAACCATGTTACATCATACATCCACACAAACACAGAAATTCACCTGTGATTTCACATATTTCCTGGAGCTAATTATTCATGGCTGGGGTAAGAACTGAAGGACCACAGTGTGACCTTAACACTGGGACTATTTTGTTAAAATTTCTAAACACCTTTTTATACTATACATGGAGTCCTTCTAGGACTATAAATGGCAACACACAAATGTGAGAAATGCCCAGAAACTGTGTGCACTGCCATTTTTAAAAGATAGGAAAAATACTTTTTATTTAAAACATCTGTACGTTCACTGTTCCAATATAGTTGATAATAGCTATGTGGAGATATTGAGCACTTTGAAATGTAACTAGCCTAAACTGAGGTATGCAGTGTGTTATCCAAATTTCTAAAACTTAGTGCTAAAAAATAAAGTACATCATTAATAATTTTCATTTGATTACATGCTAAAATGATATTTTGAAAATTATGTATACAATAAACTATATGGCAAATTAATTTTTCTGCTTTTTACTTTGTATATATAGTTACTAGAAAATTTAAAATTACTCATGTGGCTTGTAATATTTCTATTAGAAAGTGCTGGTCTAGATGATATAAATCAATAGTTATTCATTATATACCTAATCCTGCAGTAGGATTTAATAATCTTCCCCCTAGAGGGAATATTACATATCAGACTCATAATGCATTTCCGATCTATGGACCTAAAAAACTGGTATCATTCACTGCCTTGGTTGCTTTCTCCTGCATTACTACCACTCACATTGCCCTTCTGCATTCTTTCTCTGTCATCTTTGTTTCTTCCATCACTATCTTTCTCTTCACCAAGTTTCTCTATCAGTCACCGATGCTACTGTCTAGCACTAGAAGTCTGGAACATCCTCTGCCATCAAGATCACTTCATACCCTGGCCGTGTGGCCTCCTAACATTGCTGGGTTTAGTATGGTTTGAGTTTTTTATTTTTGCTAAGGATGACATAATAATTTGTCTTATAGAGCACCAGCATCAGAAAAGCTAGTAATTCTGGTGATTTTCTATACTCCCTGCCCCATAGAAATTTATGGTTATATGCTAGACAAGACATCTAAACATAAAATAAGATGACAGAGTTAAAAGGAAGAATGCAATCGTGTGGGGTGAACCATAACCACAGCTCATAAAGATGTTTTCTTAAAAAAGCATAAATCATTGCCTAATGTCACTGATAGGACTGGAATCAACAAGGTTTTATCTACATGCTTCCAAAGGAATTGATTAAAAGGTGACAATTTGGAGAAAAGTTTATTTATAAGAAAACAAAAGAAAAATATTTAAGTTTCACATTTTGAAGATTGCAAGCAATGACTTGGATGTAAACTCAGATGTCATATACTCATATACAAATTCAATAATTTTTTAATTGCTTGCAAGCAAATGGGATGTTTACGTATGAAGAATTCAGGTCTCTGAAAACTGAAAGAAAATAATTCTGAGGAAACTTCAAGGGAGAAAATAAGACAAACTTTAAATTTAGAAGCATATAAGCCAGAATTTCAATTGCTATTGATCTAAGTGATGAAATATTTTCCCAGTGTTTTGTTTAGTATATCTTAAAATTGATTAACTTACGTAGGTTGACAAACTTCTGTCAATGGTATGTATTAGTCACTGTGATTTTTGTTTAGACAATAATTTTTCAACCACCTTGTTTACAATTCAAAGGATAACATTGAACAAGGAGGTATGTCTGCCTGTGGTAACAGGTGTTTAATCCTGGTCAAACAAATGTGTGTGCCACACAGCAGGACAGAGTTCACAGTCTGCCTCAGTCTTAAATCACCACCCTTTCTGGAGAATCCATGTCTTATATAACATTCTGGTTACAATTCACCTTCTGGCTTACCCTTGGCCTTTGCCTATAGTTACTGCAAGATGGGGATGACGGCAGCAATTTGGTTTGTTTCTGTTCATGTGGCGAGGCAATCGATAACTGCTGCAGCATTTCACACATCTTCTCCTATTTTCACTATTTTCATTTTGAAGTATCTGTACAATACTCTGTGTAAATCTGTACCTATGAACTTAGAAATACAGCAGCAGTTGTTAAGAAGTACATACTCAATACAAAAGGTATTGCAATGAAACCAGCCAAAAACTTACAAATAGTAATACTACAAGACAAATAAAAGCATGACAGGGAAAAATAAAAGTGCAAGATAAATTATTTCCAGTTTCTGGAATCTATAAATGTGACATTTTTACATCAATCATAGCAATATCCTATATGTACATAGAAAATTGTTGAACAAGAAAATGTGAGAGTACTGTATTACTTATTACTATACACAAAGTCTATATTTTTGTCAATTCTCTATTTCTATCCTATATTAGAATTCCTGTATTTTTTCTTTATCAGAATATATCTAAAAGTATATGTTGTATGTAAATTCAATCTACAATGAACATACCAAAATGACTTTTGAGCAAATTATTCAGTAGCCGTGTTCCATAAACATTTTACCTACGTGATGCCTGGGCACACAGTTATGCAATTGTTGAATGCATGAATAAATGATGAATAAATATAAAAGTACAGAATCTTGGAGGTCTTTTTTCAAACAGTGTTTATTAAAAACTAGTGATCAATTGTGCTGTTCAGGCACAATGTAAATTCTCACATATTACTTCCCCCCTAGACAATGAAGTACAAAAATTTCCCAAGACATATTCTCAACTGAAGATCAATGGGTATAAAGAGGGCTGGAGGCTGGGAGGCTGGAAGATTGATCAAATCAATTTTATAATCTATTCTCTGTGCCAATAATTAGCTCACCAACAAATCAGCTTTAGGTCTGTTTCATATTTTTAATGATTGGAAAGGAAAGCAAATTTAGCATAAGATACTTTCTAGATATACTACTGCAAACATCAGTGAGATTACAAAAATGAAAAGAATAAAGTCAAATATCAATAGGAAACTGAGATACATAAACTTCCCTCAGTTGAATTGTGGTTGAGGAGAGGACGCCAAAGCAACTGAGGTAACATAGACACACACTCACACCATGCTAGGAAGGTAAAATTAGAAATAAATACATGTACAGCCATATAATCTTTGTCCTAATAGTGGATATGGCTTACTGAGGTATTCTCCACAATTTCATTTAGTACTTTGTGATATTACAAAGTTAAGAATACATTTACAAATTTCTAATTGATAAGAACAATATTTCTGAAGAGTTTATGTACCCATAATTCAAGGGGAATTTCTTTCCAAAAATAGCTCATGAAATACATGATAATCCTTTATAAGCTTTGGCTATCCATAACAAAAATCATTTATTTCTCAAAGCTTCTTGGATTCTCTAGTTTAAAAAATGTATTACTACTATTTATTGTAACATCATGGTCTCAAATTATTTCTCTGGTGCTCATTCATTCAAGGAAAATGTTCTTATGACCCTTGCTTTAGAAAATTAAAATGAAAAATTGGAGGATTAATTATATAATTTAAAGTCACTGCATGTGTATTGGCAGCTTAATACCAGATAATTTTACCTTTAATCAATACTTCACAAATGCTCTAATGAGCCTTACCATCACATGAATCAAATTACAATGATACATGGTTTCATAAAATGTTCAATAATGGCACTAAGCACTTTCCATTATAGAAAACAAAATTCACAAGGGAATAATTTGATTACAATGAATTAATGACTGAATTTCTGGTTTTGTACGTTACTCTAGTAAAAATCATATGCAAGAAAATAATCCTCAGTTTCTTCACTGTTATTTAGTTATCAGCAGGTACAATGGGCAGGAGAACAATATGAAATGTTTTTTACCAGGATGGTTCCAGCCTTTAATTGGACATTAATCAAGAGTTAGGATCTGAGAATATCTGCTTTTCTACTCTTTCTTTTACATATGGAATAAGATTACTGACAAACATATATCTTGCTTGCCTTTTACAACTTCATCTATGATTACTCTTTACATTTTCCTTGCTCCTGTTATTTCATATTAAAATATGTCCTTTTCTGAAGAAATCAAAAATTGATCATTGACTCATCAAGACCATGCGTATTCAGGCAACATAGCTGAACAGATTAACAAATTATTCACAATCAGATGTAAAGAAAGCAGAAGAGATCAGGACAATTCTTGGCCATGGGGAGGTGGCAGGCTAGGAGGAAGAGGCTGTTGATGGTGTGTCCCACAGAATGGCCATTGCACCTGCTTCATTCTGGGGCTGGCCTTAGTGCACTTCCCACATGTAGCTCGAAAGAAACTTCACCAAGTGCTACAGTCAGAAGTAGAGCTATAGTGTGAAAAGCTTGTCAGGATCTTGCCAAGCATCTACCATAAAGGATACTTCTGGGTTAATAACAGCAGTGACAACCTATTAGGATTGTATATGAGGTACATCATATTCAATAAATCTTAGCTACAATCCTACAAGGTAGATACTATTTGTATCCTTATTTTATAGATTAACAAACAGCCTCAGAGAGATAAAGTAACTTGATTAAAATCACACAACTTGCAAGTGACATGAGCAACCAAAGAGATGTCCTTTTGATACTAGAAAGGCCAACCAAAGCTAAAATTATACCAGTAAAATAATAGTTGAGATGATTTAGGAAGGCACCCTATATACGTCCAACATTTCCAGTATAAATAGATTTGATTCATGCTCAAGCAAGAGCAGTCTTCCCATTCCATAAAGTGAATACAAATGTATGCACTTACATTACTCATAGCTATTTTAAAGATTTGGTGGAACTTCCCAGGAAAGAATGGAGAGAAACTAGATACAGCATGGTATTTCAAAAGAAAGGAAAGAGATTCAGCTAGAAGGAATGGCAATATGGAGCAACAATCTGCTTTTAAAAGGCCACTCTTGGGAAAGTGGAAACCACGATTTTGCAATAACAAATGTTAACATTTATAGGGTGCTTACTATGTGGCAAGTATTGCTCCAAGAGATTTAAGTAAATTAAGTCAATTAATCCTTACACCAACTCTAGGGGTATGTAAAATTATTAGCCCCATTTCTTAAATGAGAAAACTGAGACACAAAGTCACATAACAACTGACTGGAGTAGAGATTAAAACCCAGGCAGCCAGGATTCTAAGCATGTGCTACAAATTCCAAAGACATGCCCATAGAGCAGCCCCTCAGCCACATGCGATGTTTTCAGGTGTAGAACACAGAGGCTTAATTCTTAATATTGTCTATTCTGTCATCCATTGCAAGCTGTCTAAAGAAACCAAATGAACCTCCTAGTTTCCAGCGAGTCAAATATCTATGTGTTACTGAATATTACTGATGATCATTTGGGTCATTTCCTGTACAGGACCATCAAGAAATACAGTATTCTGTAAGTGTGTAAATCAAGCAGAAAGGGCCTATCTGAAGAAGAAGGGAATACAAGACTGAGAAATATAAATGGGAAATTAGGAACATCACTACTGCTTTACCGCGCATTTTAAGAGGCCGTTCCCTCCAAATAATTGTAAAGGCACTTTTTTGGTACAATATCATCTATTCTTTCAAATATTTAAGGCCAGAAATAAAAGCAGTATAGAAACTACAGTGTAGTTGTCTTAATGACTCAGGAGTTTCACAAATGTTTAAATGGAATCCAAACTAATTTTAAGGAACAGTATATGGGTAAAATCCTGCTTGAATATTTTGAGCAATGCCCTTAACCTCATCTTGAAGTTTTTAGAAAACTAAAATGAGGGTGAATTCTATGTGTAGCTAACACCAAGGAAAATAGAAGAAAAACAATAAAATCCCTAAGACAAGAGTTTAGAACTCTCATTACACAAAGCCACCATCTAAAAAGCATAATGAAGTATTCACAGTTCTCCCAGAAGGCTTTAATTGCTCCAGCTTCATTATGTTTAACATTTTTCTAACTCAGATCACAGCAGTGAATCTTGCCACTGATCCTGGCTCAATATTCTCACAGTAGATCATTGCTAGTCAGGTTTGCACCTGCTTTCTGATTGCCTGCACCCATTTCCAAGTTGAAATCAATGAAATCTATTAGCATGTTCTCTACTCTGCACTTTAATTTTGGGTAGCAATGTATTATTAATGTAATCAGCCCGACAAGCCTTGTTCAGCATCAGAAGTAAAATTGAAGGGTTTGCAATAGAGAACTTTAATAAGAATACTTATTAAATTGTATTGAAATCTAAATAATTGAATGCATATTTGATATAAATTTTAAATTGAAATGGATCACACCGGAGTAGAAGGCTATCAATGGAGAACAGAGACCCTTTATACCTCTGAAAGACAAAACATGATTCCACCGTGTATCAATGCATTCATGGCAAAAAACCAAGATCATTTATTTTAACATTTGAAGATAATTGCTCCTTTTTTATTTTAATGTCTTATGTTATACTGGGCATTTTCTACAGGGGAAAAAAAGCCTCCTCTGCAAATAAGCTAAATATGGTATAGTATATCTCTAGGGTGTTTACCTTGAAATTTGAATCAGTAGATACCAGGTAATAATTTTATTTGGTAAAATATAAAGACCATCAAGAGAAAAATTAGTGAAGGTATTGATGAACTCATGCATTACCAAAGAGGAGGGGAATTTTAATGCAGCAGAATTAACAATTAAAAGAAAACATTGGATTAATTTGTTATTTAATGTGTCTCACCAAGAACCTTCTACTATTTGAAGATTAATGTTCACTTTCTTTAGCACTTGCCTTCACAAATGAGAATGTAATCATAATTAAAAATAAATTTATTAGTTTCAAACATGTACCAGGTTTAAGCAAAATCATTTTCTGTACTCTAGGCACTGACAATCTAAAATAGTCACCAAAACAGGCATCATAGAAAAGAAGCAACCAAGGGAGGTTAAGGCAATGGTTGTCATATACATAAGCAGCAGCCTACTTAACTGTGAGCATGTCAAATAGAAGAAAGAGAAAAACTAAAAAAAAAAAAAAAAAAAAAAAAAAAAATCACACTAAGATCTTTGTGACCACCCAAATTCTCTGAATTCAAAGTCTCTTTACCAAAGTCACTTTACCAGGGCGTGGAACTTGAGAAACCTGCGTATCTTCATATGGCCTTGGCAGTTTGGGGCTAGGGACTGACGATGTGATACAACAATCCACTCCACATATATACGGCATTTGCTTTATGCCTACAATAGTGTACTTCCCCACTCCTAAAGTTAGAGCAACATCTCCAGATAAACCACCTGTTTTGGGTTGATTTTATTTTAAAGCCTGCCTATATGTCCTATCATATATCAACTATCTGCTACAGAGAATATATTTGAGGGGTATCAAATAGGAAAAAATTCTTAGAGACTTCTTACAGTAGTTCAAGGAAGATATTATGAGAGCCCAAACCAGTTTAAATTCAGTGAGGATGAATACCTGAAATATAATTATGAGAGCAAATTGGGTTTGTGATCACTTAGTTATATGCATGAGCAAGAGGGTAGAAACCAGTATGACATGCAGGTCTCCAGTTTGGGTGAATTGAAAGATAGTGGATTACTCCAACTGAGATAAACAGAAGTAGTAATTGATTAAGAAAATGATGGGTTGAGTCCAAGGGACTCATGGTAGAGATGCCCAGGTAGAGATATCCAGCAGGATTTTCATGTTTGAAATTCCAGTGAGGGGTCTGGGCTAGAGACAGATTTGGCATCTATCAGCATCTTTTAACACTGTAGAATAGAAATATAATGTAATTCACATAAGAAGTTTATATTTTCTAGTAGTCACATTTAAAAAAGGAACAATTGGAGTTATATTTTTTTAATTTTTTTTATTAATTTCAAGATATTATGAGGGTACAAACATTTTGGTTACATTTTATGTCTTTGCCTCACCCAAGTGAGGTTTAGGGCTTGCCCTTCCCCTCTACAATGCACACTGTGTACCTTAGTTGTGAGTTATATTTTAATGTACCCAATACATCCAAAAATTTTTTCCAGCACATGATACTAGCAACATTTCAAGTGCTATGTAACTATATGTGGCTAGAGGCTACCGAACTACACAGCAAAGACCTGGGAAAAGTTGAAGACTATTCAATAAACATAGAAATAATAAGTAGAATAAGACGGGAAAACTAAGAATTGAACCCTGGATAACACCAAGAAAAACTGATGGAAAAACAGCTTACAGAAGAGAGGAAGAACTTTGAAAAAAACAAGAGAAAATGGGAAAAACAAACCAAAGAAGAGAGATTTTCATGGACAAATGATTTAAAAATAGTGTTTGTACAAAGAAGTTGAGTTCGGCAGAACTTAAAATTTTATAAATACTGATAATTTCGACCTTAGCAACATTTCAGTAGCCTACAGCAATAGAAGCTTGAGTGGATCCAGGTTTTGCGGGACCTAAAAGTTAACCAATTTTAGAGTATCCTTTAAAGGACAAAATTATGAATTCAAAACTGGGTAGGCCCTTACAAAAGCATAGGAAAGGGTCTTGCAAATGAGGAAGGGGCCCTGAAATTTAAGCTTCAGTAGCTTCATGGAAAATCTGCCTCCAAATGGGTACAACATATCAATGGAAAATATGAATGTTGAAACTTTCAGACAAGTTTAAAATAGATGAAAGACCATATGGCAACCATAGGCATATTAAGTAAGGTGGGGGTTCAGATAAAGCACCAAGCTTTGTAAGAGTTAGCTTGAGTTGGAAGGTAAGGGAGTAGGGATGACATTGAGGCAAGAATGGAGCTAAAGATGTAGCTTAATGTAACTGAAAAGCAGTCCATAGTAGAACATCTACAGTTGAGATCTCCTATTGGATATGCTAAACAAAAGAATTCTTAAGAAGTGCTAAGCTCCTCTTTCCAAATAATTCAGACTATTAAAAAGTCAAATAATTTCATTTTTAACTGACAAATAACTCTATATTTTATATTTATGGGGTACAATGTGATATTTTGATATATGTTTACACTGTGGAATGATTAAATAAAGCTGGCAAATCCATCACCTCCTATACTTACCACTTTTTGGGGTGAAAACATTTAAAATCTACTCTTTTCTTAATTGTGAAATATACATTACTATTTATTAAAGTCACCATTATGTGCAATAGATCACTGAAGCTTATTCTTCCTACCTAACAAATTTTATGTTCTTTGATCAATGTCTTCCCTTTAGTAAACACCATTTTATTCTCTAATTTTATGAGTTTGACTTTGAGATTCAACACATAAGTGAGATCAAGCACTATTTGTCTTCCTGTATCTGGCTTATTTCATTTACCATAATGTCCTCCAGGTTCACCCATGTTGCTAAATATGTCAGAATTTCCTCCTTTTTTAAGGTGGAGTAGTTTTCCATTGTGTATGCATACCACATTTTCTTTAGCTATTCATTCAATGATGGACACCTAGATCGCTTCCCTATCTTGCTATTGTGATTAATGCTGCAATAAACATGGGAGTACAGGTATCTTTTCAACATACTGATTTCAATTCCTTCGTATATATACCCAGAAATGGGACTTCTGGATCATATGGTAATTCTGATTTTATTTTTCTAAGGAACCTCCATACTGTTTTCCATAATGCCCACATTAATTTATAATACATTCCCACCAACAGCACACCAGGGTTTCCTTTTCTCCACACCCTTGCCAACATTTGTTATCTTTTGTTATTTTGATAATAGTCATTCTAACAGGTTTGAGAGGATATCACATTGTGATTTTAATTTGCATTTCCCCGATAATTAATGATGTTGAGCATTTTTTTGTTTGCATATTGTGGTATTTGTATGTTTTTGAAAAATGTTTAGTTAGGTCCTTTGTCCATTTTTTAGTTGGGTTGTTTTCTTGCCATTGAGTTGTTTGAGTCCGTTATATGTTTTGGGTATTGGCCCCTTATCAAATATATGCTTTAAAAATATTTTCTCCTAATCCATGAACTGACACTTTACCCTATTGTTTTCTTTCCTGTGCAAATGCTTTAAATTTGATACAGTCCCATTTGTTTATTTTAGCTTTTGTTGTCTGTACTTTTGGGGTCATATGCAAGAAATCTTTGCCCCTAACAATGCCATGGACCATTTCTCCCATATTTCCTTATAGTAGTTTTACAGTTTCAGGTGTTATGTTTAAATCTTTCATCAATTTTGAATTGATTTCTGTATATAGAATGAGATATGGGTCCAATTTAATTCTTCTGCATGTGGACATTCAGTTTTCAGAACACTATTTATTGAAGAGACTGTCCTTTCTCCACTGTGTGTTCTTGGAACCATTGTCAAAAACAAGTTGACCATAAGTTCATGGGTTCACTTCTGGTTGCTCTATCCTATTCCATTGGTAAATATTTCTGTTTGTATGCCAATGCCAGGCTGCTTTGGTTACTATAGCTTTGTAATGAATTTTGAGGTCTGGTAGTATAATGCCTCCAGCTTTGTTCTTTTTGCTCAAGATTGCTTTGGCTATTTAGAGTCTTTTGTGTTTCGCACAAATTTTACGATTGCTTTTTCTATTAATATTTCCATGAAAAATGATACTGGTATTTTGATAAGGATTGCACTGAACTTGTAGATCACTTTGAGCAGTTTGGACATGTTAACAATATTAATTCTTCCAATCCCTGAGCACTGATACCTTTCTATTTATTTATGTTGTCTACTATTTCTTTCATCAATGTTATAGTTTCAGTATATATATTTTTTACCTCCTCAGCTAAATTTACTTGTATTTTATTTTATTGAGGCTACTATGAGTAAAATTGATTTAATTTCTTTTTCAGGTAGTTCATGATTAGTGTAAAGAAACACTACAGATTTCTGCATATTGTTTTTATATCCTGCAATTACTGAACTGCTTTAATTTTTGGTCATTAAATATGAATGTCTGATTTTGAAACAAAAGTTTAGTTTGTTATATCTCAAAGAAGCAGCACAAATAATCAAAGTATGTGCCTAAACTACTGACACAGTTTTGCCATCCTAATAGTAGCTTGCTTATGCCAGCAAGCGAAGAAGCCTGGAGAGCGAGTGGCGATATAATCTTGAAAGGCGTTTTCCATGGCTTGTTGAGAACTGAATATTTTTCCTTGCAAGAAGTAGTCCAAAATCTGGAAGAAGTGGTTGTCAGTTGGTACAAGGTCTGGTTTCCAAGTCCATCTTCTGTAGTTTGAGCAGCATTGTTTTTTGCATCGTGTGGTCTTGCAAGAGGATTGGCCTGTCTCTATTGACCAATCTTGGCTGCTTAATCACAAGCATCCTCATCATTTTATCCAATTGGTTGCAGTAGACGTCCACTGTAATAGATTGACCAGGTTTCATGAACTGGTAGTGGATAAAATACCAGCGCTGGACCACCAAATAGACATCATTAGCTTTTTTTTTAATGAATATCGGTTTTGGACTGTGTTTCAGCACTTCATCTTCATCTAACCATTGTGCCAAACATTTGAAACCATCAAAAAGAATGCATTTCTCATCACACTTAACAATACAGTATAGAAATTATTCACCTTTATGTCATGACAGCAAAGAAAGGCAAGCTTCGAGACAATTTCTCTTCCGATGCTCATTTAATTCATGCATTACCCATCTATCCAGCTTCTTTACCTTGCCCAATTGTTTCAAATAGTTCAATATTGTTGGAATAGTAACATCAAACTTTGCTGCTAATTCACGTGCAGGTTGAGATAGATTCGTTTCCACTACAGCTTTCAGTTCATCATTATCCACCTTGGTCTCAGGTCACCCACATGGCTTATTTTCAAAATGAAAATCACCAGAAAAGAACTTCTCAAACCACTGATGTACTGTGCATTCACTAGACACACCCTTTCCAAACACTGTTGATATTTCAAGCTGTCTGTGTTGCACTGGTTCCACAATGGAATCCATATTCAAAAATAACATGAATTTCTGACTTATATATGGTTTCACAAAAATTGCTCTAAAAAATGTGAAAGATAATCACAAGCAAACATGCATGTCAAAGAATGAGGATGTACCTTCACGATAAAAAAAAATGTCAAAGTGAAATGTCAGAGATATCAACTGTAAACTTAGTACTTAAGGAAACTGGACATTCCATACATAATAACCTAATAATTCTAACAGCTTTTTGGTGAAGTTTTCTATATATAAGGCCACATCAACAGCAAACAGTTTCACTTCTTCCTTTCTATTTGGATGCCAAGTGACTTCTTTAAATGAGAAATAAAACCACAGATAAAGATTTTCTCAGCTTTTTCCCCATGCTCCTCCTAAATACTTCTTGCCCATGTAACTTTTCTATCATCTTTTTGCTTTTGCTTGGAGTTCATAAAAATAAAATTTTAAAAATCCTTCAGTGTTCCTGAAACAGTAAATACAGGCTTACATCATATAACCCATTTGTCATATTTATTCTCAAAATGAAGCTACATATTATAATTTTGTACAATAGAAATCCAGCCAAGCATAGACATCTACAAATTTTTGAGTAATGCTTTTGGGGACTCACATGATAAAATGAATGAAGGATTAAAATAAAGATTCCTTGCAGTTTCAAAAATAAAACTTTCATTTAGAGTGGTCCTCTGCCATATGGGACCACCTGGCTGCTTAGAGCAAAATCCCATCACCATGACAACCGAGCTCAAACTTTCCATAATGTCTTTGGAATTCTTATGATACACTTTTTCCTCCAGCCTACTTTTTTCCCAAAAAATAAATTATTAAAGGTATCTTTCACAATAAATTATTCCTATACCAAAATGGAAAAGGCAGTTATCAGATTCTCCTTTGATGAATTCAAGGAGTAATGAAACACAAAGAATAAAATCTCTATACAGCTCCCTCAGTTGAATCAGAATGGCTGTGGACTTCTGGGAAATTGCAACAGCATTCATACAACCCAAACGGGAAGGAAAAACCCTAATACTGCAGAGCACTTTAGAATGTATATGGTAGCAATTATATGCATATCTCAACCTATGTGGACCTCAAACAACCACTAGAAGAATCATTTTCCTTATTTTATAAATGAGGAAATGGTGATTCAGAGGAGTAAATGACTTGCCTTACTTTTGGGATCAGGAGGAGAATTTAAGGTTTCTAACATTACTATGCATGATCTTCCTTAGAATCACAAGGTTTTAATCAGTCAAAGAGCGAGTTATAGCCACAGAATTAAAAAGAACTTACTGGCTCATTCATTTATTCATCTGCCAGTTACCACACACTGAATTCCAATGAGCAGTCTAGGTCTGTTTTTGCAGAATAGCTATAACAATGCACATGACTTTTTAACCACAGACATAAAATGATACTGATTAATAGCACGAGTGTTCTTTATCCCTAAAAGTGGCTAATTGTCTAATTCAAAAAAAAAGTAAATGACTGCACCATGTTTATTTATTTTATTATCTTCTTTACGTGCATTTTCTAGTTTTCAGGTTTTTTCATTCTCCTTTTTCAAACATTCAGGCATTTGGTCTTCAGAATGTTTCAGCTCATTAACACAGAATTTCAGAAATCCCAAGAGAATAATTAACTGGGATAGGATCCTTAACTATCTCATATACATTTTTAATTTGACATTCAGTGAACAGTAAAATTATTATAGCCCCACCAGTTGTGACATGCAATACCTATGTAGGCTTAATCAAGAAAAACATATCAAAGTCAGTGTACTGGGTAAATTATAGTATTCAGTCAACAGAGAAGGCCTCAGATCAAAGCAAAATTAATTCCATTATCATGTGCTTTTCAAAGTAAAATTAGAAATAAGGCTTAAATAACAGTTGAAGCAACGCAAGAAAATTGTCACAAGTAAACAATGTGAATGACACTTATTCTTATCCAAATGCCAAACATCTGAAAACATTCACAATGACACTGACAAGAAAGAAGGGGGAAAGACATTTTTCTAATGAACTGTACATGAACACCAACAGAAAGCCTTCTTTCTAGATTTGTCTATGGCCAGCTGGTGTTTGTGGTACTATAATTAATGGTCAAATATCCACAAGCCTTGTCTTTTAACCCTTCCAAATGGAGGAAATGCTCCTCTAAAAAATGCTATTAGGTGTGTTGAGGGGCTCTCCTACCTCCACCAGCCCAGCTGCTCTGATTACATGCCCATGAGTTCTATAATTCAGTATCAGTAAGGAATGTTAACCACTTTGAGTTCCTTAGCTGTCTGCACATTCACAGAAAGGAGGACTGGTTAAAATAGTCTAAGATCCATAAAGGCCTACTGGGTAAAAACTTGTGCTTTTTTCAATTTCTTTATTTGCTTATTGGTATTACCCAATATAATAACTTTTCTCATGATGAAATACAACAGTATTTGTCAAGAGAGTCTCTGGAAACCCGCTCCCAACAAATTTAGCTAAGAATTTAATCTGACCTCTAACTTACATATCACATTAGATGATAACATCACCTTAGACTTTCAAAACAGCTCTTTACTTAATAAAGGGAATGGACATAAGTCAAGCTGTTTCCTAGGATTTGTTTTCTAAAACGTGTTCATTTTACTGTGATAAACTCATCTGTTGAAATATTATTTGTCTTTCCCTACAATTTCTCATTTAAGAAATTTGGACTGGCCCACTGAAAGTAATTTTGAGAAGCCGTGAGGTGGGGAAGGAAGAATGCCTGACCAGGAAGGAGACTTAGGTCCGGGGATGGGTACCTGCTCTGCGTTAGGCAGGCAGCAGTGACTAGTAGGGGAACTACTTCAAGAAACGTAAGGGAGAAGAGGTCCCTTACTATTCCTCTGGGATTTCAACTTCGCTTAAGATTCCTGAGCCCAAATTATAGCATGGAATTAATGGTCTAAGGACCCAAAGGAAACATTTGGTTTGGAAATGATGGTATCCCTCAGTAGTCACCACCGCGTTCTGATGACCAATGGCCTGAGGATGAACCATTATCATACTGGGTACATATTAGCCTGGGACCTCTGTATGGCTCTAAAGGAAAGAGACTACATAAAATTTTAAAATGATGTTGAATTTCCCACCATGCCACTAGGATCTGCAAGTCGGAATTCAGTTAATTATATAGAATATGAAGAAAGAAATGCAGTATTTTCAGTACACTTAAGTAGGACTGTGATTCAAACTAGCTACCTAGTTTGATATTTTTCTGAAGGGTCTGTCAAAATCAAACACTTGCCATGCGAATGCCTCTCATCACCCCAGCTTCACAGAAGGTTAGGGTGTTAAATGATTTTGTGGGTCAACTAAGGGACAGTTTTCATTTCACATTGTCACTCAAATGTAGTCACCACTCTGACACACTACTGCTTATATATGACACAAGAATGGCAAACATCTCAACATTGACATTTGAGAAATCTCAAACAGAATATGTTATTTTTGATTTGGTTATTTGTGGAGATCACAGGTAAACTCTTCCTAAATCCCCCGACTGAACCAAATTTGACAGTTATAATAACTAAAAAGCAACTTCTAGCCAATGAAACACCACTACTACATGCCTGAAAAAGGAGAATCTTGTATAAATAACTGATATATGTAAGCAGAAAATTCTGCCAATAGACAACAGAATACAGAAAACATTTGTTTCATCATATGCCTCGAAAAATAAAAATTACCATTTGCACAGTCTGCAAAAGGTTAGTCTGTATGGGGAAAAAGAGCCACCTTTAGAGATTCTGTCATTCAATATAACCCCAAACATAATTCCTGAACTATCACAGCATATCACACTGACAAACGAAAGTATTCTTACTCATATGAAAGAAAAACTCAGAGACTATCATGCTCCAGAGAAAAATGTCTCAGAACCTGAAGTACACAGCTGCAAAGACATTATCATCAGATTGTCTGCATTTTAACGCTAGCTCTGCCAGTTACCAGCTACAGAAGCTTTGCCAAGTAATAGGAACCTTTCTGAACCTCAGTTTCTGTATCTATTAAATGGAGATAATGATAGCGTCTAAATTTTAACATTATTTTGAAGCCGACAGGAGAAAATGTAGGCATAGCACAGTGCTGACACTCAGCCCTCAAAATATGATGTTAGAGAATATCATTATTATAACCCATGAATAGCTGTAAATGAAAACCTTGAGTTGGTTCTGTTTTCTGCATATCAACAAGTTTAATCAACAATTATTTTTTTAAGCACCTACCATCTATATAGCAAATACAGAAAACAGAAAGGCAAGCTCCTTTCTTCTCATAGATCTTTAATTCTAGTGGCAAGATAGACAAAGACAGACAATAGGTACACAAACAAAGAAACAGTGATAGGTGTTATACCAAAACAACTGAGGGGACAGTGATAGGAGCGCTGTTTTAGTTGGGGCAGAAAAGGAGCAATCTCTGAAAAACAGACATTTAAGCTGATCTCCAAACAATGGAAAGGCACCTGCCTAGACAAGATCTGGGTCAAGAGCTTCTAGGGAAGAGAATATTAAATTCAGAGGCCCTAAGGCAGAAAGGAGCCTCAGGTGCCTTTGGAATAGTTTCTCTCTCAGAATTATCCTATTAGAAAGGTAGCTACCAAAAGAAACTGTTTTGTTAAGATGCAGCATGAATCTTCAGGGAGAGGTTTCTGCTTCGTGTCACTGTATGTGGAATCCAAAGTCTTGATCAAGAACCTTTATCAATTAGCATAATCATTCACTGCAGTGGAGTGTAAAAAATGGACCAATGTGTTTATTCTATCTCAAACCTCTCCAGTAGCCTTGACAATAGTTATATCCTATTTTTTTGTCATCGTGGGTATGTACCACATTTAAGTTTAGAAAATTGCTGGACTAGGACTTTATCCAAGCAAACACGTAATGTGGTAGAGACTATTAAGGCTTTCCCCAAAGTTCGCTGTCAGAGATTGTTGTCAAGAAGACTTTAGGGGTCAATAGCAAAAGTCAACCTTGTTAAATTATTTGTGGGGTAATTTTCTATCCAGACATTAAAAAAAAAAAAGCAGGACTAATAAAATGGATTCTGCTCTATCTACCCTTTGCTTGTTTTTAACCACATGGATTAGTCCTTACTGGATGCTATGGACCTAAATATAAGAGGGTCTCTATGATTGGGGGTCACAAGGATCCTGTGACAAACTCTAAAGATATTCTTCTCAGAGTGACTGCCAAGAGGTAGAACTATTAGAGGCATCACCTGAAGAGGCACCAAGCATTGTGTCTTTAAATCTGTATCACACCACTTTCTCAAAAGAAGAAAGCAATATTCTTTTTGGCCAACTACAAATTGGAATAAACTGATATTAATTGCATAACACAGAGAAAGTCATAAAAAAGGAACAATATCACTTCTAAAAGAGAGAAATCAGGCATTATATATTCCATAGAAACTTGAAACAGCAAGTATCCTTTCCTCTCTACTATCAGTATTTTCTTTTTGTCCATTTCCTGTAATTGCTCATGAAAAGGATGTTTTAAAAGGATTAGTCAGATTCATTTCGCATAAAATAGGAACTGAGAGAATTGCAGGATTGCTGGTTTTTTGTTTTGAGATTTTGTAAGGTTTTGTTCTGGTTTTTTTTTTTTTTAATGTTTCTCCTCATATTCTTTCTACATGTGCCACCCCAATGTATAATAGTAACCACCAACCACCCTACCTTTTCCTTCTACATCCTATTGTTATGCTTAATAGAGAGGTTCAACCTGCTATATCAAGTCAAATTTTCAGTATCTCATCTCTTCTCCTGAATTTTCTCATACTATCAGCAATCTCAGTATTAATCAATGATGTGAGGGTTCAAAAACAGCTTGAGGAAAAAAATCAATAGCTACCACAGAAGAGGTTAAGTTAAAGAACAGTTTTAACATCAAAATGTGCTACTAAACAACGAACCAACAAAGTTAAAGTAAATGTTTGGGAGCCTGAGCTTTTGCAAACAAGTAGAGGGGGGAAATGCAGATGTGGGAAGTTATTAATTATCAGATGTCTTCTGATTAAATGGTGTTTTGTTTCAAGTTACTACAGTTGCATACAAAGAAGCATGTTACCATATGATTATAGAAAAACAAATAAAACATTGATTTCATTATGGTTGCTGCAAGCTTGTACACAAAGCCAGTTAAATGACCTCTTTTGGGGTCCATTTCCAGGCCTTAAAATAATTAGACATTATTATAGTGACAAGAGCATCATAAAACATGAACAGTTTTCCAAATTGCAAATATCATTTCCTCTCCTTTTTTAACTAAACTAGAAGAATTGAAGTGTAGTAGATTATGAAAAGTATGGGTTTCGATTGAGTTCTTCCAAATATTACATAGACTGTTCATAAAGAGCATTGTGTTAAGTCTCAGCCTCCAAAGAAACAGTTACCTAAACAATATTTAGGGACATCCTCACCTGACAGCAGTCATATCTTAGAGCAAAATAGAGTCACTGCTCAAAATCCCTCACAGATGGCCAAATTCCCAGGAATCTGGAAATTAAGAATGATTTTCCTTCTCTCAAATAAGCAAAATAAGTAATATGCTTTTCCACTTGGATGAAATGCATGGTTTTAGTTGAAAAATATGATACATATATACATGCATCCATACACATACTTTGATGATATTATCTTAGGCAATAATAAAGCCCAAGATATCAATTCAAAATAAATGAGACATGATTTTAAATCTAAGATTTATGTATTTATAATATATAAAAAGTACATATTATATATATTTAGTGAGAGAATATATATTTACCATATTAATTATTATACCAGATACACTGTGGTAACAGCTAATATTTGTTTAGCACATATTTAATGAAAGACAGTATTATAAAATCTCATGTAATCCTTATCACTTTCTTATTAAGTTAGGACTGTTGTCAGTCTCATTTTCTCGTTTAGGAACTGGAGAAGCAGAGTTTTAGCGATTTTTTTTGTTTCATCACCTATAAAATGAAGACAATACCTGCAGAATAGAGTTGGGAGTGACAACTGAAAGAATTAATGTTTGTTAAGAGTTACATCAGCACCTGACATACAGTAGTGTTCATGTTTGCTATTAACAGTAGCAATGGTTATAGCATGTTAACCAATATCCCACAACCACTACACAGTTTCACTGCATAATGGTCTAAAGTTTGATTGCTAGTCCCAAAAAGTCCAGCTCCTAACCAGTACTTTCCACTGCCTCTCATTACAAATAAGGGGGGCATTGTAGGAAGAGCTCATCAAATACACTATCTGCAGAATATCCCCATATATTGCATGAGGATGACAGGCCATGATTAACTGTGGTGATGGTATAAAAAGAGCAGCTAATTTCTGGGATGAACAAGACCCAGATTATTTAGGGCTTGATAAAGCATAACCAGCTTCCTGAATTGCACTTGAAAGCAAATTGGCAGCCAGAACCCAGGGAGTGAGGAGCCTCGGTATAATTTGCTCCCTGCGGCTCATTCACTTAGCACTTTATACCAGAGTTTGTTCTATTTGCTTAGTTTAGAAGTCAATAAAACTGTGCACAGAGCTGCTAAGCACACATAAAACACAAAAATACAATGTCAAAAAAAAAATGAATCAAAGAAAAACAACACTGACATCCTTTCTGAACTCTTGAGTTCCAGCTAAGGTCCAAGAAGGTCCTATTGACAAAAATATACCCTTGACATCTTACTGGATAGTAAAAGTTCCATGCTGATAAACAACTCCCTTTAAGACTATCTTAGTTACACGTTGCAGCTTGAAACAGTTCTAGATGTGGTCACTAAATACAGCTGAATAATTAGCTACTTGGCAACCATGGGTAGAAAAGATATAAAACCTGAACTTCAACTTTAGTCCTTTTTCAGGAGTTCTTGGTATTACATCATATACAAAAATCAAGTCAAAATGGATAAAAGAGCTAAATGTAATACTTGAAACCATAAAATTCCTTGAAGAAAACATAGGACAGAAGGTTCTGTACATTAGCATTGGCAATGATTTTTTAGATATTACATCAAAAGCACAGCTGGTGGGACTGCAAACTAGTGCAACCTCTGTGGAAAACAATATGGAGATACCTTAAACAGATACAAGTAGACCTACCATTTGATCCAGCAATCCCATTATTGGGCATCTACCCAAAAGAACAGAAGACATTCTATCAAAAAGACATCTGCACTCAAATGTTTATAGCAGCACAATTCACAACTGCAAAGATGTAGAAGCAACCCAAGTGCCCATCAATACATGAGTGGATTAATAAAATGTGGTATATGTATACCATGGAGTACTGCTGAGCTATAAGAAACAGTGGTGATATAGCACCTCTTGTATTTTCCTGGATAGAGCTAGAACCCATTCTACTAAGGGAAATATCCCAAGAATGGAAAAATAAGCACCACATGTACTCACCATCAAATTGGTTTCACTGATCATCACCTAAGAGCACATTCAGGAATAACATTAATCAGGTGTCAGGCAGATGTGGGTGGGGGAACGGATGGGTGTATACATACATAATGAGTGTGATGCACACTGTCTAGGGGATGGACATGTTTGAACCTCTGACTCGAGGTGGGTGGGGGGGCAAAGGCAACATACATAACCTAAACTTTTGTACCCCCACAATATGCTGAAATAATAAAAAAATTGGTTTCACTGATCATCACCTAAGAGCACATTCAGGAATAACAATGATCGGGAAGGGGATGGGTGTATACATACATAATGAGTGCGATGCACACTGTCTAGGGGATGGACACGTTTGAAGCTCTGACTGGCGGGGAGGGGCAAGGGCAATATATGTAACCTAAACTTTTGTACCCCCACAATATGCTGAAGTAATAATAATAATAATAAAGAAGAAAAATAATAAAAAATAAAAAAATAATTTAAAAAAGCACAGACTACAAAATCAAAAATAAATAAACAGGGCTACATCAAATTGTTTCAACAAAGCAAAGGAAACACTGAACAAAATGAAAAAGCAGCTTAAAGATTGGTAGAAAATATCTGCAAACCTTATCTGTGATTAACAGGTTAATATCCAAAGTATATAAGAGCTCACACAACTCAATAGCAAAGAATGAAATAACCCAATTTAAAAATGGGCAAAGGACCTGAATACACATTTCTCCAAAGAAGACATAAAAATGGCCAACAGGCATATGAAAAGGTACTCAACATCACTAATCATTCAGGAAATGTAAGTCAAAACCACAAGATATCATCTCACACCAGTAAGGATGACTATTATCAAAAAGACAAGAAGTAAAAAGTACTGGCAAAAATGTGAAGAAAAGGAAATCCTTGTATATTGTTGGGGGAAATGTAGTAAATATTATGGAAAATAGTATGGAGGTTCCTAAAGAAATTAAAACTAGAACTATCATTGGACTCAGCAATTCCTTTCTGGTTATATACCCAAAGGAAATAAAATTACCATCTTATAAAGATATCTGTACTCCCATGTCCTTGAAGTATTATTCATAATAGCCAAGATATGGAAACAACTGAAGTGCCCATCAACAAGTGAATGGATAAAGAAACTGTTGTGTGTGTGTGTGTATATGTGTGTGTGTGTGTGTGTGTGCGTGTGTATAAAGAAATATCATTTAACCTTTAAAAAGGAGAACCTGCATTTGCTGCAACATGGATGAACCTGGAAGACATTATGCTAAGTGAAATAAACCAGACACAGAAAGCAAAATACTGTATTATCATGCTTACATGTGGACTCAAAATAGAGAGAAAAAGGTCAAATACCATACACAAATACCTTGTATCAGAGAACAAAACAGTGGTTACCAGGGACATGGGGTAGATGTAAGTCAAAGGAAAAATAAAGGAGTTCTTGGGAGAGGTAATATGAAAGAATATGAATTAGAAGAAAACATATTTAATAACATGAGGCTTTAATCCTCATATCATGAACCCTAACATAAGAACACCTACCAGGCATATTGTAGTTTTACTATCTAGATTTAGAGGACTCCAAAATCAAGAAGGATAAACCTTAAGGTTTACACCAAATTCTTTGACTCTTGATTCCTGAGCAGAAGTCCCCAACCAACCAGCAGGTAGTATTAACAAAAGAGTATGCCCTCAAGAGGGGTACATATTAAACATAACTTACAAATCAGATGTAGGTCTCTCATATATAACTCTAACCATCCACATATCACATGCATTTTAGATGATATGCCAGAAAAGTACTTGATAAAACTCAAAAATAAACTAGCCAATCACTACAAATAGTTTCAAAGTCTTAAGTGATTGCAAATGTCAAGACATAGGAGTAGAATTTTAGTTCTGTTTTGACTCAATTTAATGTTGCTACTTTTCAGTGTTTAGAAAGAAAATGTCCTACTTAAGCTGTTACTGCCCCAATTGTTTTATATGTTCTTATGATTAGTAGTGTGCAAGTTATTAATTGCCTTGAGCTTAACAGAATTGTAATGCATCTGATAATCCCAGAGGTTTAAAAGCAATAAGGACACTTAGCCACTTTTTTTCCTTAGCTTGGGGAATCCAAAACCCTCTTCAAATGAATTAAGAATATAGAGAATAATGCAAATAAACTTGAAAATGTGGAGGAAATGGACAAATTCTTAGACACACACAGCCTCCCTAGGCTCAACCAGGAAGAAATATTAATAGAATTCCTGAACAGACCAATATCAAGTACCAAAATTGAAGCAGCAATAAAAAGTCTTCCAAAAAGAAAAAAGTCATGGACCAGATGGTTTTACATCCAAATTTTACCAGACCTACAAAGAAGAAGTGGTACCTATCCTGCAGAAATTATTCCACAACATCGAAAAGGAAGGCATCTTCCCCAACATGTTTTTATGAAGCCAACATCACCTTGATCTCAAAGCCAGGAAAGGACTCAACAAAAGAAATAAAACTACAGACCAATATCCCTTATTAATATAGATGCAAAAATTCTCAGTGAAATCCTGGCAAACCAAATTCAGTTGCACATGAAAAATAAAAAATAATAATAATCCATCACAACCTAGTGGGCTTCATTCCAGAGATACAGGGATGGTTCATCATAAGCAAATCTATAAATGTAATTCACCACAAAAATAGAAGGAAAAACAAAGACCATATGATTCTCTCAATAGACTCAGAAAAAGCATTCAACAAAATTTAGCACCCTTTTATAAGAATGCTTAACAAAATAGGCCTAGACAGGACTTATCTCAAAATGATAAAAGCCACATATGACAAACCCACAGCCAACATCATACTGAACAGGGGAAAATTGAAAGCATTCCTGCTTATAAATGGAAACAGACATGGTTGCCCTCTATCACCACTTCTATTCAACATAGTGCTGGAAGCCCTAGCCAGAGAAATCAGACAAGAAGAAATAAAGGGTATCCAAATGGGGAAAGAAGTGGTAAAACTATCACTCTTTGCTGACAATATGATCTTATATCTATAACCCCCCTCCAAAGATTCTGCCAAGAGGCTACTGGAATTGACAAATAAATTCAGCAAAGTCTCAGGTTACAAAATCAATGTACACAAATCAGTAGCATTACATATACAACAACAGTCAAGCTGAGAACCAAATCAAAGACTCAATACCTTTCACAATATCAACAAAGAAAATAAAATACCTAGGAATACATTTAACTAAGGAGGTGAAAGACCCCTATAAGGAGGACTACAAAACACTGAGGAAGGGAACAGCAGAGAACATAAATAGATGGAAAACCACACCATGCTCATGGACCAGCAGAATCAACATTTTAAAATGTCTGTACTACTCAAAGTGATCTACACATTCAGTGCAATCCCTATTAAAATACCAACATCATTTTTCACAGATCTAGAAAAAATAATTCTATGTTTCATAGGGAACCAGAGAAGACCCAGTATAGCCAAGGCAACCTTAAACAAAAAGAACAAATTGGGAGGCATCAATCTACCAGAATTCAAGCTAAACTACAAGGCTATAATAACAAAAACAGCATGATACTGGCACAAGAACAGGGACATAAACCAATGGAACAAGACTGAAAACACAGATATAAAGCCATCTTCATATTGCCATCTGATTTTTGACAAAGCAGACAAAAACATACACTGGGGAAAACAACCCCTATTCAATAAATGGTGCTGGGAAAATTGGATAGCCACATGTAGAAGACTGAAACAGGATCTGCACCTCTCACCACTCACAAAAATTAATTAACAATGGATAATAGACTTAAGGCATGAAACTCTAAGTATTCTAGAAGAAAATGTTGGAAAAGCACTTATAGATATCAGCCTAGGCAAAGAATTTATGAAGAAGACCCCAAAAGCAATCACACAACAATAAAAATAAACAAACGGGATCTAACCAAATTAAAAAGCTTCTGCACACCTAAGGAAATATCATCATAGTAAATAGACAAGCTACAAGATGGGAGAAAATATTTGCTTACTATACATCCAATAAAGGGCTGATAACTAAAATGTATAAAGAACTCAGGTAAATCAGCAAGAAAAAAATCAAATCCTTTGCCCTGTTAAAAAGTGGGCAAAGGATATGAACAGAAACTTTTCAAAAGAAGATCGGGGCAATGTATATGACCTAAACTTATGTATCCCCATGATGAGCTGAAATAAAAAATAAAAATAAAAAAAAAAAACAAAAGAAGATAGACTAACGACCAACACACATATAAAAAAAATGCTCAACATCTCTAATCATCAGGGAAATGCAAATCAAACTACAATGAGATATCACCTAACTCCAGTAAGAATGAGTCCAAAAAGTCCCAAAACAATAAATGCTGGCATGGATGCATAGAGACAGGAACACTCATACATTGCTAGTGGGACTGCAAACTAATACAACTTCTGTGGAAAGTAATATGGAGATACCTCAAAAAACTAAAAGTAGACCTACCATTTGATTCAGCAATCCCAGTACTGGGTAGCCACCCAAAGGAAAAAAAGACATTCTATAACAAAAACATCTACACTCAAATGTTCACAGCAGCACAATTCACAATTGCAAAGATGTGAAAACAACTCAAGTGCCCATCAATACATGACTGGATTAATAAAATGTGATATATGTATATCATGGAGTACTACTCAGCCATAAAAAGAAATGGTGAATGTATACCTCTTGTATTATCCTGGATGGAGCCAGAGCCCATTCTTCTAAGTGAAGTATCAGAAGAATGGAAAACAAACACCACATGTACTCACCATTAAATTTGTACTAATGGATCAACAAATATGCACATATGGAAGTAACATTCATCAGGTGTCAGGCAGGTGTGAGGGTGGAGGTAGGGATGGGTAAATTCACACCTAACTAGTGAGGTGTGCACTGTCTGGGGGATGGGCATGCTTGTAGCTGTGACTCTGGGGATGCAAAGGCAATTTATGTAATCAAAACATTTATACCCCTGTAGTATTCTGAAATTTAAAAAAAAGAATATAGAGAAAAAGAATGACTAAAAATAATATCAAACCAACATGGTCAATTGCCTTAGTGTAAGAACTAAGTACCTCTACTTCGTGGAAAAGTGATAGTATCTGACCAATGGAACAGGAGTCTCTTGAGAAATAACTGCTAAAAGCTTATCATGTAGGCAATAAATAAGATGTACTGTATACTCCTACTAGAAAAAGCTTTAAGTTAACTAGAATCTGAAACTCAAACATGAAGCTGCTGGAACTTATTAATGCCTAAAATGGGATCTATTTAAACCTATAATTAAATCAAAGGGGAGTTTAATGAGAAATCAATAGACTTTATAAAGAAATATCTCTGCAGTTATTATGGTTTCCAAGACATAAAACAGCTTCAACAATTTCATGGTGCATGTTTGGAGGCAGGTCCCTTGTTTTTGCCATTTTTCCCACTGTTCTTCCAGCTGTCGAATGGAATACCCATAGGCAGGATGTGTCCATACCAAGCAATTTGTAAAACAAATGTAATGAAAATAACAATATTAATGAAACTAGATTAAATACAGTGAACATGCATTATTTCAAGTGAATCACAGATGATATTTGATAATCATTAATGAAATCTATTACAGTAGAAACACTGCAGTGAGTTCCTCATACCATTTCTGGGCCACACTGGAAGACTAGTTTTTCAGTATCTGGTACCTGTATCTATATGGGGCTATGTGACTTAATTCCAGCTACTTTGACATGGGGAGCTGGGAATTATATCACTCCTAGACTTGACCCCTAAAACTGCTTTCTGAATCCTACATTCTCTCTCTTGTCACTCACTGACCATCTGGATGAGAGGAGACAGTTAAGAACACCAAGGAGGCTCTGAGACACAGCCACAAGGCAGAAAGGCTCCCCGAGCCACCACGCACAGGCAAAAAGCCCAGGTAAGCCTCCTGACTTTCAATTACACATAGCTATTAATGTCCCAACTGGTTTTAAGATCACAAACCCTTATCAAAATGTAGAGAGAGTGTGCTATTATATTCCTACAAACAAAATCTAACATTGACTGAGCTCAGGGTTTATTATCCCTGTGAGGAGGCCAAAGCTAAGAGAAACCCAGCAAACTTCCAAGGTTACACAGCAACAAGAGACAGAGCTTGGTTGAAATTAGGCGGTACCTTTCCAGAGCTCACACAACACAAGTTCATGGAATTCCTGCCCACCACATCCCAGGCACTATGCTAGGTAATTGGGATACAGAGAATGAAGAGAGTACCTGACTTAGAGCAACTCACAGTCCAGTGGAGAGATGACTGACATGTTAAGACCTCAGTGAACTACCCTAATACAAAACTAAAAGTGCAAGTTAAATAAAAAGAACTTCCAGACAAATTTTGTACTTCAGGGGAACACTGTCACTATTCTTCATTTGACTAAACAGACCCAACTCTTAGGCATTACCCTGCGGCCTTCCCCAACCTGAAGTCTTGAGGAAATGGAGAATCTAATCATCTAGCGTCATTTCCTATACCTTGAGTGTTTGAAGAACTATTAATCTAAACAGACTGGAGTTTACTTATAAATTAACTCACCTTTTTTTAAACATAGATTCTTTAATTTACTCTTCTACTTCACAACATGTAATAAAAATTGTAATAATTAACATTTCTTAAGCACTTATGTTCCAAAGACTATTCTAAGCTTTTTACAGGTATGCTTTCATTTAATTCTTATAATAGTCTCTTATAAGAGATATTAGTGTAATCTGGCTTTCCAGAAAACACATACGGGGATAACTTCTTGTAGTCATGCAGTTCACAAATGGTAGAGCCAGTACATATAAATTTACCTTAATGTTAAAATGACTGCTTAGCCTTAATATATTTTCTAAAATTTTTATTTCAGCAAAATATACATAAAATTGACCATCCTAACCATTTTTAAGTATACAGCTCAATGGCATTAAATACATTCATTGTTGTGCAACCACTGCCACCATCCAGCTCCAGAACTTTTCCATCATCCCAAACTGAAACTCAGAACGCATTAAACAATAATTTCCTATTTTTCCCTCTCCCCAACCCAAGGCAACCACCATTGTGCCTTCTGTCTTTGTAAATTTGACTATTCTAGGTAAGTTCCTTCTTGCTTAATTATTGCCTACCCACTTGGTATGCTGCTACTGATTTCAAGTAAGCAAATGTTACCCTCTTAAGCCTCAACCTGTGTTTTTCCTAGTATTTCCAATGTTTTTATTTATTCTTTATTTTTTTATTTTTTTGGTCCATTTCACTTGTTGCTTCCTTTGTTAAGCATACCGTCCTGTATTTTTACCTCGTGTCTTACTACTAGATCTTTCCTGGTCAATTAAGCTACAGCCGATTTTGGTGAGCCACCTTTGATGCATGAGGGATGACCGCCCAAGAGTTGGACACTAATATCCTTTCCAAACACTTAAAGGTGAGCAAAAACAAATTCATGTCCAGCCCTCAAAGAGCATATGGTTTAGCATTTGACCAGCACTAATAAAATAACTCTAATAGATATAAGGTAAAACTGTGGTAAGCACTGTGAAGCAATGCAGGACACCTCAAAAGTACAAGATATAATACAATAGGACAGTGAGGATAGACTAGAGATGACAAAGAGTGAGTGGAAGTTACCTAGGCTAAGATTGGAGAGAAAAGCATTTTATATTGAGGTCCCTGCTTGTGTAAGGGCTATGTGGCTAAAGGGAGCATCGTAAGCATAGGGGCTTCAAGAATTCAGAGTGAAGGGAAGCCTGGGGCACGATCAAGCCGGAAAGATGAGCAAAGGCCAGATTATCCAGAGATACACAGGTTTTGTTAAAGCCACTTGAGACCTATAAGTGATTACAGAAGTATCACCAGTAGATCCTGTAGCTCTCAGATAACTACAGAACTCTAAAACAAGGTTAACCTTTTTACTTGGGGGAACTTTCCAGAAGCATAACTGACTTGTTATTTATGTATACCCTGTGGGCAGTTTTCCCTATAACAGGAGCTATCTAATGAGAAAGGTGGTATGAAATTTGTCCCTGCCTTTCACTGTGTTAGCAATGACACCACCTAGGCCCTGGAAGACATTCAGGTCTGCCTCAGCTCACTGTTCAAGGCTGTTATGGATGATAGAAGTGTGCTAGATTTACTAATTTTTGTCCAAGGTAGAATACATAAAATCACTAATGCATCCTGCTGTACCTGGATTAATATCTTAAACCAAATGGAAAGGCTAAGAGAGAAACTCAAGAAGAAAGCCATCAGGCTTTCTATGATAGATACTGACGTTTTGTGGGATTTGTTTGGCCAGCTTGGAGTCCTGGGGGTTATGGTGGAAACCCTGAGGAGTAAGACTGGCCTCATCATGCCACTTGGAATCCTATTGACAGTAGCCTAATTAAATACTAGATGAGACAAATTATACAGATTTGGTGCAGCTTTTGCCAGCCAGATTAATTAGAATGGCCAATGGCATACTCATAGGAAAATTATCCAGAAGCCGAGACAGTGTAGAAACAAGGGGTAGATATTATTGTGAGACAATTTTTCATGGGTCTCTCACATTTATGCATGTCCCTGCAAACAGAGGCACTGACCATCTTTGTCCTGGACTGCCTTTTTAAGAATGTATGTGCGGAAGATAGAAATAATATCTCCCTCTGAAGTGAAGGGTAAGTCTATTTACCATGTAGTATAATAAAGATAATGTTTCTGTCCAAGGTAAACATCAGGCACGTTTATTTAGAGTACATTATAAAAGATTCAGTTTCCCTAATCTTGGTTAGGGCTCCTTTTCTATAATGCAACTCATTACATGTCCAGGCATTACTTGGCCCTCTCTGCATCGCCCTGTTGGAATAGGGGTTCAGAGAACTAGTGAGGATGCTAATACTTCTGCTACTGCTACTGTTGCTAGTGATAAAATCCTTTGTATCTGAATAAGTCTGTGTCCTTTTGCCAGCAAACATGAATTGTGGCAAGGTAACTTACTGGTTTGCAAGTAGAACAAAATCTCACACTTGTCACATCTCTTGATACTCACAACCCTCTGGAGTAGATGTTACAACATATACTTTTCAAATGGGTTAACTGCGGTTCCACCACATAAAGTGTAATATCAAGCTATTCATTTACCTTTTTGATCAATCAAGCTATATCTAAATGTTAAAAGTCCAGTTATGATATGTGGCGAATCTATGGCCCCGGCTTGATATTAAATGTTCTTGTCCAAAAAATCATCTTTCAATGTACCATATTTATTTATTTGTTAAAAGATGATTGTCTTATTGACGGGCATTAGCCCTGGGATAAGCCTTCTAGCATAAGATTCCCTGGCCATATTGTCATGTAGTCTAAGTTGTTCTGAGCAAAATAAATCCCAAGACTCTTTTTACAGGATTGAAAAATCATTCTCTACACTTTTGGATGGGGCAGTATATGGTATAAGACCTAGAATTGGGCAGCCATTTTCCTATGAGAGAAAGCATTTTGAAGAAAAGATAACTCAAAAGATGAACACAGCCAAGACAGACCAGAAAAATTGTGCTAGAGCCCAGATCAAACCATACCTGAAGACATAATATTGCTGTATTTTTTATTACATAGAAAAAAAAAATACCCTTAACCCAATTTGCAACACATTTCTTGAACCTTGCAACTGTCAAGTTTCTAATTAAAACATAGTCCACCTGGCTTTAGAATCCATCTTCATAATCACTAACCATATTTTCCCATTGTCAGATGCCTAAAAAGTTATGACTTGTGGAATACTGCAAAGAATCAAGAAATGAGATTTAAAAATAAAAAAGACAGCAAATAACTAGCCCAAAGTTTTTATATGTTACAGAAGAGTCTTTCTTTGTCCAGGGCTGTTAGCAGGAAAGCTATTCAAAGGTGATACACTGATAAATAACTACTAAGAACAAAGGAGAAAATAAAATCAACAAAATCTTTCTAAAGCATTTGGCAAACGCATAAATAGTATTCTACCTACTGTTTATCAGATATCAAGAAATAGATATCAAGATCCTGTAGTCAGAATCTCAGAGTTAACTTCAACTGGTAAGAGCAGAGTGTGTTCAAAGATATCAAGTAGTGGAATGTTTACGCAGAATATAGTAGTGAGAAATTAATCTGAAGAGGCAGATACCTAGGGGTCAGATCATAAAGGGCATCATGTTTTCATGTGTAGGCTAATCTGTTTCATCTTTATCCTGTAAGTCAGATGTTTTAATTTGGGAAACACAGACCATATATGTGGAGTATGAGCACTCTGGGACTATGTTTACATTGTGGTGTGTGTGCGTATGTGGCAGTGGATATATACATACATACTAAGAAACCATCTGTAACTGTCATTAAATTCTAAAAGAGGTCTGCAAAAGAAGAAAAGTTACGAAATCTGTTGGGAGCGTCTCTAGGGGAATTTTCTTCAAGGGATGCTTGGAAGAGATGAGTGTGGCTCCTGGACCAAATATGGACTGGGCAGGCAGTACATGATACCAACAGAAGGGAAATCAGGTAAGAGACTACAGGAAGTGCTGCAAAAATGATACAAACGGCACTTATATCAAATCAGGACGCTCAGCAAAAAGGTTCCTGCTGAGTAAAACCAATAGGCAACAATGCCCTTGTTATAATTATGTATAACCATAATGGAACTAAGAACATGTACACATTTTAAATCACCAAGGATGTACTTACAAAGAATAACATCATATACATAGGTAGTTTGCTGATAAATCTCTGAATTAACTTCAAATAATATTAAGTCTGAGATTGGTTTAATTCCACATTTTAATAAATGTCTTATAGTTTGCAGATGATGCTAAGTATTTCTGGCTAGTAAAATGTCAATCTCAGAAATAAATTGCAAGAAAATCACACAAGGCTATGTGAGTGGGAAGAAATATGAGCAAATATTCTTAACCAAAATAACCCAAGCTATATTTGTATGATGGTAACTTACAATGTAGGAAGAGAATAATTATGCAAAGGGCAATATACCAATGAAAAGATGCTCAAAATTACTAACAAGAAGAAAAACATAAGACTGTTTATACTGAAAATGAGCAAAAATATTAAGGTCTGAAAATATCAAGTGTCAACAAGGAAATTGGCCTATTCTTACATTGCTAGTGGAAGAAAAACTTGGCAAAATTGACTCCAGAGAGCAGTGTGTTAACAATTAGTAAAGTTGAAGATATTTATACCCATAGACAGAATTATGGACACTCCAAGCTGTCCATGTCCTAATCCCTGATACCTATGAATAAATTATATTTCATGGCAAAAATGATTTTGCAGATTTGATTAAGTTAAGATGGGAGAGTAACCAGGTGAGCCAGGTGTAATCACAAGGATCCTTATAAGAGCCAGGAGGTAAAAAGGTCATAGTTAAATGAAGATTTGAGATGCTACGCTGCTGGCTTTGAAAATGGAGGGGCCACATGCCAAGGAGTGTCTCCAGAAGCTGAAAGAGGCAAAGAACAATTCTCCTTTACAGATTCCAAAAGGAACACAGCACTGCCCACACCTTGATTTTAGCCCAGTGAAACCATTTTAGACTTTTGACCTCCAGAACTGTAAGAGAACAAATCTGTGTTGTCTTAGCCACTAGGTTCATATCAATTTGTTATAGTAACAATAGAAAACTAATAAAATACCATTTGCCTAGAAATTCCACTCTTAGATATAGAGTCTAGAGAAAATATGACACACATACATGGGAAAACTTACTCAAAAATGCTACTGCAGCATCTTTATTAAAACATAAAACTAGAAACTACCTAAATACCCATCACCAAGCAAAAGAATACACTGATATATGATCATATAAGACAGCACTATGAAACAATTAAATGAATAAAGTAGAGCTACATGTGAAAGCATGGATATCTCTAAAATATAACATTGAGTAAAAAAAATTAGTTTATTTTTTAAATTAGAATTTAAAACACTAAAATATTACATATTGTGTGTCTATACAAAATATTTATATTTAGAAAGAAAGTAAAAGACACATAAAAATAATAAACATTAAACTTAGACATGATTCACTCAGTACAAGAGGGCATACTGGTTTGAAGAAAATTTGAAGCAAATATAACAAAATAATGAGATTTTGTAAAGCTGGATGGTAAGTATGCAGTTGTTCTCATCCCATTTTTTTTTATATCAATGATGATTTCAATAGTTTCAGATTCATCATCCTGCAGCAACCTCCCTTCCCACAATCACCACCCCTTAAACCAGTTAAATGTCCCCAGAACTATATCAGAACACAATGTTCTGTTTTCTCATTTAAGTATTAGAAACAAAACAAAAAATATTTATAAAGCTCCCTGTACTCAACTGCCATAGCTCAAAAAAAAAAAAAAAAAAAAAGAGTTCAGGAAAATGCAAGTTTAGGCAGCCTCATGAAAGAAGTACAAAGCAGGTCTTCAAATTTTTCACCTTAGAATTCCTGTAAACCCTTAAAAATTGAGGACCATGCAATCTTTTTGTTTATATGGGTCTTATCTATCAACACATACGTATTAAGAATTAAAATTCAGACACATTTGTAAATATTAGTTTATTTAAAATAACAATACTATAACCATTACACATTAAAACATAAATATGTATGTTCTAACATATAACATTAAAAAATTTTCAAAAGTAAAGATAATGAGAAGAGCGACATTCTCCTACATCTTTGTAAATCTCTTTACTATCTGGCTTTATAAAAGCCAGCTGAATTCTTCTGAGATGTACTGTTTTAGTTGAAGTATATACAGATAATCTGGTCTCATGTACATTTGTAGATTCATGAACCCCAGAATGACTTTGGGGACCTCCAAGTGTCCTCAGACCAAATGTTGAGAACTGCTAGTATAGTGAAAAGTCTTTGTCCCCAAAAGCTGAATAAGAATCTGATCAAAAGCATAACAATGTTACATGAAAACAGGCTAAAAATTACCTGGTAACCTGAAGACTAATGAAATGACAGAACACCATAATTGTAATTTTCACCCACAGTACAAACTCATCCTGAAGATTAAAAGAAAGCATCCTGAACAAAAATAAGTGATAAACTTAACATGATTAAACAAATAGCAGAAGGTGAAAAATAAATATTTTAAAAGAAATCAGATCATTTTTATTGCAAGGACTTTGAAATTAGTAGGTCATAAACTCAAGACAGCTAAAGAATATAGTGCAATGTCCATTCCCATAAGGGTTCCTGACCCAAAACTAGTGAAGATGTGCTGCACACGTAGAAAAAAAAATATTTATTTTACCTACTATTTACTGCCTATGAAAGAGAAAAAACAGCTGAGAAAAAAATCAGGATGCCAAATCATTTACAAATTCTGGAATAGAACTTTATGATCAAATTGAATTGGATATACTTTAGGCAATAATCCTTAATAAAGTATGAATAGTTTAACCTAAATGTGTACTTGGTATCTAACTAAGGCTATTCAGTTCAGAAATCAATCAATAAGAGCATATTTAAAACAACAGGAACAACAGCAATACCACCACCCCCTTGGTACTTTGGGGAGTACACGAAGAACCATAAATAAAGAAGAGCTACAAGTTCATAGCCCATTTTCATTCTCTTAGCATAAACCTCAGGGTAAAGGAGCAACATTCTCTGTACCAGATCCAAATAACTCCTGATAGAAATGTAACTGTCTGAGGCTTACTGCTAACATGACTAACCTGGAGTTTATCTTATGAAACTCTAGAAGGGCTGGGTAGTTGCAGGCAATAGCTCCGTATTTTTGGAGATAATTAACTCTCTGTCAATACACTCACAGATTCTCCAATGTATGAGATTCTTGGTTAAGTATTAATCCTGTAACACTGCCAGAAAATAAATGCAATTACTTTTCTTCAAATGAACCATCTAAAAGTCAACTATAGGTTTATTTTTGAATAAGCTTTCCTTAGCCATTTAAAAATCAAGTGAACAATTCTCAGTGGGAGTGCTTTCAACTTTTTTCCCCAAGAACTGCAGTGAGACAAGAGTGCCCACTGTTATCACTTCTATTCAACATAGTGCTGGAAGTCCTAGCCAGAGCAATCAGACAAAAGGAAGAAATTAAGGGTATCCAAATCAGGAAAGAGGAGGTCAAACTATTGTTTTTTGCCAAAGATATGATCTTATATCTAGAACCCCAAAGGTTCCACCAAAAGACTCCTGGAATTCATAAATTCAGCCAAGTCTCAGTTTACAAAATCAATATGCACAAACTGATAGCATTCCTATACACCAACAGGCAAGCTGAGAGTCATATCAAAGATTCAATACCATCCATGGTAACTACAAAGAAAATAAAATACCTAGGAATATATTTAACCAAGGAGGTAAAAGATCTCTACAAAGAAAACTACGAAACACTGAGGAAAGAAAATGCAGATGACACCAACACATGAAAAACATACCACGCTCATGGATCGGTAGACTCAATGTTGCTAAAAAGCATATACTACCCAAAGTTATTTACAGATTCAATGTGATTTACACTTTCAATCAAAATACCAATGTCATATTTCACAGCTCTAGAAAAAGTAATTCTGTGCTTCATTTAGAACCAGAAAAGAGTCCTAATAGCCAAAGCAATCTTATGCAAAAAAAGAACAAATTGGGAGGCATCACATTACCAGAGTTCAAACTATAATACAAGGCTATAGTAACCCAAATAGCATGCTAATAGCACAAAAATAGAGGCATAGACCAATGGAACAGAAAAGAGAACCCAGATATAAAACCATCCACATACAACCTACTGAACTTTGACACAGCAGATGATAATAAACACTGGGGAAAAGAATCCCTATTCAATAAATTGTGCTGGGAAAATCTGATAGCTTCATCCAGAAGAATGAAACAGGATCTTTATCTCTCACCACTCACAAAAATTAATTCAATAACACTAAAAGACTTAAATATAAGGCATGAAACCATAAGAATTCTAGAGGAAAAAATAGGAAAAACTCTTCTAGAAACTGGCCTAGGCAAAGAATTTATGACTAAGACATCAATAACAATTACAGCAACAAAAAAATGAATAAATGAGATTTGATTAAATTACAAAGTTTCTGCACAGCTAAGGAAATAATCAATAGACCAAATAGATAACCTACAGGATGGGAGAAATTACCAAACTATACATCTGATAAAGGGCTAATAACCAGAATCTACAAAAAACTCAAGCAGATCAGCAAGAAAAAAACAAACAACTCCATTAGAAAGTGGGCAAAAGACATGAACAGAACCTTTTCAAAAGAAGATAGACAAATGGCCAATAAACATGAAAAAATGTTCAATGTCACTAATCATCAGAGAAATGCAAATTAAAAGCATAATGAAATATCACCTTATCCCAGTTAGAGTGGTTTTTATTAAAAAGTCCAAAAACAATAGATGCTGGCATAGATGCAGAGAGAAAGGAATGCTTATACATTGTTTATGGGACTGCAAATTAGTACAACCTCTATGGAAAACAGTATGGAGATTCCTCAAAGAACTAAAAGTATACCTACCATTTGATACAGCAATCCCACTACTGGGTAATTACCCAAAGGAAAATAAGTCATTTTTATCAAAAAGACACCTGCACTCAAATGTTTATTGCAGCACAATTCACAAATGCAAAGATGTGGAATCAACCCAAGTGCTTATCAATTCATGAGTGGATTAACAAAATGTGGCATATGGATACCATGGAATACTGCTCAGCCATAAAAAATGATGAATTAATGACTTGTGTAACAATTTGGATGGAACTGGAGACAATTATCCTAAGTGAAATATCTAAAGAACGGAAAAACAAACACTACATGGAGGCCGGGCACAGTGGCTCATGCCTGTAATCCTAGCACTCTGGGAGGCCAAGGCAAGATGATCGCTCGAGGTCAGGAGTTCGAGACCAGCCTGAGCAAGAGCGAGACCCCGTCTCTACTAAAAATAAAAATAAATGATTTGGACAGATAAAAAATACATAGAGAGAAAAAATTAGCCAGGCATGGTGGCACATGCCTGTAGTGCCAGCTACTTGGGAGGCTGACGCAGTAGGATCACTTGAGCTCAGGAGTTTAAGGTTGCTGTGAGCTAAGCAGACACCACGGCACTCTAGCCCGGGCAACAGAGTGAGACTCCGTCTCAAAAACAAAACAACAACAAAAAAAACACTACATGTACTCAGTATTAAATTGGAACTAACTGATGAGCACACATGTGCACAGAAGAAAGTAAAATTCAGCAGAAATCAAGCAGAGGGGAGGGCTGGGGAAGGGATGGGTGAAAACCTACCTAAGGGATACAATGAGTACTATCTGGGTGATGGGCACACTTATAACCCTGACTCAAGCATTACAAAAGTGATCCATGTAACCAAAAACATTTGTATTCCCATAATACTTTGAAATCTGAAAAAAATCAAGTGAACAAATTAACCATATGGAGTATCAGCAGCTAGTTAAATTCAAGATAAATAAGTTAAGAAGAATATTCTTTTACTATTACCAATTTAAAAAATTAGTAAATTAGCAAGCCTGCTAGATATACACAGTAAATTTTTTCATCATAATTTGAATATAGCATGGGAGAGGTCCAGTGTATCTTATGTGACTCTACCATGATTAGCATAAGCTTTTAACTTTCAGATTCATGTGTTGCTGTCAACACTGTACATTTAAATTCTGGAACCACTCCCAGAATTTTTTGTTAGCTGAAAACCAAGCATATCCCTGAAAGAGGTTTCTTCTTTCTATGGTTAATGCACAGTTTGCTTTTCAATAGTTTTAGCAATACATTTTCAAGTTTGTATTTCTATGGCATAGCTCTGTGACATCTCAAAGTGATGTGTTTTATTAGCACAATGGGTGAGCAATTTTCAAAAGAAATTTGAATGAAATACAGTCAAATATGATTTATTTTAATTTTAAACAAATTTTTGACACCTAGCACATTACAGAGGGAAAGAAGGCCATAAAAGTATAATGGCCTATCTTTGCATGCAGGACTATAGCACCCAGGAAGCCATTATTATTCAAAATAACTGAGGTGAGATTGTTCCAGAACTAAAACTTTATCACATCTTAGAAAGGTAATGTGGCACATATACCATATATTATACAACTCTGTCTGGAGTGTTAGCGCATCATGCTATAATCAAACACATTCACATTCCTGAAGCAAAACATACAACACACATTAACTGGAAATAAGGACTATAAATAGCTTCACATTAAGTTCAGGTTTGGTATTCTAATTAAATGAGATATGGGGGGAAAGAAAAAAACCTTACCAGTCAAAAGTCATTTGAGTTATATGTGAATACTGCAGAAAGAGAACAAAGTAAGCTAGAAGAATACTGTGGATATAATAGAGAAAATGAAAACATATGAGCAAAAATAAAATGATATAAAGGGAGAAAAAATATAATGGAAGGAAGTTAAGCAAAAACAAGTTCAAGTTTTCATAGTATAAATAGTCAGAAGAGCCTTTAAGATCTCATGGTCCCACACATCCAATGCGCCAACAGAAAGATCAAAATCATACAGCTGGCTATTGAGGGAGACTCAAGAGGACTTGGGCTACTGCCCTAGTTTGTTTTTATTGCCATTGTAAAACGCAGAATGACAACTGAAAGATGCCCATACACTAATCCCTAGAACCTATCAATATGTTAAATGGTAAAAGGAACTTTGAAGATGTGGTTAAGGTTGAGAACCTTAAAATAGGAACGTTATCTTAGATTATCCAGGCAGGCCAAATCTAATCACAGATGCTCTTAAAAGCAGAGGACTTTCTCTGCCAGGAGTCACAGCGATGTGGCAGAAAAAAAAAAAATACTGGAGAGATTTTAAGTGTGAGAGGCACCTGACCCAGTATTGCTGATGGCAGAGGGGCCAAGACACAAGAAAGGCATATAAAGGAAAGTAAGCAGACACTAGCAGCTAGGACTGGCCTACGCTGCCAACAAGGAAACAGCAACCTTTGTCCTACAACTGCAAGCAACTGCATTCAGCTAACTTCAAGACCTGAAACTATGAAACAATTACAAGAAAAAATAGAGAAAATGCTTCAGGACGTTAGTCTGGGCAAGGACTTCTTGAGTAATACCCCCCAAAGCACAGGCAACCAAAACAATATTGGACAAATGGGATCACATCAAGGTAAAACGCTTCTGCACAGCAAAGAAAACAATCAACAAAGTGAAGAGAAACCCCACAGACTAAGAGAAAATATTTGGAAACTACTATCTGACAAGGGATTAATAACTACAATATATAAGTAGCTCTGATGCAATAGGGAAAAAAATCAAATAATCCAATTAAAAATGGGCAAAGGACTGAATACACATTTCTCAAAAGACACACAAGCAGCTAACAGGTAGACGAAAAAATGCTCAACATCATTCATCAGAGAAATGAAAATCAAAACTACAATGAGATATCATCTCACCCCAGTTAAAATGGCTTTTATTAAAAAGGCAATAAATACAGGAGAGAATGTGGAGAAAGGGGAACCCTCATATACTGTTGGTGGGAATGTAAATTAGTGCAACCATGATGGAGACCAATATGGAGGTTCCTCAAAAAACTAAAAAATAGAACTACCATATGACCCAGCAGTCCCACTGCTGGGTATATATCCAAAGGAGTGGAATTCAGTGTATCAAAAAGATACCTGCACTGCCATGTTTATTGAAGCACTATTCATAATAGCCAAGATTTGGAATTAACCTAACTGCCCATTAACAGATGAATGGATAAAAAAATTGTGGTATATATACACAACAGAATATTATATAGCTACAAAAAAGAATGAAATCCTGCCATTTTGCAACAACATGGATGGAACTAGAGACCATTATGTTGAAGTGAAATAAGCCAAGCACAGAAAGACTAATCTTGTCTGTTCTCACTCATATGTGGGAGCTAAATATTAAAATCAATTGACATCATGGAGACAGAGAGTAGAATGACGGATACCAGAGGCTGGGAAGGATAGCAGGGAGTAGGGGATAAAGTAGGGATGGTTAATGGGTTCAAAAATATAGTTAGTGAGATAGAATGAACAATATTTGATAGCACAAAGTGACTATAATCAACAATAAGTTAGGGTATACTTTGAAATAACTAAATGAGTGGAATTAGAATCTTCCTAACACAAAGAAATGTTAAATGCCTGGGGTGATGGATACTCCAATTACCCTGATTTGATTAACTTACATTGTATTCTGTATCAAAACATCACATGTACCCTATAAAAATACACAACTATTATATACCCATAAAAATTAATTTAAAAAAAAAAAGGAATGAGCTTGGGAATGGATTCATCTCAAGTCTCTGGAAAGGAACACAGCTGCTCTAACATCATGATTTCAGCCTTTTGAGATTCTAAGCAGAGAACCCAGCTGAGCCATCCTGGACCTGGATTTTTGAGCTTTTAATTGGGTAGTTTTACATCACTAAATTTGTGGTAATTTGTTATGGCAACAATAGAAAATAAATACAGTCATCCCTGTGAAAAGTGACATGGTCAACTCCAGTTGCTGGTTGGCCATAGGGAAAGAAATATTACAAATATGAGCTTAGGTGAAGTCAAACAGAAAAAGGCAACAGGGATGATTAAACTTGGCAATAGTAAAGTGCAATCAAAATATGTCAAAATATTTTTTATTGAGTATCTACTATGTCCTGGCAGAGTGTGTTGAAATTTATATAAACAATTATTTTGGACCAAAGCTCCACTTTTCTGATACCTGTGGTATTACCATCAATAGGAGTTATAACTTTATGATTCTTTTACACAAACTGGTTTATACAATTGAAAACATGGGAAGAAAATATAGGGTGTCCCAAACTCACCATACATAGGGAAAATGGGAAATTGTAGCTAAATGTATCTTTATTTACAAAATATTTATGACAAAATTTTTCCATTGTATGGAGACTTCTGGTATACCCAGTAGTATGAAAAACACTCAGTACGTTTCAAAGATAAATCAAGCCAGTCTAAGGGTAAAGCTTTTCATTCAAACTGACTTACACTTCAGCAAGCATCCAAACATCATTTAGCAAGGGATTAGATAGGAAATACTTACTTATGGAAGACAATGTTACTTAAATATGAAATACTGACAATCTGAACTTTATTTTTTTTTTGTTTTGTTCTGTTTTTTTTTTTGTTTGTTTTTTTTTTTTGAGACAGAGTCTCACTTTGTTGCCCAGGCTAGAGTGAGTGCCATGGCATCAGCCTAGCTCACAGCAACCTCAAACTCCTGGGCTTTAAGCGATCCTACTGCCTCAGCCTCCCGAGTAGCTGGGATTACAAGCATGCGCCACCATGCCCGGCTAATTTTTTCTATATGTATTTTAGTTGGCCAGATAATTTCTTTCTATTTTTAGTAGAGACGGGGTCTCGCTCAGGCTGGTCTTGAACTCCTGACCTCGAGCGATCCACCCGCCTCAGCCTCCCAGAGGGCTAGGATTACAGGCGTGAGCCACCGCGCCCGGCCTTGAACTTTAGTGCATAGTGGAGTTATGTCTCAGCAGGAATAAACTGACTAAATTTTTGTGTTCATTTAATGCATCCTACAAGACACAAAGATGACTGTGTAGATAGCAATGTTATTTAATAGCCCTGGATCATCTTATTATCATTTAAACCATATAGGCCAATGCAGTGTAAGGGTACTGATCTCTTCTAGGATTCCAGGTCTTAGAACCCAAAACCTAAATAAATAAATAAAATACATAGTATACACGATATTGTCTAATTCCTTTTCTGAAGAAGAGCCCATAAGCATAAATTAAGCAAGATGAACATTATTTGATAATTGGAGACTGATTTCAAGTTCAAGGTTCAAATGCCTAACTTTTTATAGAAATTATCACAAATACTATTTTCAACTATTTTCAGTGCTATATAGCAGAAAAGTTTCCAAAGCTCATAGAAGCCAAGGAATTCAGTAACCAAGCACATTAAATGACTGTAATGTGACATGAGTGCTACATAAAGTTCTTTTATTTTATCATCATACTTACTAACCATAAAATTCAGACAGAACTCTACAATGTTTCAACAAATATCGAAATGATTCCAGGCCCCTAGATAATTTAAGACTTTTCCTAGGCATGTTTTACTTCCTTTTGTGATAAATTTCCTTATAGCAAACCTACATTTCCCAAATGAAGATGTAACTTTTTTAAAACCATATTCGAAATAGGAATCATCCTCTCAAAACTGGCTATACAATGTATATAACTTGCTTAAGTTTGCCAGGTAATTATGGCCTAAACATTTCTAACTGGTTACAATTGTTTTTTATTTAAACCATTAACTTAAATATATTGAACTAGAAAATTAGAAAATAAAGAGCAAACAAAATAAAATTTCAACCTAACCATAAAATTCTAAGTATGTGTACTAACATGTATATGTTCAGAATGAGAGACATGCCATTGCCATACTATTAATATAAAGGCAGATGTTCAACCAGCACCTTATGTTTACATTTAAAGGATACTTAGTAGCTACAGCTATATATTCAATAAAAAATAAAAGTAACTGATAAAATTCAGGAAGCCTCTCCATTCTAATACCTAAATTTAGGTTTAACTCTGCATTATCTCATATTTAATGTTTGGTATTTATAATATATTTCTTCTGAGTTGATGTAGCAAAACAATAAAATGGGCCACCCACTATACTCCACGATTTTCTAAGTTATCATCCAACTGCATTTGTGGTTTTCTTGAGTAAAGCTCCAATCGAAGAGGTTTAAAATATCTTCCTGAATAAAAGTCACATTCTTTTCCCTTAAAGACTCTGGGTACACGCAACAAACTAGAAATAGGTTTACATCCGCCTGCAAATGAGCGTTGGTCCAGAGGATGCATCTGGCCAGGCTTGAAAGAGAGCCATGGAAAACCAAGATTATTAATAAAAGATGATAATCCCTCTAGAACTAGAGCTAATGAATATGCCTCAGGACACAGATGCTCTTTGCCATATGATTTTGCAAAATAAAAAAAAAAAAAAATTTGCAGACTGTCCTTTCAGGATTCAGTTAGTTTGAAGCAATCTATCAGCTTTGATATTTTCTTGGCCCTCAAGGTAGTTTAATGCTGTTGCAAATGTGTGCTTTTGCTTAGAGCAAATGGTAGCCCATCCCAGATAACAGAAAACCTTCAGGTTTTTGACTGAGAGAAGTTTGCATCATGTTAATCATATTCTTCCCAGCTAGCCATTGCGTAGGCACATCAATACATTTATTAGTCCTAGTATCAAGCACACCATCAAATGATAATGTGGCATTTATTTTTCATTTCTTACTACCCCACTAAAGCAACAGACACCTTACATTTTTTTCACATGAGCATGTCTTACAGAGAAATACACATAACAGCAAAGAACCAGCTTTTTATTGTAAGAAGTTCAACGGGAGAGCGAAAACAAGCATTAAAGGGTGAAAAGTAAAAAGCTGGGGAAGCAATTAGGAGGAGATGATTACAAAAGTAGCAGATGCTCACTTCTAAATTTCATCATGTGTAGCTCATAGACTTGAAATCTTATGCAGCTGAAGGTTAAAAAGGGGGCTGGGGGTGTGAAAACTCACTTGTTGAAGCCATTCAGAATTGAGAATAGTTGGATAAATCCAAGATTCTCATGACCTCTGGCAGCATTCACATCTCATCATGGTGATAAATGTTCCGTTGATGCTTTGGAGAGCATCGATCACATCCACACAGACTGCCCTTGCTGTAATCCTTCTCAGTGATTTATAGGCATGGGCAGCCTGATTGTGCCCTTTCAGCTCGCTGAACGCAACAGGAGGCCTCCCAGGTCATTTAGGTGAAAGAAACTTTCATTTGCTGTTCAATTCCACCTTTTTGGCAGCTGAATTCTCATTATCTCACTCACACCCCTAGCAAGGATTTGGCTATAAGGCTTCAGTGTCTGTGAAAACCCACCTCTTCCCTGCAAGATGTTCCTGAAAAATTTGTCACGAAATGATTTGGTAGTCCCCTACATGCATAAGGTAACATTTTGGAGTTTTATTTTTGTCAAGGAACTTGTAAAATCAAATCTATTTTATAGATAACCATTTTTTAGCCTAATTCTTGTGGGCACAGCCACTTCCCCCTTTAAAACAAAACTAAAAATTCAATGGCTTCTTTATGCATATAGGGTTAAAAGTTTTAACTCTTTGCATCTAGATTTTCAGCCCTCCTCAATCTAGACCAGGGTTTCTCAACCTCAACATTATTGACATTTTTGGCCAGATAATTCTCTTCTGTGCTAGACTCATCTGCACGTCCAACACTGTGTACAAACGTGGTGTCCCCTACCAACTAGAAGCCAGTAGTAACACCACCTCCCACCCTCCAGTTGTGACAACCAAAAATCTCTCCAGACATTGCCAAATGTCACCTCAGGGATAAAATCACCCCCAGTTGAAAATCACTGACCTAGCCCTAAACATCCTTTCTAAGAATTTTCTATCAAGAAACTCCCATATAAAGCTTCTGATCCAGCAAAACTCAACTGCTGTTATAGTCTAGAATACAGTTTGACCTTCCTTGTTTTCATATTTTTCCAGAATGTCTTACCTGTATCTTCTTCAGGATCCACCTTATATTCCAAATTCTAAAATTTTTTTTAGACATGTCAGTTTTAATCTTAGGATTTATTTTTCAGTGATCTTGATTTTATACCTCGCACTAGATTCAGTACTTACAGCCTTCCACAAGTCCCCTAATCTGTACCCTATTTCTCATTATTTAATGATAATTATAACATTTAGTCTGTGTCCCTGGTTATCATGAGAAGCAAGTAAGATCACGTACATGCACATGCTTTGACAACTAGGATAAAAAAGTGTAAAGTATGATCAACAAATCATAAAATGTTCTCTGATATTTCTGACACAATTATTATTCAGTTCTTTTATTGTGATTTATATGTTCACATCTCTAAGAAATCTTCAAATTTATTATACGAAGACAAAAAGGATTCCTAGATTAAAAGAGTTTTTAACAAGGAGCAGGAAGATTTGGCATTTAATAAATATTTGTTTAGTTGTTTCATATAATTAACTGTTTAATCACACAAACATTTCTGGAAACGATAATTTAACTTTTTATTCCATATCTTCCTATAGTCAATTACTTACACCTAAAAAAGTTCCATATGGTAGAAAAGATAATTTTGACTACCCAAATCACCACTGCAAAGCTGGTATTTCATTAAGAGCCCTGAAACCAATTCTCAGAGTTTAGGAAATAGCATTAAGACATATTTGAAAGAAAGAAAGTGGATACAATGAGGACTAGGATGAAAGTAAGTACCAATGCAGTCTCCCCTTATTCCACCCTATGCAGCAAACAGCAAACTTCCACCCTTCTTTTCAGTATGTTTGCCTCGTTTAGCAGTCGCAAAGCTGTTTATATTTATAAAAGCCTCCAAAGTCAGCACTAAGTATGGCTCCAAATCAGACCTGTAAAATCTGCCTCACTGTTGCATGAGTATCTTCATCATTTGAAGATAAATTTTTGGGTACAGCCAAGTCATTCAGATAACGGCTAGTGAATGAGGCTGATAATCAATTTGGGTAACACTGCACTTAGTAAAAAATTAATTCTATAGTATTACTCAAAATCTCAATGCAACTCCAAAATAGAACTGACAAAAATGTTTGGAAGAGTAGCAACATTTATTGAATAAGGTTGTAACCTCTTACATAGTGATTATTTTAAATCAATATTCATTTGTATATTTCACTTTTGACAGTCCATTATAAAAAGTCATTAAACAAAATCAGAGCTCACATGGGCCAAAGCAACTATTAATAGCTATAGTACCACCTTTGAAGTGGAAATAGAATGATATGGAATTAAGCCAAACGGGTCCTGCATTTTACCTAGTAAGTTTGTTCCTGGATAAAATCTGATTGAATTTTTAATGCTTTTAAGGAGTTTTTGGTAAATACTATCATAAAACACAGGATCTTTTTTTCTAATTTGGACTATATGTAATCTAAAATTCCCACTGAGGTGATTTACTCAAAATAGGCAATAAGCAACACAGATTATTTTAAGTAAGCAAGGTAGACTTATTTAAAAACCATTACAGTCTCCAATGTTAAGACATATCTTTCAAGAACAAAACGCACACTCTAAATACGGTGTCTGTATTTCCTGCTTACATTAAGCAATGAGTACTCATGAGTGGCCCATTTAAAAACAGACCATAGTTCGCTGAAAATTGTTCTCCAGCATCACAAGGGCAAAGATTAGGGGAACCATCTGAGTTACAGATCAAATCTGTATATAAATATACAGAAATGGTCTTGTGGTTTATAAGCTCTATCTAGGATAAGAGCCTTTTTTAAAAAAATCAATATGTTCCCTAATTGGTCCACTAGAAGTTTCATTTTGACAGTGAGTCAGAAATAGTATCTCGTTGATTTAATTCAGCTCTTTACAACAGTGCACCATGATTCAGATGTGGCTAGAAGGAAATCTATTGAGATTTAGAGTTGGATTTTAGCGGTTATTTGAGTTCTGCAACAGCAAACTGTGACAGCTAATTGATAACTTCAAATTGTTGGTGAGTTGTAAAGTTAGGCCATTTTCCCTGGAGTTAAAGAGAGAGGACTTTCAAACCCACATCCTCATAATGGACCCAAATAAAGACATTTCAAAAACATGAGGCTATGAGAACCAAGTCATGTAAATCTATAAAGATCCAATGGAAATTTAATATGTTACTTTTTTAACCAATGCGATTAATTTTTAAAATAACTAATAGTTTGTAGACTCTTAGAAGGTAATGTCTATGGAAAGCAATATGGAGATACCTTAAACAGATTCAAGTAGACCTACCATTTGATCCAGCAATCCCATTATTGGGCATATACCCAGAAGAACAAAAGTCATTCTTTAACAAAAACACCTGTACCCGAATGTTTATAGCAGCACAATTTACAATCGCAAGGATGTGGAAACAACCCAAGTGCCCATCAATCCACGAATGGATTAGTAAACTGTGGTATGTGTATACCATGGAGTACTACTCAGCTATAAGAAATAACAATGATACAACATCTCTTTGGTTCTCCTGGAGAGAGCTGGAACCCATTATACTAAGTGAAGTATCCAAAGAATGGAAAAACAAGCATCACATGTACTCACCAGAAAACTGGTTTCCCTGATCATCACCTAAATGTACATCAGGGAAGGATACCAATTGGATATCAGACTGGGATGGGGGGTGGGGGGAGGGGATGGGTGTATGCCTACATGATGAGTGCGTTGCACACCCTCTGGGGAATGGTCATGCTTGAAGGTGCAGACCCGGGGAGGTGGGGGGGGGGAGGGGATGGAGGTATGACTACATGATGAGTGCCAGGTGCACTGTCGGGAGAATGAGAACGGACACGCTTGGGACTCTGACTCGGGGGGATGGGTGGGACATGGAAAATGTATATAACCTAAACTTATGTACCCCCATGATGAGCTGAAATAAAAAAAATATATATAAAAAAAAAAAATCTGATTGAATTTTTAATGCTTTTAAGGAGTTTTTAGTAAATACTATCATAAAACACAGGATCTTTTTTTCTAATTTGGACTATATGTAATCTAAAATTCCCACTGAGGTGATTTACTCAAAATAGGCAATAAGCAACACAGATTATTTTAAGTAAGCAAGGTAGACTTATTTAAAAACCATTACAGTCTCTAATGTTAAGACATATCTTTCAAGAACAAAATGCACACTCTAAATATGGTGTCTGTATTTCCTGCTTACATTAAGCAATGAGTACTCATGAGTGGCCCATTTAAAAACAGACCATAGTTCGCTGAAAATTGTTCTCCAGCATCACAAGGGCAAAGATTAGGGGAACCATCTGAGTTACAGATCAAATCTGTATATAAATATACAGAAATGGTCTTGTGGTTTATAAGCTCTATCTAGGATAAGAGCCTTTTTTAAAAAAATCAATATGTTCCCTAATTGGTCCACTAGAAGTTTCATTTTGACAGTGAGTCAGAAATAGTATCTCGTTGATTTAATTCAGCTCTTTACAACAGTGCACCATGATTCAGATGTGGCTAGAAGGAAATCTATTGAGATTTAGAGTTGGATTTTAGCGGTTATTTGAGTTCTGCAACAGCAAACTGTGACAGCTAATTGATAACTTCAAATTGTTGGTGAGTTGTAAAGTTAGGCCATTTTCCCTGGAGTTAAAGAGAGAGGACTTTCAAACCCACATCCTCATAATGGACCCAAATAAAGACATTTCAAAAACATGAGGCTATGAGAACCAAGTCATGTAAATCTATAAAGATCCAATGGAAATTTAATATGTTACTTTTTTAACCAATGCGATTAATTTTTAAAATAACTAATAGTTTGTAGACTCTTAGAAGGTAATGTCTAATGGCATTCTGTAGTGCTTGCTTTAATGTTATCAAATTTGCTAAAGCAAGAATTCTTTTATAATACCTCAATATCAAAACTAAAGATATAATAGTCTAAAAGTGCTTAACAAGGAAAAGAGCAAGTTACAGTGTTCTTCCCATATGAAATAAATTGTTTTAGCTAAAAATATAAACCCCAAACTCCCTTTTCATCAAAAGATATATGATCTTAAAGTCTAAACTGGCTACACATTAATATTAAAAAGGTTCATATCAACCCATTAGAGACTACCTAAATTCAATATAGAGGTGAGAAAACCTCATGAAAAGGAGGACTATTTTGTTGGTAATTTAGCCTGTCTCCTCTAGCAGAAAGATTAATGTCTTTCCTGAGAATAAATCTTTAAGAGAAAAGGGTTATGATAAAGAAAGGGGTACAAGGTCAAGGAAAATAAACCCAGTATAAAAAGTTCCAAACTATTTTAAATAAATAAGCAGTTGCATTTCTAGACAGCTTGTCAAATTTCAAATATTTCCACAGTTCTGAAAGTAAAGGACTATCACAAACTCATGTTTAAAAATCTTTTAAAAGCTAACACTAATATGGCCCTTATGATGTGCCACACTCTTTTTTGTTTATATCTTTTTAATTCTACTAGTAACAAGTTGGTACTACTAAAACCTCCAAGATCACATAACAAGTAAATAGGAGAAGGATTAGCCCGTGCTCTTAGCCACCACTGAATACTGCCTCTACTGAGATAAGCAACTGCATATCTATAAGGAAAGAACATGTTCTAATCCTTTCCAAATTTAAGATGACTAGTAATCACAAGCAAAGGTTTAAACTCAAACAACAGGTGCAGATTCTAACCCATTTACCATGGGGGACCTTAGGAAATAATCAGTTCTTTGAAGATTAAATGTAAAGTAACAGTTATCCCTATTCCCCTATTAAAAAAAATAGAAAAATATAATTGATTAATCAAGTACTTACTGAATACCTAGTAAGTACCCAGTACCGCTATGTACTGTAGGGAATATAAAACAAGCCAAAGGCATGTCATTTCCCCCATTGTACACTAACAAGGTTTCTTCCAAATATCTTGCTGGATGCAAGAAGAAACAGGCCAGAAACAAATTATTAAGGAGTAAGTTCATAAGTAATGATGTTCAAATAATTGCAGCACAAACAGTAACCACTCTAAAAATTCTAAGTTCTACTTTGGATGAGCATTGCAAAGTTACCACAGCTTACACTTTCCTATCCACAGTTAACAATGTCCCACACAAGCTTAACTAAGACATCAAAAAACCTACTTGAAACAAATATCCATATTCCTTCATAAATTGGAACTGTAATAATAAATAGGTGAAGAACATTCAAAATTTGTTTTAAATGTGTACTAATGCAAGATTTGAGCTAATAGTGGTTATTTCCATGGCTTTACTGGCTTTTCTCACCTCCTCCACTCAAAGGATGCAGATACAAAGGATACAAAGGATAACAGGAGTAATTTTAATGAGCTCCTTGTTTCTATAAGGAGTCTACAAAGAGCTGGAGGAGGTAGTGAAAATAGAACCTTTTTTTTGTTTTATATCATGCAGACCTCTTAGATTTTTGCTACAAAAGAACTAGAGTATAACTAACTTTGGCCTGAAATGTTTTACTTCCTCCACTGAATATGTAAACCAGAAAACTGCTTATTCTCTATTTCTACCTTCTTTAACAGCACTCGACCCCACCCTCTTGCCTCCTCAGTCAAGAGAAAAAGAGACTTAGGATCCCTCCCTCAACAAGCTACAGTGTATTGCAGGGGCCTAAGGGCAATTACAGTGATACGGGAAGCTGGCAAGTTTGCAGAAATGTGTAATGACCACTGTCAATCTTCAAAGGTTACAGCCTTCTCATCGTCTTAATATCCATCTAAAATCTCGTAAGAAAATGCAATCACCACCTTCAAGACACACTGATTGCATAACAGACCTGGTATAAACTTGAGATAATGCTTATTAATCAAAAAGCAAGCACCTGCAAAGTTTTATAAGCATTAACTCTTTTCAGACCTACCATCAATCTTCAGTGATGACACCAACTCTGTTTCAGTGTGGAACTAATGTATCAGTAGCCCAGGATGTGTGTGGAATGAAAATATTGACATTTATTCTTCATTTATCAAAACAACTGGAGAGTATTTTGCTATCAAATGTTACTTCTGAAAGGCTAAATATGATAGAAGAAAAATAAAGAGGACTCAATTCATTTCCACAGGGTTCAGGGTTCAGGGTGCTTCTATAGTTGACCATTCTTTGAATGGGATAGACAGGAATGCTCTCCACAGTAACAAACCTTAACCTCAATGTAGAGAAGCTCTAATTTCATCATGAATAACCAGGACTTGCTGAATGGAAGCTCCTTCTTAAGCACTATAATGCTTCCCTAAAGACTCTTCAGTATGAGAACTTTGAAAACAAATTATTTTCTATTCTATGGCTACTTGTGTTGTTTACATTTTTTCTGGTATAGAAGAATCAAGGATGTTCCCAATGAGAATAATGTTAATGATAAAGGCTAACACTCATAGCTGCTTAAGATGTAAGAGTGAGGCATTGTTCTAAGCATTTCCCACACATTAACTCATGTTAACTTCACAACTGCATGAGGAGAGATGCTGTTATTAACCTCATTTTGCAGCTGAAGAAATGAAGCACAGAGACTAACATCAAGGCAGTGGCTGAGCCAGGATTCAGTCTCAGGCAACATGAGTCTACAGTCTTTGCCCTTAGTTCCCCACTGCCTTTCAGCTGTACCTTAACATGCCATCCCTATGCCACCTAACATAAAGAATCACATGAGATGTGCTATAGAACTGACTTAAACGTTCTTGCCAACTGCAACTATTCAGTATTTACCTCTCAACACCTTTCTTGAAAATACATCTTCCATAAGGCTATTAAATATTAACAACTCTATAATGAAGTCAAAGCTTAAACATGTTGCCACTACAAACTACTCATCTTACAGCATAATCAGAGCATTTTCCAGCAACTCCTTTATGTACCAGACTTATAGCCATAAAGCATTTATTTCGTGTTAACACCTGTAGTTTACCTCCTCCCGGTGAGTGATAACGAGTTCAATGGGCAACGATGTTCAAAATGCTTCGTGATGAACACAATAAAAGCCATCGAAGTCTCTTGACTTCTACATAAAAGTCTCATTTTATGAGTTTTAAGGCTGTGTTTACATTTTACTAAATTACTTTGGTGATGAACAAGGTCCAGCAGGAGCATTTCCTTGAAAGAATGTGAGAATTCATCATCTGGCTTTAACCTTTAGAATTCTAACACCCTTTTATAGGGTATCCTTTTGCAGAACCCAAGACCAACCACTATTAAATAAATTAACTGGTCATGATAATAACTGGCTCATCACATTGAATGCCATAAAGGCAGTGAATACCGTCCTTCCTAACCTCAAGGACCAGATTCTACATACAGTGTTTAAAGCTGTACTGTCTCAAGAAAGTATAGGTAGACAAAAATAGGATTAAAGAAATGCTGGATTTTGAATGAAATCTTAACAGCAACAAAGACCTTAGAAAACTAACATGGAGCCTTACCTTTAACCAGGGACCACACGTGCAACGAGGATGAAGTAGGTAGATGGGAATGAGATGTGCTGGCAAGTGCACATCTTGACCAAAGGTATCCAAGTTTTTTTTTTTTTTTTTTTTTTCTAAACCGTGTTTGGTGTAAACTAACACCACAACAAACTGAATTCAGTCCATATGTATGGCAATTTCTAAGTCCTGCTTTAAATATCAGTTTCATCTTATAGTTCCCCACCAAAGTCTTTGAATTTGTTCTTTTCCCCTCAGAACCTTATTTCAAAAGTATTTGTTATAATTTCAGCCCAAACAAAAAGACATTTAAAATAGTTTATGCAACAATAACAATGATAAATATGTTGTTTCTCAGACTTTTGGAAAGATTAAAAATTTACACACTATTAAAGAGTGGCTAGACATGGGCTCTGGAGACAGAACAATTCTGGTATGAATCTCATTTCAGTCACAATCACATATCAGATATATGATCTTAGACAAGTTTCTTAACTTCTCTGTATCTCGGTTTCTTTATATGTAAAACGGAGGTGGTAGTCATAGGACTGTTGGGAGGATGAAAGAAGTAAACACTTGGTCAACTCAGTGCCTATTAAGTCCTCCACAGAGGTGAGCTACCACAACTATTTTGAACACAAGAGATTCCTAGAGATCTCTGGGCCGACCACAGATAAAACCACTACACTGATGTCTTTTTTCCAAAAAAAAAAAAAAAAAAGAAAGAAAGAAAAAATTTTCAAACAGAAGATCAGATTCACATACCCTTCTATGAGTTTATTATGAAACAAAGTGCTTCAGTGGAATGATGTATTAACAATCAGCAATCCCTTACAGATGAGGATTTATGATAAATGGGCTAATCAAAGTTGTACTGCAATCTTGACATTCTTTAATCCTCTATTTGCAGTTTTCACTATTTCTTCTTCATTTATTTCATTATGGCAACATATGTTCTCAAAGTGTTATACTACATCTTATACCACTTTTATTACTTTATGCCTCCATTTGAAAGAGCCTGAGTATCATCTCCTATGATGTAACATGGGCAGCTTCTACTCTCAAATTTCACAGCTCTATCTACACAACTAAGGCCTAAGTCATTGCCTAAGTCATTGCTGCTATTTCACTTCTCAAGACCAGTATTATCTACCAGAGGGAAATAACTGACGTTTGGTTTTGAGTGACAGCTAACATCATATATTGAGCAATTACTATACACCAAGTCCAGTGATAAAAACTTCATATGCAGTAATTCTTACAAAAACCTTCTAACACAGACATGATTATGACCCACATTATGCTGATAGGAAAACTAAAACAGAGACTTACATAACCTGACCAAGACTACATAACTAGAAAGCGGCAAGGCTCAGATTCAAACACAGACAGCTTGTTCTAGAGCCTGTGCACCTCCCTAGCATATACAGTACCTCCTACTTGTCCTATGGACTTTGGTTGGAAGCAATGCTTATACTTTACATTCTTAAATTACGTATCTTGAAGAAGCACATTAATATCTAATTCAGTTTGCTACAAAGTCTAAATAAAATAATATATATGAACCGTATAGTATAATGACTAATGTAGAGTTGCAACTCAATAAAAGACAGCTGTTAAATGTGTATCTGTGTATGTATATATGCATATAGTATATGATATACATATACATATGTATACATGAATATGTACATATACACACAGTTGTCTCTCAGTATTCATGGGCACTTGGTTCCAGGACTCCTCATGGATACCAAAATCCAAGGATGCTCAAAAGTCCCTTACATAAAATGCCATAGTATTTGCATATAACCTATGCACATCCTCCCATACACTTTAAATCATCTCCAAATTACAATACCTAATAAAATGTTGATGCTATATACATAGTCTTTATACAATATTGTTTAGGGAATAATGACAAGAAAAAAGTTTGTACATGTTCAGTACAGGCTTTTAAAAAATATTTTAGATCCCTGGTTGGTTGAATCGACAGACACAGAATCCACAGATAGGGAGGGCCAATTGTACATATACATAGACACATACTTTTTGACTAACAGAAAATTGCAAGTCCCCTTCCCCCTGGTGATTCTTGGAAACAAGTGAAGAGTTTACAGGAGGTTGTGGTGGACTGAATTTCTGTTCAGCCTTATTCCATGGCAGTCTCTATGATGCCCCTCTCTGCAGAAAGAGTATACATCTCACCCAGTTTAACTCAGCAGTAGCTACATGATTTAACTTGGCCAATGGGCAGAAGTGATGTATGCCATTTCTAGTTTTAAAAACAATGCATTGTTCATCATCTCTTCTGCCACAAAACAATATTCTACTACTGATCAGCCTGAGAATCAAATGAAGAAAATGTGGAATAGAGTTGCAGCTGAATCACAATAGTAATGAGAAACAAACTTTAATTTTTATAAGCTGCTAAGATTTAAGGGTTGTTACTGCAGCATACTCTAGCCTATGCTGACTGATGGAGTTCTTCCATCAGAGCTTAAAGCTTAGAGGTTAATAAACATATAATCATCACATAGCCCTACCATCTTCTCTCCAACTTACACACATGCTCCATAGCCTCAGCCACAATCACTGTAGCAAAGAAGTATGACTCCATGACTCTTCTCTGCCCTTGGGAATCTGTTTTCAATTTAGCCTTCCTAAATTTCATTCATGTTATTTACATAGAGAGGGAAAGTCAAGCAAAAAAGTAAACTATATTCAAACTTTCACACCTAAAATCTTTAAAGTCTTCAAATATTTAAGTCCTATATTTGGTTTAAAAGGATGATTAAAACTTAAAATTCTAGCATCTATAAAATTATTCTAAGCATCTAAAATGAATAACTACTCCCTTAAATTTTCCATATGTACAGTGGAAGGCAGCCTTAATCTGAAATCAAAAGATCTGGATATTCATTCTGGTCCTGCTCTATAGCAACTACATTTTGCAATGCCAGTTGCGTGCATGCTTCTTTATTTGGAAGTGACCCCATCTTACAACTCAAGTCCTGCTAAAGAGCAGCAATGTTTGCAACAAGTGAATGGTTAAGCTTTATACCAAACAACTTTAGACAACCAGCTCACAGTATGAAAGGCCAGGCACGATTTGGTACAAATAGACTTCATTTCCAAGCCTTCAATGTCTATGAGGTTGCATTATAAAAATTATCTCTCTACTTATGCTAGATTGAGAGGGATTTTTTGAAAATAACTTGCAATCAAAAATACTTTAAGACATATGAGTCTTAAGTGAATTACTCTTAGGGTCTGAATCTCCTAAGCTGAAGAATGAATTAAAACATCCTCAACTTGAGTCTTGGAAGATTCCAGTAATATAAATATGTGAAAATACATGGGAATGGTTAATTGGTTTATAGACAAAAAATTTATTTCTCATGGTTCTGAAGACTGGAAAGATCAAGGTGCCAGCATTGAGTGTCTGGGAAGTGGTGCCATGTTGCTTCATCCTCTGGAGGGAACGCATGCTGCATCCTCACACAGCCGAAAGGACAGAAGGGCAAGAGAATGCTCTCTTCAACCTTAAGCTCTTTACTAAGGATGTTAATCCCATTCATGAGAGCAGAGCTTCAATCCTCAATCCTCATGCCTCAATCACTTTTCAAAGACCAAACCTCTTAATGTTACCGAAAGCCTGGCACTTGTCCTCAAGGCTGCATCAGAAGAATGAGAGCAAATGGTTTCAAGAGAAGGAAAGAGAAGCAAAGGAGGAAAAATGGTTGACCTTCTCATCTCTAAATCCAAATTTCCTGACCATAAGCAGAAATACAGAGCTTTTAAAGGGAGAGACCCTCACTTCGTAGCTATTGTGGTTAACTGGGAATGATCAATTTTGAAGGAAATTTCAGAGGGACAATTCAAAACCTTCCTAAAAAAGACATTCTTCTAGATTCTCTGGTAAGGAAATTATTGGTCAATCAAATTTTTATTAAAACAACCATACCTACCATATTTAAGTATGCCAAATTTTATGAGAATATTTAACTTATAATGTATTAAAACTTTCTATACAATTAAAAGATATAGTATATTTTACTTAGTATACAGGCTTAAAAATAATTATTTTAGATGATGATAGTGAATTTTGGCTGAACCTATTAACGTTACATCTTTTTGTTTGTCACAATTTATCTAGCTCTTGTTTATAAATGCAACACCCTTTAAAATCACTGTTTCTTTAGAAAAGTATAATGGGCTTTAAGACAGTTTCTTGTAACTGCTTGCAGCAAAAATTTAGAACTGATAGGAACCCACATTTAGGGAAAGTAAAGGAGTAAACTGGGTTTAAGCATATCTTTTAGGTGCCTGGGGGAATTTTGTTTATATTCTCTTCCAGTACACAGCCTGGAGAAGAATGTTTATTGGAGGAATCATTCTGGTTACCTACTTAACTTTGTGAACATAATGCTTAGTAAGTACCATCCCTATTCAGGTAGTAGTCTCTTTACAGGAAAACATTGACAATTTCCTCCAAAATGACAAAGTAATTTAGGGAATATTGCTGGATAATATATTTTAATATAGTAGATAAATTCTAAACAATTTATGTTTCTGCTTTCAAAAGCAAGACAGGACTATTAACTGCTTAATAAACCATGAACCTCATTTTCATGCAATCCTGCTACTTCCTTAATACCTTTTTTCAGGACCTTAAAGGTTGTACTCACCTGTCTAAAATGTTGAATTACTTGGTCAGAAATAGATTTCAACATAGGAAATTATCTTAACTCTCTTATATTATCTTTTTGTGGATCCAAATTTGTAGAGTTATAGTTTGCTCCATAATGGCCTTTTTAATAAAATACCTTAATTTTACAAACATTATCATGTTATCTCTCTTCTAATGTGTCTGAAAATTGCTTTGACAGTGTAAAAATTGCTAAAATGTCTCCTCCTGAAAGGACACTTAATACAGCGGCAGGTTGAAGTTTAAAGACTAAAGTGGCAGTGATTCCAGCTTGAGCTTGTTCTAGTTCAATCTCAGCTACATAACAACAAATAGAACACAGCTATCCTTGGTGCCATTTTATGTCTTAAATGTTGTTTATTACACAGTGTCCTCAGTTTCCTTTACACATTGAAATGCTTAGCTCATTAGAGTTTTCTCAGGCACCAACATAAGAAAACTGGACCAACAAGCTACTGATCAACTACTGATCAAATGGAGGAAATTAAGCATGCGGGATCATTCAGAAGAAACTAGAAAAATCTTGGACTCAGAAACTAAAAAAAAATATGACATAAAGGCAAAGTTTAGTATTAAACATGTAATAGAAAGGCTTCTTATTTCTATAAACACCCCATAAAGTAATTGTACTTGCAAACATAGCAGGCAGTTATATAACTCATGAGTATTTTTAAACACAAACAAAACTGTACTGTTTCTGAAGCATTTGATATTCTAAAGCAGTGATTGTCAAAATATGTTCAATGGATCACTAGTGATCTGACATCCACCAGGTCATGTTTAAACAGACACGTTATATGATTCATGTTTTGTGTATATTGAGTATATTATTATAATTTGTTGTAATTGCTGCTGATGAGACATTAAGATAAAACAGTGTCCATCACCCTACTTACAAGAGCAAACTTCATTTCTCCCATCTTTGTCTCATCACAATTACAAGCAGAAATATGATATAATACTTGGGGTTTTTTGTCTGGAGTGCTGCATATTGAAAACACTAACCAAAAAAAAAAAAAAAAAAAAAGTCAGCTATCAAAAATGTCCTTCAATGGAAAGATAATCTGAATTTGGACAAAAGTAATGAGCAAAGATTTGATCCCTCTGGCCAGTGTGGGAGACTTGTTCTGCTGAACGAACCACAGCAAGCTATATGACAGCAATCACATTGCATAGAGGGAAATAAAGAACCTTCATTTCCACCATTCCACAGAGCACTGCCGTAGAGCAGCAGGTGAGACTACACTTTGATTTCAGGGGGAAAAACAAATCTAAAAATATTTTGCAATTAGTGTCTTAGTTCTAACATAAAGACAACTTGCCTAGAACAGCACTGTCCAGCAGAACTTTGTAGCGTGACATATAGGTTCAATTTTGCCCTATCCGATATGCAGCCACCAGCCCACATGGCTATGGAGAACTTTAAATGTGACTAGTGCAACTAAGGCTCTAAATTTTTAATTTCATTTAATTTTAACAAATTTAAATAGCCACATGGGCCTAGTGCTACCACATTGGACAGTGCAAGTCTAAGAAACCTCATTCTGGAACAAAGGATAATGTGGTACAGAGAAGAGAGCCTGTGAGAAACACAAAGCAGGTAAATAAGGAAAGAAAAGTATTAAGACCAGACGAACCCAAATGTAACTTGGGGTCAACAGTTTCTTAGAGGAAGGAGCTGAAAACAAATCAAAACCGCATTATATTTTCATTTTAATTTTCTAAATATGTTTTCAAATTAAAGCTAAGTATTTAGCATACTACCTTAGTATTCCATACCAAATGTAGGTTTAATAATTTTAGCCATTTTTATGAATAAGATTTTGTGAGTCGTCAATAACTCTTGGCCCTATCCTTTTCAATATTAAAGTAACTCTTTTAGGTAGTATTAAGGAAAGCCCCCTGAGCAAGATGGAACCAAATGAAAATTACAATTCATATTCTGTTCAGCCCAGGTAAGCAACACCCACACTCCCTCTACAGAGGGGCACCTGTACCAGCTCTGTTCTTGCTGCAGTAGAACCCATGTTGCATTACCTAATACATAAGACTGCATATACATCAAAATTCATACAAGTTAAGCACTTTTTAACCACATAAAGTGGCTTAGTTGTCAAGATATCTTTGCAGTATTTTTAACGGTAGACATGAAAACTAATTCAATGCCTTATAATATTTAATAAGAGACAGTAATTCAGAAGAAAGGGTGATTCTTATTTCTATTAGCATGGATAAATCTGTACTTGAGCTCAGAAATTTAGATGGGTAATTACGAGGGTAAAATATATGTTGGAGAGAAATTAAGAATTTTAAGGATGAGAACATGTAGAACATAGTCATTTTATCTTACAGTTTTGTACACTTCCAGTAAAATTAATCAAAAAGACACAGAAAAACCAATCCTTTAAGCAGCTGTTAATTAAATAAATTACTAGCTTTAATAATGAATGATACATAGATATCAAGAGAGAAATTATTAACTTCATGGCTAGGGTACCTAATGCTGTTTGAACTTTGACTATTACAATATAATAGAATTTTAACTTGATTTTATGTTAAAGTTGCAAGATCTCAGCACCTTTTAATAATAAATTGAGAGAGAGAATTTCATGTTTAGGCTCTAAAATTCTCTATATTCATTGTCAGAAATGAAGTGGAATTTCAAACAAAGCAAAAATCCAAACCTTTGTTCTTCTGACCTAGGAAGTTTTTACAGTCTTTATGTTAAAAAAAAAAAAAATGACTCAATATGGGAATTCCATATATCTCAGAACACCTTGCAGCTTTTACAGAAAACTCAAATATCTCAATGTATAGTCCATATTCATATGAGGGTCTTTTTGTCTCTAAACTTTCTAGATTCTATTTTTGAGAATGTAAGAAAAAAATATGTATCCTGAAAAGGCATGAATTATCTGGAACATTAGAGAAAAATAAACCACTTTTTTTCAAATTGGAGTTTCATTCTATTACTCAGTCTGTTATTCCAGCTTCAATATGCTTATCATTCCTTCTTCATATTCCTATATGTGAGAGTTTCCTGGGTCATAAAGAATCTAAGAAAAATTACATGAACTACAATAGTAATAGCAGCAAACTCCTATAAAGCACCTACCATAGCCTCAGCATGTTAGGTGATTTATATGTTTTCTTTTTCCTAAAAGAACTCAGTACAGATAGGTATCGATATCCTATTTTGTAGGCACTGAAATTGCAAGCTTAAGGAGATTGAATAGCCTGTCCAAAGTTATTCAGCTAGTAACCAGAAGAGCTAGAAATCAAATCAAAATTAGGTCAAAGCCTCACCCAAAGACCAAGGAGTCAGACAAGTTGTGATATGGGCATAATGGAAGGAATAAGACAGAAGATGCAATGAAAGGATATATTTTCTTTTTTTCTACTCTGTTTCCTGATGCTAATCTCCCTTTACCAGCTGTATTCTCTACAGCACGTATCTGTAGCAGGACATCAGTCAATGCTGGTATTAAAACCAGGGTGCTTGCTAATAGCAAAAGAAACAAAATCAATGAGATAGTGGGACCTTGTATAAGGTATGCAGGGAACTAAAGCAAATTATATGAGACCCTGTTTTTACAAAGGAAGCTTCAAACATCTTCAGTATCTTTTTCTTTCTTTTTAAATAACTAAGCAAAAAATACAGAACTTAAAACACAGACTCATTGGGAATACATTCTTACCAAAATAATCCATGAAAGGTGTTAAGCTCTTTGTATTTTGCTCTTTGTAAAAGTAAGCTCAGGTGTGTTAGAGCCAGAACATAAGAGTATTAATACTATGAGTGAATTCACATAGCGGATTTCTCACCCACAGCAGTTTTATCAGTTTTCTCAGGCAAGCAATCTTAAAACAAGGATTCAATCATTACAAGAAGTCAACATAGTCCTTGGGTACCACCACTGTTCACAGGTGCCCACTAATCCCAGGTGATTACACAAAGTTCACAATCATTCAATCAGTTCAGGTTTCTTTCCCTTAATATTTTCTACAAAGAAAGCTTCTCTTGGGACATCTTTCATACTGTATTAAGTTTCATTTTTTCAATTGTCTAGACAAGAGTTAGTAGGGATGCTGAGGGCAAAAATTAGACTAACAATACCACTTGGTAATGCCTTGACACCACAAATCACAAATCATCAAATTAAAAAATTGATAAACTGGAATTAAAGCTAAAAAAATTCACTTCAAAAGGTACTAATAAAAAAATTAAAAAACAAACCACAGATTGTGAAAATTTATTTTTTAAATCATATCTGATAAGGGACTTATATCTGAAATACATTAAAAAACCTCTTAACTCAATAAGTACAAAAACTAATTTAAAAATAGACAAAACAATTATATAGATATTGTACCAAAGTAGAAGAATGGCTAATAAGCACATGAAACCATTACTCATTAGGGAATGTAAATTAAAGCCACAATGAGATACTATTACACATACACTAGAAAGGCTAAAATAAAAGACAACATCCAATGTTGGTGAGGATGTGGATTAGACCACTTATACATTTCTGGTGGGAATTAGTATAGCCACTTTGGAAAAAAGATTGGCAGTTTATTAAAAATTAAACATAAACATGCCATATGACCCAGCAATTCCACTCCTAGGATTCTAAGGAGAATAAAAACATGTTCACACAAAGATTTGTACACAAGTGATCATAGCAGCATTATTCATACTAACCAAAAATGGAAACAATATAAATGTTCATAAACACGTAAATATAGCATATTCATACAACAAAACACTATTCAGTGCAAAAGGAATGAATTATTGACAGGCGCTATAATATGGATGAACCTCAGAAACATTACTGCTAAGTCAAAGAATCCTGACGTAGGAAAACTATACATTGTATGATGACATTTACAAGAAACATTTACAAAATGAAAGTTTATAGACACAGAAAACATATCAGTTATTGTCTGAACTGTAATTGCAAAAAAGCTTGTAGAAATTCAGAGGTTGATGAAAGTTTTCTAAAACTGAATTGTAGTGATGGGGCATAACTCTATAGATTTATTAAAAATCACTGAATTATACACTAATGGGTGAATTTTAGAGTATGTACAATATATATAAGCAAAATTATCATAATGCCTTACATACTTTTTAAGTTTTCCAGCCGGAAAAGAAAATGTTTAAATTCAAGAAAGTACTAAAGCTAGTAAGTGACATCACCATGTCCACTATTCAGAAATAAGAAATGTTGAGATGCTTTATATGTTATCCAACTGTTTTCAGATGCACTGTACCTAAGCTCCTTCAATTCCATAAGAGAAGTAGAACTGTTATCATCCAAATATTTCATAAATAGAGGCAGGCAGAAATAGCAAAAGAATTAACTAAATTTATTAAAATTAGAACATTATTTTTTGTAAAGCTCTAATTTGGTGTCTTTCCACTTTGCCAAGTTTTAGCACATTTAAAAGTGACAAAACACATGGAATTGATTTCTTCCCATAATCCACAGGTAATTCCAAAGAATTAAAGGCTGTTGGGTTGGGAAGTTTATTCTTTTTCACAAGTGTGTGATGTCAGTTACCATCTTAGATTCCTCCTTGTAGGTGTTCCTGTTTCTTTGCTCTTATGAAAAACTGAGAGGAAAGTAAGTCTTTCCCCCTTCACAGTGTCATGACCACATCACAGCCAAATTATATTCATATCCTATAAATCTGTAACTAAGGCTTTAAAGTTGTAATAAATCATATGTAAAACCTCACTGGTTATTGAAAAAGTCCCTCAAAATTGCTAAGAATGTTGTTCAAGCTGAACTACACAAGCCAGGTAATGGCCTAGAGGCAGAGACACCAGCTGTTAACAGACATCCCTGTCCTTCAGGAATGGTGAAAACAAATCACTTCAATGTAATATGGTCAGCTTCATTTTTCCATCTGCTTAATACATTTAAAGGTCACATTAGAATACATTCTTTCTGGTAAAATTTTTTTACACATAAATGGTTTACTCCTGCCAAACAAAAGGGCTACATCACAATTTGGTATGACTTAGATTATTACTCTCCCCCATGAAAGCGATTTTGGAATGTTACAAGATACTCTGAATTGAGCAGAAGACATACCAAGTTGCCCACACTAAATACCCCAATTGGTAGCCCAAAGAAATACTCAGTTGCCTGATGACAACTGCCTTGGGTGACAATGAGTTATATCTATAAAACAGAAAATCTGCAGCTTTGAAAATCAGTTTAATTATTTGTATTTAAAATTGGAAGCCCTAATTCAAAGGGAAAGCAGCAATTCTAGTCCTCAATGAGATTTCCAATGAAAAATTTGCTCTGAGCTCAGATGAGTGAACCAAATACATTTCCACAGCTGCTCCAATTAAATGAGGATAACTTAAGTAAACAAAAGCTTTTGCATATGATCTCAATAAAAACAGCAGCGTCTTTGGATTCTTGCTAGGGACTGAACCAACTACATGGTTGTTTCTCCCAGAAACTCAACACACACCACTATGGTATTCCTTAAACTACCCTCAAATCTGCTTTCTTTTCCACTTCCAAAATGTCAGGAAATGCCTGTAATCTGTAAAAATGTTCCACCCAGACACTATTGCTTGAACTCTGGTCAACGATGTGCATTTTTTAAATGATGAGCTGCATTTTCATTTATCAGCCAAATATTAAGAACATCTGTTGGCTGAGCTCTATGAAGAGGAAACACTGGCTGGCCCCTGCAGAGAGAAGTTTGCATCCATCCTGAGACACCCCCCTCACCCCCACTGCCCAACACTAAGTAAGATGATGATCCATAGTAAAAATGCAATGTTTTACATTTCTGTGCTGCCATTAATCTGAAGAGAACAAACTCTACATCTATTTGTGAAACTGAGCCATTATTGAGGCAGAACAGAGAAACTCATCAAGCCTTCCAGATTTACTCTGCAAACAAAGAATACCACAGGCTGGATGACTCAACACAGGCCCCAAGAAGGCAACTGAGAACCATTTTCCAGTGCTGTGGCTTTCCATTTTTAAAGAACTTTGTAATCTTGCAAACTGTCTGCTGACTGCACAGAGCCCCACTTAACTTTCCTGTGAATCCACACACTAGGAACATTTTCATTCAACAAATGCTGCATTGGGCACATAGAATGTGTTGGGCATTAATGGGTAAATTGCAAAACAAACCTCACTGAGAGCTGATCTTCTTATTTAATAGCAATAAGATTCACAAAACTCAAAACAGACATTTAATGAAATATTTGAGTCTGGATGTTTGGAAGAGCATTATTTTGGTACTCAGAGGTGAAAAGAATTGATATTTACTCCCACATGATTATTTGACCTGTGGTTACAGAGAAGGCACGTCATCTCTTTTGTGGAACCACTGAGGTGGAGCAGCATCTCTAGGCTCCATTTGCGAGTATGGAATTCTGAAGGTAAGGAATTAGGAGGAAGGCCAGATAATTAAGATTAAGGACACACATACAGGGCAATGTAGTGATTTTGGGGAGGTTCTGTCACTGAGAAACTATAGGAAAATTTCACTTCCATTATCTTATTTTGAGACAGTAAATAGGTCTAAGAGTCTCCATATTTTCTCAGATTTGTTATAACTTCATGACTCTAAATGGGTTTCCAAAAGTTAGGGCAAATAATCATAAAACTACTACTCTCTGCAGGATCCAGAACTTTCCCAGTCCCATATCCCATCTGGGCCAGGTGGGGCCAGGCTTGGGAGTATCTCTCAGCTGATCTGTGCCTCTTAATGCTATTAAGACCACCATTCAACTACTGCATTTTCCAGTACTCTCATAGTGAAAATGGGTTCAGATATTGTTCTAGCTGTAAATTGCTAATACAAGCAATGCATTCCCTGTAAGATTTTCCTAGGATACTGTGATGCACAGCTTCAAGTTTCCTCAAGTTGTTACATCATCATTAATGTGACAATGTCTCAAAAGTATACAGGATATACATGCTCTCATGCCCTAGAATAATTTCCTGCATATCACACTCTCTAATCATAGTAGGATGGGGGGGTATAACAATTCCCTAGGAGGGTTCAGGCAGAGTTTAAATTGCTTGTTAGAATGTTTACTGTGTCTCAAATACAGCAATTGAATACTGTGTTAATAAAAATGAAGCAAATACACTATTTTGCTTTGTTTCAAAAACAGTCACTTGCTTTTAACTAGATTTCAAACTCAGTCACTAAATTTTCTGGAGAAAACAGAATTCAGTTCACTAATCAGTATTTTCTTACAATCATTATGAAAGAAACTTGCTCTCTCTTGAGATGGATTGGCTATAGCTGCATGAGAGGTCTATAGATTGCTGAAAACCTTTGATTCTATCCCTAAGTCTCATGAATTATCTTAGCAACCATCACACATTACTGTAACTTTGTAGTGACTTTTTAAGTAAGGTTATACAGTTTTGACACTCAGTTTCCAGTGTTTTCCTAAAAACATAATTCCTTGAGATGATCCATAAAGAGTCATATGGTCAAGTAAATTTGGAAAACATCGTAGTCTTCTACTCTATATTCTCAAAGCACAATAGCATATACAAGGCTCTGAGAAGCCTTACAGTAAAGAATGCTGTTTATCTATTTAACCCAGCATTTTTCATATTTAGTAGCCACAGAAACTTTTTCTCATTTTGGTAACTTTTCTCATGTGATTAGTCTATGGCACAGGTGTCCATAAAACACATACTTCCCCTAATTCTGTTGCTGCTTTAGTCCATGAGATTTTTCTATATTATTTAAACAGTTATATTGATTATGAATGATGACAAGAGATTATTCAGAGGTTTTTTTGCAACTACCTGGCTTATTTACCTGTCTCCCATAACTTAAATTCCGGCTCCTTGTGGGGAAGGGATTATATCTTTCTCACTGTCACATTCCCAGAACCTAGTACCCAGTAGGTATTCAGTAACATTTGCTAAATGAATGAACATTCTCCGTATTTCCAACATCATTAAGGGTTGAATGGTATCCCCCAAAATTATATGTTGAAATCCTGAGCTCTGCACCTCAGAATGTGACCTTCTTTGGAAATAAGGTTAAAATGAGGTCACTAGAGTAATACCCTAATCTAGTGTGACTGCTGTGCTTGTAAGTGGGGAAATATGGATGCAGATAAAAATAGGCACAGAGGAAAGATGATGCAAAAAACACACAGAGAAGATAGCCATGTGACTGAAGACCAAAGAACTGCCAAGGATTGAGGCAAACACCAGAAGCTAGATGAGGCAAGAAAGGATTCTCCACTAAAGCCATCAGAGAGAACATGGCCCTGCCAACATCCTGATTTCAGATTTATAGCCTTCAGAACTGTGAAACAGTAAATTTCTGTCGTCTTAAGTCACCCAGTTTTTGGCACTTTGTTATGACAGTCCTAGAAACTCTTACAGATAGCACATTTGCAAATACTTTGTATCTGTTTTTATGTTGGCTTAATGTAATGAACTTGGTTAGTTACAGATAGCACATCTGCACATACTTTGTATCTGTTTTTATGTTGGCTTAATGTAATGAACTTGGTTAGTAATAAGTTATTTTTTAATAGCATCTTTCATAATGGATTCATTTATGTATTGTTTTTACAAATTGAATTTTGGGTTTCATTCAGCAAATCCATATCCTTTGGAGAAACTCTTGACTCAAAATGATTATCAAAGAAAAAAATAAATCAATGTCTGATGAGCATTAATCTGAAATGGAAGAACTCTACAGAGATTATCTCACAGCATTTTAATTGAATATACTATGCTTCATACTCTCCATATCTGGAAAATTTACATACACAAATTATTTTTCTTTCTATATATTAAGGTGGACAGTATAGAAAATACAGCTATGCAAAACACTGGTGGAACTGTCTCATTCTGAAGTTTTAGGTCAAGACCAGCTTGTTTTGAACCAAACAAATATGGTCATGAGAGTAACACAATTATATTTGCAAATAAAATTGTATGTTTTTCAAAGAGATTGCTTCATATTGATTGAGTTCTTTTCACTTTCTTAATGTACACAATGAACTTCCTCACAGGAGAAACTGAAGGCTACAACTATGCAGGAGCCAGCAAATGTACTGTAGCTGAGTCCAGGCATCCAGGCAGAAAAGGTAAGTCTAAAATTCAGAAGTAACAAAAGCCCATAACAAAAAGTACTTCCTGAATTTGTTACCTGTCCATAGATTTCAGTATGGTCAACAAGGGCAACACTCATCATACTGGTCTTACCTCAGACATGGTGATCTCTCCAATCTTAGAGAAGACATCAGTAACTAGGGGCCCTGCTAGTTATGGCTACTTAGAGCCCATGACCATGGTGGCCAGAAAGGACTAAGAAGCCACTGATAAAGCATACATCTAGCAGAAGAACACAGAGGATAACGTTCTCCTACATTCTCAAAGATGTATTGTACAAATATCTAAGTTTGGTATTCACTGTCCAAAGGTGGTAAATTTTTTACTTTCAGTAATTCAATAAAACAAATTTACAACTAATATCTATGACCCAACATCTTTATATTTCTTATGTATCAATTTAATAATATTCAATATAAAATATTGGTGCATTTCTGTTATACAAATTTAATAATACCAATATATTAATATTAATAAAATATTACTTAACATCGTATAAAGGCACTACATACACATATATTATGATATACCATATTATCTCATTCAAATCTGGTAACAAGCTATGTAATCCTTGTTGAATGCCCAAACTTCTTTGAGTGATAGAAAAAAAAAAGTTTAAACATAATCAAAGGTGGGGAGAGGACATATACACAGACATCTAAGGAATAATTATTTCTGAGTGGTTCAAACTGATAAGTTAAGCATTGATCAATAAGAAATAACAACCAAAATATGTTAAATGGCATAACTCTAACTCTCAGTTCCTCCTATAAGGAATTTCACTGTGTACATTAAAAAAGTGAAAAGAACATAATCAATATGAAGTAATCTCCACATCATCATACTGAATGACTAGAAGAGTATCTTTCTTTGTCCCTCAGTGTCTGTTCCAAGAAGAAAATGTATTTTAGGGTCCGTACCTGGACTCATGTCTACATATTGAAGGATTCTCTTTTTTTCAAGGGGAGCTGATCAGTCTAAACACATAGGGCCTGTCAATGGTTTAACTATATTAAGATAGGAGCTATTATACTTACTTTATAAGTATTTACAAGTATCAGCTGTTTGTATACACAGCTATTTCCTGATGCACTATGGCTCAGCACAATCTCTAATGGAAATATTACACATGAAGAATAAAATCCCAGAACTCTAGATTCAACATCTCATTATTCATTAATTAGGAATTCGTATCTAATGTCTAGCCGCAACACTAAAAATGCACTAGTGCTAATCAAACACTATGACTTATGAGAGGTAGGTATTTAAAACCTAGCTCTGAAAAGCGATCTAGTTCAGTCACCAGCATTGTAATAACCTTATAACCTTGGGCTCAAAAACTAGATTTTGTAATAGTTCTCTTTGTTTAAAAGCCAAGAAATCCCAATCTACTTCTCTAATATCACTACATTTGAAAATAATATAATAGGAAGTGCCAAAATACTTTAAATTCCATGCTGCTATTGGCTCTTCAGGATATTACCACTTCAGACAAAATGAGGAATGTCTGACTACAGAGAAATCCAAGCAATCTTTGATGTTCCATATCAGACTGGGAAATACTAGACTGTCTCCTCTGCAAACATCAAGCTGCATGCCCTGGAACAGGGCCAAAGAGAAACAGGCATTAATGAGTTATTTTCTATTGTTACTCATTCTATGGCAGTGCCTTATAATTATGCAAAGTACTGAAGGGACAATTTAAAATCTAATCAGGATTAGAAAAATCCTTACATTATTCCATTTTTATAAGCCACTTTTGTTTTAGTATCTTCTTAGTCCAGTTTATTTGGAATATGCCCCTCCTATAATAAATCAATTTGAATTTGTCTTTTTTTATGCAGTGCAAATAAAATGAATTAGAACTGACCTCCCGAAAAAGATTTAGTCAGACTTAGTTAGTTTATCTTATATTGATGGGGGGGGCGGGGAGAAACTGAATCAATGTGACTCTTTTAAGGCTGCATTTTTCATATATACTTTAATCATTTGAATCCTTACAAAATATCAAATTATTGTGAAAATGCTTAAATCCTAATGTAGAACACTAGATTGTTCAATATAAAAGTGCCAGAACAATCACTTCTAGGCCAAATTGACACACTAAATCAAATTCAGAGTATACAGACTTCTGAATTGATTCTGTAGTATGTACCTGGCAAAATTCCAAAATTGCTATGCTGTAATATACTGAACCTCTTCCCCCAAATTGGTTTTTCTACCCCAAAATTGTAATATTTAGCTACAAAGCAATACATTCCCTATCATAAATATTGATATAAATGCTCTGGGAAACCAATACCTATTCACAATAAAAATTTCAGACCACATAAAAGGGGAAAAAATGAAAATCCTCCTCTCTTTCAGACCCCACTTCTACTTCTCAGGGGTGATCCATTTAATAATTTATTGCATACTCTCTTACACATTGTACAAAGAAGAACATCCTGCATTTTTTCCCACTTAATGGATCTTGGACATCTTCCCAAGGATATCTATGTCATTCTTTGTAATGTCTGCACATTTCACTGTATGGATTTTACCATAATTTAATCAGTTCTTAATTTATGAGCATTTCAGTTGTCTGCAGTCTTGAGTTTTACAAAAGAATGTTATCATGAGCACCCTTGTTCATGTATCTTAGGAATTTATCCTTTGGCTGCACAAGTATACAAATGGTAGTACTGCTGTGGCAAGTACTTGCCACTGGGCAAGCTTGCCCTGATTAATGCTTCTACCAACAATTAGTATGTGAAATTTCCATGCCCCTATGCTCTTATCAGGAAAATGGGGGAATAACTAATACCCATTGGCCCAACTTTATGTACATATCTTAAAACATGTTGTTTCATTTACTCTACTCTTCTCAACATAATCCTATGACTTTCATATTATGCTCATTTAAAGAGATGAGGAAACTGAGGCTTAGAAAAGTTGGGTTGAAGAAAAACCAAGATTACAACCTGGAGTGCCCAGTTCCTACATTCATGCTTTTCCTAGTCAACTAGTTCCCACGTGAGTCAACCTACTGTGAGTTCTTAATTCTAGAACATGCCCCACCAATTAACTTGGGAAGTTTCACTGAACAAGTCAAGTAGCAGATAACATGCTAAGCAGTTTTTAGAATTTACATTTAGAAGGTACCTGGAACCAATATTCTGACTTCATTTGCCTTAATGGGAGAAGCAGTAGGGACTACAGAGATAGTACAAGAAAACCTTTTATTTTGTGTCTGGATGCATTCACAAACCTAATCACTATTCTTAGGAGGAAAACAGCACGTAAGCACTTGCCCTTTGCACTAACACTCCTGTGCTATGAGACTCTCAACTACGGCCCTCTCCAACCTATGATAATGAAATATGTAGTGCAGTGTTACTTCAGCATCCTGTAGTTGTTTTGTTTTTTTTGAACATTCAATAAATGCTCTCTCTCAACTACTTTTCATAAATATTTTCTAAGCACTTACTATGGGCTAAATATCATCCTAGGTTCTGAATTGTCCAATATGATAGCAACTGTCCACATGTGGCTATGAAATACTTGAAATGTAGACAGTATGAAGTGAGATATAAATGTAAAAACACCAAATTTCAAAGACTTGAATTTAAAGAATGCAAAATATCTTTGTAGTCATTTTATATAGATCATATATTTAAGTGATATTGTGGATGTATTTAGTTAAGATATTAAAATTAGTTTCATTTTTTACTTTAATCTACTAGAATATTTCAAATTACCTGTACATGTGGCTTGCATTCTATTGTTACTGGAAAGTATGGTTCCAGACTCACATTTCCCAAATTTTAATGTGTATAGGACTCACCTGGGATCCTGATAAAATATGGACTCATAACTCGGCATGTCTAGGGAAGGCCTAAAGTACTGCATTTCTAACAAGCTCTCTAATGATCACGATACAGCTGGTCTGTAGATCTCACCTTGAGTAAGTGAGCCTCTAAATGTGTCCTACTCAAAGTATGCTACACTGGGTAATGTTTTTAGCACAGAATATTAGAGGATATTCAAAAAAATTGTTATAAAGTAGAACATGGATAAATTAAAAAACAGTCATATCATGTTAAGTTAACAGGCAAAATCAATCATAACAGTAAACACAAGTTCAGGAGAAAGAGGATCATCAACATTTTAAGGCATAAATGTATGCAATAGATGTTGAGCTGCTTCATGTTAATGGGCATGATAGCTCCTTAAAGCATGATACACAAATTTCCACCTATTCACAAGTTTATTGGTCTCCACTGCACCTCATGTCAGTCATCTCCTAGAAAAGTTAACATTAGCTTCTCTCCCACCTCCCACCCCAACTAAGTTACTGGCAAGGATCCTGATTTATAAGATTTATAAGATCTAATGTATCTAAGACTAGGTCCCCCTCATGTTAAAAATGCAACCATTAGCTCATTTGGAGGCTGCCAAGGTCTTAAGAAAGGGTCGAAGAGGAATGTGATGAGTTTAGGAACTGGGGCTCAATGAGAGGTTGGTGGTATTATCCTGCTTGAGCACAAATGAAAGGCAGGAAAAGGGGGTGGTTGGCAGTTTGTTTTTGTTTTTGATTTTTTTTAAGCCTACTCACCTTTTCTGTAAGATCCATGGCCTCTGCCTATGAGAGAATGCATCCACCCTTAGGACACCGCCCAGGGCTCCCAGAGGCTCATTTTCAATGAGGACCCTTGTAGAACTGATTTTTGCAGGAGTACAATGGTGGCTGATTTCAAAAATTTGGGAAACACTATGGAGTAAGAATGTCAGGAAAATAATCTGCTAATGTCCTCTTTTCACATAAATATTCAAAATGCCACCAGATTTAAATACTGGGTTTTCATTTAAATGGTGTATAAAACTTCCACAATGACAAATTCTTCAAGCATGTTTCAGAACATATAACATTTTCCTTTCACTATAATTGGGCTTTTATAAAAAAAAAACTGTTGGATCACTTCTCTATCTTGGTGAAACTTCCTAGCCATATGGTTATAATTAAGGGTCAAAATGCTAATAACACCAAAATCAATAAAATTAAAGGGTGGGGTCCCACTTGATGCTCACACCCACCTTAACTCCTTTTTAGAATTAAAAAAAAAAAGGGGGGGATTTAAACACTCTTGTTCCTCAGCTGAATTATTTAGAACTGCCATGGCATATGCCCCTATTTCATGTTCCAGGTTTGCATTTTTCTTCAACCCTCTGTCTCCATCCCCCCACCACCACCCACACAAATAGAAAAGAGCAACTCCAGTATTTTACAATCCTGTAACCTGGAAATGAGATATAAATTGTCACATTTGATTAAAAAATCTGCCAATTTCATACAGCTCAAACTAATTATATAACCTTGAGTCTTTTCTTAACTCTGTTTTCTGAAAATTAAAGAAATCAAGATATATGTTGTGTTGCCTTTTATACAGATTAAATGACTACATTTTGCTTTTGCATCATTATGAAATTTTTAGAATATTTTACCTGACATTTAATGAAACAAAAGAAAATTTTATGAGAAAAATATAGAGCTTAAACCTCAAAATGCAGACATCTGAGTACATGGACAGAGACTAAAATTTCAGACTCTTGGATGAGTGAAGTTTAAAGGCTTACTTCAGAGACTGTGTTTCACCATGGATACGTATTTTTCTTGATAGTAACAGGATATCTTATTTGGTTATTCTGCTACAGCCCCCTTTTTGCTTTCCACCATACTGAATATCATCAAGAAACAAGGTTATAAACCCTTGCTTAACAACAATCTTTTTCTCCCTACTCCAAGCTGCATTAATTCAATAAATATTTGTGTACTTTCTTTGTACCAGGCACGAATCTGAAAACTAGAGGTAGGTACTGCAGAAGCCAAAAGAGACAAGTTGTCTCTGCACAAACAGAATTTCCATTCTTTGGACTAAATGCTGATTGAAAATTTATAGTGTTCTAGACATTGAATATATGGGCTTGAAAATTTACAGGTTTTTAGACACCAAATATATAACAATGAATAAAACATAATCCACCCCCAAGAAGTTGAAAATTTACTTGTTTCTTTCTATTAACTTTATTTTTATCATATTTCTTGATTTTTACTTCTATAGAATATAAATCATATGATCCTGAGACCCTAGTCTACTTAACAAAATCACAACAAGCAATAATTTGAGTACCATATATCAGGAATTTCCATTCATTCTTTAAAAAAATGTTCCCACCCATAACTGCACACAAAACGTCTGAGCTACCTAGAAGTAAGTGATAATGTTAGTAAGTCTGACTCAGTTTAGAGCTCTTAATTTCTAGGGGACTCACCTGAATCTTTAAACTATTTTGTCAACACCTCCTCCTATCTGCTCCTCTCACATCTCTCCTCTCATCCTCTGTCTACAGGCTGGACCATTTTCACATGTCTGCTTTCAATTCAGTTATACCTTGCCTTGAATTGCCTTCTCTACTTAGGCCCAAAGTATATTTCCTTTGATTCCTACTTAGAAGGCACATTAGAAGATAAACTCAATTAGATTACAGATTGAAAATTATTCAAAAAGGGATTTCATTTAATTACATTTAAGTGTAAAAGGGTGTATTTGGCATGAGGAGATGAAAGAAGGACTCTAAGCAAGTTACACAATAATGTTAGGAAGGTTTTTCCATATAAGCGAAAACTAAGTTATCTCTGCTTATACTATCACAGAATTTGAACATGCAAAAGGATCATATATGCAAAGCACAACAAGGAAAACAATTATAAAATTTGAATCCATTGTATAAAGAAAAAGTAAATAAGATGGAAGCATGCTGGTATTAATCTGCTATTATTTTGATACTAATATCATAACACTTAAAAATATCTGAACAAAGTAGGAAAGTTTTTCTCTGAAATTTTGACTAATCAGAAGTATAATAATACAGAAACACATTATATTTTATGCTGGTACATGGGAGAACATTAACTCTCACTTGCAATTTTATGTTATATTGGGATCTCATAATATATCATTAATTTTATTATAAAAGCAAATTTTATATGCATAAATGTATATATGCTTTTAATCATAAATACCTACCTCTACATCATGGAACTGCGACAGTTTGAGATGCTGGATATGAATGCACACAAAAAACCCTGCAAACAGACTATGTAGTAGACTACTGCAAATAGACTATCCTAGAGGCCTAAACAATGCGCAATCATGACACAATGATCTTAGTTTGCAGATGTGAACATGTCTTTACTGAAAGGGTTATTCCTCAAGATGGGTGCAACAACACCAATTACCCTCTATTCCTCAACCCCCAGATGCACAATGAGGGGATCAGGACTTGAAACAGTGCCATGGTGTAAAAGGGAAATGACGGAGGAGAAGAAATGAGCTTTGGATTAATGAGCTGGCATACACACCACAGCCTTAATGGGCAGCGCTGACAGGGTTCAATTATAGCAGAGTGTGCAGCCTCATTACTACCAGTGGCTGTCACTTAGGGTGCTGGTGCAGAAGAGAATCCAACTGACTGCAGACAAAGGGAAAGGGAAACACATGAAAACAAAAGATATTTACAGTGCATCTTCAGGAGCAAAGATCCTACAGCCCCTACCACCACTTCCAACCCCTCGAAACACACCCATGTGCGCATGCGCACCCAGGCTCTTTGTGTTTACACAGGATGGTTTCCCCCGGCTTGGCTTGCTAATTGATTATTGCACCTAGGGCTTTTAGGCAGAAACATAATTAAATTAAGAACTAGTGCCACGGCATTTTTTTTTTAGATGAGACCTTAAATACTATCACTCCTAAAAAATAAATCCACATTAGAATTGTTACTCCTTTTACTGGGCACTAATGCCTTTGTAGTCCCCTTATTCTGCATTCTCTTACTAAAAATTATCTTTTACCATGTAATTTTTATTATAGTCAAAATAAAAAGTTTAAAAGAATGTATTCTGATTCTGTGAATAGCTATATGTCAATTTTCTAGGCTAAGTTATCTTCATGTCCTGGTGTTTAAATGGAGGGAGAAATGTGCTAAATGGAAATTTGATAAGGCCTGACTAATAAAAGTTTAAACAATGTGGGGGATAAAGTCTTGCCACAGAAAATCCATTTCTAAAATGCCTTCCATGAATTCACTTACAAAAGACAAAAGGCTGCCTTTCTTTCTCCTGAAAAATCCCCTTCAGCCACCATCAAATACACTTTTAACAACTGATTCAAAAACGGTGACTTGACATGATCAAAAACAGTCATAGGTAATAATATAAAATGACTGTACATCTACTATTCACTTATACAAATTTAGTCTATAAAATTGTAACACACAACATATATATTTAATATTATTTGATGTGCAGTATAATCTTATGATAGTTACTTGAACAGCAAATTATAATGCTGACTTTTTTCCTCCTAGAAAATCACCTCCAGGTGAATCTTAACAACCCATATTTAAATAATAACTAGATTACTTTTCAATTATGTATGACCATCAGAAACAAATAATCAATCTTAGTAGAGATAATCAGGAAATGCTTTAGTGGCTTAAAAAGAAAGCAACAATAGGAAACTCTGATTACTCAGGATAGCTTCCAGCGTCCCTTCCTGAACCCATAATGTGAATAGTTGAAATTGATTTAAGCCTAAGGGTACATCCCCATGTCAGAAAGGAATAATCCATAAATGCACAGAGCATACATCACTGGGTCAAATGAAGCTAAAATAACAAACATATGAGGGGAAAATATCTCAGACGAATGGGCATTTTCCATACCAATCAAACTATTCCAAAGACCAATGAGCAATTCACATTAAAAAAAAAAAAAAAAAAAGGTTAAAGGCAGCCATTTTTCTACAAGGCTTTTTCTAATATAGGTGGAAGCCACAAACAAGGCATAAATTATTATTTTGAATAAAAAACACAATGGAAATAACCAAAAGATGAACATTTTCCACGTTTTTATATTATCATATGTATTCTCATTCTAACACTTACAAGTAATTAGGACACAAACAAAATTAACTTATTTCAACAAAGCACCCTTACTAGGGATGGTTACACTCCAGTGGTCATTTTCAATTTTAAATAGTAACTTAAACCAAAGACCTCCTAGTCATTGTAGTTGTTCAGTCCAGGAGCTTTGGCCATCCTATTCCTACACCCTGCATCTGATGGCATCACAAGGAGAGAGGGCCAGGGAGGTCAGGCCACCCACTGGTCACAAAAAGCTGGCGCAGGTGCCATTCTCTCAAGTCAGCCTGGGGTCTACCCACACTGCTTCCTCACTCTACCATTTACCTCTCAACCCAGACTCACCCCTCCAGTCAACTGAATGACTTCAGCAGTCAAGCCAAAGTGTAAAGAAGTTCTAACTATGGGTATCTAGCAAAATGCCAATGAACAAAATTTATCGTGTAATACTCACTGGGTATGGAGAAGAGCAAGGGATAATTGCTTTGGAGGGTATTCCATATGGCACTGAATAGCCCCATGAACATGAACAAAGGCAAGTCACTTTGTCCTGTAAGTTTATAGGTGGGGAAATTAAGGTAGTCTTTACCCAGTTTTAATAGGCTATAAATATAGAAATAGTACAATATATATGAAGCATCTATGTGCAAAGAGCTTGGCTATTGGAAAAATATGAATTTCCCCTTCCCCACCCTTTACCGTAATGCATGACTTCATTATGTCCTAAGACCCATAGCACTTCGTGGCTTAACTTGTCCAATCCGAGATGGGACATAAACCACAAGAGTGTAGGATGACAACTGCCACAGCTTAAGTGCTGTGCAACCACTAAAAATATATCTCAAATATACCTCTGAACTCACTGACATGATTGGCAGGGACTAAAATATACTGCAGTCCATCTCATCATTTCCTGCCTACAGTACTAGTAAGTTCAAAGAAAGAGCTTGCCTTTTGGTCCTATCGTCTTAAAAAGCCCTGTACAATTTTTATTCAGAAGATTTATTGTTACTAAGACATGCTTTCTTCTCTTCTGAAAATTTTAAATGCTACCATGAGTAAGATTCTTTTTTCCTCCTAAGATATGGAAAGCTACATACCAAGCCATAAGAATGGTTACCCATGGGGATGAAAGGGAAATGAATTTAGGAAGGAGTACACGTAAAGAAGAGGTACAACCTACTAAATATGTTTTCATTATAGGATAGATTTAAATTTTAATTCTATTCATTTGACTTTTTATTAAAAGTACATTTCTATTTTTAAAATAAAACTAATAAAAATTAACATTAAATAAATTTTAGTTTTAGTAAAAATTAAATTTAAATGTCAAAAATTAATAAAATAATTACTGGCATTTCTCCACCTGTGAGAGGGGTGGGCCCAGTTCCCAGTTACTTCCAGCAGAATGTGAGTCTAATTCCTTCTCGATTTAGCAAAATCTCAATTTTTTTTACTAGTGTTTCCATCTTTGAGCCTGCCCCCACAGTCTCCAGTCACTGGCTTCTGGAGAGAATACTCGTACACAATAGTTACTCACCTGTCTTGCAAGACGAACACAACTAAGTCCAACTTAGCAAACATCTCATCAATAAGATGTCTTTTACTCTTAGCACCAAGATTTCATTGGTTTTCCACCCCCAGAAGACTGATTCACCTTTCGTCAACAATGTTCATTTCCCTAGACTTGACTCAGTCCAAGTCTTCTACCCTCACCAGACTCCCAAGTCTCTGATCTATTCCAAGGTTTCATAGCTGTCAGATTCCATAGTCGTCCAGTATCTGTTCAACCCATAACCATAAACAAAGTATTCCCACACACAGTTCACAAAACTCCAAGCAACAATGGTAGTTCTAACTACGACCATCACTGCAGATACCAACCATCCACTCTGTTACCCCACCCATCACTACAGCAAGCCAAAACAAACCTTCTGTTTATCCTCACTCCCTTTACTTACTTCTCCCGCAGGTTCAAGATCCCCTCACTCTGTGTGCCTTAATTTATTTTTCAATTTCAATTGTTGGCCCCATTCCATTTGAGAGACTCTGTTCATCAGCATTTCTCAAACTTTAATGTGCATACCAACAACTGTAGGAGCTGATTGAAATGTAGATTTTTAATCAGCAGGTCTAAGGTGGTGCCTCAGATTCTGCATTTCTAATAAGCCCTTGGCGATGCCTAGCCTGCAGCTCTTGCTAATCTGAATAGTACATCCCTGTAATGTCCCTCTTAGTTTCCTGGACCTTAACATTCCTAATTGTTAGGCTTCACTTGCTCTTCTAGTATGGATATTGCTCCTGCTAAGGGTGAGGTTGCTCAAACCCCTTCCCACACAGTTATCAACAACATCCCAGTACAAACATAAGGCTATAATTACCTAATACTGAGACATCTTTCTCCGTGGAATAAGTCAGTTCATTATTTTAGGTCATAAAGCCCCATGAAAAAGTCATCATACCAATCATCATTTATAGTTTAGAAATTAAAAAATACTAAATTGCCCAATCATTTAAATTAAAATAATTTGTGTTATATGTATAAACTGAAAGATTATCCCATTTGTGACATATACTGATCAAACATTTATATTTCTGAAATCTATAGGCATGACTGAGGTTTCCTGTAAATTTCCTAGGCGGGCGGGTACCTGGACTTCACTCTGTAAGAAACAAATCCATATTACTTTACCCCATGGCTGCTTCTTCTCTAACAATTGCACAGGTTATACAATAAGGCAATCCCATGTACAAACAAATCACGTTCCTTCTTCATTATTCTCTGAGGGCTCTTTTGCATGAACATTAAAAAATCAGCCCTTTTCAAAGGATTTAAGGGAGGGGAGTGTTGAACAATGTTTAACACCACACTTACCAGCTCAGGCTGCTCTGAACCCTCTGAGCACACATAAATAAAGCTAGATTTCATTATGGGCCTGACAGCATTCTATAGCACTAAATGTTTTATTTTATTTCAATCCCAGACAAAAGCAGAGAGGAAGGAAAAAGGTGCTTATGATGTGAAAGAATGCAACAGAAGATATTCTAAGAAATACAGAAACAGAAAAATACCACTGAATCAAGAAATACCTTTGCCGTATTTGTTAACACTTTCTGAAAACATATATTAAAATTGCATCCAACACATTGTTCCTGCTTTCTACATTTTAATTTGAGCCCCTAATTCAGGCCATATTTTCAACACCAGAAGTCTGATTACAAAAAATCAATGCACATTTTCCAATTTTTTTAAATGGTTTCTCTTTGACTGTGACTCTTCTGTATCAAATTATGATTCAATCTTCATCACACTTTTTTTCATGTTGCAGACATTGGTGACTCCTTCCAATTATAAACAGCTTATTGTAGTTTGCTTCTTGCCAGAATACCTCCACATACTCAGTAGAAATCCCAGAATAGTCCCGACTCCTGGAATTTGTATTCTAAAACAAAATCTGTGTACCTCAGATTTAGTTCTAAGAAAACCTGATCTCCATCACACTTTAGCAGAATAACAGATACAAGTAACACAAATGTTAAGAATATGGATGTATATTTACCACCTCACTGATAAGTAAAAACATTTTGCAACAGTCCTTGGAAACAATTTAGCGGGCTCAAAAATCCTGACACTTTATAGACATTTAACTATTTAATCCTTTTTCCATCACACTATAGAATTCACCTTCTCTTTGGGCCATTCCTACAAACACTCATCTTAATTCCTAACATAAATTTCTCCTGCTGTTCTAGATGATCTTCTTTAGTATTTAAAAGAACAGATGACATTTAGTTCCCTTCTTCCAACTGTTCCTTATGAACTATGAACTTACATTCTGTATTTTAAAAATCACCATTTACTTATCTACATATGAAATAACTTTCAATTCCTATTAACTTTTACTCATACATCCCCTTTTCCCAAATCATTAGTCATGTTCCAGATGTTTCCAGTAAGGAATATGGGAGAAGGATTACCTTGTGATTACCATATGCTATATACTTGTTTCAACAACTTTATTTCCAAGTTAGCAGTCTAAAAAAGGTAGAAGTTATGCTGAGTTTAATCAGGGAAGGAGAGATGTCTTTCTCAGGAATGGAATCAACTATATGGAGTCAGGGAGAACTAACATTTTTAAATATCAATAAATGTTTAGAATTCTAAGCTAAAAAAAGAAAAATAAAAAAATCCCATCATGTAAAATTTATGCTGCCTTGCAGATAGAACAAATGAAAATGATCTAATTTTAATTGGTTCCTATGAGGTGTGTGACTGAAACTTTTTAAAGAGTGTATAGCCCAAAAGGCAAATCCCACATTTTTAACCTGGAATTGGAATTTTAAGACATTTTTAATCACTGTTCTAGAAGCTTTCATACTTAATGTAAATAGATCATTCATGACCCTCCCTAAATACAATAAATTTTGATATTTTATTTCTAAAAATGATAGCATTGCATTTGCTTTTCTAAATAAGAGAGAAGAGAAAAAATTGCTGAAAATAAATTATAAAATTGGATGTAACTCAAAAAAATGACAGATTGGGTGGGGCAGCATTTATACTTCCTTTATGATCTTGTTCTTGCTTTACACATCAAAATCTGGGATGTAAATGCCAGTCAGACATATTCCACCTGAGATCTGAAAATACTGCTATATTCTCCCTGCTTATAATACTGCTACAGTAATAGAAGGTTCTGCACTCATAATTTACATCACTGACAGATTTGGAGATAAAGCAAGAAAAAGATTCCTGCTATTTCTTTAGAGTTGGATTGCTTCTTTGATGCTCATAGCAATATATACTTATATTTTTCCTGTAAAATAGGTAGGTATGAATCAAACACTGTGGCTGATGACAAGTTTAGTCAGAATGTGCCATTTATGCATAATCATCTTTCTGGACATTATAATGCCTTAAGTTCATACCAGTCTTGTACTTTCTTAAGATAGATACCATCTCTCACTTTTACCTTTTCTATTTCCACAAAGAAATGATATCTGCTAAAACTTACCCATTTTTATCTCTGAATTGGGAATATACCTCTTCTCTTGGTTGCATTTTCTTAAAGTTGTGGTAAGAATGACAAGACAGTAATAAGTGGCAGCCAGCAACTCTGAGCCCCTAACTCGTGTCTGCTCAAGCAGCAATAATAATTAATCAATTCTCTCCCATTTTATTGCTGCTGTTTTTATGATCCTACAGGTAAACTAAAGACTCCATCTTGGTCTTTGCAGTAGGACTAATTGAGGTATCTCATGTGCAAGAAGGAGCATGGATATTCACTTTCATCCTTGAAAGGCTACCCTCTTTAATGCAAAGAAGTAAGAATTTTGTAAGCAAAATTCAGTTAACTTGGGGCCTATGAGATGGCTTCAGACCAAATTCTATTCTTTTAAAAAAGGAACTTAAGAGAAACAGCAAGATGACATACAATTGGAGACCATGTCTGCTTTGGCCAACTTAGAAACTTAGATCACTTTGATCAACTTAAAAGTTTAGAAATTATCTAGTCCAGTTCCTTCAATTTATGGATGTGAAAACAAAGTCCCAGAGAGGAAATGTGACTTGCCCAAAGTCACAGAGGAAGATAGGTAAAGAGGTAAAACTAAACCTCTTTACCAGTTAGGTTTTTACTATTAGGATAAGGATTGACTGCATTAAGGCATTAAGTCATCATTAACGACCTATTCCTAACCCTCCTGTCCTGTATCTCTCCCCCAATCTTGGGCCATTTACAATCACCAGAACATCCCTAGGGAAGTTTGATGAAGGTGAGCTGCAGCCTAAAGAACCCACAAAACAAAAGCAGGCAGGTGAACCAGCTGTAGGTGGGAGGGCCCTCCATAAAAATTGAGCCTGCCCCAGAATTTCAATCAGTTTTGTGTCAAACCAAACTACATAAGAGATACAAGAACTGCATCACCTCCAGAGGAGTTTTCTACACTTCCTAGATGCATCCAGGAGGTAGAACCAATCTGTCAGAAAAGTTTTAATGGGGCAGGGTGTTCTAAAAATCTATCCAGAATAACATAAAATGAACCAGTGTCACTCCGCCACATGGAGGTACCATTTTCCAAATCTGTAGGTCTTTTTCTCACCAACCCTGGCCCCATCCAGACTTCAGTAACTCTCTCTGCAGCTGACCCCATATGGAAGATGTCCAACACAAAGGGCTCTCACATGCCATTTGTATTCCAACCCTGTGGGCCTCTAGTATTGTGTATTGGCTCCATTCTAATCACCATGCTTTTGCAAACTGAAAAAAGCAAACTATAATTTGGAAATGTCTGCTGTTGTGTTTGACTATTGCTTGTTGTGTTTCTTTTTTAAACAGCCCTAACACATAGCAAAATGCCTCACATATCATTGGTACTTAAAAAAATTCTACAAACTTTTATTAAGTGTTACATTCTATCTGTGATTATAGGCCATACATCCTCTTTTGAATGCGTTTGCACTGGCTCTGTTGATATGTTTCTAAAGATTATCCCATATAAATTTTGGAGATATTGAAAGGAATATTGATCCCCTGAATTCTTGAGAAGTTGAGAAAGCAGCAATGTTTGCAATTTAATACCAAAAAGGGAACAGGAGAACTCTCCTCTCTGTACCTCATTACAGTGAACATCATGTAACAGAAAGAAACAACTGCAGAGAGTATGAGTTACTTCAGACAAAGACTTGGGCCTATGTCCTCCTCTTCTTCCATGCTTGAGTATATTTTATGTCCACAGACTTATGACTTATAGGTGTCTGAGTTAGATTCAAAAGTGAATTTGTCATTTAAAATATTTTCATAGGATTAATTGGATTTCTTAGATTTTGCTTTTTCCCCCCTGGATGTTATATAAACAAGCATTCTCAAGAATGTCATCTAGTAATAACACACCATTTAACTTGGAAGGCAGCAAGCCAACACTCTCATTTTACAGATCATAAATAAATCCACAAAGCTTTCTTGTTATATACAAGGCTTCAAATGTTTTTCTACAGTCTCTCTAATCTTTCCCCAAATCTTCCTCATCACAATGTCCTCATCACTGCCATGTATAATTCTTTTCCAGCTGTCTTTTCTCTTATAAAGTTATTTCAATCTTCAGAATAAATTAACTCTCTCCCACAACTGGACCTATACCACTACCCTCTACAGAGCCTCTCACATAATTTACACACACCTAGTTTCCATTCTCCAGCAGGTTGCATCAGCACATACCTTGTCCCTTTACTCAACGTCCTTATCTACTTACAGACCACTTAATATGGAAACACCACATCAATACCAATAACAAAATTCATATAATTAGAAGAGACAATTTATATCCAACAGGGATGACTCCAAAGAACTGCAAGGATGGCAAGAAAGTGGGGCAACCTCTATTTCAAAACTCTTTAAATGTATGTTAGTTATCACTATATGGAGAAACTGGCTGTCTGGGAGACATGACTTACAAGGTCCAAAGAAGACTTGTACCTGAAACTATCTTGCCCATCTGCCAAAAATTCATTTCACTTTAACACTATCCATGAGACTTACTCTTTATGTTATTAATACAAAGTCTTATTTTCACAAAACACAAATGCTAAGAGAAGCAACACAATAAATCCTATGAGTTATTTCCAATTTCAAATAAATTAGATCGATCATCTGGCTCTCCCAATAATTAGCTAAGAGCCAATATATACGGGACTCCTTATGATGTTGAGGACTGAAAGAAAAATATTTTGCATTACTTAGGGTAAATGAGGAATACATTTGAAGTTTTGGAAACAGGGCATCAGGAGACAAGAGGAAGTAAGAAAGAGTAAAACCTAAATGTCACTTGCCTCACAATTTTAACAAAACCCAATTCTTCCTTTAAAAAGCTAAAGAACAGCAAAAATACTGTAATATTTTGACTTACTGAGGATTGTTATGGCCCTTGAGACTTTTATAGTCATTGAGGACTTTCAAAATAGCTTTGATTCTAAACCTGGGCACTCAGAGCACTTTAGTAATTACTTCAACCTGAGCAAATGAGTGTTCTCAGTACAAGAGGGAAAAAGAGGGAGCTAAGAAAATGAATGACAGTGAGAAAGGAAGAAAAGAGAAAAGCCAATCATTAGTTTAAAGGGGGCAGTACCCAGCAGAGAAACAACATATTATAGTAAAGTTTACACCAGTGGATCTCAACCAAGGGTAATTTTGTCCCCCAGGGACCATTTGGCAAATCTGAAGATATCTTTGGTTGTCAAAACTGGGTGGGGGAGAATGCTTCTGACATCTAGAGCATGGGGCCAATGATGCTGCTAAACATCCTACAATGCACAGGACAGTCTCCTATCATCAAGAATTAAATTACTCAACCCAGAATGTCAACAGTGCTGAGGTTAAGAAACTCTAGTCTAGACTTACGTAAAAGATGAAAAATGATCATAGCAAGGGTCTTTTACCGGGTACAAAAAGGTTCTTCAGAGATGTAATTTTGCTTGTGCTGATCTCCACAGACCAGAATTGGGTTTTCTTCAAAAACTAGTTAAGACAAATATAGACACTAGTGTGAAAGGCTCTATTGATATCCAAGACTTCAGCTGAAACTGACCGAAGAATACAAGCCAAAGTCAGCTCATCAGCATCCAAATATGCAAAGTGACTTGATAATATGAAGAGTTCAGGGTTAGAGAGGAACCAGAATCTTAAAAACTACATCCTGATTTAGAGATGAAACAGAAGTAGGTATGATAATCTTGGGATTTTCAGCCCAAACTATGGAAAGTGTGGAGGTCCCATTGAATCCTGAGGATAATTATAGCAGATAGCTCTGATTTAAAACTTCCTCTGTGCCAAATATTCATGCTAAATTCTTTTCACGCAGAATATCAGGTGGTCATTGTAAACTATCCATCTGATGTTAAGAGAACTAAGACTCAGAGGGATAAGGTAATGATTAGGAAAAGCCAAATTTAGGAATCAAGCCTAGGTGCATCTGACTCCAAAGTCTTATTTTAACTACCATGCCATACTAACCTCCTAATCATTCAGGGGTATTGATTCAAGAGAAAAAAAGAAAACCAGCATTCATTCATTTATCCCTCAATTATGTGAACACCTCCTAATAGTAATAAAAAATAGACAGGTGCTTTTGTCAGAGAACAAACTAGTGGGGATAGAGATTCTCCAGAATGAAAATCCAATCCCTAAAGTCCACAAGGCAAAAATAGGAGATTTCTATTTATTCAAGAGATTTTTTTTCACTTCTACTAGGCCCAGTGCAATACATGGTTTAATCATGTGCTGAGTCCTCCGCTCTGTTCAAATCCAAAATGAAACGTCTCTCCCCTTTTCAGACTGAGCGCTCTCTCCTAAAGAACATTTGATGGCAAATTCCAAAGAAATATTCTGTATAAGGACTTGCCACTTTCTATCCATTCAACTCTAGAGGAAATAGGCCTAGAACTTCCTTGACAGGAATTTGAAGTTCTCAGATCCCAGACCTCCATTCACATAGGATGACAAGAGCCATCAAAATACTGCAAAATAAATAAAGAGGCTGTAGAAGCAGTTGTCTGATGAAACAGCTGCTACCTGTACATGAAACTGCCTCATACATAATGAAGAACATGGCAGAGTAGGAAAATCCCCTGAAATAGGATACAAAAGGTTGTACGTCATGTCACAGCTTTATCACTTACTGGTTGTAACCCTGAGCAAGTCAATTAACCCTCTAGAATCTCCATTCCCTCACCTATTAAATGAGGATAATAGCTTTCCTGCCTACCTCACAGAATTGCAATAAATAAAGTAATACATCTGGAAAGGCACTGTAAACCTTCAAGATTTCCCATTTTACTTGGTATCCAATTTCACCCATCTCTAATTGCTAGAGGTCAAATCTTTGGTTAGAGACATAGGTACAACACTCCCATCAATGTCATAAAGCCGCATCACCAAAGTCACCAAGGGTCACCAACAGAGGCACTGACACTAAAGGGGAAAAACCTACCCATGGTCTCTGCATGAGATGGTGCTAGAGCTTCCTCATTCTCAGTTTCCATTTCTTTTTTATTTTGCTTATAACCACAGAATTAAATAGCTGACTTCTTTATAGTCATGTGTTTCATGTTTGAGCACATTTCTCATAGTCATGTACACATACTCCATCCCCACCCCAGCACGTATATAGTGACTTTATATATGAGAGAACTCCAAACCTGCAACAGGGAAGGGGTCATGATTCTCTCCTCCCCATCCATGCTCCACTAGGAGCCATAGTTTAGCTAACAAAAAAGATTAACAGAAGTGCGCATGGAAAATTTAAGCTGATATCAATTCAAGTGCTACTGAGATATTCTGAGTGAATGATCATATAATGTTATGAATGAAACATTTATGTAGCTAAGTGCAGAGACTTAATTGGTAGTAAATCTGATTCAAAAACTATCCAAACATCATGGTTCTTCCCACTGACATAAGTCCTTCCATCCGCTTCCCAATACAAGATTAAAATGCCTACAATGTCTGCAGCAAACTATTTCAATTATGCAGCAATGGTTAAAAGTGTAAGCTGTGTATCAAACTACCCAGGTTCTCATGGATAATTCACCATGTAAACTTGAACAGATATCTAAGTGACCTTGGACGAGTCACTTAACTTTCTGAGTCTCAGTTGCCTTAACGTGTAATGTGAAGATAATAGTAGTACTTACTTTTTAGAACCATTATAAAAATGAAATGAGATAATCCTGCTAAGTATGCAATGTTGTACCTGACATTATATTACAAGTTCAGGAAACACCAGAAGCTATTTATGACAACTGATACATATGTAAGGTTTTATTTTTGTAAATTAGTAAGTAATCTAAAAGAACTCCTAATTCCCCTCAGGCCCACTTAACTTTAATTGCTAAGCACAGATTCAAGCAGTGAGCTCTGAAGGATAAATTTTCAAGAAAGCATGACCTCTTACATCTAACATACCAGCAGCAACTCATGAAGTATACCAATTTGCTTAGAAACCAAAAGACAGCAAGGTAACCACTCAAAGTAAAGCAGGGTTTAGGCAGCAGTTAGAGCACAAAACTGAATTCTTAGCAGCCCCCACATTAATGCAAAAAAGACCTGACAAGAGATGATGGAAAGGAAAAGACCAGGCTACAGACAACAAAGAGGGCAACTCTCAGGAGCAACAAGGGTCAGAAACAGATACTGTGATCATGGTGAAAATTCCCTCTGGGGTGCAAAGGGGAATACTGAAGAGAACAGAATTGACATGAAAACCATTGTGGTCATGAAAGATCAAATGGACTTGCTAGATGTTTAATGAAATCATAATCACCTTTTTAAATGGCAAAGTATTAAAAAGATGCTAGAGATGGAAATGGAAGACTTAGCCTGAAACCCCACACTAACTCATTCCTTGTCTCTTCCCCCCTCCCTTGTTACCTTGCAACAGTACTACATATAGTCAATTCTCCAATAGCACTTGTTTTGAAAACACAAATTTGTTCCAACGCAATTATTATATTAGGAAACAATTTAAGCATAACCAAATTTGAATTTTACATTTGTTTATATGCAATTTCATCTTTGGAAAACACCTAGGTGAAAAAGCAAACTGCAACCGCTGAACCAAGCCACGTAGGAAACAAAAACAAGTACCCGCACATGTGTAAAACCGTGCTATCATGTTTTTTAGGTTCTTATCTTTTCTTACATGTCACTGACCGATTCTTTAATGCTTTGCCCTAGACTCCCTTTTTCCCATAAGCCCTGTGGGTTTTCTTATTGTACAATTTTGCAATAGTAATTTTTAGGAATATTATTGCAGAACTGACCATGTCCTGTAGTGACCTATACATACTGTTTTATATAACCATGTAAAATGGCTGTCATTGGCCGGAGTTCCAACTTGCCTCTCAGGCTCATGCTGACCTCCCACACCACCCTCTTCCAGCTAAATCCTACCCTTCTTTAAGACTTACTCAATCTGCGGGCCTTTCCCAGCTGGTCAACCTGTCTACCTGGAAGCCCTTGCTTCGAGCTCTCAACAGCACACACTATGCATGCCTTATCGTTATACTTACCACCATGCACAGAAGTGGTACCTTTATAGGTATCTTCACCACCATTATTTTTAATCTCAAAACAGAGATCTATCTTTTATTTTGGGGCATCTTCAGCATGGCACAGAGTAGGCACTTATTAAGTGTCAAGGTAAATGGAACAACAAAACAAAATATTCTCAATTTTAACAACCCATTTGGAATCTTACCACTCAGCAAAACTATTAATATCTATACTCTGCAGGAAGGAAGGAAAGAGAAAAACTTACAGGAACCAAGGATCATTCAAAAACAAGCCAAGTGTGTTCAATGCTGCTAGATCAATAAAATATGTGCAAAGTTAAGGGGAGTCAATATAAAAAGTCCTTACCAAAGAAGACATAGAAGAGTATTATATTTAGGTAAAAAGTCTCTGGAAACATTGGGAAAATTTATAAATTGTGAATTTCATATATGCATAAAGGGGAAACTATACTACACCTAGAGTGAGCCCTTGCCAAAAATTTCAGAATAACTGCTAAGTAATGTTTTCCCCTTACTAAGCATCCTTTTCTCTTTCAAGTGAGACTTTTTTCATTTATGTTGTGGGAAGGGCATTACAGGGAGAGGCTTATTAACTTTGACATCAGCTGGGTTTAATCCACCCAAAGACGGCTTTCCTGAATGGCAACTAAAATGAGACATAATAAAAAATTCCTTTTAGTTTGGACAACTTATATAAATGAGATGGACTGACATTAAAAACTTTACCATAGATTCAGAACTCACGCATGTAACAAAGCACTCAAAAAAGAAGTAACTTTAAAGGACTTCTGCAGAGGTGAGAATCAGTCAAATTTCACCAAATGAAAGTTAGCCTTTATACTGCTTTTAAAGCTCACGTTGCATACAATGCAACAATTTGTCATTAGATCTAAGACTCACTCTCTGCTCGTATGTGAATGCAAAGTTAACACAACGTATAATAAAAACTGAATTAAATTCGCTTAAAGCCTTTTTTTATTACCAAGAAAAATTATCTTCCAAGTGGTAAGAAATGTGACAGAAGAAAATAAAAGGACAAAAAGCATCACAAAGCAATGTTATAAACAAAGGCAGATCCTCAATTCACAAAACAGTAAGTTCAAGCAAAAAAGAGACAGTCCAAAACAAAATAACATAAATAAACAACATGAAGGAAAGTGCAAACAAACCAAACTCTGCTAAACAATTTTTATTCATAAAACATGCTTAAGATGAGACTGTTTCAAAAAAACTGCCAACAGACAAATTTGGGGACTGCAAAATCTCAAGGGTAATTTTAATTGATTTATATGATTATTAACTGTGATAAATAAATGACATATTTCAGAGGGAAAAAAATGCTCCCTTGGAGATACCAAGCAGGAGGGATATACATGAAAAACTGGATGAAAGCACTGGTCAAAAATTGCTATCAGAATCACTTTTTTTAAAATTTACATATATTATATAATGCCTGCAACCAAACAATTCTCAATGGCTATGCAGACCTTTAGCAAAAATTCCTAACCATACCTACATCTATATTATTCTCTTTGATGCTATATAATTCAGAGTTGGTTAGTTTTTAATGATCTCTAGTAGTCCTTGAGCACTTTTTCATGCCGAGTACTGTTTTAAGCACTTTATGTATCTTATTTAATTCTTACAGTAAGTGATTACTTCTGTTCCCACTTTACACAAGAAACTGAGGCACATAAAGGTTGAATAACTTACCAAAGGTTACACAGAGCCAGAATGGGAAGCCAAACATTATGGATCTAAAGTCTACACTACCCTATATCGAAAAACAAATACGTTATAATTATTTAAACATATCCCCCCCAACAAAAAAAAGAAAAAAACTATTTTACAAACGTTTTTAAACTGATGCACAAAAACAGCAGACTCTTGTTTGTGATGTGATTCCTATTGTAAATGGATGGTTCGAGGGGAAAATGTGTAGCCAACATGGCATTTGCAATTACTCAATGATAAGCATGGGACTAGATCCAAGCAACTCACCCCAATTTGCTAGAGTGCTACAAAGTGTCATTCACCCAGCTAGGAGAGAATCAAAATGCACACAGCTACCAGGACCAGCTCCAAAATGAGAGAAGAACATGCTTTAAATCCTAATTTCTCTAGAGAAAACACTTTTTCCTCTATTCAAAACTACTGACAAAAGTTCCCTCTTTTACCCTTGAATAATTTAAACTACAATTTGTCAATAGCCAAAGAGTTAGGTGGGCTGCATGTAACCTCACCTTAATAACAAGCCTCCTATAATACTCCTTCTGGCAATTGCTCTTGGCAAACATTGATGGCAATACTGTTCCCACTTGGCCTGAGGATACAGAGAGGAAGGAAATCAAGCTAGGTGCCCTGCATAAATATGCCTTATGGATTTTATTACAGATTCCAAGAAGAGTTATTTGGAAGCTTTATGATGTTAAAGATGCAATGCCAGAAAGAGGAAGAACAGATTTTTATAGTAAGGTATATAGTGGTAAGAACATACTTGGAAACCCAGTGCTAAGAGCTAAATACCCATATCCAAAAGCACAGAAGGATTTTTAATACCCCAAATTATATCTCAATAACATCAACAGCTGCAGTTCTAATTGCTGAAGTCAACACTGATCCACTAAGTTCATTCTATGTGCCCTCAAAGGAGCTCTCATTTCATTCACCCTTATCATGTTACACTTTACGTCACAGTGTGACCTGCAATTGTATTTCCTCTTGGTCATTTCCTCACTGGGCTGCTGCTTACGTGAGTTCTGAAAAAGCACACAGTTTTATCACCAGGAATCGTTCATGCCTGTACTATACCTGGCATATAATAGGCACTTAATGATTCTTTGAATGAATAATACAGGCCACATCATTCATTGGGCAACTGACAAACTCAAACTCATGTTGCCATCTAAGATAGCATAACCTGAAATCTGATCCTAAGTAACCCATGATCACCTAACAACAATTCCAAGCTACTACAACTATTTTAAGAAATGAGAGAAGAAAAAGGTGGATGCTTTCCCCACGATATGGCACTTCTGGAGCAATGATTATAAAAAAGAATGCCAGAAAAAAAGGGTAAAAAGTGAAGATGACAATACTGACTTATAACTTTTAGTTGAGATTAATGGGTTAAGATCCAGAGAGAATACAAGCAGCTGGATAATCTTGTTAGATTTTGCTTGAATTTATTTCTGCTTTATGTATTTACCTACATTTTATTTCATGGCCTGTTTACCTTAGACTGATACTTATTTGGAAATTATTACAATATGTATTTAACTGAGTTTGGATGTGCCTTCTTTTTGTCCTAGTGAATTAGGGGTAGAGAAGAAAACAAGCAACATTTTTACAGCTGAACAGTTTTATTGCCTCAAATGCCCTTTTCTAAATAGCCACTTTTGTATTTTACATTTTTAATCTGTTTTTGCTTTACAAGAGTGAGACCAAATGATTCTCAGGGTTCTTTAACTGATCTATTGTAAAGTAACTTCAGTTATACAAATTGAAGTTTTCATATGCACACAATGTATAACTTGAAAGGGTAGAAAACTGAAAAAAAAAGAAGAAAGAAAAGAAAAAGTGTAGGAAAAAAAAAAAAGACAAAACGGCATTGACTCTGTGGCACACAACATCAATTAACACAAAATATACAAAGATTTGTGTCCTGCTATCATTCCAGAACCAGAAATAACTGCTTAAGCCACATGAGTGTGTATCCATTTTTAATCCTGTACATCAAAAAACTATGGTTCATAACATAGGGGTGCTGAGAGAACTGTCCACGCATCTCTGACCACTCTTAACCACTATCAGACACTCACACTCAAACAACAAAAAATAAAATGTTCCTTTAAGGCACTAGAGCACATTAAGAATGAGCAGAAGCAAGGACACTTCAGAAGTATTCATTCATTCATACATATATGCATTCATTCATCTAACCAATGTTTCTTAAATTCCTAGCATGTACCAGGCATTGTATTGAGCTCTGGGGCAACAAAATAAAATGTTTCTGGTTTGCAGATTCATCATCTATCAAAGTAGGGGAGAAAAGTCCATAGGCTAAAACAAATATATACACTACTGTGGTGATGGAAATGGTACAAAGGGTTTGTTCAGGAAAGAACATCCTGAAGGAAGAGTAACACCTAGGAACTTGCAAGTATGTATCTGTGTCTCTGTTTATGTGAGATGCAGTCTTGTGGCAGGGGTGGTGGAGGAAGAAGATGGGAGGACATGGGAAAGAAGTGCATGAATAAAGACATGAAGGTGAGAAATAGCATGTTATGAACAATGGTTTAGTCTGACTAAAGTACAAATTGTGAAGCACTAGTAGGAAGAAAGAGAGCATCACAATGGGCAAGGCTGATAGTGAAGGGCCTTCACAGCATTTGAGATACTTGGACTTCCCCACTGTCAGGTGACTGGCTCAAATAGTACAACTATTGCACAAGCCATGATTGCACCAGGTCAAGTGACCTAATCTTAAGAGAAGATGAGAAACTGTATACAGCTTATAAAGGTGCAGCAAGACAGTCTTCAGAATGTGAGTGTTCTGGACAATGAATAGAGCCCTGATTAGGTCCATGGGGTTCAAAGGAATAGACACAGCTCCCATTAGGCTGTGGGCCCCTACGAGATGTGTGGAACAGCCTCAATTGCCAGGATTAGGTGCTCTTACACATTGCCAGTGGGATAGTATGTGGGTAAGATGATGGTGTTATACAATTTAGAATTATCCAACAGATCCCTTAAAAACATTCATACCCTTTGGCTTAGTAACTATACATTTATAAACATAGCCTAAAACATAATGTAAGTTTATGGAACTACACACAAAGATGTTAATCACAGCAATTTTATGGTAGCAAATATTTTTAAATCCAACACTAGAAGAATAATTGAATTAATGGATTTATGCAATAAACTCATTATAAACTCATTGTAAGTATAACTTTAATAACACCAAAAAATTTCCTTTTTTGAAGGAAAAAAGCAAGATACAAAATTGTCTATAATATGATCACCTCTATAAATTACCTTCACATTACAAAGTGGACTGAAAATCCATAAAAATGCTAAGAGTATTAAATTTTAACTTATGAGAATATGGGTAATTTTCTTCTTCTAATATCATATTTCCCAAATTTTCTATGTGTATTTTGTTATTGGCAAAATAATCTTTAATTTTAAAAGCATTATTTTGGGCTTCTGATACTGGCCAAAATGTAGTAAGCCCAACATATCTTCTCCCTCTGTCCACTGATTCTATGGAAACTCTGAGGAAAAAATACATGAAACTACTTAAACTCTGAAACATAAACAAGAGCAGGTGATTTAGGAAGAGAAATCAAAACTTAAGGAACAACCAGTACCATGATAGTTTTCTGAATATTTTCCCCTTCTTTATATTCCTGCTTTGACCCCTGGGTAGGCTTGAGGAGTCCCAGAAATACATACTGGGTGCAGATGGAAAAAAAACAACAACAACAAAAACCTTCAAGGCTCCCCACTCTTTCTGTCCAGAAGACTTAAAAAAATGAACCTCTTCAAACAGGGCAGTATGAAGGGAATTCTTTTCTTATTTTTTTTTCTTTTCCTTTTTTATCCTCTTTTTCTCTCTCCCAGTCCTGCTCAGAAGCCACCTGCAGTCACAAAGTTGTACTACTGCCACAGCTGTGACACAGGCATTTAAAATCTGAAAAGAAAACCCATCTCTGGATTCAAAGGAACTGGAAAAATGAACCCAAATGGTCTGAAGAATGTGAGGGTATCAGCATTTCTCACTACCACCACACACTGTCCCCATTCTGGTTGCTCCATCCAAGGGCAGCCCCAGATGGGAAACTCTGCAATAGCATAAGGTGCTAAATTGAGAGAAACACTAGACTTTTTAGACAGAGAAACAGCAAAACAGACCCCTATGAATCAGAAAGTATTGAGGAAAATCCACTGAATAAAAGAGCTGGCGAAGAGGATCCTCTAATGCTTTGTATAAACCAACCCAAGTCCCAGCCTCACTCCAACCTGCACTTGCATGACACAGACCCAAAGAAACCCGGCAAAGAACTGAGCTTTGATAAAACCACCACCACCCAAGTCCCAGATAAACCTCACAGTGGTAAATGTAAGAAGCAGACCCAAAACAGCCTTTAAAAACAGAACTGGCATTTGGCAAACTCCCCACTGAAGTAGGGTAAACCTAAATGGATTGATCGCTTGCTAAAAATATATATACATATTTTATTTTTTTAAAAAATCAACATTCTTAAGAGGATTTCAGTAAGACTCAGTCTCATGAACTATTCAAAAAGTCCAGGATATAATCCAAACTCAATGTACAAAGAACTAGGAAAATCTGACCAATTCATAAGAAAACCAACAAGCAACAGGGGTTAGTCCCAAGATGAACCTGATGTCAAAAATTAAGATTTTAAAGCAATAATTATAACAATGATAAATATGAACATACTCTTGAAATGAACTGAAAAACTTCTTAGAGATAAATCAACCATAAAAACGAGAGAAATGTACAAGTTTTGTTTTCTTCCTTTATCTCAATATTTTGACCCAAGAGCAAAAGCAACAGAAAAAAATCAAAACATCCAATATCTGAAATTTATTAATTTTGTGCGTTGTCTCAATAGCAGAATTGAGATGAAAAAACAAATTGTCAGTGAATTTAAAGATAAATCAATGAATATTATCCAATCTAAAGAATGGAAAGAATAATGACTGGTTTAAAAAAGGAACACAATGAACAGAATCTCAGGCATGAGACAATATGAAAAGGTCAAACTATTTTGTTGCTGGGTTCTAAGAAAGGAAAAGGATCAATGCAGGAAAAAATATATTTAAAGAAATAATAGCTGAAAGCATTCCAAGTTTGTTAAAAAATTAATCAACAGATTCAATAAGCCAAAGGAACCCTAAAGATAAACTCATAGAAAACCATACCTAGACATATTGCAGTCAAGTTGGTGAAAGTATCAGAGAAAAAAGGAACATTATATATAGGGAAGAATCCAAATTACTATAGATTTCTCATGAGAATCCATGGAGGCCAAAAGAAAATGAAACAACATTTTTAAAGTACTGAAGGAAAAGAACTCTCAATTCAGGATTATAGTCAGTCAAAGTATACTGCAGGAAAAAGTCAAAATAAAAACATCCTCAGAAAAAGAAAAAAATAAAATTTTTCAGCAGAAGACCTGTGATAAGAGAAATGCTTAAAGAAGTTCTTCATGATGAAGAAGAATAACAGAAATGAAGAGCTAGAAAAATAATAAAAAGTAGATTTTTTTTTCCTCAAAGATTTTAAAAATACATATGACAGTTAAAAGCAAAGATTCTAACTACTTGAGTGCAGAGGATAATGAACTATATATTTGTAAGAAGGGTTCTAAGTAGACTGCCAAAGTCAGCTGTGTATAAATTTTAAAAACCCTAATAATACAGTCAAGCATTGCTTAATGACAGGGGTAAGTTCTGAGAAATGCATCATTAGGCAATTTTGTTTTTGCATAAACATCATAGAAGGTATTTACACAAACCTAGATGGCATAGCCTACTAGACCTAGGCTACAAGCCTGTACAGTATGTTACTGCACTGAATACTACAGGCACAACGACAATTATTTGTATATCTAAACATATCTGAACATAAAAAGATATAGTAACAGTATAGTATTATAATCTTATGGGACCACCATCGTATATGTGGTCCGTACTTCACTGAAATGTCATTATGCAGTGCATGACTGTAAAGAGACAGAGCCAAAAAAGCAATTGGCAAAATAAAATAAAATACCAAAAGAGTCAAATAATACAATAGGCAGCAATAAGGTGCACCAGAAGGAAAAAAAAAAGTACAAATAGAAATAAAATGCTGTATCTAAATCCAACTATATCAGTAATTATATTAAATGTAAATGGTCTAAACATAGAAATTAAAAGATACAGTGTGATACAAAAAAGGCCTAACTATATGCTGTCTACAAAAACCCACATTATATACCACGCAAATTCTAATCAAAAGAAAGCTATACTAACATCACACAAAATAGATATCAAAACAAAAAAACTGAAGATAAAAAGTAACATTTCATGATGATAAAATTATCAATTCAACAAGGAGGCATAAGAAACCTAATTATATATGCAACTAACAACAGGACACCAAAATACATAAAGCAAATTCTGATAGAACAGAAAAAATAGGTAGGCCATAAGTATACTTGGAGACTTCAACACTCTTCCCTCAGAAACTTATAGAAAAATATACAGAAAATCATCAGCAAAGACATAGAAAAACTAAACAGTACTTCCAAGCAACTTGCCTTAACTGATATTTATAGTACACTATATCAACAACAGCAGAATGACTATTCTTTTTAAGTGAAGAAGGAACAGTCACCAAGATATACCATATTCTGGGCCACAAAATAAACTTAAAAATTAAACCCTACAAAGTATTTTCTTTGACCATAACAGAAGTGTACTAAAAATCAATAACAAAAAAGATATTTGGAAAATAACTAAATAATTAGAAACTAAATAACACATTTCTAAACAAGCCACAGATTAAACAGAAAGGCTCAAGGGAAATTAGAATATATTTTGAACTAAATGAAATTACAAGACATAAAAATTTATGGATTTCAGCTAAAGAAGCACATAGAGTATAATTAACATTAAATGCTTATATAAGAAAATATCACAAATCATTAATATAAGCTTCTGCCTTAAGAAACTATACAACACACACCCCTTCAAGTACTTACTCATATAATTCAAATTCGTCCAGTCATGCATTTTTTTGTTTCAACTTCTTATAATAGAAAGCAATGAAGCAAAATATATGTGCTGGTACGGCTAGGATCAAGCTGCTTAAATATAAAGCCCTACTTTAATCTTAGTCTGGCTCTGAAAACAGTAATGCTTATTTACTATTAGAAAAACCAGGGTAAATAAAACATTTCAATAAAAGGGTGAGTTTTCATCTAACAGAAACAAGAATTTCAAGCTACTGCCTGTTGTTCACAATTGAATAAGGATGATAGAGTAAAAGTCAATGGCATCAGAATTTCTACCAAAACAAGTCTTGCCATGGCAATTCTGCTTTTAAGCATTACCTGAGATAACCAACCTGCAGAATTTTATCTGCTTTCTCCATACATCCAAAACCCTTTGAAATGAAAAGTACACACACAACAAAACCTCAAAACACAGGAGATCACAGCCAATTGACAATATTGGAAAAATAAAAGTTAACACAAATTTGGAACTTTTAAAATTTTTTTTAAAAACTAGCCCTTGATTATGAGAAAGATCTTTCAGTTAATCAAATAATTGCCATCATTTCAAAAGAATGTTACTCACTCTGGCAATAACATGAAGTCATAACGAAGGTATCTCAGCATAGTGCCCCTGGCAGTAGGCCATCTCTCTCTATACCAGCAGAAAAGTGAGCCTTTCTTAGGCTCTACCTGGAGCTGCCCAGGTGCTGGGGCTGAAGAATCAGGAGCCTATCATTTAAAAGGCCAACATAACAATAACAAATCCAGTGTAATAAAATAGTTGTCCACTCTTGTGTAGCAAGGTTTACACCACACTGCAATGGAAGGCGAAATGTATAAATCCTAGGATGTTGCTCTAGGAAGTGTCAGAGTGACAGGAAAACAAAGGCAGGCAAATCAACAGAAGCAAACAGGGAGGTATGACCCGATTCCTGGAAAAATACTAAGGATTAGCACATTAGCATCTGTCTTTCTGATTAATCAACAGGATTCTCATCTACACAGACTCCAGGGTCCAGGGTAGAAGACCCTCAGGGCTTGATTGCAGATTTCGGTTTGGAGAGAATAGCACTTATTTTTTTCTTCTACTTTTGCCTCCAGTGGTCAAAATAACAGCTCAGTTTCAAATGTATAAACTAAGAGAAACTTAGCTCTAATAAGAAAAGAAAGGTATAAATACAATACTATTAGTATGAACATCACATACCTAATCAATGATTATATTATATACAGTGTAGTCAGATGAAAATGAATACTGACCATAACCAAAAAATTTTTGGCTCCAACCTGAACCTTTGGCTGTTGTCTAATTGGAACTGTCAGCAATAAGAATGTAGATGAGCAGTACCCACTCTAACCACATCTTTTGCATCCATTACCTCATTCAATCCTCATTACAACACTGTAATGCAAGTGCTATAACCTCTCCTCTACAGATGAAGAAACTGATCCAAAGAGGTAAAATCTGTTTGCCCAAAATTAAAGAGTTAGTACATGATGGTACTTGAAATCAAATCCCAAATAAGATGCCAAAGTGTGTTTTTCTTACCCCAATCTGCCTCCAGAGGGTACCTGCCTGCCTTTAGTTATCTAAATAGTGATATGCAATGGAATTCCAAAGGTCTGAATTTAGAATGACTTTTCTAGCACCAGGCACAGTAATCTGGCACATAGCTAGCACTGAAGAAGTATTTACTAGATTGAATGCAATTCTAGGTGAGAAACCACACAGTAGAAACATCCAAAAGTACACCAACGAAACTGGAAGAAGTTATGCCTTCTTGAACATTTATGCTAACAAAAAAAATGAAGCATAGGCTTTGGTGTCAGAAGTTGGGTAGAAAACCCAGCTCAGCCACTTTCTAGGGTGTCTGAATCCTTCTTAGGCTTAGCCTCCTTACCAGCACAATGGGAGTTATAACACTTGCCTCCTAAGATTGCTCTCAGGATTAAAGCAATAATGTCTGCAAATACCTACCACACCAGCAAACAAGTAGTAAGTATTAGTCCCCTTCCTTCACGGTATAGTTTTCCTGAACTTATTTTTGTAATTTACATAAATGCTAGAGTGAATACCTCTGAATAAGAATCTAAAATAGATAGTTAATGGGAGCAAAAATATAGAAAAATACAATGAACAGTATTTGATAGCACAAAAATGGGACTATAATCAACGATAAGTTAGGATATACTTTAAAGTAACTAAAAGAGTAGAATTGAAATTTTCCTAATACAAACAAATGATAAATGCCTCAGGTGATGAATACCCCCATTATCCTGATTTGATTAATTCACATTGTATGCCTATATCAAAACATCACATGTACCCTATAAATAGATACAACCATTAAGTACCCTAATCATTAAAAATAAGAAATTTTGTAAAGAAGAATCTAATGTAATAAGAATAATGGAAACTGAGACAAGGAAAGATGAGCTGAGTGAAAATAACAAGCAATACATAACTGCTGCCTTTATAAACACTCTTTGGGATGGAGCTTCAGAAGCTAGCTGACTGACCCACCCTCAAGTCTTTCCTCTCCAATCTGCTGCTTTAATGCTAGCCCATAAATGGTACAAAGTAGTTCTGTATCTGACAGCTGCTCAGCATCCCACATGAAACAGCAGCACTCACAATCCAGTGCAGACTCTGCTGTGCTGGCCCTATCACCAACTCCCACTACATTTCAGCAGCAAGAGGCCCCTGCCACAGACTGCCATTCACATAAAAAAGGAGCATGGCAGGGAGAAAGGTTGTTTTTTTTGTTTGTTTTAACTGCTAAATATTTGCTGTGCCTCTTTCACTTCTCGTCACTAAATATATTGATTCAAACTCAAGCAGTGTGTGTTAAAGAAGATAGGAAACGCTGAGGACTCATCCATCCTTCCCTCTGCCCTCCATTCCTTCTTGCCTTCTTTCCTGCTTTTCCCCATTTAGAGGGCAAGACTTACAGTGGATTATCCCTGTCTATAGTTGGATATGGCCTGTTTAAGAATGTAATGACAAATGTGTGGAATGTGTGCACACTAATTTAATGCTGTATCATTCTTTCAAAATGAAGAAAAGGGAAGGGAGGAAATTCAAATACTTACGAAGAATATGTAGAAGTGACTGCCCTATTATGATCTTAATGAGTTTTTATCTCTCTCACAAGGGGATCACCGTAATTACTGCCAATAGAATTTAGTAATGCCCTTTTAGTCAGTTGGAAGAAAGATGTTAAAATTCAATAATAATTATGAAAATACCAACAACTTTATTGTAATAAATGTGGGATTTTCCTTCCCTGCTGATTACTTTAAAATATGTGATTTAATAAAATGCTAAACAATTGTATATTCAAACTGTTTTGGGGAGCCACCTTTCATTATGAGTAAATGTAATTGAAAATGCTCACTAAATTCATATAAAGTGCACTGGATATATGAATGTCACTCTCAGGGAATATATGTTTTTACTTACCTAAAGTTGTGACTACAAATCTGAGAAGGCACGATTAGTTCCAAAAATATTACCTTTAATAATCTTGGCCTTATATTCTGATTGCTTCACAACAAATTCAATTTTACCAAGATGCTACCTATATGTAAACCTAAATGTCATATTATAACATTTCAAAACACCATTATGTGTACATATTTAAAAATAACAGAGGCAGAAAGCATTATCCCAAGATCCTACATTTCTATTTCTGAAAATCATGCATAAAAAATTATGTCAAATAGAAGTGTTGAATATTAAGTGATACCACAGTTAAATTATAATTGATTTTAATCAATATGGATACATAGTTACATGTCCACATGTACAGCTCAGCATGAAATGTCTCATTAGAAAAAAATGTTTCAGTGTTGAAATACTAGGTTTCACCTTTAAAAAGAAAAACTACACATTATATTAACCAATTGACATTGACAACAAATTCAAGTCTACAATCACAAAATGAAATATTCCCTTAAATATGGTATTGTTTTCCCCTGAAATGGAGTCTGATAGCAGTATCTTTCAATTCACAAAGACAATAATATGGTCATACCAATTCAATAATGTCAACAGGTTTCTGATCACAAACACTTGATGAGCTAAATGTTGTACCTACCCTTCAATAATGCCTGCAGTGTGACAGGGTCTGACGGTTACCATAGTGATCATGTGGCAGCTTCTGATTTATTACCTTGTTCCCCAGGATTGTGATGGCTCTTCGGCTATACCTTCAGCAGCTATTTCAGATTTGAGAGCTACACTATGATAAATGTCCACTATCTAAAAGATATACTCAACAGAATGTAACCTTGGAGAGCAGTGCTTTAAATGCAAATTGCCAGGTTTGCCTTCCTCTTAGAATATGAAAGAGTGATTCCAAAGCCATGAAAAAGGAAGACCTATGCCCTCTGACACAGGGATTATTTTCCCTGGGGACTGTCATTTTCAGGGATACCACCCGGTGAATATTTAAGCAGTCTGAAACAGAAAATGAGGCAATAAATTCTGCTGAGGATAGCCCAAGTAGCACATTGATTACAAAAGCAGGCATGAGTCTGAGCAATTAGTGAGGCATTCAGTTATGTGGCACCAAATGTGCAATGTATTTAGAAAGTGATCACCACCAGTCAATAAATTATGTCATTTCATCTCAACTAATTGACATAGCTAATGCTTTCACACAGAAACCTGAAAAGAGCATTTCAGAGAATAAATCTCACAGTCAGGTGTCCATTTGCCAATGCTTCCTAGTTAAACACGGCAAAGGAGATGAGTTCTCACAAAAAAAAAAAAAAGACAACCTACCAGATTTTATCTGATTTTTGCTTTAGGAAATATACCACACACAATACCAGTGATTTGTCACAGAAGTTTGTCACGCAAATAGGTAGCACATAGATGATGTCTGCAGTCACCTCTGCACATGTAAATTAACATCCTGCAAAGATTAGGACATAACATTGTTTTATTCGCTACACTGTGTATCTCTATTCTTTCATTTGACTGCAGAGCAATAAAATATTAAGAGAATATGGCCCTCCAAGCTTATCAAGCTCATAAGCACCATGCACTAATTTGTGTATTAGCAAGTCCCACATGGCTACCAAGTTATTGATTCTGCCATCTAATTCCCTTGCTTTGCAAGGAAGATATTGCTTTTAAGATAAATAAAACAGTCTCCAGAATCAATTATGTCCAGGTCTTAGAGCTTTTTCTCCAGAAACCTTTCTAAACAAAAAAATACATATAATATTTTCACTGCATAACAGATCAGCACAAACCAAAACTAGTTTACTCTTTTTCCTAGATATTAAAGCATAACCATAACCAGGGACACGTACTTCCTGACTCATAAAACTCAGACGTAGAAACATATTTTCCATTTTATGTTTTGTTGATTCATCAAATGTGTACAATTCCTATCTGTATAGTACATTAATAGGCTCCCCGTAAATCACTGCTGACTTACCAAAGGCTTACTTGATACTAAGTCTTATTTTGTTTTACTGGTAGACAGGGTAGAAGGAAGATCAAATAAGTCAAAGGCCTCTCATTTTCAAACTGGAACACAGACACGTATTTGTAGAACAGTTTCAGGAAATATTTTCAAATTACAAATCATACATAACAGCCAAGTTTTTTTTGGAGGTGAGATGGGGAGGCAGAAATTAATTGCTTTGAATTAGCTATTTGATTCTGCACTGGGAAAGGAAAACTCAAAAGAACCCAGACAACTCTACCTACCCACCCACAATGCCCCCAGCTCTTTATAGCAAATGGTTACATATCAATAAGCACTGCAAGCTGTTTAATTGAATCTGATCTGTGTGTTTCCACAGATAAGAATTCACAGGTACTATATTTACAGGTGACCAGTTTGGAATTATCTTTTTATTTCAAATCAAATACACAAGAAGGGGATTAATACAATCATATCAGATATTAAGAAATCACAAGACCAGCATCTAGAATACTATTTTTTAAAATATATATCCATGTTTTGGTATCAAGAAGTCCCAAAGTTAGAGAAGAATTTTTATGTGCCTCATAGCAGTTGTGTGCATGGGAACAAATGAGGCAAAAACATAACTTGCAAAGCTGGCTTGGCCTTAACTGTGCAAACAGTGAACTAGTATTTTCATAGACATTTCCACTCTGCTAATGTCCTTGAAGCTATGGCATTAGCCTCAACATTCCCAGAACCTAGTCTTCCAAGCCTAATTTACAGATCTCAATCCTCATCACTAACACAGCAGCTCCAATCCACACCCCCAACCAGAACCCCTTCTGAACAGAATAAGGAAAATTTTGGTTTTCACAGCACCTCTTTATCCCTTTCTGTTTCCTCCCTACCCCTACTAAGCCACAAAGTATAGTGAAGACAGGTTGATAAAAAGCAAAATGGGAAAACTCAGAATAGCCAACGTAACATTGAAGAAGAAAAAGGTGGAGGACACTACACAACATCAAGATTTACGATAAAGCTATAGTAATCAGGATAGTATGGTATGGATGAAAGAATAGACAAACAGGTCAATAGAGCAAAATAGAGAGCCCAGAAATAGATATACACAGATATATTAATAGTCAACTGATCTTTGGCAAAGGAGCAAAGATAATACAATGAAGCAAAGATAGTCTTTTTGACAAATGGTGCTGAAACAACTAGACAATCACATGCCAAAAAAAAAAGAGGTGAATCTAGACACCAACCTTATACTCCTCATAAAAAATTATTCAAAATGAATCACAGAACTGAGTGTAAATCACAAAACTATAAAACTCATGCAAGATAACAGAAGAGAAAATCTAGATAACCAAGGATTTGGTGATGACTTTTTAGATACAACACCGAAGGGACAATTCATGAAAGAATAAACTGGACTTCATTAAAATTAAAAATCTCAGCTCTGTAAAAGACACCATTAAAAGAATAAAAAGACAAACCACAGACTGTGAGAAAATGTTCACAAAAGATATATCTGATAAAGGACTGTTATCTAAAACATACAAAGAACTCTCTAAAACTCAAGAAAATCTGATTAAAAATGGGCCAAAGACCATGATACCTCAACAAAAAAAACATATAGATGGAAAAAAGCGTAGATGGATGGAAATAAGCATATGACAAGATGCTCTACATCACATGTCATCAGGAAAATAAAAATTAAAACACCAATGAGATATCACTATACACCTGTTAGAATGTCCAAAATCCAGAACATTGACAACACCAAATGCTGGCAAAGATGTGAATCAACAGGAACTCTCATTGATTACTGGGAATTCAAAATGGTATAGCCACTTTGGAAAACAGTTTGGAGGTTTCTTACAATACTAAACATTCTCTTACCATATGATCCACTAATTGTGCTCCTTGGTATTTATCCAAAGGACCTGAACTCTTATGTCTGTACAAAAACTTGTACATGAATGTTTACAGCAGATTTACTCATAATTGTCAAAACCTGGGAGCAACCAAGATCTCCTTCAGTAGGTGAATGGATAAACTTTGGTACATCTAGACAACGGAATATTATTCAGCACTATGAATGAAATGCGCTATCAACCCATAAAAAGACATGGAGGAAAGATAAATGCATATTACTAAGCAAAAGAAACCAATCTCTGAACTACATAGGCTACATACTGTATGATTCCAACTTTACGACATTCTCAAAAAGGCAAAACTATGGAGACAGTAAAAAGATCAGTGGTGACAGGGATTAGCAGAGAGTGGGCAATCAATAGGCGCAGCACACAGGCTTTTTAAGGCAGTGAAACTGCTCTGTGTGATACCATAATGGTAGGTACACATTAGGATACATTTGTCGAACCCATGGAGTGTACACCACCAAGAGTGAACTCCAATGTAAATTATGGACTTTGAATAATGATGTGTCAATGTACTGCTCTAGTGGAAGATGTTGATAACGAGGGAGGCTATGCTTGTGTGGGGATAGAGGGTATATCAAAAATCTCTGTATGGTTTCTATTCAATTTGCCATGAACCTAAAACTACTCTAAAAGTAAAAGAAAAAAAATAACTCTATTTTTTAAAAAAGAAAACAGATTGTAGATCTACCAATCCCTTCCTGTCATTTAATTCTCAACCAACTAGGTCCCTACCCATCCAAATCCAATACTAGAAAAGAAAAAGAAAAGTGTTGACAGAGAGGTCCCCAGTCTTCAACACCTTCTGTTTCAGCAGCTCCTACAAATTCTCTCTCTTCACTTTTCTTACCTACACAGCCCACTAGGAGTTAACCACTGTTAGGCAGGCAAGAGTCATTGTGGCCCAGAGGTCAGCAATCTTATTAAATCCCTATGCCACCACTGGGACTAAATAATGCCAACATTGCTCAGTGCAAGGCAGGGGGAAAACTGATTGAAGAGACAGAGTTAGAAAAGCCAGAGCGAAAATGAAAAAAGAATAGGAACTGGGCGAGAGTAAGTACTAGAAAGAAAACCAAATACTTCCATACAGACTGTTTGTCCCTATCTTTCTTATAAGAATACAACAATCAAGAAGGCATTTGGTATAATCAAAGGGTAGAAACACTGCAACTGGGAAACTCCTCCAAGACAGAGCACAATCTTACATTTTGTAATAGATGACATTCTACTGTGAATATACTGCCCACACCCAGAAGTACTGATGTAGTCATCCTTTGGCATTTTGTAGACAAGTGCTAAAATTCTGCAAGTATGAAACATATTGACATTTGTTTTTATAATGGCAACATCCCAAGATAGAATGCAATGTCTTTCATTTTAATGAACAAGAATTGGACTGTAACGTAGCTTCTCATCTTTAATCTCATTTATGTATGCTAAATATTTTATTGAACAATCATTTTAGCATTAAGTCTTAGCTATGCAATTGCAGGTTATGTCCCTTCACTTTGTAAATGTTTATACTTGGGGAGAACCAATGATCACTAAGTTGTTGTAAAGATCATAATATTAAGTGCAGAGACCTAGCGACCATTTTCAAACACACTATATGTTTAAGAGAAGTGATGTTTGCTTTATTTGTTAAGAAAAATTTACTTCATAATGCATAAAATTTCGCTTATCTCAAAAAAAGCCTCTATTATGACACCCAAGAACATAATCATAGTATATTCTGTGCCGATATTGTCCAGAGTTTTTAAAATAACATGTGACAAAGGAGGCACAGCTAATCTAAAGATATTAGATGGTATCTAATGGTAAAGCTATGGCACGTGAAAAGTAGTTGAAAGTCTGGTTATCTAACCTGGGAGGCTGACTCGAGAAAGGACATATGCATACATCACAGGAATTAAACGTGCTCTTGATAGCACCAGATATCAAAGCAGTAACAATGGATAGGTTTAGGTAAACAGATGCCAATTTCAAGTGAAACTTATTTTGAAAAATTACCATTATTTAAAGACAGAAAAATCTTTGTAAGTTAGCATTTAAGGATTATCTAGAAAGAACATCTAGAAGGATGAAAGAGAAAATTCAAACTTAAGAAAAATGACTTTATAACATTTGCAGGCCTTTTGGACCACATAGCCACATATTAGATCATTCAAAATGTTAACCAGATATAGAACAATGATACATACTCTACTCTGAAACACTGTAAGGACTTATTAGCAATTTGGTTACTTGCTGCTAATGCCAACCGGTCAACTACAAAATTTAAGTTTCTAATATTTGTTTCCTTTTGCTCAAAATATGGTTTTAATCAAAAAAGGGCTAAGCAAATGAACCAAGAAAACACTAATCCTTCAATATGGCACCAAACACAGCTCAAATACTTTAGTTCCCTTTCCTTCTCCAATCAAAGCTATTTTCTTCTGGCAGAGAACATGGAACAGAAACAGACCGAATAAATACAATAGAACAATTGGTTCTGATCTCTTGAATCAACAAGGCACCTTTGTGCCCTTTCAGCTGACATCACATATCACTTTAATTTTCTGTAGTTCCTTTATAAACAATACCTAAGAGGTGAGCTAGGGGAGAGTGCTTGAAGAACTGGTCTCTCCCCACTGACATTTCATAGTCATGTGCTTCCTGTGACAGTTTCTGAACTTAATATTCTACTTACTGATGTATGTATGATACTCACTCATTAGCTGTTCTAGGATAGAGAAGCTGGACTAGATAGCTTTAAGTTCTCTTTCCAACCTAGCAGCCTATAAGCTCATGCAACTTGGAAATTAAAGATCAATCAAACTGCAAACAATACATCAAATGTGAAAATTTTTGAGGTTTTTTCCTCAAAAATACTGAGGTTTTTTTCCTCTCCCAGGAAGGTAGAAGGTGTTATAATTACTAATTTAGTCAATGTTTATTGAGTACTTACTATGTGCTAGACATTGTTCTAGGCACTGGGTATATAGCTATAAAGAAAGCTACTGCCCTCATGAGCTTATATTCTAGTGGCACATTTAAACATCTCTAACATACTTGAACTATAGAAAACTCAAACCATTATAAACATTCATTCATATGGAAAGACTATAATGTATATGTGTATATACATATTTCATGTGTAAATCATATGTAAAATATGGTCTCAGACGTTGAAAAGACAGTAAGATTCTATGGAAACTTAACAGACTAAGCATTAGATGGATCAGAAAGGTATGTAAAAAAAATTTCCAAACGCTAAAGAGCATTATTCACACACGGACCCATTGGGCATGAATCATGTGATCAGAGACTATTTCCTATAAGTGCTTTTCTGTTTATTCTGATCCTTTAATCACCATGCAAGCATTGGGTGTCTAACAGGCATTAATTCTACCATGCATTCTACCTTTAAGTGCTTACTATGTGCAAGTTCCATGGGGGGATTTAAAGATAAAAGACATGGCCTAATGTTTCAAGTGGTTCAGAGTACACTAGCCAAGATTAGAAAATATACAAATATAGAAATCATAATGTAGTTTAAAAATAACCATAAGACAGGAATTTTGAGAGTAATGTGTAGTACTGTATTTCACTGAATACTCAATGCCACCAACTGTAAAACATACTACATGTCATAATAAGAAAACAGAAAACAACATAATATATAAGGAATAAATTATTACAATAGGAGAGGAAAAAGAGTTCCAGTGAACCAAGATCCATTATTAATTGGAAGATGCATCCTGACTTCAGAGATTTTAAAATGTGGAAAAATTTGTACATTAGCATCAAAGAAAAATGATACTAACTAGAAGTAATTAAATTAACAGCTTTCTATAAATACAGGGCCATACCTGAAGGGAAATTATCCACGCTTGAAGTGAAGATTAACGCAATCATTAACTCAATCACAGGACAGAAATACACCATGATGCAATGTCAATTTCAGCAGCACATACTGACCTTGAAACAGATATTGGAAAGCATCCTTCTTACCTAGATCCTCATTTTGTACGTTCCCTGACTTTGCCATCCCCTAAGAGACAATTACTCCCCATAAAAATCTGCACATGTGCTTGTTTTTCCTCCAAGTTTGGAAACTACAGATGTGCTTTAAAAGCTTTTAAGGGCAAAAACTACCTACTGACTTTGGAATCCTAGCTTAGTGCCTGTTTGATGAATCAGTTAATGAATGACTCTTGAATACATCTGAAACAATCAACCCAACCAGTTCAAGGTGATCATCAGGATCGGTCTATAAGTGGTAGGATGTAAAGGCAGGGCATAAAAGCAACAAATACATTTCTCAGCTCCAGTTTTATTCTTAAACATATCCTATCAAAGACCTGTTTGCCGGTATTATACCAAAGAGTTATGAATAGCCTCATCACCTAACTAACTAAATTGGAAGAAGCAATTATATCTGAAACACTGATTAAAATACAGCTCTAATGATACAAAAGGGAAGGAATATTTGTAGAATAAAACCCTAAACAAATATTGAAATTTGAATTGAGGGATGGGACTTTCTCCCTTAATGATAGCATAAAGGCAAGCAGATGTGGTCCACATCTGCATGTATTTAAAACATGTGGCAGGTCACTGAGTAAGGATATATAAAAATTAAGACACTGTAACAGCTATAAAGCACTTTAGTATTACTGTCAGGCCATGATGTAAAGAGAATACAAGCTGGCCACAGTCTCTCTAAGAAGCTAAATCTACGAGTATGAAATTTGTTAGGGTATGTGCATTTGGAGAAGGGGCTACACAGAGGTGAGGTCCTGAGTTATCGTTATTACAAACAGGAATCTCTAAGATGTTTCTTATTGCCATTGTGGGTAACAGCAGAACTACAAGTTCCCATTTCCTTTGTGCCAAGTCATGTATACTGTGTTAAAGACTTAAAATATATTATCTCATCTAATTCCCATTACCAGCCTTCACTCCCCACTCCTAATGTTACCAGTCTTACTAATTATAGCACCTAAATTTCTCTCTAGCCATCCCCACTGTCACTACATTAACTTGGGCTCTCATCCCCTTTAACATAAACTGCTGAACTTATTTTCTTACAAAACTCCTGCTCTTGAGTCTTAGTCCTCTTCCAACCCATACTCCACATTGCTGACGGACTTATCTTTATAAAATGCAAGTCTATCACTCTCTCTCCAGTGCCATGGATTCTAAACCCTCAGCAGGCATGTGCGTCCCTCCAGGATGTGGTCCCTGCCTGCCCTTCAAGACGTAACACCACCCCTTCCCAACCATGTGCTCTAGGCCCTGGCCATGTAGCACTTCCAGCATATTTTTAGCACCCTACTAATGCCATGCTGCTTCACCTCTCCATGCCTCCTGCCAACTCTTACACACCCTACAAGACTCAACTCAAACATCTCCTCTTCTGTGATGACATCTATGATACAAACCGTCACCTCCAAGCAACCACCACTCATCAAGAGGTGGCAACCAAAACGTGAACATGTCCTCTTCACACTCCCAGAGCATATAGCCCATTCTGTGGAAGTCAGTTGGTGAGAGTGTGGGGTACTGGACAGGAAAGGCTGGATGCCCAGCCAAAGAGCATGCTTTAAAATCATTGAATTTCACCAAAATCTAGGGCAGCTCAATTCCATCAGTGACAGAATTGACCAGACTGGAGAAGCCAACTTACACTCATTCACAAAGACTAAATGACATAAACGGAAAGTCTTTAGCTCAGCAGCTAATCAGAGCAGCAGAAAGAAAGCACATGAAGTGACGATGTCAACAATTTTTTTCTTGTCTTTATTATATCTGACTCTCATTAGGTTCTGATCCTATTTGTGCCTGAAGCATGTCTTATTTTTATAGCTTCACTGAAACAACATAGATGATTTCTTTCTTTGTCTGCCCTGCCTTGGGAGATAATTTTCAAAAAGCCAAATTCTTACATCTTTCTCATTTTAATCATCATAAAGACATACTTTTACCACATCATGCCAGGAAATGAGTAACCGTGCTAACAGCACCTAAGAAAATATGCAAACTAACCTTTCTGAAGCCAAGAAGGATTTTTAACACATTGTCTTTATCTGATTTCCCTCCTAAATATAAAAATCGAGTTACTGTGTACCAGGAAGTATATTTTCAGTGGGTAAATATGTCTTATGTATGTTCCACTTCACTCTAGATCTTCCTAATTTCTTCCTAGAAATTATGTACTCATATGAAACTAGTTATTATGTTTATAGAAAATAAACAAAGTCAGCATTTCAGCAGTCATACACATAAGCAGCTATTTCTTTTCCCTGTGCTAAGTGTAAGACCGAAGTATTTTAAAACATGTTATACCATTTTGGGTTATTATCTGTTCATTGCCACTAACTCTAATTTTGTATCAGTAAGAAAGAAAATTGCTTAAAAACTTTAAATGAATGTATACATTTGGTGCTCCATTGTCAAGCTAACCTAGTGTACAAATCTTTTAGCTAACAATGTAAACAGTGCTGGATGATGTGCTTAGGATCACATCAATTTTTCTAACCAGAATGTAAATACAAAAATCAATTACCTCATTTTCAGACACTGTTGTTGTAGGGAAAAAAGGGAGGGAAGGAAGGAAGGAAGCGGGGAGGGGAGGGGAAAGAAGGGGGAGGAATTCATTAAATTCTAACAAATGGGACATGGGGAAGCTTCATCAGACAGAGATTAACAATTGCCTCAAAATCATCAAGTCCCATTGTTATTTGGATAATATTAACCATGAACAGACAACACAGTACACAAAGGCTGTTCTGAATTAGAAAAGCTACTGACTCTGCTAAATCACATACAATACACTGACCACCAGCACTCAAGGGATTATAGTCAAATGTCCAGCAAGCTGGCTGGGCCAGGAATGGCTCTCAGAACATGTATGAGGTAATCAGTAGTCAATAGTTCAGTTCCTGCTCATCCAGTTATTCAAATATGCTTTCTTCCACCTCTTTTGGATTGGAAGAACATAATTTAGCCCTGGATAATTTCTTGGATACAATGTATGCAGGAAATCACCCTAAAAATTCCATCCTTAATAAGAGGGCCATCTCTTAAAAACCAGGCAAAGCATGAGAGAGCCAGCCATAATGAGGACACAGATCTTTCCACCATATTTTTGCTTACTTCATTTTCTTATAATTACCAATGACAAAACAAAGAAATACATTTTTATGGATTCCAGAGATTCAGGTTCTATAACCAGTTTTCCATTTCAGGGCGACAGTAGGTAACTCACTTTTTTAGACATGAGTTTTTTCCATCATTAAAAGAAAAGAGGTAGTACTGTAAGATTCTCTCTAACGTACACAAAAAACTTAGAGTTTTATAGTACCAGTACTAGACTTCTACTTTATTAAACGAAAAATCAGAATAAAAAATACAGATAATAGTGCATGTATTACTTGTCTACTAGAAGACTGAACTCTAGCAATCCCATAAAAATGGTGGTCACTCTTGTTCCTTAGAATTCTCCAAAGGATACATTATAATCTCCCTGAGCAGTACACTCACATATTTAGAGAAGAGGATGAATAGAATGTTGTACAAATTGCTCGAGTCAATGCAGAAATGGAATCTCAGCACAAACCACAATAAATGGCCTTTTTAACATTTGGGGAGAGAAGTGGAGGAAAATGCATCAGCTCTCAATAAAACAGTATTGAATCTGTACTATAACTGAATCACTACAGAGAGGATTAGGAATAGAAGGTGAAATCCTGAGTTTGGTTTCCCCTTCATATTATTGCTTTGAAGCATCATTTCCCAGACAGCATTATAGGAGATGGAGGAGATGGTCACAGATGCCGCCCTGTAAAGGGGGCCCCGTGGCCAAGTGCAGGGACAAACTGTCCATCTCCCAAAGAGGAATGAATAATGCATCATCATCCTGCCTTTGCCTCTTCCTCCTAAATACCTATTAACCCTTCCTGAAACAGAAAGGAGCACTCTCCTACCTACTAGAATACAAAACAAAACCTGATCTAGATTTTCCCTCAAATTCCCACCAGCCCACCTCACTATTTCCCATACACAAAATTTAAATTCTACTGTAGGTTACTTGTCAAGGAAAGATTAGTGATTAATGGTTTAGTGAATGTAAAATGCGTGAATGAAAGGTATCTCCTCTTTCATTGTACTGCTCACACCTTTTCCAGAGTATGTTAAATTCACTGCTTAAAGAACGAGATTAAATTAACGTTATTTCAAGGATTTCTTTTTTTTCTTTTTTCTTTTTTTTTTGCAGATGACAGAAATACACTACTAATACTCTGCTCCAAGAATATAGATTCAATCATCTACCTATTTCCCTCCTCCCCATCCCCCCCTTCCCCTACCCTCAACACACACATGCACACAATTTCTTGATAAAGTATCTCAGGAGCAGAAAACAGCACAATCACAGCATTGCTCCGGCAGCTTCTCTTTATACAACCTGCAGCTAAAGGGAAGGTCAGCAGCATAAGAAAAGGCGATGACTTTGAAATGTGTGCCATGAAACAGAGCTATTTATTAATATGCCTGACAAGAATAAGGTGAGAGCCCATTTCAGCTGGCCAGAATGACTGCTGTACATCACACTCTGAGGCAGCAAGCCAAGACAGAATGAGTATTACCAAGTTGTTATGGTAACTAAACTGTAGTTGGTTTCATAAAACATTAGCTTTCCATCCCAGGGCCTGTGTTTAAAATTCAATGTAAGTCAGGATCTTAACACCAAATGAGGCAGCTAGTGGTCACCTCAACCTGCAATAAACCACACTGAGAACAAACTACTTGCACAGAGCACAACAGCAAGCACAAACTAGCAAGCTCAGCTGCTCCAGGCCCAAGGCCTTCACCCATTAACCCTCCCCCTGTGACATCAGGACCAAAGCAACAACCTGCTCTAGCTGACTTCACCAATAAATAAGCACTATCCACAAAGGGAAACAAACCAGACAAGTAAACCAAAAGTCAGAGAACTCACAGCTGAAAGCAAAATCAGACATATAACAACTGTGTGATATCGTCAGCACATGCAGAACAGGGTTTAAGACTGAGGCTTTGGAGTTCAAGAGATTCAGTTTTAATATCCCACCCACTTCCTGCCTGTCTATGTGAGCTGGAGAAAGTGCCTCTTTTCAGTTATGCCTCTCTGTACTACAAAGGTAACAATTGTGGGACCATGCAGTGGCAATGAATATGACCATTGGCATCAAACAGCATGGATTTTCCTTTTCCTGTAGCTGACAAGCTGTGTGACTTTAGGCAAGTTACTCAACCTCTCAGAGCCTCAGTGTCTTCACCTATAAAATAAGGATACTACTACCTCCTCCTTACAATTGTGACGATTACATAAGACAGTGCTTTGCCTACAACATAGCAGGAACTTAATACTTGTTGGCTATTGCTGTTGTTCTGGCGGTGGTAGCTATTACTATCTATGGTAGACGGAATAATGCCCCCGCCAAAGATGTCCAACATCATAGTCCCTAGAGCCTGTGACTATGTTACCTTACATGTCAAAAGGGACTTTGCAGATGTGATTACATGTGTTGAGATAGGAACATTATCCTGGAATATCTAGGTGGACTCAATGTAATTGGGAGGGTCCTCATAAGGAAAAGGCAAACAAGGGAATGCGGCAACAAACCCAGAGGTCAAAGAGAGATATTTGAATATGACACACTGGTTTTGAAGATGGAAGAAGGGGCCATGTGCAAAGGAATGTCAGTGGCCTCTAGAAACCTGGAAATACAAGAAAATGAATTTTCTCCTAGAGGCTACAAAAGAAAAGCAGCCTTGCTAATACCTTAATTTTAGGACCTTTAACCTCTAGAACTGCAAGATAAAAAAATTTGTGTTGTTTTTAAGCTACTACATTGGTGATAATTTGTTAACAGTGGCAATAGGATACTAATATACTACCTTAGGGCTATATTAAATGGGAAAGTGTGGGGGAAATGCATGGCACACGAAAGGCACTGAATAAATGAGAGATGTTGAACTGTATTTGAGCAATGGCAGTGACTAAGGGAGATTCCATGCCTCTTAGAGCAACCATAGCCATTGAGTAACCCATTGCAGCTGATGTCTGTTACCTATAGCAACCGCCATGCCTCCTACCACATATCAAACAGCTGTAGATAAATAGATACTATTCTTCAACCATCCATTCTCAGATAATTGTACCTGAAATAGTCCAGATATAAATGAACCAAAAAAGAAGGTGCCATCAACCAAGTAGTAAGTGAATTCTGAAGATGAGCAAATCTAGTGAGCAATATCATTAGCCCAAGGCTATCTTGTAACTCAAAACAGAAAAAACAACATGGTACTTTGTAAAGAAATACGAAGCATGTCCACTTGCGTTGGGTCAGGTCTAAGACCACTAAGCCTACAAATTTGATAGCATCCATGATAAGCCTCCAGATGATCCTGGTGAGGACTGAGACACAAAAAATTCAAGAGCCTGCCTCAGCTAACAATGAGGAAAACACAAATGCAGGAGCAATCATTAAAAGATGATTTCCCCCCCCCCTCCTTTTCCAGCTAATGTCCAGTGTGGATGCAGCATTACAATCTCTTGGCAGCATGTCTGCAAGTACATCAGTGACATGGGAGGGGGTGTTGAGCTCATTCTACTCCCTCTGCAAGGCACTGGGCATCCTGCTGCCTAGATGTTACATGCGTAGAGGAGCGGCGGCTTTGAGAGAACTATACAAACACAGTGGTTAGGGTGGTGTTAGAAACAGCACTCCCAAATCACATGCAGGGACATCTGCAATGAAGAGACCAGGAAGGGAAAACAACACAGCGGAGAAACAGGGGATAGAACAAATGATAGACTCAACTGATTATTCACACTAGGGAAATTTGTAGGCAAGTCAGGGCTATGTTATTTTCTTGTGTGCCTTCCTATGCCTTCCTGAAAATAGCCTTCTTTTCACACTGTGTATGGCCTAAGGTGTCAGCCCCAGAATGTTCATCTTAATGATTGTGGAGGGTCAGGGAACAACCCTGTCGCTTTCCTGGACACGCAGAAGAATTTGATTTTTGTTTTTAAAGGCTGTATCTATGGGACCACCCCTAAACTTGTATTTAGGCTCAGGTATTTCAAACAAGACACAGTAAAAAGAGTAGAAGAAATAAACCAAATTCATCTTCCAGATAAAGAGACAAAATAGGAGTTTAAAAAGGATAGGCACAAACAAGAAGATAGACCCCAGAAGGAATACCTTGTTACCTTAGATGAGACTGTATCCTTTGTCTTCTGCTAGGATTTGCATTTACCTAACATCTTCTGGACATGAAGATGTGGTATGAGATTCCAAATGAGGACAAATAATGGGTCGAATACACTCACGGATGTCAGAATTTTCAAACTGTGCACCAGGGATCCCCCAGTGTCCTTGGGTGGGTATGTGTGCAAGGGAGGGTGGAGAACTGGAATCCTGCCCCATCTGTGCTTCAAACTGAACTTTTGTTTTACATTTTGGGCTTGCTGACAAAAGAATACTTGAAAACATCTAATCTAATCATCTTGCTCAGCAAAGAAACACAGAGAACTGAAGATAGGGTGACTAGTTTGCCCAGGACAGTCCAGGGTTATACCTGATGACTCACTGTAACTTTGAGTAGCACCTCCACAAAGAGGTAACACGTAATCCGATCACCCAAACTCCAAGTTCAACCTATCTCGTCCAGCCAGTACCAGAACACGCCTCCCAGCATTTTTCCTACTACACAGTGTTTTTCTCTTAACAGATAGGAAATGTTTCATTTATTTGCTTTTTGTTTTTATTTACTTCACCAACAGGCGGAAGAATACCATTAAAACCTAATACAAGTTTGGAAAACATTTAAACTGTCATTGGCTATTTCCTTTATTTCAAAGCACACTGAATCTATGCCTTGGATATTAGCCAAACACCATAGAGCTTATTTCTATGATCTTTTTGAAAAGTTAGATTCTTAGATATTTTTTTTTCCAGTAGAGTTATACCTCTTAAACTGAAGAGTAAAAACTCTGGAAATGATCCAGAGAGGTGTACTAGAGAACACAAGAAGTCTCTGTATAAATAGCATCCCTGTTTCTAGATTTTTGATCAGTTTTAATGTAACAAAAATTGTAAGGCTGAGTACAAAATCTACATTCATTTTTAGAATGAAATGTGAGATTTCAGAGCAATTTCCCACTTGTGTCCATATCCAGGCCTCTGAACCTTAGGGCATGTATTTACAGTCTTGTTCCATTTTTAGGAGCACTGGGAGTTGATAAACATTACTGTAGGTATTCCAGAGCAACTGTTTATGGCTAACACCCCTGACCTGCCATGGTAATCACTATCATTGCCTCTCAGAACGTGACCTGTCTGCTCCTCCCTGAAAAGAGCTCTGCCTTTTCTCTCAACCCTTAGAGCCAAGTCCCATTTGGACTATTAACATCCAAACAGGGCTTCTCACTAGCCAGTGGGAAGAGAGACTTCTGAAACTCACTCAGGATGAGACTATGCAGAATCCTACAAATGCTGACTCAGCTACATCACCTCAGCATAGTCATGCTGCCTCCACATGGAGGCCTGCCTAGAAAATGCAGATGCACAGAGGGAAAAAACAAATATTATAAAAAGCCTTATCAGTGTATTGCTTTCGTCCCCAACCCCTGGGTGGAGGACTGGTACTGGTCTGCGGCCTGTTAGGGACCTCCACAGAGCTGCGCACCCACCCCAATCCCCATCTCTGAAAAAACTGTCTTCCAGGAAACTGAGGAATGGGAGGGGTGCCACACAGCAGGTGAGCAGCGGGTGAGTGAGTGAAGCTTCATCTGTATTTACAGCTGTTCCCCTCCCCATGGCTCACATAACCATCTGAGCTCCACCTGCCCCCACCCCACCACCACCCCAGTCTGTGGAAAAACTGTCTTCCATGAAACGGGTCCCTGGTGCCAAAAACGTTGGGGACCCCTGTATTTTCTGCCCCAGTATGGCATCCTCCCAGGTTCCCAGCACCATGCTAATTTGTTGACACAAGAAAATCTTGTCAACCTCTGCTATTTCCTAATGCTCAGATGAAACACTACTGGTGGCAGGAAAAACAAAAAACAAAAAAACTAAACAGCAGAAGTGAGCAATAAACAACAGGAAAGTGATGGGAAAAAACTATAGTGTATTTTCCAATAATTCCTGGATTGGAACATTATGTTATTTTTTCAACTCTTGCAGCTTTAAAAAAATATTTTCTGTATGTGCTCAGTGTAATAGATGCCTGAGATATGACTTCCTATTGTAACTGAGCCTGCACTGTAAGTAGGAAGATGAACAGATTATTTCACCTTGGCAACTGCATTACTTTTGAATTTCTCACTTTAAATCCAAGGATCTGGAAGGAAGAAGACTTGTATTCCCATCTCTGCCCCAACACTAACTGGCTTGTGCAAATCTCTTTGTGTCTTTGGGCCTCAATGAGATGAACATATATACTACTAACTTTATAGGATTACGTAAGTTAAGATCTTTTAGAAATATCTAAAGCCATATGCAAGTACATGGTCTTAAAGAATGGCCATAGGAAAGTTGAACACTCTTATTTAAGAGGGCCAGAAAATTTTCCCTATGAAAAACTGATGATGTCCAACAGGAGACTGTTTCTGGCCTTCTCGGAGCCTCAGGACATCTGGAAGATGGAGAGAAAAGGTTAATGCAGAAAGAAACACAGAGATTAGTGAATTTATTGGCAGGAACAGGAGAAGGTAATGGCAAACTAATTTTCTTTCCTAAACACACTCAAATGTTCCCATATTCTTCCTAATGAGAGACTATTTTAAAATTTAAAACAAAACCAACAAGCATGTGCCCCACACAGATGTGATTTCCAACCAGGGCTTAGGATCAAACCTAGAAACAGGCCAAAGCATACACAACTTTAACCTTATTAGCATGGTTTCCTCACAGGACTATTTGTTGGGGTAAAAAAATATTCAGGGAGGTGCACTTATAGAATTATTTCTCCTCAGTCATTTGTTTGGCAGGAAAACCTGATCTGCTTCATGTAATTTGCTGATTAAAAAATGGTATTTGATTGAACCCCTAGCTATACAAAATGATCTTGAGCTGACTGAAGGACACATTCAAACCCTTCAATTGACAATGTTTCTGTATACAATACTCAAGGAGAGGATGAACATTCCTATTTACACAATTTCAACACTTACTATGTTTTCATTCCAGAGGTAAGTTTTATTAGTCTATTTCAAGAACGAAAAAACATGATGATACTTTAAACTATATATTCCTGAGAAAAATGAGTAAATTATTCACAATCATTTATAGTGAAAATGGAAACAAAAATTGTATTTGATCCATTTATGACTTATAGAAGATACCGCACTATGTAACTGTAATTCACCACCACTACTGACTTTGCAGAAGCCTAGTTCAAAGATGAGACACTAACCCCAAAACACAAATGGGAAAGAAGTGCTTCCATTCATGCCTCCCTAATAAAAAAAGCAAATCATGCTTTTTTCCCTTTAACTGTTGTTACTGATTTTAAAAATGTATAGCTCCCCCTCAGTGTTGTAGAGGTATAATTACATTCCTCTCATGGTTGAAGATGCACCAGAAGTAATGAGATCCCTGTCCCATTTCCTCAGCAACTACTTGCCTTTCTTAATCATAGCTGTCAGTTCAAAAGTGTAGAAATTACTGAATCTGGGTTCTAATTCCACTCTACCACTAATCACTTATGTAACTGGAGTAAAGTAAACCACTGAACTTTATTCTAAGCCTCAGTTTAGTTACCTGTAAACTAGGGACAAATAAATAAATGTACCATGTACCTTCCAAACTTGAAGCTATCATATGCTAAAGACCTCCAGAAAATATTAAAAGAACTATATAAACATAACAGTACAACAAATACCAAATAAGTATTTCCTATTAACATTAATAGGAAATGGTAAAATATCATTTTGTAGTCCTACTAGAAATTTTCTGTAAACCAATTTGTAGAAAGAGGAAATGATTTATTATACCTCATGTACTTTAAATGCTACCATTTTTTAGATTGTTTTTAACTATAGTACAAAATAGAATTTGAGCATTTTCATTTACCAGGCCTTTGGGATTCCTCTAGTATCTCTCAGAGATGGTCTGTCCCTGGCCACAGGCTATTTTAATTTACTCCCCATTGTCACAGCTAGCTATCATGGCCACTAGGTCCTTGGTCAAATGAATCAGGCCCTTGTGCAGAAAAAACCAATTTGGACTGGCAGTGAATGAATCTGGTTTAAAAGTCAGATAGACTTAAAAAAAAAAAAAAGAAACAGTTGGCTGGAATAGCATGTCATTTCATCTCCTTATACGTAAAGCTAATCAATTAGCAGTAAACTGTTAGAAATGTACCATTGGGCTTGATCATTTTGAGGCTTCCAAAGTCTTCCTCTCTAGCATACTGAGCAGTAGAGACTGTGTTTCTACAAGAAACAGAAACCGGCAGTTAAATTCTTTCATCTGCCTCTATTTTATCCTCTCTCAATCCAGCAAAGCTTTAATACCTGCTTAAAATACCAGACTTGACACTACTTGGCTATACATACAAGAAATAAAAATCTGCATAACTAGGATTCTGACCATAAAACCATTTGCCCATGTGGTATTCCCATCATACCCAAATAAAGATGGAAGCATGTTTGGAGGCTGAAATATAAGTGGCATTAATTATTTGCTGAGCATGACAGGAGGGAAAATAAAATGTAGTGCTACAATCCTCACAATTATAACTCAGCCAATTTATTGTCTGCTGCCTAGATGCTGAATTTCAATCTACTTTTTGATATAATTCATGCAAAATAAAAAAAAAAAAAGAAAGGTCTGAACATCAGGCATACAACACAAATTCTACTACACTGCATGCAGGGAAGACACATAATGAAATCTTTTCCTGTCTACAAGGTCATCCTTCTAATTCATGGAATTCATTTACTCTTTAGGTACAATTCAATGTGTGCTACTTTGCAAATAAATCCATACAGGCTCCTAACAAGCGCCCTAAGAGGGGGTTCAGAATACAAATGTGGTTGTATGACATGGCCACTGGTAAATAGCTGCTTTTGGATAAGCAACACAAAAGAAGCATTTTTTCAAGTTTAAATATCTTTTAGAGGGCAATAAACTGCTTTATCAAAAAATTAAACTGTAACTCTACGCAAAAAATAAAACTAATAACATGCGCTAGAGGTCCATTTTCAAGGGCTTGGATATATAATTTGCCACCCACTTCTTTTTTATTAACAGCACCAACTCATTAGAAACTTCTCTGGACTGCTCCTTCCTTTGGTACTAGCAATTCACGTGACTAGAAGAGTAATAACTATTCATCATTCAATCTTTAACTGCTCCGCAAAAAGGGCCAAGGTCTGGCTTCTGCTGTGTATAACACTTGAGAGATATGAGAAAACACAAACATTTTTTTTGTTGTTCCTTTTATTCTTTTTTATGTCAGAGTATTACAGGGGTATAAATTTTTTGGTTACATGGATTTCTTTTGTATTGTTTGAGTTAAAAGTCCTGCTGTTTAGATTTCTCTATCTGATAAGATAGAATGTTTCAATATTAATTAGTCAGTAAAATAAAACCAGTCTATTGCCAAAAAGTTATCATGATTATTACCTAAAAACTTTGCAAAAGTAATAAGATGATTCAAAACATTTTTAAATAGCAAAGAAAACAATTATCAATTAACAAACTCATAGATACGCTATGAAGTATCAGTCTATCTTTCCATCTTATAAAAATGTTATTTTGCATTTTAATAACAGAAAGCCCTGTGATAATACATAATACCTATTTATATACAAAGATTGTTGTACTGTTAGAATGTGCATAGTTTTTGCTTGTGAAATACTTTGCACATACTAATACACACATTTTTTAATCAGCTAGAGCACTAGATCTGTGCTTCATTCTTTTCTGAAATGTTTTGATTAAATATACATTTAAATTACTATCTAAATATAGTATGTGAGAGATTTAAGTGGATATTCAAACATACAGGTTTATAGTAAACATTTTATTGATAATTATTCAGCCTTAAAAGGCCACCAGAAGTCATGGCAATCCTTTGCACCATTTTGGTGTCCATGACTTCAGCTCACCCTGCTCTGGACCAACTGAGTTATAGTGGTAAAGCTCTTTCAATATTAAACATTCCCTGTTTTTTGTAGATTGCCTTGTGATGATTCTGCCTTTGCTGATATGGGGACACAACAATGCTGTGACACAGGGTTTCAATAACCTCACCCAAATTTGGCTAATCCCAGTCAGGGTCCCACAGACGGTTTGTTTGCCACACTAGCAGATCATTTTTAATTCCTATCACTTCTTATTTTGTAATTATCCTTCATCACTCAGGTAAACATGGCAACCTCAGATTTCAAGCAATACTTAAAATTCGGCTTATAGCTTTTGGCCTTTGTTACAAGGATAAAATAATACACACTGCGACTGACTTTTAAGGACCCTTTCAGTTCTCAAGTTGCCAATTTCTTGTTGGACACTCAGTCACTAGTCATAATAAAATTAAAATACATAATGAATGTACATGATTATTGCACTTGCTATAATAGTCAGGTTCTTTGGCAATAATAGCCTATCAAATTGTCACACCACTTCTGAGACAGCTGCTATCATCATCCCCACTTAGCAGATAAAGAAACTGAGATATGGAGAAGTTAACTTGACCTTATTTACACCACCTGTAAGAAATATGATATTGTGAAGCCTCAGCTCTTAGCTGACATATGGTATTGCTTCTACACCAAACAATTTTATATTAAGATGTTATAATCCTGGCACCTGCTCTCAAAGGGAAAATATATATATAATATATATTAATATAACATCCCTGTTTAACATTCTTCAAAGATCACTGATACCTCTAGAATATAAACTCCTTGATCTAGAATTTATATCCTTCACAGGCCACCTACCCTTCCAGCTTCATCATGCTCCCCTTGTCCCATGCACAGATTTGTGCTCTTGGAGACTGACTGTTCCCAAACTTTTCATGTTCCCCTTGTACACCTGCAGAGTCACTCCTGAAACATCCCCCTCCATTGTGTCCATCTGGCAGGTTCCCACTCATCTTGCATGACTCAGTTCAAGCATATCCTCTCTGGGCATTCTTCCCTGCCACCTAGCCACTAGGCAGAATTGTCACACCCACCTCTGTTTTTCCATGCACCTTCTTCATACATTTAGTACAACTGTGAAAGTTTCATTTCAAAAAATGGTTAACAGGCCGGGCGCGGTGGCTCACGCCTGTAATCCTAGCTCTGGGAGGCCGAGGCGGGTGGATCGCTCGAGGTCAGGAGTTCGAGACCAGCCTGAGCAAGAGTGAGACCCCGTCTCTACTAAAAATAGAAAGAAATTATCTGGCCAACTAAAAATATATATACAAAAAAATTAGCCGGGCATGGTGGCTCATGCCTGTAGTCCCAGCTACTCGGGAGGCTGAGGCAGTAGGATCGCTTAAGCCCAGGAGTCTGAGGTTGCTGTGAGCTAGGCTGACGCCACGGCACTCACTCTAGCCCGGGCAACAAAGTGAGACTCTGTCTCAAAAAAAAAAAAAAAAAAAAAAAAAAAAAAAAAAAAATGGTTAACAAAAAAAAAAACACCGTTTGTCAGCCTCTCACCAGCAGTGAGCTCAAGCCCAAGTATTTCATCTTTGTCTTTTCAGCACTGAACAGAACAAACATGATTCAAAAATAAGCAAAGGAATGAATGTGTAAGTGACGTGAATGGAGTCAAGCAACAAACATCCCCTAAATACAGCTCTGGACTTTGTGGTGGCAAGACTGAAAAACTATGAAGATGTGATTTACAAAAAGTAACTTCTTTGCCTTAAAATCAGTTAAAAGAAAAAGCTCAACATGGAAATTTCATTGTACAGAAAATATACCTGTTAGTACAGATCCAAAGTAGAAAGAGTTGGACATCTGTGGGACATTCCCAATAGCTCAACATGGCTGGAAGGTTTGGCAAAGATGACCAGGTGTGGTGGGGCGGGGGGCTGTTGAATCCTACAGGACAATATGCCAAGGGACAAACTGAATTTTGCTATCCCATTTTCCAGTTACAGTATCTTTCCTTCTCTGTGTATGTCCAAAAGCTACCCTTCATGGTTCATATGCCAATTCCTCCATTAAGCATTCTGCCTTTCCCATCCAGAAGACTTCCCCTCCTTTATCTATCTACAGATACTCATACTTTTCTTTACCACTTGCCACCCTTGCACAAGTCTTACCTCACCTGCCAGACAAACTCATCAAGGGCAAGGTCTACATTCTATTTCCCCCCACTCACCACCTAGCCCAGAGCCTAATACCTTGTAGTGTGAAAAATAAGGCATTCTCTAAAATTCTACAACTATTTTAAATATATACTTCAACTAAAATTCACCAGAGTTAATAAGCATTGAAATAAATTCATGATTATGTATCATAGCAATTCCAGGATAAATCTCTGGTGAAAAAATTTTTCTATTGACTTCCCAATATGCTAGACTATTTCATTTGGGCCCATGATCTAGATAAAATTATTTAACATTTTGCATAAATAATCATCTTGTTATTGATTACAAAGACATGGGATATCAAAACAGGCTCTTATTTAGAACAAGTTGTCAAGTTGTATTGGAATCATAATTACTTTTGTCAGAAGCTAAGACAAGATTTCAAAATGTATCATACTGAAAACGTTGGTAAGAAAAAGCAGTGTGTTGGGGGTAGGGACAATGAGGGTATTAGGGAAAAGAGAAGATGTATGTCTTTAGACAGGAAAAACAGTTTGGACTCACATTTGATGTATAAACTACACCTCAAAATCTATCAATTTTCTAGAAAATGAAATAAAAACAATAATACAACCAACAACACACAATTGCCAGGCCTTGTTCTCCCAGCACTTGGGCATCAATAGGACAATTGATGTTTCTGAAGATTCAGCTACAGGTCAAGGACAGTGCAAGGTACATGTCCTCAAAGTTAGCATTTCAATTTGAATCAGAGATAGTATTATTCTGAAATATTTCATTGAAAACAAAACCATCAAACAGGAATCAGACAACCATAATCTTTTCATAATAATGGAATATATATTACAATGGTATAGCACCACAAGGAAAACAAATGCTGCACTTTTAGCTGGCTAAACTAACTACTGCCCTGTATGACAGAATATGACTTATACTTTATGGAATATTTTTTTTTGGCAAATATCCATATGTGGACTTTGCCTAGATTCTGCCATGAGAAGGACTAGAACAGGAGTACTATTTCTTCCTCACTTAAAATCGTCATGTAATTAAGTGGTTAACAATGAAGCACATGGACTAGCCTAATGGTATCCAGTCTTTCTGGGGTGAGGCATTCATTCCAGTTGCCACCTCCCTCGGAGGCAAACACACTTTAGAGACCAGGACCACTGGGGAAGGATTTCTGGCAGCCAGAGAAAGTGGCAGCACTGCTGCCACATTCACAAAATCACCGTGAAGTATTTCCTCCCCTCCAACCCCCAACCATCCTAGAAGGAAGGAGGGACAGAAAATAGATGTTCAATAATAAATATAATCAACAAGGACCAGTGTACATTTGGACAGTTCTTTAGAATTTGAGTCCCCTCATGTATATTACTTTAATCTAATTTACAGTGAACCAAGGCCCATGATCAACCAAGTTGGCCAGACCCATCATCCGCCAGTGTAAGATCCATAAAGGCAACGGAAGCAAATACAAAGAAATCAGCAAGGCTCAAAGTATTGAGAAGTAAACAACTAAAAGTTTTTCTTCTAAGAAACTCTTCCTCCCAGAATTCAAAATTCAAACACAATAAGGTCATTCAGTTAAAATATCAAGATTCCCAATTTCTCCTACAGGTCCACAATTGCTAAGTGCAATTCATAACCCAAAAGCTCTGAAAATCCAAAGGTTTTTCATAACCTAACCTCAAATAAAATAAGATGACAGTCTTTATCCCATTTTATTAGTTTTCTATCACTGCTATAATAAATTACCACAAACTTAGTGGCCGAACAACAAAAATTTATTATCTTACAGACCTCCTCCTGGAGGTCAGGAGTCCCACAGGGGGCTCACCAGGCTAAAATTGAGTTATTAGTAGAACTGCTTTCCCTGCTGGAGACTCCAGCTAAGAATCTGTCTCTTTTTTCTACCTTCTAGAGATACTACATTTCTTCACCCATTGCTCCCTTCCTCCATTTTCAAGGCAGCAAGGTTTCTGACCCTTTTTCTGTCATCATATCCTCTGACCACAGCTGGGAAAGAGCCTTTGTTTTCAAGGGCCCACGTGTTCAGATTGGGCCTGCCCAGAAAATCCAGCATAATGTCCCCATCTCCAAGGCCTTAAACCTTAACCACATCTGCAAAGTCCCTTTTGACATGAAAGGTGATGGGTGATGTAATCACAGGTTCTGGGGATTGGGATGCACACACTAGGGGGTGAGGGCAATATTCTACTCACCCAATTACTGTGAATTTTTATGTATTTTCTTACAGAATAATATATTCTATTAAGGGGTGCTTCCCCAGGCCACACTGAGGTTGGTAATGAAGTACTATATGTATATAGAAAGATAATAGGATATATGTGTATAAGTCCAAATGTGGAAGTATTTCTTACCCCTAGGGTTTCATATTTCCCTGCACCATGACTTATCCATACTACCACACCTTTCTCTCCTCTCCAGGTCCACCTCTGCCCACCCCATCCCAAGCAGCAGTTGCTCTTCTAATAGGTCAGATCCAAAAGCATTGACTGGATCTTAACCATTAGCGGACAGAGCTACTATGCTTTAAAAGAACAGAAAACCAAGGTCTACTCCCTCCTTCTTTCAACTTCCTAGTTGGATGGGGCTAAATTGAAATTAGAACTCCTCTTAGGGCATTACCATTTCTTTCTTTTTTTGACTTATTTCCTCAACTATCGCTGTACCAGGGAGTATCAAAACTAAAAAATATATATTTGGACTCAAGCTTAAAGTATTTGCTCCAAATGACCTTTTTCCAGAGTCCTGCACTAAGGGTAATTGGTACCAGCTTAAGCTATTTAAAGGTGGTATTCTGATTACCATTCGGCTGCTGTTTCCTGCATATATTTTCCTAGCAATCCTGTACAGGGATAGAGGTATTATAACTGGCAGGGCAGATTCAAGTATTTTGGGGGCCCTAACCATACTACTGTCAAAATCTCACCTCAATTCTTAAATGATTATAAGCACTAATATCAGGAAGTTTATTTAAAGGTTTATGAGATGCTTTTACTCTCCAGCAAGAAAAAAAAGTCTGAAGTATGATATAGATGTTGTCCTACGGGGAATATCCTGAACAAACATTATTTGCTGGCAAAAAATGAAAAGGCTACAGGTAATGGCATAATTTCTAATGCAAGTTCCTGTGACATTATTGAAATTTATCTGCTGTAGGCAGAAAAGCCTTTGTGGCTATTAAGGCCATATATAGGAGACCTTCAAAAGAGCATTAGCATTCATTGAGAGTGTAGAACTCAGGATAACTCTCAATTATGGTTACATAATCCAGCCCAATCTTGTGTTGAGCACAGCCTGACCATAATAAATTGTAAAGTCTATCTATAAATAAGCAACTAAATACTCTGAAAAATTAATTTTTAAATTAAAAATTAAATATGTTCCAATTTCCTCAAGGGCAAGGACCTTGTTTCATTTATTCCTCTACCCCTTAACCTCTTCACAATGTAAAAGGCAATTAACATAGCTCTATAAACTGTTTTTATTTAAACATCTTGTTTACTTCATGGGGTAAATTAATACAATGCCGAACATGCAGAGCACATAAAACAAGCCACACAAAGCCACACACATTATCCAACAAATAAATAAAACAAAAGCATGCTTATCAAAAGACACCTAAGAAAACAGTCCCAGACTCTGTGCAGATATGGCATATATCCTTTTCACTGGCAGCTAGGAGTGGCTTAATTTCTACATATAAAGACCAGAAAAATCAGATCTGTGTTGTTTATCCCCAGTTGTAAAGGTAGTTCTTATTGCATAGTGTGCTCAAACATAAAAATATCAAGAAGAACTAGTGACTTCATTAACTTTTTCCCGAGGCTTGTGATGCAACTAATTTGTGATGTTCTGAAAACTAATCTCTGAATGACTACTTATTGGTTTTCCTGAGTCCTCCCACGTAATGCTTGTTCAAAGGGTGAATGTGTATGTCAAGGACCAAAAAAATAGAAGAAAAAAATCAATTTCAATTCACAGAGAGTGTGATATTGGCATAGGTCAGTGAACACCATCACTGTTTTATACCAAGATAATCTTGGATCTGAAAAAAAATTCTCAGAGGCAAGGTATCCTATTAGTTACCCAGCTTAACAAATTATATAGCAAAAGGGCAAAAACCTTATGCTCCAAACCAAAAGACTGGTGGCTCATTCATGAAAATGACCTAATATTCACATCAATCTAAAGGCTCAAAAACTTTAATACTTCTATTATTCAAGGTTTCTAGCACTTATATATTAAAGATTCAGTCATATCTTTTAAATTTTAATGGGATGTTAATTTATTTAGATAAAGTTGAACAGATTCATGAAGTAAAACGTAAGACTACTGTCTATTTTTTGGTTCTCAAATCCACACAATGTTATCTGCAAGGATGTACCAAAACTTTGTACTTACACAGAATCTATTCTAGCCTTTGGAAATATCCAACTTTTAGACTTTATTAGCCTTGTAATATAACAATGAGAAAAACAGATTAATGCTACAATTTAGAACCATGCTTAAGAAGGGTAACCTAGCAATACACACAAAAGGCCAAAGTACAAATTCATGAAGAATGGCTACAACAGGTAACATGGTACCGGGGCCTTATTTGGGTCATATTATTTGGGGCACCTTAATATTACATACTTCAGTACATAATAGAAGAAAAGCTTCTATGACAAGAAAAGCGCAAGTCATAAAGACTTAGTGAGCATGTTGCGGGGAAGGGTGACTTTTGGGGTAATCTGAAGGCAAACTATAATACTGTCTCAAAGTTTAACCAAGTATCAGCTAAAACATGTCCCACTCCTCAACCTTCCAGGCCCTCTTTCTTTCAAAATTCCAAAACCTTTGAATTTTTAACAAGCATATTACCTAAAGGATGGGCCAGGATTGAGTTCCAGGTTAGCCGATAATGTAGATACTATATCTTTTGCACTCATTATAGATAACATCCACAGAAAATGCATTCCCGGGAGTTAAAAATATAAAGGCTAGGAAGCTAGTTATTCATTGTGGTAAATGCAGATTTAAATAGCATTCTGTCAACTAGAACGCTATTAACTGGTGCTTCTACATATCTATAAAGCAGTGATAACCTACAAAACCTTTAAACTGCCTCAGGATTGTAATTATCAATACTAGTTATCTACTGCTAATATATAACAAATTACTCCAAAATTTAGCAATTTCAAACAATGAACATTTAATAACTCACACAGGATTTCAGGAGTAGATTATTAGCTGGGTGGTTTTAGCTCAGGGGCTCTCAAAAGGATGAAGCCGAAGTGTTACTCAGGACTGCAGCCATTGGAAGACTTTACCAGAACTAGACGACCCTCTCCCGAGGTGGCTCTTTCATGTGATTGGTAAGTTGGTACTGTTAGCAGAAGGCCTCACTTTCTTGCCATGTGAATCCCTGTGGACTGCTTGAGTGCTCTCATGACATGGCAGCTGGCTTTCCCCAGAGTAAGTGACCCATCCAGCAGAGGAAGTGGAAGCGGCAATGTCTTTTATGAGAGCCTCAGAAGTCATACACCATCACTTCCATCATATTCCATTGATCACACAGAATACATAATGTGGGAGGGGACTTCACAAGGCGTGAACAGCAATAGACAACGATCACGGGGGACCATCTCAGAGGGTACTTCTTACAATCTTGAGATAAGCTTCCAAATGAAAGATTAATGCTCATAGTTTTCAAACTGTTCATTGTTTAATTTCTTGAAAATTATTCTTACATATGATAAGGTATTAATTGGGACATATAAGCTCTTCAAGGGAGGCAATAAATGTCTGTTGAATCAAACTAATCCCATATTTTTTAACCCTGACTTATTTACTGAGTTCTAACACACTGCCATCATTTTTGGATATTATTTTAATGACTTGCCATTAAATGCTTAGTGCTAATTTAATATCTATATGATTTTAGTAGCAGTATTATTGACAGCAGGATCAATATTATTTAAAAATCAAATAGTCTAGCTCCTTCAAAGTCAGAGTGAATTAGAATTTCCAAGGTCAGAGAATCACAGAATCATTGAATTGGGAAGAACCTTAAAAGGTTACCTAACCCATTGAAGGTGAATGATGAGTTCATTGGATTTCAATATAACATCCTTTCTACTTTTATGTCTATTCAAAACTTTCCAGAATAAAACTTTTTTAAAGAGGTATACTAATCCAATAATTCATTTTGCAGATGAGGACATCCCCTTAATATGTAAAGAAAAATTACTCGTGCAATGAAGCTCTAAATATTGAACCCCACAAAAAAAGTAAGGATGAAACATCACATCTTTTACTAAATGACATCATCTCATCAATTAAGACTTTAAGTGACTTCACAAAAAAATTCAGCAGCCTTCTTTATCAAACTTGTAGTTTTCGCATGACATTAGGGTTTTAGTAGGCAGTTACAGCAAACAGAACTGTAGTACTGAAGCTAGAAATTTTATGTTTGTGACATTTTTGTTATTTTAACACTACTTTGGCTAATTCTGATTTAAAGTCAATTTTTGAATGAAACATCCATGGATAAATTCATGCTACTTATTTTAAAAGGTTAAGATAAGTTTTTCTGGAAACTAGAAAAATGGACCTCCTTCTCCCCTCCCCCCACCCTGTACTGTTATATCCCAGGCATCTGGTCATTATTTTCAGGTTGAGACTATAAGGAAAAGCTAAGGTAGGGAGGGGAGAGAAGAGAAGGGGCATAGGTCCTATGCAGACAACTACTGTATTACAGTTCACATTCAGACTTAGAAGGAAAAATAAACATAACTGTGGCCTTCCTATACATTTTAACAACAGCAGTATGAAAAGCAATAACAATAGCAGTTATTCTATATAATGAATAATGGCTACCTGCCAGGAGTTCTAAATATATTAACATATTCTCTCATTTAATCATTACAGAAATCCTTCTCTACAACTACTTTACAGATGAGGAGAGTGACACTCAAATTAAGACATTTACCCAAGATCACCTACATAGCAAAATTGGAATTCAAAGTCAGGAAGTCTGCTCCTTGAAAGCTACATCTTTAAATGCTGGGCAATACTGCCTTAAAATAGATCAAGACAATTAGGTAACCATCTTAATAAAGCAGCATAAGGTGTTCAATAACAAATGTTTCCTTTGACTGGGGGAGAAAACAATTCCCAAGGGATATGATATTGTAGTCATATTTGCATTTTTAAGATTAACATATAAAAGGTATCATTTCTTCCTCAATGCCATGCCTACAAACCTACCAAAAGCCACCAAGTAAGGGTGGGGACAGATGATTTTTCTCAACAGAGAAAAGTGAAAACTGGATATAAGACCCACAGTTCTACATATAAATGGACCACATATAAATACATACAAAGCAAGATGAGATAAAACACATAAATTTGTTTTAAACCTTCTTGGCTATACCTGAACTCTATAAATCACTTCTTGTCAAAACACTGACTTTCCATTCTCAAGAAAACATTGGCTCCATGTCACCAGCACCGCTTTGAGACCTTGAGATCTCTAGGTCCCCATTATCTTAAGTAGTTAAAATGAGCACAACTCTTATGAAAATGATATTGCATAAATTAGCAAAAAAGTATCACTGAACAAACATTGTACAAAGCCACGAACAAGCAGCTTTTAAATCTTTACAAGGACAAGGCTTATTTCCTCTGAACATTGTAAAGTCAGTCTAAAATAGGAAGGAAATAGTAAATACAAATCATTTTAAAGGAGTTTTTTTTTTTTAAAACAAGACCACTGAGTTATATAACCAACTTGAATGATGCATTAAATTCAAAATCTGTGATACTACAATGCTTGTTCTGAGACTTCATCTAGGACAGAGAAGGATGATGACCTATGGAAACAGCACCAGAGGCTCATGTAAAATATTACTGTTGACAGTCAGACTTAGAAGAAAAAAATGAAGTCTGAACAGAAAGATAGCTCTGGGATTTTTCTTATCCTGAGGTCCACTTAACCTTACAGAAAGTTACTTTCCCTTACAAAATAAGACAGGGGGGAAGGAAATCTTAAATGGTTAAAAAAAAAAAAAAGTAGGAGAAATTTATTCCTCATTTGCACTCATGTAAGTAAAAGGGTGATACCTGCTAGAATCATTATGCATATTATGTTATGTGATTAGTCATTGAGTATCTACTGTCTTTATCCACAGAACAGAGAGTAATATGTTGGCCTTCTCCTGAATGGAAGAAAAAGCACAGGATCATTATCCACTCAATGGTCCAAGCAAAGATCTCCATTCTCTAGTCAGAAGTATTTTGTTGCCACTGAATGTGTTTTTTAGTATCCATTAATTCTACATATGTACACCTGTGTATACGATGTCATATATATACATTTGAGAATTCATAAACAGGAAGAGATTATTATGTTCACTTTTCTTCTGGAGAAAACAAAGCTAAGTGACATTTGTGAATACAGAGGCCACTGCAAGAATAACTCTGAGGCAGTGAAAAGTAGGAACATTACCTTGGCCTCTTGGATCCTGCTTCCTTCCACAGCTCCCTCATTCCTAAAGTTTAGAAATTCCAACGTTTCTAATGCTGACACAGCCTCTCATCTTTGATTTGGTGATACTCTCACCCTAATTACACTAGCTACATACAAAGTCAGACACACATGCATACTGCTCTAGAAGTTCTTTTCTATTAAAAGAAAAAAGCAGCATTAAACTTGTGTTTTCTGAGAATGCTATAACACCTCTCAAGTACAGCAGGTCTCAAAATAATGTCATCTCCTTCAGTGTACTTGCCTTATAATGCTGGTGGGGGGGGGGATGGGAAGTGATCCCCAACTAGGGCCACTGTGTCGAGTTTGGATATTCTCCCTGTATCTATGTGGGTTTCCTCTGGGTTTTCATCCACATCCCAAAGATGTGCACATCCGGTGAATTGGTGTGTCTACAAAGTCCCAATTGGTATGAGTGTGTGTGAGTGCACCCTTCGAGGCAATGGCATTCTGTCCATGACTGGCTCCTACCTGCTGCCCTGAGCTGCAAGATAGGCTCTAGCCACCCATGACCCTGAACTGGAATAAATGGGTAAATAATGATCTTACTGGTTTTTATTAATATATCTTAAATGTATGTATGTATAGCTCTCATTTATTTCAATGTTTAGAGGTGTTTTGGACCTTTATGAGTTTGGCGATCTTTTTCGTGACCATGCCATAGGAACTTAACTCTTCTTTATATCAATTAGCCTACCGTAAAATTGGTTTCCAAGAACTTACCAATGAAGGTAAGTGAGGACTTACTGTAAATGAGGAGCTAAGGGGCATTGCAAAACAAGGCCTGGGAATTGTAGTTCTAAGTCAAAACTTAATCAAAAAGTTAACATCCATCTATACAAAGGAGCCAGCACACTAATTCTTTTCATATCAATTCTCTGTGTGATCACAGAATGTGGGTATGTGTCCATACTTCAGCTTGCACCCAGTACAGTCATTTCCTGTTGCCATGGGTTACAAGGGTGATTCACATGGAGCCTCCAGACAACTTGATAGAGCAATTTCAGAAGTAACAAAATATATTCTTGGTAATTTGCAGTGTTCAGCAATTCAGTCTATTAAAATATCAGTTCAAAAACATTTGCTAATCCATCTGCATGAAAATAATAAGGGACTTAAGGTAAGTAAACTTGAGGGATTTTTTTTTTCCTATTAAAACATAGTTCATCATTGCCAACCTTTCACTAAATGATCCATATATAGAAGCAATCACAAGGGGGGGGAACAGTTTCAGGATCAATGTACTATAAATAAGAGTAATTTATGCCTTGTCACTAATACTTTTTAACCTCAAATCACATGACACTTAATCAGAACAGACTTTATGTTAAATTCTTCACACACACATATAAAACGGAGCAGTCACACCAAAATATTAAGTGACCAGAAGGGCATGACATCTCTTAAACCAAGAACAAGAGAAAATGAACATTGCATGGTACCTACGATTAATTGTGCATTCTAGTTCCCCTCAGCCTGCCCGGAGCATCTTGTAAATGTGTCAGGAGAAACCCACCCACTGACCCAGGAAACACCAAAATTGGAAGTCAGGTGAAAACAATAATGTAATGCCATTACTACTATCACTATTCACTGGAAAGAAAATGTTAGAAGAAAAACATGCTATTTGGATTTCACTGGCAAGGGAATTTTAAGACTTTTGTAAATATTCATCTGAACTGGATAAATATGACCTCTTATATGTACTGTATTAGATGTAGAATTAAGAAAATGAAATACATTTAGAACATACAGCTTCTTAATTGACAAAAAATAAAGACAATGTGGAGTGGCATGGTAATAATTTATCCTAGTTTGGGTATATCTTCTATTATACCAGTAGTTTCTGTTCTGCATGATCCATTCTCTGCTCCAGGATCCTTTAGCCTATATTAATAGCTTTAAATTTAAAGAAAAATGTGCAGACAAAAGCAACACCCTAAAACTGAGACCTTTTTCCTATACAAACTTAATATATACACCACTGAAATAGAGTGGAGGAAAATTATTGATTAGTATCAGTTTTCACATGTGAAATATTTTGACCTCAGGAAAACTTGAGCAAAACTAAATCCAAAATCCACATAAATCCTATTTCTGATTAAGTAGAAGTCATCTTGTTTTTTCCCCTTTATTTTCACATGATACAGGCATTTTATGTTTTAAAGAGAAAAATAAAGCCATACTGAGGAAGCACCTCAACATAAACAAGTCAGAATAGGTTTTAAACTGGAGTGGATAATTTTTTATAAAGTACTAACTTATACCTACCTAGTATAGCTGTAAACATACTAAGAACCAAAAATTTTTAACAACCTGGTTTGACTGTATTTTCATGTTTTCAGTACTAAAGTCTGAATCTAGTTATTTCACCCAAGAGTTGCTGGGCCTTTTTTATTCTTTGCCAGGGTCTATCTGGTTCTCTTAGCACCTTATACCAGAGGTTGCCACTTAGCCAGCTTGGACTTTGGGAAGCAAGCATCTGAACGTTAATTATGACCTACTCATTCCAGCGACTAGATAGAGCAAATCTGAATGAGGCTCAAAGAGCAGATAATTAAGATAATAGAAGTTGCATGTGTCTCATAAATTGGAAGAAAAAAAAAAACCTGTCTCCCAAGTTTCCTATAATTAAATGTCAAAGAGGGGGAAAAAGTATATCAACAACCTAAGAGGGAAGTTTCTCTAGAATATGACTAGATTTTTTTCATAGATAGTTTTATTTATACCCATGGCTTATTTGGATTTAAAACATATGCAGCCCTTACAATGCATGTCATACTTGGAGCAGGGAAACAGGCTGCAGAACTCTATTCTGACATCCAGACGTCTAGCTTAGAATGCACTTCTGCAGAATCCAGGGAGATCAATAGACTCAGGCAACAAATATGTTGATGGATGAGCATGGGTCTGAAAACGACCAGGTTGAGACCGCCACGCTGCAGGTTTCACAGCTATTCCCATGTTGGCAGAACGAAAGGGTTGCAAACGATTCCCCCTTCCTTTTAAGGGGTAAAGGAAAAAAAGGAAATGAGGGGAGAAAAAGAGGGAAAGGAGGGAAGAGAATGGAGCGGGTGGTGAGGAAAGGAAGAAAGAAATGAGGACGAGAAAGAAAGAGAGACCCGAAGAGGGGCGGGGGAGTACGGAGGAAAGCTATAATGCATGGACGCTCGCCAGCCACCACCGAGCGCTCCATCACCCCCAAGCCTGCATCCCTCCCTCACTCGTCTGGAGACGTGGGGCTCCCGGGTTCTGCTGCCCTGGTGCTGACAGCCCTCCTCGTGATCCGGCGCAGGCATCGCGGAGATGCCCAAAGTAGCCCACCGCCGCCGGCCCATGCGAACCGCCACTCCCTGGACCGCGCTTGCCACCCCCGCCCCGACTTCTCCCCGCGCCCCCATCGCTGGGCTCAGGGAGAAAGCCGAGAGGAGCGCAGCGAGGAGAAAAATCAAAAAGGGGAGGGGGCGGGGGAGGCGACCAAAACCAATGTTTTCAATAATCTGATAATGGGTCCTGGGGAAGCAGCAGCGCAGGGAACCCGTGGCAGCACCTGGGAACGAACACGCTGTTGCAAATACCCGGGGCTGCGTTGGGCTGGGCGATTTTCCACAAAAGGAACTTTGGAAGGAGCGCAGCGGTTTGCAATGGAAGGGAAGGAGATCGCAGCGTTACCTGGCCGAGGTCATGCCGGCGGGCCGCGGAAATCCTCAGGTTTGCGATATTGAGCCACTTGATCGGGTTACTATGGAAATCGTCTTAAGGAGAAGGAAGAGGGGGAAAAAAAAAAAAAAAACCAACCCAAGCACATCCTTGTCACCCCGACGGGAACCGCTCGCGCCGCCGAGAGCCGGCGCGGGACCGGGCGCGGCGCCTCTCCGGCCCGGCTCGCTCTTTCTTCGCTCCTCGGCCGGGCCGCGCCTCCCCGCCCCGCGCCGCCGCCGCCGCCGCCGAGCAGCCCGCGGGCCGAGCTGAGCTCTCCGCGGCGCGCAGCCGGGAGCGAAAGCGCGAGCTCGCTCGCAGCTGCCGGCCGGCCTGGGCGGCGAGGGGCGCTGTTTCCCAGCCGCGCAGCTGGAATTTAAAGAGACAGACGCGTCGCGGGCTTGGGGCCCTTGCCGGGGAGAGGAGCCCGCGGCTCGCCCACCCACCGTCTCGCCCGAGCGGAACGAACAGCGCGGGCCTTAAGAGAAAAGTTTCCTGCAGGGACGGCAGGAGGAGCGCCTGAAGGCCAGCCTTTGCCGCCTCTCCCAGATGCAGAACACAGGCTACAAGGAGAGAGTAAGAGGGATTTTTTTCCTCTCCCCTGGAGACTGGAGGGAAATGATTTGTATGCTCAACAAGTCATGCACCTATTTTCAGCCGCTCTCGTTTCCAGCCTTGTGCACTGACTTTTTCCATTGAAAGCACGTCGACAAACCGGGTTTCACTCCTCATTTTATGTCAGACTCTAAGCAGAGATACATGGGTTCGGCGAAGGTGATGGCGGGAAGATATAGCTGTCAAATATCTTTGAATTTTTTTTTTTATCTTCCTCTCTCAGCCAAAGAAGCATCTCCTTTTCTCCCTCCCCCTTGCTATGGAAAATAGGCTTGAAGGTATATTCCAACCTATACTCCAGCTTCATCCAAAGGCTCACCTTCCCACCGGCACTTTTATCTACTGCTAGTAATGGAAGTCTGAGTGTGTTGCTGAAAATAAACAAGATCTAGCAGAAAGAATCTAGTATGGCCCTTTCCTATCCCTAGCTTTTAGTGGGTGGTTACAAATAAGGGTCACTGTTGTTACAAATAAGGGTCAGATCTTATACCTGATATACAGCCCCAAACAATGTGTTGACCAATTTACATGGTTTGATGCCACCACATATTTGGAGAACCAGAGAAACGAGGAGCCAATCACAGTTTATTTTGCTATCCTAACCATCACTTTTCACTCATTTATATATTAAACAGTCTCTTTTTTGGCACTCGTCAACCCAAATTGTCCCCAGGGAGGAGAAGCAGTAAGGGGGCTCTTTATGATCCTGTCTAGATCAACCAAACTGGTTCCAGAGTCACTTTTGTATAGCGTAGTGGATACTCCATCAATATGGACGGTACTCTATTAGGTTGATGGCAGGTATTCTCAGAAGGAATGAAGGAATGAATCTAGATTATCAACACCTCGTGGGCAGGATTGATAGATTATTTCTCTTAAACCATATATTTTTATCAGCCCTGCACATAGGAAGGATGACATGTTCTATAATAACTCAAGTGTCTTAAATTTCTTTCGGGTATTTCCCTACCAACTTACCTCCAGTATTCACACCTTCTCCATACATCCTGTATATTCCTTTTACCTTGCTTTCAGAGTGAGCCTTTGAAATAAAGACTAGCCTTATCTAAAATCCTTTCATACTTCATTCCCCTCAGGAAAGGGACCATTTTTTTTTTAAGAGACAGGGTTTCCTTCTGTCACCCAGGCTGGAGGTCAGTGGAGGAATCATCGCTCACTCCAGCCTCAAACTCCTGTCCTCAAGCAATCCTCCCACCTTAGCCTCCCAAGTTGCTCAACTTACAGGCATGAGCCACCGTGCCTGGCTCAAATTTCTTATTATGGTATAGAACAGTGTCTTACTCCACTTGTGCTTCCAGTCTCTGCTTCCAAGTTGGTGCTTCCAACACTATTCTCATATGACAGAAAGGCAAAAAGACCAAGCACTCTTTGAAGCCTCTTTTATAAGGGCCTTAATCCCATTTACAAAAAAAACGAGCCCTCATGAGCTAATCACCTTCTAAAGGGCCCACCTCTTAATACTATTGGATTGGAGATTGTTTCAACATGAATTTTGGAGGGACACAAACATTAAAACCACAGAAAACAGTGTTTCTCCAACTTTAGGATGCATTACAATCTCCTGTAGGACTTGTTTAAACAAAGATTTGTAGGCCACATGCCCAGCTTTTCTCATTCAGTGGATCTAGGGTGGTGTAGCCTAACAAGATCCCAGGTGATACTCATGCTACTGGGCTGGGAACCAACTCTTCAAGAAACACTGGCATAGATCTTTTGTGATCTGGCCCCTGCCCTCTCCTTCTGTTTCATCCCTCACACCTGCCCCACAGTTCCCAAGCAGGTCAAACTTATTAACCTAAGTTATGCTTTTTCATACAGCACCCATTCACCCCCACCTGTATATATGCTATTCTCCACCAGAAATTCTCTCCCACTCCAACCCAACTCCTCCCCCTATGCCCCCCCCTCCACCCAGCACATCTAGGTAACTCTTGCTTGATCCCCCTAAGAATAAACTCCTTCAAGATGCCTCCCCAAGCATTTCCAGGTCCACATTGGAGTTTAGGTGCCACTTCTCTGTACTGCCTCTGTACCTACTTTTCATACTCTAGGTATAATAATTATACATTTATTTGTCTGCTTTTGCACTAGACTTTGTGTGCTAGGGACAGGAGTGGTAGCTTATTTATCACTGTATCCACAAATGCCTACCACATTGGCTGAGACATAGCAGCTCAATAAATGTTGAGGCAGGTAGGGAAGAGGAAGGGAAAGGAGCAAGAAAGAACAGGAGAGGAAGAGAGACAATGTTTTTGTCGTTCATGATTGTGATGACAATCCAAGATAAAGCTAGTAACAATATTAAAAAGGATAGAGAAAAAAAGAATTAACAGTTCTGAACATCTAGTATTATGTATATTGGGTACCACGTTAAATGCTTTGCATGTTACTTCCTCTACTCCTCAAAACAACTTTGCAAGATAAATATTATAATACCTATGAGAAATCTAAGGCATGAAAAAGTATTACTAGTTTGCTCAACATCACACAGCTGTTTGATGGCTGTTGTAGAATTGAGGGAGGGATGAGTTGTTTGCTTTACTATAAGCACCACAAAGGCAGTTTTCCACAGTTATAAATAAGTTTAATGTGTATCCTATTAATATTCATGAGCATTTTGTTACTTTTGTAAATATCACTTGAGCTGTCACTGCACCCCCAAAAGGGTCTGCCTCACAGGCCAGGGTACGAACCTCTAAAGCTTTACTGATGCTTTCCTGACTCAACAGTCCGCTTATGTATAGTCTCTTCAGGCTGGTGTAAGGAGCCTCTCTGGCCGCTTACTGTCATTTTTGTGCAGTCTTACTCTACCTATGTACCATATCCTTGATGCTGTGTAGATTTGTAAAACAATCAACCAAACCAGACAGGTTACAGTGATGGGGCCGGAGTCCTCTGCTTGTCTATATGTCTGCTATACTACATTTTACTATAACAGAGATGACCATTATTAACTGGCAAGAAAATGTGTAAGTAAATTAAAAGGACGATGAAATTATTTGTGCTCCCTTTGAATATTTGTCCAAACAAAAAATATATAAATTGTGAACAAAAATCAGTTTGTTTGAAAGTAAATTGATTTGATGGCCATTTAGGGTAAGACCTCAATTCAAAATTTTACTATAACTATACCAACTTTCATAGCTAATAAATCAGTCCAATATAAACTCAGAACCTGTATATGACTATAGAATGAATCTGTATAGAAATGTCTGTTTTCCTTGAATGTTATGTCCTTGACAAAGGATTACACCAAACCATGAAATTCTTACAGCTGGAAGGCAAATTTAGGGCAGTGGTTCTTAGCTGCATTTGAATCACTTGGGGACTTTTAAAAAAATCTCACTACCCATGTTATACTTCAAACCAATTATATCAGGACTTCTAGGATTTGGGATCTAGGTGTCAAGATTTTTAAAGCCTAGATTGAGGACAACTTGTTTTGAGATGCTCTTCAGTGGAATTTAGCCCTGGCTGCTCAGTAGAATCACCTGGGAAACTTTAAAGAGTATCATTCCCACACCCACCTAGAGAGATTATAATTTATTTGGTCTGGAGTGGGGCCCAGTTTTCACTATATTTAAAATCAACTCCAGGTGATTCTAATATGAGCCAAGGTTGAAAATCACTGTTTTAGACCAATGGCCATCAAAGTGGAATTCCCCAGGACAACAACATCACCTGGGAACTTGCTCGAGGTGCACTCCAGATCTAGGAGATGAGGAACGCCAGGAGTGGGGTCCAGCATGTATTTCAACACATCCCCTTGATGATTCTGATACACACTAAAGTTTGGGAACCACTGCCTTAACAATGCAGTACTACTGCCATTACTCTCCTTTACAGTTGAGAAGTCATAATTATCAGCAAACACCTGTTGAGCTCTTACTATAGAGGCCTAAACAATCCACCTGATGTGAGGCTGCAGGTCCAGGGATCACAGTTTGAGATCAACTGTCCTATATGTACCAGGTACCTGTGATTACGTATTAAGAATCTGGAGAATTTTGGAGCTTTTTTCTCTAAAAGGAACCTATCCCAACATAAAACCAATACATTGGGGCTCCATCAAGAAAACATCCTGTAAAAAGAAAATTCTTGTACCTAATTCCCTAAAGTAAAAAGTTATGAAAAGATTGGGTTTACTGTTTGACCTGCTGTGGCTTACTTGGTCTGAAAAAAAAATTGCTATTCAGCACTAAAAGCTAAGAGCACCTTAGTTCCAGATATGGTTATGAAGAGCTCCTTTACTGTACTAGACTGCAGGAAAATTTCAGGAAAAAAAAGAAAAAAAATGATTCCTTTTTTCCACAAACCAAACTACCAGATCCAAATAGTAAGAAAAGAACTAACCAAAAGTTACACAAATGAGTCCAATTTGCCTTCTAAAGAGGCTATTCTTCCCCTTGTAGCTGCTTTAAGAAAACAGAAGAACCTGGTTATTCTCAAAAGGCAAATGCTGTTCTTCTTGGTGACTTGGTGTGAATGTGGCTATATAAACCCTGTCCACCCTAAACTACAAATGTTAAAAAGTCCCCTACTTCCCACAGCCTGGACTTCATTCCATGGAAACAAGCACAGAAGCCCAGATCACTGAAAGCAAGCACTGTGTCACTAATCTTTGCCTGTAGTCTGGCAGCCAAAGAAAACCCCCAACCAAAGCACTCAAAAGAAGATACCCCAGACCATGAAATCTCCTTTCATCCTTTCAGCTGCTTGAATTGATTTCAGGCTACTAACCTGGATCCTTGAGGGACAATCTTTCAGGGATAAGCTCTTTTTATAATATGAGACCCTGCTTCGACTTGGCAATTGCTTTTGAAAAGTTCTGAAATAGACTGCTAAACTGCATTTTCTTCCTGAGACTTCTTTGGGATCAATGGAATTTCTCTGCTTTAATAGATGCGAGCTCCAGGAACAAGATCCTAGAAGCCTTCTGAGTTGCCAGCCAAAACATCAGGTGCTAAGTTGCTGACAAAAGAAAAGCCTTTCTAGGAGTAATCTATCAGTATATGTTTTGCCTGTGCTTTTTCAAATAGCCACAATGTTAATTACTCCATTAACTACTAAACTGCTTACTCTAGAAAGGTCTTGAGTGAATTTGCCTCCTACCAATGCTAGAGGAAATAATAGTCATCGCCAAACTGCAAAATGTCACTAGATTTCTTTCTGCAGGCATATACACTTAAATAAGCAATGCAGCTCCCAGAAATGTAATTAAGTTGCTTAGGTGAACAGAGAATAGCAGTAAGTGGCCTTTAAAAATATATCAGTTGTGAGGGAAAAATGTAAAGGGAACATAAAATAGATAAAGATGATGGAAAAAAAGGACATACAGGAATAAATTTGGAAGGAGGTTGCTGTGAGTGGCAAGGGGGCCTTCATTTGGAGAGTGTCAGCTATAGACTGATATCTGAGGCTGTTTCATTATGGAGTTGATCTCCTTGGAAAAAATAATGAAAAGCTAAATTTTCCAATCAGAAGACTCTTAAGAATAGATTATTATCTGAATTTGAAAATAGCAATGAAGTTACATAAAAGAATATCCCTATTCTTAGGAGATTTCAGCTGTAATTATACTGAAATGGATTCAAAAAATAAATTTTTATATAAGAATAAGAATGTGTTTATTATGTCTATGTACACATATATAGAAATAGAGGATGCAAATGTAGCAAAATATTAGTGAGAGGTATATACAGGTGAATGTAGGTGAATTTTAATAGTCTTTTAACTTTTCTACAGTTTTAAGTATTTTTCAATACAAAGTTTAATTAAAGGAGAATAGATAAACAAAATTGCTACAAAGTAAGTTCCCCAAAGGCAATATATAAGACAAAATTAAAATAATGGTCCTAAAAATAGGCTTCAGACTGTTGTTGTCATTAGAGATGTGGCCTACACATTTTAGCACATCATACATTCCAAGTAATGCAGCACACTACTCTGGACCATGGTGACCTTTTTAACATTCTACAAATTGATTTCCAGGCCATTCCTGCTCTCTGTTGTTTATAGCCTTGGTTACCTAGAAGAAAATGAGCAAGACTGGCCAGCTGAGATTCCTGCATTTCTGTTCTCATCAGTGCTCAGAATCACATTTCTCTCTCCCAAAGGCCTCATGACACTTATTATTGGTCTCAAGAACAGCAGCACCAAGAACCTTCAATAAGGACAGGTTTAAGAGCTGTGAGCAGTTGTATAGACTCCTCAGAAGTACTCAGCTGAATGAACACCAGTAGCAGCAGATCTATACCCTTCTGTATTGTGAACTCTGACAACAAAATTATAAACTTCTAGAAAAGGCAGAGTGCACATAACTTTCAAAACCATGATATATCCAAATTATTGTCTTTTTCTATTAAATCACCTTTATCTATTGTTTTCATGATTTTTTAATCCATAAAAATGTCCTTTCTTATGCTAAATTTACATGAATAGTGATCACAATAATCCATGCTATTGTCTAAAAATCTCTGCAAAAATCCCTTCCCTCAACATCAAACTAAATCATGAAATAACAGAAAGTTGGTACCTGCCTTAAGCTTTATAACTTAGAATTCCCCTGCATACACACATTCCCATAAATAACCAACTAAAATGGATCAAAATAAGATGAATATAGTCATTTCTTCAAACTAACTGCCCTGTTTCTGTTAGAACAATCAAGATTTTCTAGTGATTGGGGGAAAAATCGATTTCTGGTAGTTGGTCAATGCTTGCTCATACAGATTTCTTACCTTTTGGAAAAAACAAGCAAAACTAGATGAATTAGAATGAAAATAAAATAGAATGGAGAATAATTTTTTTCACATGCCTGAGGATATAGAAAAAAGATAAAGTTAGAAATAGTTAATCATTTTTTGCTACATACTGATGGTGCAAATCATAATTCAAGAGGAGCTTGTTAAGTAGTGACAGCAAGAAAAGAATATCCCCCCCCTTTTTTTTTCAGGAATAAAGAATCAGGTAGGGGAACTTCTACTTGAGTAGCTCAATAGATAGGGAAAGGAATTATCCACTCACAATTGTCCTTATCAGTGAATAGCCACACTCAAGAGACTCAATAAGTATAAAATATCACAAATGGAAAGCTAGTGTAACCCCTTGGTTATTTGGTCCTATAGGGAGTCTAACTGAATATGTGAAAAGTTCAGAAACATGAGAGTTTTGTGCCTTAAATCAATAGGTCTTTGTAAAATTTTTCTCACCTGAAGAAAATCCTGTTTATTTCTATGTGGTCAAAGTTCCTAGTCCTACACTGGAAATTACACAGAGTAAGGAGAGGAAGGAACAGTCTTGAACTCTTATAGTAACTGAGGGAGGGTAGACATCAGTGGAATTTTACTCATTTTTATTCCATCAAGCATGGTAACAGGAGTGTACCTTTGTTTCTTACCAAGAGATTAGGAAGGGGCATTTGGGGAGGAATTTCATTAGTTTCCATCTTTGAGTTATAGGTTTCTTCTAATGCTTTTGGCAAGGTACCTTTAGAAACTGAAAAACCAGCACAGACCAGCTTATTGATTTGCTTATTCCACTCACAGAATGCCCCCTTAACCACAGTTATCGGGAATTGAAATATAGAATTCAAAATCAACATATTACAAATAATGTGGATAATGGGCAAATAGCAGGTACACCCCTCAGGCATAAGACAGCTTTTTTCCATAACTTCATATAATCCAAAGCTACTAATCACTGTGTGCAATCCCAAAATATTCAAAACACATTACATTTTTGTAATATACATGTTTTGCATACATATAATTGTATATGCATTTATACAATGCTATTTTAATTTACATTCTTAAGTCTGACTTTACTGCATGAAAAACTTTTAAACCTCAGAGTTCCGAATAGACTAAAATATACATGCAAAGGTTAACTCCACATGTTTGATGAGAATGAGCTATCATATATATTTCATTAAAATCTGCTATTTAAATTCTACCTTTTGGCACTTAAGCAGTATCAAAAGTATGTATGATGTGTGTATGAAAGAGAGATTGTATGTGAAGGGGCGTTAATTTGATTTCCTACTCTCAAAAAATTCTCAAACATTTTTCTGTTTATTAAAAGGAATACATAATTTAGCTTAATTAGGACCCTGACTCTATTTATGACAAACTGTGGAACTTCATTTTGAAATCCTTGACATATTTTTCATTGTATAACTCTTCTGCACAAACATCAATTCAAGCCACAATCCACTATCCGAGATACTGAAAGGATGGATAGCGACTGGATCATGGGATATGAAATGCAGAGTCATAGCTCAGCTTATATAGTAACTGTCATAGGAGAGCAGATATTAAATACTAATGTCTGTCTCCTTGATGTTTTGCAGACTAGGAGGTTTTCATAGTAATTAATAAATTTGTTGAAGTCATAAGCACTTATGAAGCCAGTTTCATTCCCAGCTTTATCAATAGTCTTACCTAAAATGGGGGCACTAACTGCTTCTCTCAAACAACTATGATTGTTCTGTCTTAATATCAGTTATCATTAATCAACCTGAGAATCAAAGATTATTTGAGTCCCCCACCCTTAGTTGTACCTAGTATCCAGTTAGAATGTCAGCTACTGGTGCTGGTGAAGATAAGTGTATATCCTTTACAAGAACATTGCACTAATACCCTGCCATGGTTTGAATGTGTCCCCCAGAGTTCAGATGTTGGAAATTTAATTCCTGGTGCAACAGTGTTGAGAGATGGCACCTTTAAGAGGCAGAGCTCTCATGAATGGATTAATACTATTAATGCAGGAGTGTGTGAGTGATCACCAGAGTGGGTTCCTGATGAAAAGATGGGTTTGGCACCCTTTATCTCTTATGTGCGTGAGCTCTCCTGCCCCTGTGCCTTCTGTTGTGGGATGACACAGCAAGAAGACACTTGCCAGATGCTGGACACCTGGATATTGGACTTCCCAGCCTCCAGACATGTGAAAAATAAATTTCCATTTTTTTATAAACTACTCAGTCTGTGGTATTCTGTTATAGCAACACAAAACAGAGTGAGACATATCTTTAGAAACATTTATTTATATAAGAACCATTTCTTTCTTACCAATATTATCAAATAGGATATTAGTGAACAATGCCCAAAGAATACTGCATTAATTTTAAAATGAAACAAAATTGAGTACAAATCTCATAGAAAATGAGGCAGAAGTGGGAAAAAATATGGTCCTTCCAATTTCTTTCCTAACTCATGCTATCCTTAAGAAAGTGGTGAGATTTTCATGAGGAAAAGGTTAAAGTTATTGCAGACATATATTTGTTCCAATGAAGGCAAGTGCAATCCCTTGGCAAAGCATATATTTTGAAACATATATATCTATAAGATTACTCACGAGCATATGACTTCGAGAATTTTAAGAGATGACTCAATCAATATATTCATTTGAAAACTGAGATCCAAAGTCTGTAGTCAAGATTTATGACCATTTTATTCCTTTATTTTCCTAAAATTTTCACCAGCCTTTCTACAGGCTGTTACATCCTGATGTCTGTGGGAGGTTTCCAACTCTGTTTTAAAGTTCTGAAGAGTGTTTACAGCATGTTATTTCTGTAGAACATCTATCTTTTGAAATCCTTCAAAACTCTTTAATCTGAACTCTGTGAGATGTACTCTACCCATACTGGTTGATTATTTTGTGTTCAATAAATCAATTTTATATAAATAAGATTGGAAATAATTATCAAGATTATAACCAATAATTTTGTGAGTTTTCCAGAACACATACAAAATAATCAAAGCAATGATATTTATTTTTCCCTAACCTGGTTCATGAAATCTATTCAGATTTATAGTACGTTTAATATAGAAAAGGCCTTTAGTTCTTGGTTTAACATTTTAATTTAATAATTTAAATAAGCATTTTCTTCAGATTGGTCATATTTTCTCATTTCAATATATTTATAATTCATTTGTTGTTAAACCATAAATCTAAATGTATCTCAGAATTGTAATGTGATAGAAAAATTTGAAGGAATCGCTTCAGAATTATTAATTAACCAGCATATTTATTGTGGACCTACTACGTGCAAGACAGTGTAACCCCACTATGAGATGCAAAAGTTATAGAAAAACCATGCCTACCCTAAAAAAGTTTTCTGTCCACCTAGTATGAAAGTATATGAGAATGAAAACTTAAGTAGAACTACTAGAGAACATGTGCTTCAAAATGAGTAGTGTGTCATTCAGAATGACTGAAGATAATTTTGTAAACTTTAATGTGGACATCTTGAGGAAAGGGGGTTAAACTGAGCTTGAGACTTTTAACTAGGCCTTATACAGTCTTGATACTCAAAATGTGATCCAGAGGAGCAGTGGCAAATGTATCACCTGGAAGCGGGTTAGAAACACAGAATCGCAAGCCCCAGCCCAGACCTACAAATCAGATTCTTCACTTTTGCCAAATCCCAGGATCATTCATACGCCCACTACATTTGAGAACAGTACAATTATGGAGGAAGTGGTACTTGATCTGGTCCTGAAAGGACAGAAAAGGTAAGATTAAAGTCATAGGCAGAATCCTGATAGCAAAGGTCCTTGAAAGTTCAACTGAATTCATTTTTGTGTTTGCGGTGATCAAATGTAAAATGTACTGAAGAAGAGAGAAGGGAACCAGGAAACCAATTAGGAAACCACAGCCTGAAGAAGTCACAGCACGTATTTTGGGAGTAGTCCATGCAAGTTTTTTTTTCATATAAAGAAAAGTAGCTAAGGTAACATTCTTGTATCCACTCAAAGGAGAAAGAAGCTAAACCAATGGGTCAGTGTCTGAGATTCACTGAGTTTTGTTATGATCATGCCACTGCACTCCAGGCAGGGTTACAGAGTAAACACCTGTCTCCTAAAAAAAAAAAAAAAAAAAAAAAAAAGCATGACTAGCCTGACTGTTCCTTCACTAGAGAACTATCCCATTCTTCTTGTTTCTTGAATAAGCATATCAGAACAGACTCCATATCCCACCTGCTGTGGGGAGAGTGTTGGGGTAGAGGAAGCCTACATTATCCTTCTCTGATTTACACCAAAAGGAACATGCCAGGAAGCCTCGTGGCCCTTGTGGGGAAACTGATTGGTCAGGTATTTCAAAATATGCAGGGGTTTTTTTGTCTGAGGACCAAAGTCCCAAGATTTGAGTATTATGGGAGGTAAGAGCCTCAACCCAAGACCCCAGAATTGGGGGTTTGTAGGGAGGGTAATCATACAGTATATCATCTAAACTAGGACACCACTGAGGGTGAAAGAGAATATATACTTAAAATTACTTGAGGATAAGAGTTGTAAACAGAGACCATCCTGAGCAAACCTGCGTTATCTTGTAAATTATATTGTGCTAGCATATGAGACTGGTATAAAATGCCCTAAAAACTCAGAATGTAAATACAATGAAATCCTTTTTGCTTTCCCCAATAATATCTTGAGCCCTAATTTCTTTATTTAGTAGGCAGTCACATTTCTTCTTGAGAACCCTCCCTGTATCTACTAAAACCTTCAGTATCCACACAACTCAACCTGTACATCCTATCAGGGAGAACACTGGATTCTTGTGCATTGCTTCTTGTTGCTATGTGGTTGAACCCATCTTCAATAGTGCCATTCAAGAATCAGTGCCAATCCACTACTGAAATAATAACTTCATAACCCAGATCCAGGCCACTGTGGTTCAGGATGGAAGCGGGAGCCCATTTCCACAGGGCTATAAACAAGGACAAGAGTGCCCCTTACTTGAGTTCCCAAGGCTGTAGCTCTTGACTCTCAGCTCTTGGAGGTCTGGATTGGTTCAATGTCAGCCACAGAGAGACCACTGTTCCTGGGTGGGCAGGAAGGTGTTGGGCAGTTTTTCATCTTCTATTCTCCAAACACAAAGTTGTTGCTCTTCTGACTCTCTGTCAAACAAAGATGGTTTTCCCCTGCTATGGAAGAAACCCAATATCTTTAGTGGAGAATGAATGTTCACAATACCTTTTGTGGATTCCAAGGAAAGTTTTTGGCACCTGTCTTGTGAGAGATTAAATAAACAAACAAACAAAATATAGTAAACTCTGATGGGATATTCTGCTATGTACAGATTAATAAAATTGAAATGTGCCTCCTATTTGCCAAGTGAGTATCATTATAATCTAACAAAGATCTAGAAAAAGATAGTAATATTGATGTTGGGTATAGAATGATGGAAATGATTAAATATCAACTAGAGCCATTTCCCAAGAAAAACTTTACTGAACCTAGAGACTGATTAGGCCTCCTGATAGACCAAAAAATAGGGGAAAAAAAAGAAAAATCAAGTGTGCAACAGTCTTGAGTTTAAGTGATGAGAATAAAACTGATGCCATGAGCAAGCGGGAGTTAAGTTAATGTAGCTGGTTTAGGATAAAAGATGATTAGTTCAATTTGAGAAATATTGGTTTTTAACTAACAGTAGCACATCTAAGTGAAAATATCTAATGGATAATTTGGATTTTTTTTTAAATTTAGGAGATTATAAGTTATAATACAGAGTTGGGAATCTTTCACTTCTTAGAGGATTGGTTGTAGCCTTGTGAATGAGCTTATCAAGGGGAAAGAGTGGGATGAAAAAGATGAGTCATCAAAGAGGTCAAGGAAAGTATGGTCAAAGAGATAGTAGTGTAGTGTGTGGCTTAGTAATGGAAATAAATGTCCATGTAACACAGAAATCTGAAAAAAGAGATAAGATGGAAAACCTGAAGAGAGAAATTCAACTGGATGGAAATCAAAGAATTAAACATCATGGAGAGATCAAAGGAGAAAAAGACTCTGAAAATAAACCCTTGGAATTTATACAAAGAAAAAAGGTACAAATATTTGAGTGCCAACTATATGCTAAGTGCTTTTACTTATATTAAATATTTTAAAAAGAACGAGGTTATCAGTAACCTTGGGAAGAGAATTTTGGCAGGAAAGGATGAGCAATACAAAGTGGTGCCTGGGGAACAGTAAGATCAAGCTAGAAATTGTTTTGTTTTACTCTCTTTTATCAAGAGAGAGCAAACTGCTTGTTTGAAGGCAAGCAGAAAGAAACATATTGGGAGAGAGATTGGGGGTATAATAGAAACTAAGTGATTGCAATGCTAGATATTGAAAAGTTGAAGTTTTAGCATTAATTAGCAATTTTGTGTTCTCCCTGAAAGAGTTAATTTTGTTTAATTACGCATGGAATGAGTCTATTTTTCTATATCAGCTCTCCTTGTCTCCCTGCCCTTTGCTTTTATGGCTTTGCATTTTTAAAAACAAAGTCTTTTCCATTCCATTATACCCTTGTGAACAGTTAATTAATTTTACAAAGTATGAATTTTGAGTAATCAGCCTAATTGTTGACCCAATCGTACATTTACAAATTACTTAAAAAAAAAAAAAAAGCAACCAGGGAATTTCAAATATTCCCTAAAAAAACAACTAGATGTTGTTCACATAATATTATAATAAAAATGTTTTAAAGTTTTATCTCACAGAAGTGATACTTCTATACACCCAAAATCATCTTGCCTCATAAGACATTGTCTAAAAATTATATAAATGTGTCTGTGAAGTGGAATAACAACCAAAAAGCAATTTCCTCATTTCTTACATTGCTAAGCTCTTCAAAATACCAAGTATTATAAGGCAATATTCTAAACTGGCAGTTTATTTCCTGTATTCAGAGTAAAATATTGCCTTATCTCAACCAAAAGACAAATACCCTGTTGTCCTCTTCATTCCTCTAAGCCCTAGCAGACCAATTCTCTAGGATTGAGATCCAGTCTCAGCTGCATCAGCTGCTTTCTTGACATCTCTTGGCTAACCTCCCATGCCTAAATATCCCTTGGGCAAGATAAAATTTCACTGTTATAGGATATCGTTTTCTCTCACAATTAAATCCTATCCTAGACATACAGACACAAAAGCAACTTCATCTTTGCCCAACAGTGAGACGCTTTTGGGTGATGATAACTAAGTAGAGTTATTTCCTCAGAAACAAGAAGCAGGGACCATCAAACGAATCACACATGGTTATTTCCCTATTGCACTCTGAAAGGAGGCAAGTGGCCAGCAAGGGAAAGAAGCAACAGAGCTTGATTTCTTTGTCATATAAAATATAAAGAAGAGCAAAATTTAGTCAAGAACAATAAAAAGGACTAGTCTTGGTCGAGCAATAGAAGTAGTACTAAGAATACTTGAAAATAATAGAATTATTGAGCCAGCGTCAATAAATATTTCTTAAATTAAAATTCAAACTGACGTTTCTGACTCGAAAAAGGTAAAGATACAAATAATAATTGCAAAGTATTTCAAAAGAAATGCCCTATAGCTATTTCACAAGCTTATTGAAAGAATCTTGTGAGCTACTGATGTATACGAATCTACTTTGAAAATTCTGTAGTGCTATATGTTATTCTTAGCATTAGAAAATTCAAGATGTTATTATTAAACAGCTGTTACTATTAGCCACAGTTTATCACAGGCCAGCTATGAAATCTATTCTAAATAAATGTTAAAATGTTTGGAGGTAATTACATTGATATCCATAAGGTTTACTTGTAATATAAATTACGGAAATCTGCTTCTTATTGCTATAGAATAAGCAGATGTGAATTGTAGTATATTATTTAGAAACTGGTAAATCTTAAAATTTTCTAGGAATATAAATCTCAAAGATAATTTTTTCCTCCTGTCATTACAAAATTATTCACCATATGTTATGCAAAATTCTAAAAAAACCTTTGTTATAATCTCCCTATTGTGTCTCTCCTGAAGTATTAATGTCAAATAATTACAAGGTTCTTTTGTACTCTAGTAACACAAATTATAGGCAAGGACTTCAAAATAGTCTAAAGAAGTACTTCTCAAATATAATGCGCATACAAATCAGCTGAGGATCTTGTCAAAATGGGGATTATGATGCAGTAGGTCTCGGGTGAGGCCAGAGGGCCTGAGATTCTGCATTTCTAATAGCTCTCAGGTGATGTCAATGCTGCTGTTCCAAGGCCACATATTGAGTAGCAAGAGGCCAAAAAGAATTATCAAGGTTGTGTATAGAATTCTTCAGAGAAAAAGAACCAACAGAGTCTATATATAAAGAATAGCTCCTGTGATTATGGAAGCTGAGAAGTCCCAAGATCTGTAGCCAGCAAACTGGAGATCCAGGAGAGCTGATAGTGTAGTGCCAGTCCAAAGGCTGACAGGCTGGAGACGCAAGAAGAGAATGTTTCAATTCAAGTTCAAAGGCAGGAAAAGGCCAGTGTTCTAGCTCAAGCAGCCAGGCAGGAGGAGATTCTTTTTACTCAAGGCAGGGTCAGCCTTTTTGTCCTATTCAGGCTTTCAAGTGATTAGATGAGGACCATGCATTGGCGAAGACAATCTGCTTTATTCAGTCTACCAATTCAAATGTTTATTTCATTCAAAAACACCCTCACAGAATAGTGTTTGACCAAATATCTGGGAACCCCGCAACCCAGTCAAGTTAACATATAAAAATAACTATCACAAGTGCTATTGCTACTGTAACACATATGTTCTTTATTGCAGCCAAGTATTAATGATCTAATTAAAATAATTTCAAAGAATTTCTTTCAAATCCCTAATTTATTATGAATCTGACCTATAAGTTAAGGAAACAAATAGTGTTGATTAATAGGCTAACATGGCCCTATATTGCATGTCTTTATCAAAGCTGTTGAGAATTGTTATTAGAAATAAAAACTTAAGTCATCCAAGATGTAAGTTTAATAGGAGAAAGATGATCATAAAATGTATGTAAAAATTAAAACATTTTCTAATGTAAAACTTCTTAGAGTCTTTAATATGCTAATTATTTGCATCTCTATATGTTAATATATATAGCTATATAACTTTCTATATATTACAAGAGGGAAACGTATATTTCATTGAATCTAAAATACCAAATAATGTTAAGACAGATCATTTTGGGTATAATCTTTTATTAGTCACTCATAATTTTTTAAATATTCACTTACTGAGCTCTTATAAACTTATAGAGTTTAACTGTATATCATCCACATGCATATATAAAAAGAAAAATATAAGTAAAGGTACTGACTCTTCTAAATCACTTTTCAACTGAGATTCACTGTCATTTTTCTATACAATATTTTTCTCAGCTCCATCAAGACCACAGATGACACAATATTCTTAAGGGTGTTTCACTACTGTCTCTAAAATATTTTCTGAAGCCACTTACACTTCATTCCAGAAGTTTTGATGTTGATACTTTCTTGATTAAAAGATGTTGAAGAAATTTCCAGAGCATAGTCAAGGACTCAAATGGTGTGTAAACTGACTGAAATGTCTAGAACTTGCTATTTTTCAGTCATGATATCAGGAATAATAACTATGTTTGTCCATATGTAGGCAAGGACAGTTACATCACACCTGCTACTTGGCCAACAGCATTTCTAAGATTAATCTTAAATTCAAAGATGTTAAAATTAAAAAACACACACTTCATCTTAGCATTAATGGACATACAGTCTGCTCCATACTTAGCCAAAAAAGAACCCCTCACTTTTTAAAGAACTATCTCAAGGGACTAATATTTAATGAATCTTATTTTTGGAAAATGCTCTTTTAAATGTATTCCTTTTCCTTGCCACATTACTGTTAGGCATAAGTTGATTTAAATGATTTTTTCCTTCATATATAATAACCCTTCTGAATTAGACATGTCTATTTCTTCTCCCATCTTCTTCCCTAGTATTTAAAACACCATGTATTATATTTTATTAATAGATGTTCAACAAAATTTCTGAGATGAAGGTCCAGAACTGAGCCTTATAGAAATTTTCATAGCCTACTTCCAAAACAAGTTTAATTCTCATGTTCTGTATTACGATTAGATTTTCTTTCTAGAAATGTCTATCAAAGAATTTCTTGCTTTTAAATCACATATAAATATCCACTTTTCCTGACATACTTCAGTGATCATTACCATAACCCTATTCTAGGCTGCTGGTGTTTGCAGACATTTCATAGTGGATCAGGATGAGAAAATCTAAGTTCTAATCATAGCCCTGCCATTTATTCTCTATGCACATTTGCTCCTCTGAGCTTCAGTTTTCTTCTAAGTCAAATGAAAATAACACTTGCCCCACTAGCTTCATGAGGCTATTGTAATCATTAGGAAAAAAATACCAAAATCACTTTAAAGGCTACATAGTGCTATCTCTGCTATACTATACACATGACTTTCAAATTCCAACTCTCCCTTTGGCTTCAGTGTTGCAATTCATCTGACATAAACTATAAGCTCCCCAGAGAAATTTCATAAATACTTCCAGAGTATCCTTGCCACTGAAAAAGATCATTAAACAACAATAGCCATGAAATTTCTGAGAATTATTTTATTCAAGATAATAACCATAAAAGTATAAAAGTGAGTCCCCTGTGGCTAAGTAAATCCATTCATTATGAACTTCCTACAATATTAATTAAAAATCAAAGGTTTGCTTTTGTTTACACTAAAGAAATATAAGAATAATAATAATGAAAGCCTCTGTGTTACTATTAAAAAATTCATAAAGTATAAAATTTTTTGACCAACATTATCTCATTGAAACTCTATAAAGCCCTGGCAGTATTAGTATCACCGTGTTTTACAGATGAGAAAACTAAAGCTTCAAGAAGTTTACTGCACAGGAAAAATTGTCTTGCTCACAAATTCATGGCAGAGCTAAGATTTTAATCTCAACAGTGCTTGGCTTTCTCATCCATTAGGATTTCTCAACCTCAGCACTATTCACATTGTAGACTGGATAATTCTTTGTTTGGGGGGACATCCCTCTGCACTGTGGGATGTTTAACAGCATCTCTGGGCTCTACCCACTAGATGCCAATAGCACCCCTCCCTAAATTGTGGCAACAAAAATGTCTCTGGACATTGAGAAATGTCTCTTGAGGGATAAAATTGCCCTCACTTGAGAACCTGTCATAAATCATGCTAGTGCCTATATGATTTTTCAAACAATTTTTACATGCCTAATCATTTCATTTAGGGTCAGATAATAATGATTACTTAGAATCAGAATGTATTCATTTCCTGTGGCTGCTGTAAAAAATTACCACGAACTTGGTGGCCTACAACAAGAGATTTAGTCTCTCAACAGTTTTGGAGGCCACAGCCTGAAATCAAATTACTGGCAGGGCCATATTCCCTCTGAAGGCTCCCGGGGAGACTCCTTCTTTGCCTCTCCCTGCTTCAGGTGGCTCCAGGTGCTCCTTGACTTGTGGCTGCATAACGCCAATCTCTGCCTCCATCTTTACATGGCCTTCTCTTCTATGTCCTCTCCCCTTCTATCTCTCATAAGGATGCTTGTCATTGGATTCAGCGCCCACCAAACAATCCAGGATGATCTTATCTAACAAATAAGGTCCCATTTACAGGTTTGTGGTGGGGGTATCTTTTGGGGAGGCCACCATTCAACTTACCACACAGATCACACTTTTTTCCTAAGAATTCAAAATACTTCCTGGATAATCTATCATCTCTTTAAATGCATAAACGCTGAAGAAAATAGGGAGAAACAAGTTAGAAAATGAGGCACAAAGAGATCAGGGGCAAATTAGCTAAGAACAATGAGTTATAGAGTTACTAAAATAATCTTCTAGTCCATGTCCAGGGCCTTCCCCATTGGGTCTGTCACAGGATAGTTGAAAGAACCACTTGAATTTCCTCCTGCTTTATGAACTATAAAATTTACAGTGAGTTCTGGTGGGAAATTGAAAAGCAAAACAGAACATAGCTGGATTTTCAAACACTTGTGTTGATTTTTTTAAAAATCAGCTGTAGGCTTCTAAAATCAACAAGATTTTCTAGAACCTAGTGAAAGAAAACAAACATGGAACTCCATAAGGCCATTTAATAAAGTTGTCTCCCAGTAAGTATCCCTTAAAATTCATCCCTGCGTGTGTTGCATGTTAATTAAAAAAAAAAAAATCTGTGGTCATAGAGCCATGAACAGAAATACAGAGCATTAGCTTTCATAATGCACAATATTAATCACACTATCACTTATTGAGACTGATTCCGCAAAAAACTATGAGATCATGCTAACTTAACAGAGGCTGGTCACAGAGTAATGGTCTGCTGATTTCCCCTCAAATATTGCCTTTATTTCTTTTTTGATACTTCTGCATTTTTATCCTAAGTGATGTTGACATTTTAACCAGAGTATCCAGTAAGTTATGAATCACCAGCAGACACCAAATGACTCAGTTATAGAATTACAACCATGATTTGTATAAAAAGCCTTTTTAAATATGATATATAATAACTGAACAATCCCCTTCTTGATTTCTCTTTTAGTCATAGTCCGTCTTCTAAAGGTTAGCATGAAGATGTCCAGGCATTTACTCATTTTCTTATTTCCATAAGCTGTATTCTTCAAATTATATCCTTATTATATCCTTTGTTGCATTTCCTGTATCTTACTTTAACATTTTTTATTTAGTAAAATAAATGGTTAATTTTTTTTTTTGTACAGCAAAAAGAAGTCGAGGATACAAACAGTAAGTTTCCTACAATTGCCAGGTCTCTGTCCCAGTCCTGAGAGACAATCTGTGTTAAGAGCTTTAGGTGTATCTTTTCAGAAATTTTTCATGTATACTTAAGTCTTCCTTTAAAGAAAGCGCCTTTTTACCAAAGCTCAAATCATTCTTACTTAATCATAGAGTTCTTAACGTTTGTGCTTTAGGCCGTGGTCTCTGACAAGGTTAACCCTAACTTCTCCCAAATCTTCTGAGTAGGTTTGATCAAGTCTTTAGATTCAGTAGGCATCACCTCAGAACTTATATTGTATTTATTTATAATATTTATATATACTTTAAAAATATATTGTTAATGAATAATCCTCAGCAAACTTAACTCTTAATGTTCTAACATAATCAACTCACTCAAAAATTTTATAAGTGCCTTTTGAATTTTATTCTCAGAGCAAAATAATGTACCTTCTTAAAATCAAATTTCAAATGACAAATCTCTTACCTCAAGAGTAAAATATCCCCAGGTTTCTCTATTATATATGCCCAGGGACTTCTAAACCCTTAACTTTACTTTGATGTTTTTTTAAGGAGAAGGTTGTTAATGAGCTTATCTATTAAAGAAAAAAAATCTAGAGATACTCATAAGCCAGATTCAGATTTACACTAGATCCTAATATAATCACGTATTACAACTTTAGAAGCTCGCACAAGGCCTGAAAGACATTAGGCAAGATTTAAAGCAGTGCAAGCTTAGTTCTGATAATATCATGATATCAAACAGTATCTTGAGTATCATGAATGGCATTAGAACTATTCTTTGGCTACAGCACTTCATGCCTTCAGCTACAGACCTATCACAAAAAGGAGTATGACAAGGCCTAATAAATGTTTTATTATCTTACCCACGTGTCTGAATACTAAGGTTGTTGTGCACCCACGAGTATCCCGCAGAGATGGGCAAGGGGGTTGGGTATGGTTAGAAGATGCCTGATTTCCATTCCCTCCCTACACACACACACACACACACACACACACACACACACACCACATTTTCAGTCAGGCCCGTAAGGAAGCCAACACCAAGACAGAATGATACATGCAAGAAATGTATCAGGGATCCACCTTGTATGAGAAGATGGGGAGAAGATGGGGAGAAGATGGGAAGAAGCTGGGAGAACAGTCAAACTTTGATTCAGTTCTGCCTGAGTAAAAGAGACAGAAGAGAGAGAAGGAAGGGCGGAAAGTTAGACGTAGGTGTCTACTCTGTAATACATACATACAAAGGAACACTTGGCAAGGCCTTGGGGTTGGAGGTGAGAGGAGGGGAGTATCCTTAAGCCTCCAGGAGGAATCCCTCATCTCCCAGGGACAGGCCTCATTTAGTATCCCAGCTGTGCCCAGTCATTGGCAGGAGCAGCCTGTGGGAAATGTGGCCTCAGCACAAACTTGGTGATGAATTTCAGAGCCTGGCATCTGGGGTCCTCAGACAATGACGCTCCCTGCAGTTGATGATCCAAGAAGCTTATCCTGGCCAACACACACACCTTCTTAGATGAGACCCACTACTCCACATATGTCTTAAGCTGATCTCTAGAGCCATATATGTATAAAATTGAATATATTAGTTTCCGGAGTTTCAACATGATGCCCCAACTCCAAGAGTGCCGTCAACAGATTTCCCTTGGTCAACAAAGCAATTGAAAAGCTGATCCACACAAAAAAGGGAAAGATCACTATGCTCCCTGCTTATGCCTTCTAGAAGCTTTAATTTGTCATGCTGAGTGGGTCTTTAATTGGTGGACATATTTTTATTGAGGTAAACTTTACATCCAGTAAAATGCACTGATCTTAAGTGTCATATTTGGTAAGTTTTGATATTCACTCATGTAACCACCACCTCACTCAGGAGTCAGACCACCGCAGAAAGTTTCCTCAGACCCTCTTCTAATCAGGTCTAACCTTCCTGTAAACAACTACCGTTCTGATTTCTATCAGCAGAGATTAGTTTTTCTTGTTCTTGAAGTTCATATAAATAATATCCTACAGTACTTTTTTGTGTCTGGCTTTTTTTATTTTTGAGGTTCATCCATGTTGTTGCAAATGCAATATTTTATTATTATTATTACTGTTATTATTATTGCTGGGTAGTATTGCATTGTATGGATATACCACAATTTGTTTATCCAGTCACCTATTGATAGATAAATTTGGGCTTTTTCCAGTTTGGGGTCATTGGGATTAAAGCCGCTCTGAACATTCACGTGGAAGTTTTTGTTGTGGACACACATTTTCATTTTCTTGGGTCAATCTGGGTCATGAGGTAGGTATATATTTACTTTGTAAGAAAAGAATTTTCCAATGTTTGTGTCATTTTATACTCCGTAATTGGCGGAATTTTAAGAAGTATCAGATGATATTTTAGGCCTTCTCTCAAATCACACCACTCAGTCAATTCCAGCTAAATAAAAGATTAACCCCGACAGGACTAAGAGAAAGAAATAATTCATATATTCCTTTCCTCCGGCCAAAGCATACAGATGCTCTAACACCCCATTCTACTGATAGAAAAACAGGGAAATATTTAAAATTGTCCAGAGTCAAACAGCCGTTAAGTGCAATTGGGATTCAAACTCAGCTCCATTTCCTCTACAGCAAAACCAATGATCTTTCCCCTAAAGCAACTTCCAAAGCACAGCACTGAAGTAATCCCAGCTTTAGCCATCGGACAGGGGACAGGAGAAACAGAAGAGACATAATGGCAATCTATTGCCAAACTGAGGGTGAGAGACCAGCTTTCCCTTAGAGATCCTGCCCAGGTCTATTCTTTAGGCCATATCCTGATTTAGAAACATAATGATTTTGTTAACCAGATGCTTCTTAGTTACCTATCTGGGAAACCTGGAAGGAGCTTTCTGTCTACCTTGTTTGTTTCTCCCACCTCCCCAGTTGGACCTCAAGATATTGATATTGTTATCATTACTGCTATTGCATTAGTTGTGTAGGACCACACAGCTCAAAATGTCTTTGACATCCCTTAGTTATTGGCTTCTGGAAAACAGATACTATTACTGTCTTACTTTAATATCCTCACTGCTAAGCATCCTGCAGACTAAAGGCTAGGCAGACAGTGGATGGTGAGTAAATGAAAAGATGAATCCCAACCAAGTCTCCTGGCTTTAAGTTGAGGTATTTTCATTAGGCAATATATACTACAACTTTATTTTCCTCATTTTTAAAACCAGGAGGCTGGACACGGTGACCTCTAAGATTTTGTTCAATTTAAAAAGTCTAGGATTCCAAGTTTCTGCAGTCATTAGAAGCCTTTAAAAGAAAAGAATATGATTTTTCTCTGACAGCACCTTATATTACCAAAAAGAGAGATCTGAGTCCTTGTATGCAGTAGGGAACCTATGGTTACTAAGGAGTAAAAGGTCCCCCGGGATAAAGTCTGTCAAGAAACTAAGAGCTAATGCAAAGGTGACTTCGAACTCATTCCCCTTCTCAAACAGCAGAGGCTTGAAAATCAGATTTCCTCTCTTAGTAGGGTAACATAAGTTCTGAAAAGTCAATTCCATGAAAAATATAAGCACCTTATTTGTATATATGATAATAGCACTCTAGGAAAACAGAATATAGAAATATAAATTAGTTTATGAAACAAGGAATAAAAAACTATGTACCACATATAAATCAATGCTCAAAAAATAAGTAAAGAAACATCAATCATCTCTTGGTCATGCATACAACTCCAGACAGGCCCTAATAGAGTCAGGTTCTTCTCTTTGGTTCTTTGTTAATCTCATTGGTGTTGTGTTCCTAAGCATTGTCACCTGCCGTATATCAGATTACTTATAAGACCTTAGTTTTGCCAGGTTGCTGTCCCTGATATCAGAAAAGGGTCCTTTTTGAAGGCAGAAACTCTCAAAGAAACGAAGCCTTCTACTTTCTCTTTTGAAGTAGAAATCATGCCAATCCTGAGATTCCAATCCCTGTTTATATTCCAGACATTGAGGCAACTGATGAATTCAAAGTCCCTTTCTTTGTATGTAAAGTATCAAGAAAATTCATTATTCAATCCCTTTCTCTATTGCACATGTACAGATTTAAAAAAAAATTTTAATCTATGGGTATAGATCACTCTGAACAGTAAGCTTCTCTTATATGTCATTTTACATAACTTAATGGAAAATGCAGTTTTCAATCCACTGGGAATAAGATATTACCATCTTCAAAGTGTTTTCTGAGACACAACACTCAGTCTCCCATCAAGCTGAATGATCTTATCCAAGATGATAATAAAAAGTCCTCAAAGGTCCTTCAGGTAAGCAATTAATAATACCTTTAGAATAGGCTGATTTATCTCTGTTTTGGGAAAGGTTTCAGTATGTGCAAATTGTGCATTCAGTGTGCAATTCAGAATCCTGTTGTTTCTGAAAAGAGAATACTCTTACTCCTGTGGAGAGTAAAACTGACCCCATTTTTATGTCTTGTATAGCTCCTATTGGGGTACTTTAATGTGTTTCACTGTATGTAATAACGGGAAATACTGTAATTAATTTTCTGACAAGTGTTAACTTGAATTGAGAAAATAAGCCAAAGACAAATTATATCATTCTAAATGGACCCTCCACCTGCAATTCCCTTCTTAATTACGTCAATGACTTTTCATTATTTGGGGAAAAAACAAGCCTGTGCCTCCACCCCTGGTACTGCGTGATCTCTCAAGTCCCTTCCTCCCCAGGGCCTCCTGCTCTTCCCTCCCCAGTTCTCTGTGATCCACCATACCCCATACCTGCCTTCTCTGATTTTTCCCACAGCCCTTGCTTCCCTCTACCATAGGAACTTCTAATATGCTGAAAATCTATCCCCACCTCTTACCCCTAGATGTACACTACCTTTTAATTGGCTAAGGATACTCTACTCTTCCTTCAGATTTCAGCTCCATGATCAAGTTCTTCAGGAAAGCTCTTATCTCAGTTACCAGGTCTCATTTTATCATGTATTTCTCCTTCATTATACTTATCAAAGTAGTAACTTTATTTGTGTGATTCTTTGACAAATACCATCTTCCCCATTCCATGAGGCAAAAACCGTCATCTCCTGGCACATAGTGTTCAATACATATAGCTATAAAAGAAACTGAAAGTTTTAACATTGAATCTACATAAAGAACATAAACTGTAGTGAGGAAGACCCTCAGCCAGGAAAATCACAACATATAGAGAAATGCTTCTTTCCAGTAAAGACATTGAAGGAGAACACTAGTGGAGTTCAAAGGGAAATAAAATTGATACTGGCTTTAAAGAAGAAAATTGATACAATTTTGTTGAGGAGTGAAGGAGTCATGTAAAAGCTGATGTGGTGATTCTGTATCAAGATCCCTGGTGTTTTTCTGGGTCATTTGTTTGAAAATGACTCATTCTTCCTTTCAAGAAACAAAAGCTCAATCTCACATTCAAAAATGTCTGCAGTACAGGACCAATAAATATCCTGTTTATATAACCCAAGCCTGGAAGGAATAACTTAACTGAGCTAAGCTGTTTTACTCAAGTAGGCATAATAACCTAGAAGGACTGATAATACGTGAAAACCCAAAATTTATGACAAAAACTGGGATTACTAATTTTTACTTTGCTTTTCACAGAAATCTTCTTTCTGGATTGATACTCTTCATTTTCTATATAAGTGCTGAGTATCTATAAAATGGGTATCTCAGAATAAAAGTTAGCAAAGTTAGAGCAACTGACTCAGAAGCAACCATTCAAGATGCTGCACTGAAACCAAAAGGAGTCCTAATAATGGTGTGCGGAGCTCAGGTGGCTTACTTCAGCCATTGCCCGTGGAGGGAAGCAGGAAGTCTTTCTCCCTCATGTACCCAACCACTATGCCTAGTACATATGGCACTTGTTTTCTGTTTATTGAGTGGACAAATGAATTAATGAATAAATGATGAACTTGATAGTATCATAGCACATATTCATAATGCACAGTGTACCCAAATGAAATGCCTTATTATGCCAGTTGGCTATAAGGTGAGCTATTTAACCAGACATTATCTACTTGGGGCATCAGAATCTCACCTCAAGGAATTTCCATTTCCAGTAGAATGATTTAATCATTTAATGAAACCTGGATGGGGTCTTTAACTTGGAACGCTTTAGGGAATACAAAAGATCATGGGTCTCCTGACCCATGTTGCCCTGTTCTGAGATGTCACTTCTTTGCATCAAGGATATCTTTTTTAATCTGCATTTATGGACTTGCTGAATGTTGACTTTACATATAAGTATTTATTCATTTTTATTCCTAAAAAAATTTCCTACAACGATTGTGCTTTGTAAAATGCTTGCCAATTAGTTATTAACCAGGAATGGCTTTTCTCTAAACCTGACAACTTCCGCTGTGAGTCTGCCTGATGTGTTTTCCTGGCCTGCAGTGAGTAGAGGGAAGAACCATCTTCTTAGGGAGAAAAAAGGGACCTAAATATGGAGTTTATCCCCCTTTGAGTAAAAAAACCCCTTAAAAATCCACCAAGTTGCAACACAAAGTATTTCTTCTTAATCCTTTTATCCCCTCATCTTACGAAAAGGTACTAATATTTACATGTTTGTTTATTTGCTTTAATCTGGGGCATCTGAGAACTTCCACTCCTAAAGCATGATTCTTCTTTCCCCGATGTACTACTTTCCTGATAAAGAATAAAGAATGGCTTCAAAGGAATCTGTGTTTCCTGGATAAATTGCTGTAACATCTTGAAAAGCTTTACTTGCATTCATGTATATTCAGCTCAGAAGAGTGATTAACCCAAACCTTTGCACTTTTTTTCCAACCAGAGAAATGGGAAAAGAACTGCACTTTAATTTTATTTCAATGATAAGAAAATTAAAGTTATTTTTTATTAAAAACCTTAATATATGGTCCGAAAATCTCAACAAGTTTTTTCAACATCTGAAATGACTTTAATGGATTTTCTCTAGTATGCCATTAATACAAATCCATTTTGTTTTATTGAGGTCAAACTACATTCCCTTGTCTTGTTCCTTAGGAGGAGGAAATTAGGTAAAAAATTAGCTCACTGTGGTTGTACTTTCTTTATATTGCTGCATAAAGGAGAGAGCCAACTGAAGGGCAATCTGGTAACTTGCAAAGATCAAGCACTTTATATTAAGCCAGAGGTCTTGTGACGTAAGTGGAAAAATAAAGTGCAAAAGACAATCTATAAATAAAAGAATCAAAAGAACCATAGAAGGTAGAGGTTATTGACTTTTGGAAACTTTTCTAAAAAATTGTGTATGTTTTATGTATAAATGCATTCATTATTAAGCTACACAGAAAGTAAACTTACATAAGTAAATGACAACATAAGTTATCACATATAAATAAACATCACACATATATGGTAGATGTTGGAGGTTAGCATTTCTAAGTTCCATTCTATCTTACAGTTGGAGGAGCCAGAGAGCTTAACAGTAAATACTTAAACTCCCTTGTACCTAAGATTTTTAATGCAAATTAGGTTAGCCAATTGGATGCACCTATGTGAAATTTAGGAGGCAAAAGCAAGGCAAAAGAATTGTCCTGTTCTTTTTTGGTTCTTTCTGTTGGTATGCAAGGCCATTGAAATAGGAGCTTCTATTGTTAACGTTCTGTAGTGATCCAGGGTTTGTTTGTCAGCTGTCTAGGTGTTAAGAGATGGTTGTGTCAGCTTCTTACTTCTGACTTTCTGATCTTTGGATCACAGCTATGGGTGATTCCAGATTCTCCAGATTCCTGGACGATGAGAGGAAGTAGTCTGCTTCAGCTGCTTTATTGCAGATCTGCTTTATTATAGATCATTAATCTTGACATCACAATTATAGGATATATTCTTGAACTCATGGCACCACTTATGGTATTAGAGGTGGTAAGTCCCTGAACTAAAAATTAAGAACTCTTCTGAAAGTCATTCCTAGAGGTCCATCTTGGAAACCACTTCTTTTCTTATAAATTATAAACATCAAATTTCATGTACTATATCCCTCTCTAATTAAAAAGCATGAAGTAATTTTGCTTCTTGCACTGAACATTGACTGATACAATATATTACATGGACTGCCACACCAGAAAATAAAATTTTTCCCTGGGACCCCAGTGTTTTATTAAAACAAAATGATCCTTTCTAATTTGTTATTTTTTATTGTTTTCTGTGCATGAAAGTTATATGCAATGCAATCCACATTTTTAGAATTGTCAATATTAACTGTAACAATAAGAACATCAACAAGTAAGATTTTCACAAGCCAACTGCAGGGTTTTGCTTCACCAGGCCCTGGGCTCAAAACTTGTGTGAGATAAATACAATTCACATGGCAGTCAATGCATTAATGTATAATTTTTCAGTATATTAAACTGTGCTTTGTGTAGTCCATTTGCCTGTATCTGTGCTGGATCTTTCAGGTGAGTCCTTATAGGTCATAGCACCTAGTATATACAACTTTCAAAGAGTCTCCTCATATTTTCCCTCAGGATAACTTAGTCCCCTCCAAAGCTTCTACAACCAACATTTTGTCACCATCCAGGTTACTCTAGGGACATGTTTGTCAAAGGTCTATCCTTTCCCAATCTAATTTCAGTTTAGTCTCTCATACTTTTTGCTACATTCCTATGTACACTCCTTCTCTACCTCAACCCTGATACCACTTTTATGCTCAAGATATGTAGTGATATGTATTTTCTGCAACTTTGATGAGGCTATATTTTCTCTCTTTCATCTTGGCAGATATAAATTTTACAGTAAGTCCCCCTGCTTTAGGTTTATGGAAAAAGAATGACAATACAACAAAGTAGCTCAAAGTCATTCAATATGACCTCCAGTTCTCTTTGTGGGAGAAATTAACCAATCAAAAAAGTGAACCAATGATTCAGATTTAGATCCAGGGAAAACTTAAAAAAGCAACAACAAAAAAAAAAACAAAGTCTGCATTTCCTGTTGCTTTTCTATTCTCTACTTGGAATGTCACCAGGGATTTTTCTATTCCCCTATCCCTCCCTTCTACTCCTAACAAGACTCACAGAGACAGAGCCTGTCAACATTGGGAGCTAAGACTCCCATGAAAGACTACAGAAAAGCCCTTACCACCTCAGGCCCCCATGCTATCGCCATAGAGTTCTAAGACTGGCATGCTACCTCCACAGCAAAGTAAGAATAGCATTTTTAAGGAGCAGTGGTGGAACACAAATATGTTATGGCTTCCCCAAATCTTTGTAAAAGACATCTATATTTTCTTGTGGGAAAATATTTCTTTCTCTAGGGAAATGCCTCTCACCCCTGCTACCTTGTTAGAGGTATCACTGATGATATTCCACCATATCCTACCCACAAGGAGGTCGTTGATTCAAGTCAAGCCCATCACCCTCTTTCCCCTAGGTGTTCAAAAGTGAATGGAGACCCAAAGGGACTCAAGACGTTGAAATTGAGTACCCACTGTGAGTGCTCTCCAAGATCTCCTGAAGCCAGATTCACATTGGGAAGGGATAGAAAATTGGGCTGGAATGGGCAAAGAAGCCAGACTGGTAAACCCAGATTATTCTCTTAGAATGCTAGGAAGAGAGAAGAATAGACATTACTAGATGCTCCCTCCCCCGTATTTCTTCTCCTTTCTCATAACATTAACATTTGCAATTTTAAACTGGACACATCAATGCACAAAATAAAGAATGCATTTCCTAGGCTTTCTTAATAGCTAGATGTGGCCATGTGATCAAGTTCTGGCCAACGGGAAGTGAGGCAAATTCATATGTGCAAGTTAGGGGATCGTGCTCTTAAAGGGAAGACGCATGCCCTCTCCTTGCCTTCTTCCCCTTCTACTGAGGATGTTATGGTAAGGCAATTTGGACCATGAAGATGAGAGCAGATCTGTGAGTATGGAACCAACCAGATTGAAGATTCAGGGATTCCAACTCTGTGGAGCTTCCACACATGTCCTGGACTGCTTATACTTGTACTGTTACACAAAAATAAATAACAGCTTTTATCTAGCTTAAGCCAATGTACAGTGGCCACCTGTCATAGCAAGTGAGTCAATAACCTAAGTGTATCAAGAGGAAGTCACAGTTACATCTATGCTCTAGGACAGGGGTCAGCAAACTATGGCCTGCAAGCCAAAGTTGGCCTACTTTCTGTTTCTGTGTGGCCCATGAGCAAGATGTTTTTCACTTCTTTATATTGTTGGAAATAAAACAAAGGAAGAATAATATTTTATGATATTTGAAAATTATGTGACATTCAGTGCCCATAAGAAATGTTTTATTGGAACACAGCCATGCTCATTTGTTTATATATTGTCTGCAGCTGCTTGTACAATACAACAGCTTAGCTGAATAGTTGCAACATAGATCATATGGCCCACAAATCTAAAACATTTACTATCTGGCCCTTTACAAAAAGAGTTTGCCAACCCCTGCTATTATTTCAGTGGATGCAACAAACTTACTAAGGATAAAGAGACTAGAGTCAAATAAGAGCTAATCAGAGGGCTACTCAGCAATCTAGGTAAAAAAAGATAGAAGGGAGCTATCCAAATTAGTAGCAGTAGGAGAAACAAAGGAGCATGTATTAAAGAACTATTTAGATACCAGAATTAACACAATTGAGAAATTTAATTTCAACAAAAGCATTGAAGTCATAGTGGAATATGAAAATGGTCCTTTTCCCAAAAGGACCATTACACATACCAAAATTCTATATGTATGACAAACTACTACAAACCTCTGCCCCATTTAAAGTTGACACTATAACATCAAACCTCATATGAGCCTACCGGGGAAGCTCAAATCCATTATTTTTAGACTCTCTGAGTTTTACCAGCATTTATTTTCACCCATCATATTTAAGGCCAAACTTGATCCTCAGCAGAAATTCCCCTTGCCTTAAGTTATAACACTTCTAGAACGTGTTCTCCCACCTTCTCTCACACATAAGCAGCAAAACAGCCACCATGTCATCTTCAAATGGTTTTGTTGGGCCTTATTTATGTCAGACTTCAAAAAAATATATATTGTTCTCCATTTCAAATGTATACTCATTGTCATAAATACTTGATATTTGTAGAAAACTGGAACTGACAAATGTTAACATGTACCATCATGTAGGTACATTCTATACTTCTATAAATAATAGCTAAGTCATTACATAGATATTGATATATTTTTTATTAAATTTTTAATTATTGTGGGTATATATTTGTATACCTTTATAGGGTACATGTGATGTTTTGATACAGGCATACAGTGTGAATTAATCAAATCAGGATAATTGGGGTATCCACTACTTCGGGCATTTATCATTTCTTTGTGTTATATTTTTAATCAGTTATCCGAGCTCAATCTGTAAAGCCCCATTTTAAGCCTCCTAATCAATGGTTATACCAGAATAAAACACATGTACTTCCCTCTGCCATTGTAGCTCTGATGTTTCATTTACATAGATGTGACTTTGAAATTAGAAAAACTGTACTTCAGATTCACCAGAGATGGTGTGTGTTTGTTGCAGTTCATTCATCATTCCTTCATCCATTTAACAAGTATTTACTACATCCCTATTATGTTCCAGGAGGTCTGTCAGACACTGGAAATATCAGACTGCTAGAACTTCTTTCCTTAGAGAGTATCTGAATTAGTGAGGGGTCCAGTCAACAGACTGTTATAATGTGTTGTAATGAATGCTGAGCTACAGAATGGGACAACAAATACATAGGAAAGAAGCACCTAGTCCATACTGGGGGAGATGGAGGAGGGCTTCTTATTGAATAAGCTGAGGGCTGGAGCCTTAGTAAGAGTTACCGAAGAGAAAAGAGAAGAGCAGAGAAGAGAGAGAGAGAATATGAGTTGCTTCTTGAATCATATGCGTAGCCAGGGTCTGCCATCAGCTGATACAGGGCCTCTCTTCAACCTCCTATCCCCCTTGCATTCTGAAATCATACTGTTTTTGGAGCATGTGCTCAGGCTCAGCGGTTGCTCCCCTTGTCCCTCCACACTTTCTCTGCTTTCAGATACACTACTGTTCTAGAAGTCCACGTGGCTAAAAATCAGTGTGAGGAGCATATGGTGAGGTAAGCAATGACACAGACTTCAGAGTGCTGGATATTATTTGGGATTTCTGTTCCTTGGCCTTTGCCCTGCCTTGACACCAGTCCATTTAACTGGTGAGTCCCTGAAGTATCTATTCTTGTTCATTGCCTGGTCAGTGGAACCCACCTGTTACTGAGACTAAAGAACAACATGCTGGCACACCCAGGCCCCCATGCTGGTGCTACTCAGGGGTACATAGGAAATGAGTTTCCCGGCCTCTGTAATTAGGTATGCACCATAACAAGTGGAGGAAAAAACATACAGGATTTGGAGTTATTTTATGATCATTGACCACATTGTAAAAATGAAAGGTTTGTCCTCATTTCTTGATAAAAATTAAGTTTTGACTTTTTCCTTGGAAGGGAGTGTGTGTATAATGCTTTCTTTGTGAGCCACATAGCCCAGGTCTTGCTTCTAGGATCTTCCAGAAGATGGAAAAATGAAAAGGAGAATTCATATCATTGTGTTTTTTTGAATCAAGAGACAGCATTAATAGGAAACTAACCTATTTCACTTAATCACATTTCCTACTGTGTATCCAACTTGAAGGGAAAAAAATACTTGCATCATTGTTATAAGTATTGTATTTGACTTGTTTTTCCCCTATTACATGCAACATTTAAATACTCTACTTCCCTTTCTTCTACCTATGGTACAATGATTTGTATTGTTCCCGAGTGATGTTTTCCATAACAAGCGGGGGAAAAAACATAAATTATGAATTTCCTTCCAAGAATTGTAAAATCACAGAATATTTACTGAAAATTGGTTCGTGTTTGCTGGCACTCTGGCAAGTTGAATTTAGAAACCATCCACTGCAAGGGAAATAGTACTGGTCACTTTTCGTTGAACTTTCTCAGCAGCCACTGATTAAATGCCATTTTCACTTGATGGATAGGAGAGCCTAGATTTTAGTGAGTTGATGTGGAAAAGAACATAGCTTCCTTCACTTAAAAGTTTGAGACAACCTAGATGTAAGTAATCAAAACAAATATTCACAGAATTTTCAAGTGGCATCTTCATTTAACAGTGTCTAGATACACACTGGAGAATGGATACAATTTATCATATATAGGAGTAATTAGACCCCTCACTGAGAGCTACCAACTAAAAAGAGTGGGAGGGGTTGAATATAGGTAGTCAAGTCAGTAAATAGAAGAATTGGAAGTATTTTATGATCATTGATCATATTGTAAAAATAAGAGGTTTGTCCTCATTTCTTGTCAAGAATAAATGAATTACCTCTTTCATTTGTCTTTTTCTGCTCATAATATCAAATATTAGATTGGGCCACTGCATGTCTGCTCAAAAAAAGAGGGAAAAAAAGTATTATAAAAATACAATAAAATATTTTATGTGATTTTAGCAGACAAATTGTATTGATCAGTCTACTTATTGATATATGAGATTGATGCTCCCACAATTGAACCAGTGCAGATCCAGATGAGAATAATACTTATGGATGTGCACTTTGCCCTAAGAAGAAAAAAGTTACAGAAGTTACAGGTATGCTGCATGCGCGCGCGCGCACACGCACACACACACACACACACACACACACACACACACACACACGCACAGAGTCATAATCCTAGAATTGCTATATTTTAAAATAAAAAAACAAATGTATACTCTGGGAAAAGAGCCTCTTTGACATCAGGAAAAATCAGGATTATAAACTAGTTTTAATAAATGTGTTTTCACTAATTTCAGGTACAGTTGGCAAATGGGGCAGTTCTTTCTGGCCTATTTTAATATGTAATTAAAAATGTAATTTAATGTATTATTTGTATACAATGCTACTGAGACACTTTAAAAATTAAGATAAGCATTTTGTTGGCTGCTTATTATAAATTATAATATGAATATCCTGAACAAATTTTTTTGTAGATTGATAAGGCCTTCTATTCGTATGAGGATTTATAGTTTGCAAACCCTTTCACCTACATATTCTCATGTAATCCTCACAATAATGCTGTGAGACATTTAATTTTCTCTCCTTTTTACAGACAAAAACACAGACTCAGTAGAGTTAAGAAGGTAGCCTAAGGCCACACACAAAGATAAAAGTGACAGAATCAATATACAAATCCATTTCTTCTTACTCTATAACTCTTTCACTAATGAAACAAAGTATCAACCCAGCTGGTAACCAAATTATCACCAATTCTTAATTAGTATAATGAGGTAATAAGATTTCACTGCATCATTCATAATTCAAAGATGCAACTCTAGGGCTACACAAAAATGACATGCTACCATTATGGTTACACATACCAATTCACTCACAGTTTAGGATTTGGAAGTTAATTATCATCTTTTCTTATTTTTAGTTAAATGTTGTGATTTGATATATCTAGTAGGATTATAAGATATTTCAGGACCTCAAAACATTTTAGAAGTGAAAAACCCAATTCATTGATCTTCATTTCCAGTGACTTATTTCAACTCCACCTCAACCACACATTCCTCCTGGTATCATGGAAGCTGTGACTCTTAGAACATCTATAATTCAGGCATCCTGCTCTTCGGTTACAACTTTGCAAACTTTCACGTTTCTTGTTCAACTATTCCTGCTATGATCCTTTAAACTTATCAGGCCCTGAAGTCTAGGACATTCAGTAATGTGCTGGTTATTACTCTAGAGCCTCCTGTGCCTCTGGATTTTGTTGCACCACCTAGAAAAATACCAATCCTGATGTATCTAACCATTTGCTTTTTCCATGACTTCTTCCATTTATCTGAACACTGCTGGAGAAAGTCACTCAGCAGGGCAGTCTAATTTCACAATTATCCTTAAATTGATTCTCTATACTGCCTAGGATTCTTTCTGGATTTCTGTGGTCTACTTATTCTCTTACATTCTGAACTACTTGAAACCTCCACTCATGAGCAAAATTCCAACAGCCCTGATTTCCCCTACCTTTGGTCTCAGAAGATGACCTCCCTTTTTTTCCTTGGAGAGAAAATAGAATCCAGCAAAAAAAGAAGCCTTTCTACCTACCTGTATCAAGTGTATAAACAGATATATCTGCACTCATTTTTTCATTCTTTCCTTTAACAAATGTTTATAGAAAGCCTACTACATACACTCCAGGTAATGTCCTAAAAACTATAGCTATACCTGTGAACTGGACAAAGTCCTGTTCCATGGAGTTATCTATTACGGAAGAAATAAGATAACTGCGGGGCAGGAAAAGTGCTGTGAGGAAGGTGAAATAGGATAATGGAGTAGGCAGTGATTGGGCATGATAACAGAGAATAGAGACATAAAATACAGTGCTCAGGGAAAGCCTCTATGAGGAGATGCCATTAGAGTTATGGCTCAAATGACTAGAGCCAGTCATGGAAAGATCAAGAGGGAAACAAGAACCAAGGTCCCGAAGGAGGACGTGTTTGGCTCAAGAAACCCCCAAAATTAAAAAAGGTCTATGTGGCTAAAGCAAAATATGCAAGGAGAAAATGGTATGAGGCAGTGTCCTCTACTCATGTCTGAAGCTACAGGAGACAAGTTGATCTGAGCACAGTGTTTCCATTTGGGTTTGGAACCCATCCCCTTTGCTCTCCAAAGAACTCTCACTGTTGATTGATTACACCTATCTCCTCTATACTTCTCTCAGTCTGATCTTTTCAATCAGCATTTAAACCTGCTCATGACATTAATATCTTAAAATGCATCCCCATGTTCTCCAGATTCAGAGCCTCTCCAAATTCCAGAAAAGAGTTGTTTATACTTATTATTCCCTTTCTATCCCTCCTGCTCACTCCAGTTTGCTTTCATCCCAATCCTTGACTGAAACATCTTTCTCTAAAGTCAAGAGTGATCTCCATCTTACTTGATCTCTCCTGCAATATTTGACTCTGTTGACCTTGACCTTCTCCTTGAACTATTTTCTCCCTTGCCTTAAGGACCCCGCACACTCCTGGTTTTTCTTTTACCCTCCAGCAGGTGGCTCAGTCTCAGTAATCCTTACGGACTCATGTCCTTCATCCTCCCATTATCAGTGGTTCTCATTTTGAGTGTGCATCAGAAACATCTGAAGGCCTGTTGCTGAACATGTTTCTGACCTCCATCCCCAGAGCTTCTGATGCAGTAGGTTTATTTGCATAACAGTAGATTCACAGGTGATTCTCAAGCTGCTGGACTGGGGACTATATTTTGAGAACCACCATATTAAATATTATAATTCCTCCAGCTTAAGTCATATCTACCTTCTCTTTTCACTTTCTACTCTTTCCATTGATGATTTCATGCACACCCATAACTTCAGTTACCAGCTTTATTTCAATGACACACAAATGTACATAGCTATCCCAGACCTCTTTTCTTAGATCCAGATCCAACTGGAGTCAAAAATCTCTACCTGCATGCATCAAAGTTACCCCAAACTCAGTGTATTCCCCCAAATAAACTGGTAATAAACCAGTTACCTTTCCAGGGTTCTCTATCCAAGGAAATCATGCCTCATCCATCCTATTACAGAACGGAATCTAGGAGTCATCTTTAACACTTTACTCTCATTTATCCCCACCTTTCCCGTATCTAAAACTTACTAACTTCTGTGTATTTTACCTGCTAAAACTCTCTCCATGAATTGCTCATGGCTCTCCATGCACTTCTTTACCATCCTTGTCTAAACTGCCATCCTCTTTCCTGGGCCACTAGCTATAGCAATCTTCTTGCCTTCTTTACCCAGAGTAATTGCTTCAAAAGGCTTATGACACCCCTCTGTCTAAGTTTCAGTGGTTTCCCATTATTTATAAGATAAAAAATTTTTGTGGCCTGCATGGTCTGGTGTCCGCCTACGTGTCTCCGTCTCATTTCACATCTTGGAGGGCTCTATCCTCCCAACATTTCTCTAAAATTTCTTTTTTTTCCTCTAAAATTTCTTAAAGCACTATGCTCCTTTGGATCAAGACCTTTTGTACATACTTTTCTTATTAAAAGAGTTCTCTTGCATTCCCCTTCTCTTAGAATTCCTAGTCATTCCTCATACTCCCTACTCGCCCTCCATGTTCAAGGTCAGTTTCTCTTGTACATGCTTTTGTTGTACTAGGTACCTTTACTTCAAAGCAATTTTCACAACTTACAAGTACACATTTATTTATGTGAATGCTTCATTAAAATCTGTCTCCCTTAAGTCTTTAAGCTCTATGAGGTAAGAGACAGACTACATTTTCTCACTAGGATATCTCCAGGGCCTATCCAAAGTTGACAGAGAGGTGGCCCTCAATAAATATATCTTGAATAAATAAGTAAATGAGACCGACTGTTTACTTTTTAAACAAGGAGATTTATCCCCGTTTTCCTGGAGAGCTTTGTTTTGAGACTTTGGGGCCCTTCTTCAACATTAGAATTTCATTAGCTGGTATCAGCATCTTAGTTATTGTTATGCAAAAACTACTAAGTGTGTATCCCTTAAGGCTGTATTTTGCTTAGACTCTCCTAAGAAATGTGAGTGTGCGTACAGGTTGTGGATATTTAATATTAACTGACCTCCTACTGTGTTGCTCAGAAAGCAACTTGTGATTTGCCACCAGTCTAATTTTCTTACTAATATTGTAGCATGGCTTCTGAATCCTCAGTGAGTTTAGAGCAGCTGTTAGGGAATATAAGAAGTAAAATTTGATTGTGCATGGAAAATTGGCCTGCATATGAGACAAATAGCTTTGGTTTCTTTTCCCCATTTACTGTACTACAATTATTTGAAATCTCAACTTCATTGGATTGCAAGAAACTGCAGCAGCTTTAATTAATGCTTTTCCCACTGTTCTATTGATTATTGCAAATGTCTGTATGTCTCTCCAAATGTTGCTTCTGGGTTCTGGATATTTCAAAGTACCTCCACCGTTGCTGCTGCAAGAGAGCTCATTAAAGCTCGTATAATAAATGACCCCTCTGCTATTCTTTCTCCAGGTTTAACATTAGCAGGATCCATGCTGGTTTCAGATCACATCTTGCTTCTTGTTTGGGAAATCCGTGCTTTCCTATGATTTACCTTTGTGTTTCTAATGATCGATTCAAATTTCTTTTGCAACCACATCATTTAGGTGATGCATGGTGTAAGCTTTCTGCATGTACTATGCTTAGAATACCATTTTAAGATTTGCTAAAGCCACATCATCAATTACAAATAAAATCTCAGCTCTACGTTTTGAAAAAGCAAAATCTGACACTATTTTAATAAATTTTTTCCAGTTCATACTGACTTGTTTAGGAAAAATATATGAGACCTGTAAAATGCATTATTTAAATTTTCAAGTCTTCTGTAGCAACCCTTTTCAGTCTAATTAGGACCAATAGGTTGTGAAATGCCTAAAGCAAATCCATTAACACTTAACTACTTCTCTTAAGGATCTATACTGCACTGACTGACAGAAGATACAATCACAACATATTTGATGGGAGCTAATGATTTGATAATGCATTCATGTGTCAGATGTCAGGTGTACAGTACGACTGTGAGAACTACAAAGAAGAAACATTTGCAAATGTCTTCCTCCTCTCCCCAACGTAGTGTCACTAGCAGAGCAATCTCCAGTTCATATAGGTGGTGACAGAAGAGGGACCCTGCAGGATAGAGGGCTCCTTTGCAATGATTTCTGTCCAGACCATAGTCACAAGAGGTCTTGTTTATCTGTTGTGGGATGAGTGGGAATGTGTGTCAGCACCAGCTTTGTGTTTATCAGCTACATCCTCATCTTTGTTTGGCTAAGTGATGAGGGATCCCTGGGGAAGGAAAGGAAGTGACTGCATTTATTCTCCGTGTTCCCAAGGGTCAAGTAAGGTGCTCTCATGCCATGGTATATGGCAAGGCGGATGGCATTTAATAAATGAATAGGCAATCTTATAGAGGAGTCGGTGCTGCTTTCTCACATGAATCGATGACAGGGTCAATTGTTGTAAGAACCAAGATAGATAACATTAGAGTAGCGGGTAAGCGGGTAGAACTATATATATATATAGCTTACACATACACACACACCTACAAATATATACCCTTCCTTTTTCTCTGAATTATTAGAATTTACTTATACTACTAAATCTTTAAATTAGCAATTACAAAGCAATAGCAGTTATGAGCTATAATCACACAGTAATATGGCTGAATTTTTAAAAAACATAATGAACTTTTACATTATGTAAACAAGTTTTGTACTCTTTAAGAAAGGAACCCATATGTTTATTTCAATGATTTTATTGGCTAGTCTTCTGCAAACTCTCATTTTGGAATGGCCTTCAGAACCTGTGAAATACTCTTTTGAATATTGTCCAGAGTGGCAAATCTTCATTTCTTCAGGGTGTATCTAATTTGTAAAAATAGGCAAAAGTCACTCAGAGCTAAGTTCAATGATTAGAATTAGCTGACCAAATTGGGTGATCAAATCCAGGCTCCAAAGTGAGATGCAATTCTACAGTAGTGTGCCTCATTTTCTTATGCTGGCTCTTTGCCTAACCTCTTGCCTACCCAGCAGCCCACCTAACAAAGCCATAGACACCCTACCAGTGTTCATAGCTCTTATCTAGTAACATTCCCCTACCCTTAACTTATTTGAGCTCAATAGTATTTCTCAACTCTATCTCATCTTTACCCTACTCCAAACTCATAGATCTTGAATCCAGCATTTGATTCTACTGCTGGTTCTTTAAGCCAGGTATTAGTAATGACTTCCCCAATGTTTGAACTACTCCTTTTCCAAATAAATTATGACTTAAAATTTTTCTCTTGTCTTTGCATGCACTGTTTGCTGACAAAGGACTTCCTAACCTCTCTTGCTCTCTCTGGAACTCAAATTCTAACACTGAGCCATGTGGCCCAAATCCTGAGAGTTCCACCATTATGAGCATAATTCCAAAAGATGTGTTTCAGGCCAGGCACGGTGACTCATGCCTGTAATCCTAGCACTCTGGGAGGCTGAGGCGGGAGGATCTCTTGAGCTCAGGAGTTTGTTAGAGACCAACCTGAGCAAGAGTGAGACCCCAACTCTGCTAAAAATAGAAAATATTAGCCCAGTGTGGTGGCACATGCCTGTAGTTCCAGCTAATTGGGAGGCTGAGGCAGGGGGATCACTTGAGCCCAGGAGTTTGAGGTTGCTGTGAGCTAGGCTGATGCCATGGCACTGTAGCCTGGGCAACAGAGCGAGCCTCTGTCTCACAAAAAAAAAAAAAAAAAAAAAAGGGATGTGTTTCAGAACTATTTAAAACAGTGGTGTTATGATTAGAATAAGTATATAATATGCAATATAATAATCACAAAGCCTTCCAAGATGACTATTCCTAAGGATAATACTTCCTTGAATGAATATATTCTGATACTTTATTTTTTTTCCAACTTTTTTTAATGAAAGATTTTAAACATTTTTACCCAGATTCAACAATCATCGACTTTCTGCTATTCTTGTTTCATCAACCCCCTTCTAAATTTTTCTGGAGTATTTCAAAGCAAATTCCAAATACTATATTATTTCTCCTATAAATACTTCAATATTTATCTCTAACAGATAAGAAATTCTTAAAAATACAATCACTATTCTTACACCCAACAAAAATTTTAAAATGCTCTTAATATTGTCTACATTCTAATCCATCTTTAATTGTCCCACTGTCTCAGAAATGTCATTTTAAACATGATTGTTTGAATTGGGATCCAAATCAGGTTCACACATCACATTTAATTTTTCTCTGATGGTTCTTTTAATCTTAACCTATAGGTATTTTTGCTTTAAATAATAAATGTATTCATTGCATAAATTGCTATCATAAATTTAACTCTCATAGCTAAATTATGAAGAGAAGTTTTGCTTTATTTCTACATAAGTAAGAATTTTATGTTTGCCTTGAATATCAAATTTCTATATAAAGCACTGAATTTCCTTCACTGGAGACTAAAGAAAGGAATCAAGTTCTCCGGGCTTCTAAATGTGGGCATATGTGGCAGTGGCCCTGATATTGATGGCCTCAAACTTCCCCCTTTTTTTTTTTTTTTTTTTGTTTTTTGGAGACAAGATCTCACTCTGTTGCTGTACTAGAGTAGAGTGGCATCATGATAGCTCACTGCAATCTCAAATTCCTGGGTTAAAGCAATCCTTCTGCCTCAGCCTCCTAAGTAGCTGGGACTGACTACAGGCACCTGCCACCATTCCAGGCTAATTTTTCTATTTTTTTCTAGAGACAGGGTCTTGCTTTTGCTCTGCCTGGTCTCAAACTCCTGGCCTCAAGAAATCCTCCTTCCTAGGCCTCCCAAAATGCTAGCTATGAGCCACCATGCCTGGGCAAACTTCCCTTTCTTGACCTTTAAATTTTAATTTAAAAAAAATGAAAATGTATCATTTCTATAATAAATTTAGTGTTTATAAAAAGTGTTTACATTACTCTAACTCATATTTTCCAATACAAGTTCTCAAAAGGAGTTTATTTCAATGATAGATGGCTCTTCATTACATTATTTTTCTATTTCTTATTGCCACATAAATCTATTAACTCCTAATACAAAATATTCTGTCAAAAAATGAACATTTCCAAAAAAGTGGTATTTTCCAAAGTACTATCTTAATAAGAATGTCCTTTATAAAATAAAAGCAAAATAAAATATTAATTCCTTGCCATTAGCTTTATTAAAAAATAATTTTAATAATTTATTCTGTCTTCTTACATCTCCAATTTGCATAGCCCTACTTCTAAATCTCTGTGTTAAAACCATTTTTTTACTTAATGTGGTTTTTTTAATAGTAGCATAGATAAATATGAAAATAGATTCAAAATGAAATGTGCTGTAAAAATTTATAGTTGGGAAAATTGTAATTATAAACCATTAAAAGATAATCCTAGTTTTAAAATTGGCACTCATTTAACCACATATTTCAGTACATTAATAGTATTACTTTATGTCATGATTTGAAAATTCATTACTGAATCATTTTAAAGCTAGTATATAAAATAAACAAATGCAGCCCAGAAATAACAGGTTAATATAGTCTTGCTTCAGATGGAACTAATTCTGTGTTCAAGTTATTCTCTGTAGGAAAAAAAATTGAAGAATTTAATTGAGCATTTAGAATAGCAAAAGAGAAAATTAATGTATTTAGGAGCAGACTGATGCAAATAACATTCCACAGCATTAGCATTTATTTGTGCAGCAGTCTCCCACTGAGCTCCTTTGTCTTAGCTTCTTAAGGTAAACATCTTCCTTTGCTTTCAGAGAGATTTGAACCTGGCTTTAGAAAGCATTCCAGTTGGGCAACTGCTAATAAAACATCCAATTCTATAGCTCACATTCCCATGTGTATATCCCACTGACATCCATATTAAAGTTTTAGATATGAAAATCCCCTATTCCTCTTTTTTTTAACGAGAAAATAGTATTGTTATCACATTCTAATAACTACGCAAAATGTGTGTGTGTGGTATATATGTGTGTGTACTCAAGCCTGTGAGAACAAAAAATAAAAGCAAATACAATTTGGGGTACAACATCTTACAGGAGTAAATACCATTTATAAGAGTAGCCACTGAGTAAATCATTCTACTAAAAAGCTACAGCAATCACTTTCCTGAACAAAAACCCATCCTTTGGTGGTAATGGAAGCAATTCAATAGAAGAATACACATTAATTAATATTTAATATCTGGAATGAAAACTCCTATTCAAGATCTGAATGACAAAAAACTATAAGGAATAACAATTTTGAGCATTTCTTTAATTACAATCAAAACTGTCTCCTAAAAATGCCTAGAAATAATTCAATTTACTTACATTCTCAATGGGTCCTTCCTGAAAATTCTGTCAAAGAAATTGTTGTAGTGAATTTGTGTTTTAGTGCACATGGGAGATTGCTTTTTACAGGAATCTCAGGGTAATTCCTTTTGTAAACCAAAAAAAAAAGTCCTTTATAGTGTGAATAATGATCTGTGAGATTGCTTTTTGAGCTTCAGTCTTTGTAGCACAGATTTTCCTAAAAGAAGGCCATACTTATAGGCCTCAACATTGTCCACAGATAGATAATGAATTCTGCAGATTATTTAGAACAGCTGGCCAACTGTGGCTTCCCCACCTGAGACCTCAGCAGGTAACTAGGCTATGACAGCCAGGAAAAGGACCAACCGAGACAAAGAGTGAAGAACAAGAGAAATGAACGGCCTTGTTTTTCTAACATGTACCTCAGTGCTTCCCAAAGGTAAATAAAATTTATTCTTATAGCTTCTATTGTTTTGAAAAATCTGGTCTAATTTTCCCCTTTCCATAACCCTTTCAATTAATATCGACAAAAGAGAATAATCCACAGTGTCCAATGGAACATAATTTTTTCCTTAGTCAAGTGATTTATTAGACTTTACATATTTGAAGTGTAATATTGAAATTTAACAACTTCTTATCCTAAAAGTTACAGAAGTTAAAAGACTTTAATGGAAGATTATGCATAATTGCTTCTAGAACACAATAAAGAAAAAAGTAATTTAGAGATTTTTAACTCTAGTACTTAGATTTTGTTTTTGATTTTAGGGGTTTTTTTAAAGAAAATTAATCATATACTACAGAAAGACTATAAAATATTAGTCTGCCCACTCCCATAAAATAAAATAATCTTTTTAGCAACTAGACAGGAATGGCAATACAAATTGATTCTGACTGTTTTCTATCATGGTTTGGCCAGAACATGTCATTTCCCCTACTATATTAAATTTGTTTCTTTGTTTTAATTTCTTGCAATACATAGAAGAGGGCTTTAAACATAGAAGGTATTTAAAATTAACACTTGTACTTATAATAATATTATTCAATCAAAAGAATAGTTTCACAGAATGGCCTAAAACCTTCACCAACCATCCAGTTTCTTAACCACACAGCCCTTCCTGGAGAAGAATAAAGATATAAAAATAAATTGTCATTATCCTTTGCCACTTTCTCTACTTCTGTTGTTATTCTCTGGATAAGTGGTTATTTGCAAAGTTAATAGGGACTATTTGTTATTCCTCTAAGATATTAAAATATTTTCTTAGCTAAAGTTTTTCTGAAAATAATAATACTAGATGTACACCTATACATCTCTTAACCCTATTAAGTTTAAATAATATTAAAATATTATTCAGTAGAACATTAGTAACCCACAACCACCCATAAAAGAAAATCTTCATTGTAGAATTATAAAGCCACAATTAAGCAGTTCATAGCATACAAAATGGCTTTTGTTTTTATTGTTCAATGAAGCAAAACTCACAAATGAAGACTAGAATATCCTAAGGAAAACTCCCTTCAGTGAAAGGCCATTTCTCTTTCAGTTGGTATCACTTCTTTGCTTCTGCTGACAGATGGCTAGCCTTTAGGCCTTCCTGGTGGGCTGGCACTAGCCTTGTCCAACATTTAAAAAGAGACAATATTATTTTGCCTATAATGATTCACACCAGAATACTTAACTTTTCCTAAATATAGAAAACAATACATACAAATACATATATATAGGAATTGGCTATTCCTATATAAACTATAAAAGCTGTATTATTAGAACAACTATTTTAGGAAGTCCACAGAGCTAGTAATTATTTCTTGGTGTTGCACTCAAGTGCATAGGAGTTCAGACACAGGCAATTTCCACAAATACACTTCAACCTGACAATGCACAAAGCAACCGAGGCAGAGCAGGGCATTACCCACAAACCACATTATCACACTGTTCAGATGGTACATCCCAAATTTCCAAATAAGCTTCTTTCCTTTCTGGGTCTATATGAAATCAATAGTCTTCCATTGGGATTCAAGATGTAGTCTTGCATATATGGGAGTAACTTTGCTTTCAAATCCTACACAAGAAGAACACAAATTGAAACTATTCGGGAAAAGGGTTTAGGGTGTTATATACGACGTCATACAAAACATAATTTTCCACAAATGCTCCATGTAACAACTGTACATGAATGTAATAGTACCATCTTGAAATGTTATTAAAAGTCAGAATGCTGAGTCCAATGCAGATAAATTCCCTTTACAAGTTAGCTTATTCTCAGCTGGTGTCTTCTCCAACGAAGGCAGCTATATATAGTAATGTTAAATTTAAAGGCACTGTATGATGCTTAAAATAAAATAATGCCTGAAAAATTATCCTTGACATACACACGGCATCACTGTCCCACTAAAGTATATGAAGGCATATAACAAGAGGAAAACAAACAGAAACACTGAGAACAAGACCTGATAATCACTCTGCTTTCAGAATCAGGGAAATATATTCACTGCAAGGTCAATGGAACCAGACTGATAGACCAAATCAGTGGCCTACCCCTGTTACATCACTAGAAAAATGGAGGCCTGCCTTCCTATATGTAGGTAAATGACACTTTCCCATCTTCTGTCTTTCTCCTGGTTCAGAAACAAGAAGTTTAAACAAAGCAGAAAACTAAGTGGTCATCTTTCTATCATACCCACATCTATCATAGAGGTAGACAGAGAAAATAAAAATGTTATTGTTCTTATTCCCACTGTCTACACAGCATATTTCATATACAAATGGAAATTGCAAATATCAAAATCCAGAGTAGAAAGTTGTAGGTGGAGGTCAGATATGGCAATAGTCTTGGGAATCAAAAGATAACTCAAAATCAAGAACCAAGATAGTGCTAAAGTGGATGAAAACTAAAACCAGTTTAACATAGTGCCGTGTAAACATACTAAAGAATTCGGCTATAAAACTGACCATGAAGTACTAATCAGCCACAAAAAACAATGGTAATCTAGCACCTCTTACGTATCCTGGATAGAGCTGGAGCCCATTCTACTAAGCAAAGTATCACAAGAATGGATAAAGAAGCACCACATGTACTCACCATCAAATTGGTATTAATTGATCAACACTTATGTGCACATATAGTAGTAACATTCATCAGATGTTGGGCAGGTGGGAGCGGGGAGAAGCGGATGGGCATATTCACACCTAATGGGTGCAGTGCACACCACCTGGGGTATGGACAGGCTTGAAGCTCTGACGTGGGCGGGGCAAAAGCAATATAGGTAACCTAAATATTTGTACCCCTGTAATATGCTGAAATTAAAAAAACAAATAAATAAAAAATAAAGATAAAAAATATCCCCCAAAACTGAGTCTAAATATCAGTGATAATACTATAATAAAAATATTTTGTTAAAAATTAATTTTATAAGGATTCTTGGGGTTTTAAACCCTAGATTATATAAACAAACAAATAGAGGAGTGAGAGCAGTTGCTCAGACTCCAAAACTTGAAAAATCCTTGGCTTTTTTTTCTTCCTCACCATATGAGGTCCATTAGCAAATCCTGTTAGCCCTACAAACCTTCAAAATCTATCCAGACCCTGAAGATAACTTCTCACCCTCCCCACCAAGGCACCTGTATCTCATACCTGGTTTACTATAGTCATGCTGTTAATCCACCTCCCCAATTCCTACCTTGGCCCCTTCTGTAGTTTCTTCAGAACGCTGCAGTCAGTGTGGTTCTTTTGAAAGTATGAGTCAGGTGTTATGAGTTGCCTTATTCACATCTTCAAATGGTTTCCCATCTCAGTGCAGAAGTCGAAGGCCTACCTCCTTCTCCAACCTCAAGTTCCCACTCTGTACCTTGAACATGCCAGGGTGCACTCAAGACTCATCGTCCTTGTACATAATATACTTTTGCCTGTAGTGACATTGCCCTAGATATCCACATAGCTCTCTCCAATAGCTACCAAGCACAGTCATGAGGTTCTTCACATACTCTGTACAAATGGCAACATTTAGTGTTAAGCAGAGCATGACCTGTGCAACTATACACATTGGTCCTACTCAGTTTCTCGTCTCCTTCAGGTCTTTGTTCAAAAATCACCTTCTCAGGAAAACATCCCTTGACCATCCTATTTAAAAACATACTCCTTAAGATAAATGTTTGAGGTGATAAATATCCCAACTACCCTGATATGACAATTACTCATTGTATACAGGTATCAAAATATTACATGTATAGCCCCTAAATATGTACAACTATTATGTATCAATTAAAAATTTTTTTAAAAAATAAAAATATAAGACTTATCCAGAAATTCCCATCCCCTTCTCTGCTTTATTTTTCTCTATAGCATTTATCACCATTTGATATATTATGTCATTTAACTCATTTAATATATTGTTAATTATAAGGCTCACCATTTAAAAATAGTCTACCAAAAAAGACATGGCCAATTAAACAATGATATATCGTCAGTTGTAAGAGGCATCCTGATTTCGAAGATGTTAAATTGTGAAAAAAAGTATTTTTTTGAATCGAGGAAATTTTGTCACTTACTTATTGCTTGTTCCCTGTTTTCCCCATTAGAATTAAGCTCAAGAAGGCAGGGACTTTTATCCTCATTTTTTACAACTTGAACAGTGCTTAGAGAAACATGATAGGTATTCAACAAGTATCTTTTGATTGAATGAATGAAAGTAAGTAAAAGTGGATTAAATTCCTCATTTTACACAGGGAAAATTTAAAAGATGATACTTTACTTTTGACATGTATAATTGGTTATAAATATAAGTTGAACAATTTGTTCAAGTAAAGTATTATACTATGTAATTCAAGATTTAGAACCTTAAAAGGCACAACACTCAATAAAGATATAAAAATCATGAACCTTAATAGAGTGCACAGTGTAGTCCCACACACACATGCACACTCCCCCCAAAAAACTTGCTGAAATACAAGAAGAAAAAGACGAAAAAAATGGTTGAGGAGGACTTTAATATATCTCTTTCTTCCTTTAATATATTTAAAAAGATACAAAATAAATAGCATAATTAACTGAGATTAAATAGTTATACAGTTAACTATATAAAAATCTGTATTTTCAAGTATCAAGGGAATATTTATAAAAAATGTTCATATTCTTACCTTGGTCACAAAATTTAGTCAGGTAAAATACTATCAAAGGAATGAAACCAATACTAAATACTACAGTACTATCAAAGGAATGAAACAGATAAATCTGTTAAATATAAAATTTAAAAGGGAAAATAAACAATGAGAAATATAAAGCTAAAAAGACTAAATTACTGGAAAGTAGGGTGGCAAACTGACTGATCCTGAAGCAAGGGCCAATCTTGGATCCTCTTCTGATCTTGAAACCAAGAGCCTAAGGTTTTAGCAGCACCCACAGTGACAAGAGACAAGCAAAGACCAGATCACAAACCTGTCAAGCCTGTTAAAACAGTGTGAGTTGGGTTTTCTGTCCTAGGGCTGACATGCAGCTGACACACACCTACATGGCCATGTCATTTGTTTGTGGGCCATCCTGATGAACTAGTGCCTATTCCAGCAACCATTCTGATTGGTTGTTGCCACATCATTCGGACTGTTAAATATTTTAAATATACCCTCTGCTTTAAATCAAAAGACTTTGAATAATAAAGTAGGATTTAGAAGCATAAATATATCAAGAGCGAGGGTAACATTTCGGTTGACAAGAAGAGTTTGAGCAAGGTCAAAAACTAAATCTATTCCCAAAGATGTAGTTCAACAAACAGGTATTTTACCATCAAGTTATAAAAAGATACCAACTCACCATCTCAGATTCAGCAAATCATTTGTTCTCTTGAAGTATGTTTCCTCTTCTATTAAATGGCATTAACAATAACTGTGCTGCCTGTCTTATAAAACCATGAGTAATAAATGGGTTACTACCTCTAAAAGCACTTTCTGTGTAAACCATTCTATGTGAGGAAATAATAATAAAGGAAAGTGAATGTCTCATAAACATTAAAATATTATTATTCCATTTGTTTCTTACAGTTTATGTTTAGGTTATTTGTGCTCCCTGAGCGTGGAAAGTACAGTACCAACTCAGTTTCCACATTAGAAAAGAGGTACAGTATAATTATACATGATAATAATATTTCAATACTTACTGTCCTTAAAATTGTTCTATTGTACTTTTTGTCTGAGCATTTTATATTTATTACTGTCTTCTCATTACACTTTGTAACATCAATCAGAAAAGTAGAAAAGTTTACTTCTACACCATCTTCCTTTTAAAAATTTCCAAATTCTCTGAGCTACAATACGTTTTAGTTTTGTTACATTGAACAAGGAGACTTTTTTTCCTGTGCTTTAATTTTTACAGTGACTTGGTTATTCTTTTAGTGAAAAGAATGTTTGTGTTTTTCTTATTAAAAATGTAACTAGCTTTCATAGAAATTTTGAAATACACACATAAAATATATAAAAAGGTTTATGATCTCAATATCCAGAAATAATAACAACTTTTAAAAATTTTAATTAAAAGGATATTACATGGGCTACCTATGTTATGAAGTGTTTTTCATACTCAAAACATCCTTCTATATTATTAACTGCCACTACAAGGGAGTTTCTGAGTCATATCTTAATGTAGCATTAATTACCGTCAGTGTTTTCACTCTATTTAACCCAGAGCATATCCCATTTTAGAAATGGACCAAAAAACCAAAGGGTCAGTCACACTAGATAGTTTCTAATGTCCACCAGTGCCAGCAGGTGTTATGAAAAATGAAGAGGGCCAGATGTAAAACAAGGGGCACTAAGTGCTTGTATTTTGACCAGCCATTACACCTGCCCAATTATTAAGGCTTTTTAAAATTTCAGTAGGGTCAAAAAATCAAACCAAACAGAGCAGGTCTCCTAGAAATTTTCTGCCCCAAAACTGCAAATTTGAGTTTCCAATAATCCTTACTAATAGGGAGTCTACCCCAGAAACATTGCTTGAGAATAAAGAAAACAGTAATTCTTTAACCTACTTTACCTAAGAAACAATTATTATTTTTGCTTCACCTAGTGATAAAATGAGAGAATCTGAATATCAGTAATTTTATATTGTATTTCCTTTTGAATAAGATGCATAAGTATAGTGTCAGTGGAATCTGCTGATAGAGAAGGTTCCAATAGGGCAAATTTACAATGCTACAAACCTAGATTTTTCAACTATATTTTAATGTTGCATGGCCACTATGTCTTTCAAATGTAATGTTCATTTTTTAAAATTTTACTGTTTTTAATTGACAAATAATAATTGTACATATTCATGTAAAATTATAATAGGGATGTTTCTATATATATAAAACGTATAGTGATCAGATCACGGTAATTAGCATACCCATCATCTCAAACATTTAACATTTGTTTGTGTTGGGAACATTCAATATGCTCTTTCTAATTATTTGAAACTATATAAATAATATACTCGTTAACTATAGTTATCCTACAGTGGCAATAGTGGTACCCAACCTTTTTGGCACCAGGGAATGGTCTCATGAAAGATAATTTTTCCATGCACTGAGGGTGGGAAGGCCAGAGCTCAGGCGGTAACACGTGGCCTGATTCCATGCAGGCCACAGACCAGTACTGGGCCACAGCCAGGGTGGCGGGGGGCGGTGGGGACTGCAGGATAGAACACTGGAACATATTCTTCCTATCTAGTTGCAATTTTGTATCCTTTAACAAATCTCTCCCTATTCCTCCCTTTGTCCTCCCCTCCCAGACTCTAGTATCCTCTTTTCTACTTTTGACTTCTGTAAGATCAACTGTTGTTGGCTTCCACATATGAGTGAAAACATGTGGTGTTTAATTTTCTGTTCCTGCCTTATTTCACTTAACATAATGTCCTTCATTTCCATCCATGTTGCTACAAATGACAGGATTTCATTCTTTTTTCTGGCTGAATAGTATTCTGCTATGTATATATACCACATTTTCTTTATCCATTCATTCATTATTATATACCTAAGTTGATTTCATGCCTTGAATATCATGAATAGTGCTGCAATAAACACGGGGGTGCAAATGTCTCTTCGATATAATGATTTCCTTTCCTTTGGATAGATTCCTAGTAGTGGGATTGCTGAATCACATGGTAGTTCTATTTGTAGTTTGTTTGTTTTTAATGGAACTGTCGTACTGTTCTTCATAGTGGCTATACTAGTTTACATTCCCACCAACAGTGTGTAAGAGTTCTCTTTCCTCCACATCATGCCAGCATTTGATATTTTTTGTCTTTGTGATAATAGCCATACTAACTGTGATGGTACTTTATTGTGGTTTTGATTTGCATTTCTGTGATGATTAATGATACTGAGCATTTTTCCATGTATTTCTTGGTCATTTACATGTTTTCTTTTGAGAAATGTCTGTTCAGATCATTTGCCCATGTTTTAATCAGATTGTTGGGGTTTTTTGATGTGGAGATGTTTGAGTTCCTTGTATATTCTAAATATTAATCCCCTGTCCGAGTATTATAGTTTGCAAATATTTTCTCCCACTCTCTAGGTTGTCTTTTCACTCTGTTGATTGTTTCCTTTCCCATGCAGATTTTAATTTGATATAATCCCATGTGTTTATTTTTGCTTTTGTTGCTGTGCATTTGAGATCTTATTCATAAAATCTTTTCCTGACCAATGTCCTCAATCATTTTCCCTATGTTTTCTTTCAGTAATTTCATTGTTTCAAGTCTCATATTTAGGCATTTAATCTATTTTGATTTTTTTATAGAGAGGTGGGAGTCTAGTTTCATTCTTCTGCATATGGATACACAGTTTTCCCAGCATCATTTATTGAAGAGACTGCCCTTTCACCAATGAGTGTTCTTGGCACCTTTGTCAAGCTATATTTGTCCATTTGAGCATGATTAGAAAGCATTCTACTACCATAGCAAAATTTAGGTTTGCTTTGAGCCAGAAACCATTAATGACTATTTTAGGAGGCTCCTAGGGACATCGAGGTGTAAGTTGATACTGACCTTTTTCAGTGTTTATGTTGACTCATTTTCCTAAACAACATGATCAAATAAATGACTCGTCAATTCTATCTCAGATTGAATATGTCTCCAGGGAAGTCATCAGATGGTAACAACTGCTGGCCAACTGCATGAAAGACTTTTGCATAGGCTGCAGTTTGTTCAATGAAAGCTTTCTCAGGCAAATTGATCTTGAATTCTTTTCAATTTTTTAAAGCGCAGTCAACATTAGTCTTAAAAGTTACCATTTCAGATATATAACCTTCTTAGGTTATAGGCATAAAAAACTAGACTATGTAAGGAAGAACTTGATTTAGCTGCTAGTTAGCTGGTTAACCTTTCTGAGCTTTAATTTCTCCATTGTTTAGATAGGGGAGATAATAGTACCTCTCTCACAGTCTAAGAATTAAATTATGTAAACATATGGGATTGCAATGAATGTTATTACAGCTGTGTAAATGGCACTGGTGGTAGTCAGTGGTCCAGCTGGCACTACTAACTCTTCATTTCATTTCTTAAAGTATTCTCAAGAATGTGATTTTTTTTTAGGGACCTAAACTTAGAACATGAAAAATTAAATCTACCTATTCATTGATTGATTAATAAATACAGATATAGATACTAAAAATAAAAGAAACCATCTACTAATTATAAATCTTTGGCGACTGGATTGATAGTACCTAAATTTTCTTATTTGCCATTTTTTCCTGTTTCTGATAAGACTTGACTCAGTAGTTCAAAAAATGGTACCACAAATAAAAGAAGATATTTTGATCAAATACTAGCAGGATCTTCTCTGACAGCACAAAAGAGAGAGACAAACCATGGAAAATTCTCAAATCTGATTATTTTAGAGTTTATCATACTCTGAAATACTTGAGAAATTACTGGCTTTATAAATATTACCCTTATATCTGGTTTAGAAGTTAGAATTGCTCTGCCATTTGCCATGTAGACTTGGACAACTCCTTTAGCTTATTTGTGCCTCAGTTTCCTCATTTGTCAGTTGAAAGAGTTGGATAAGATAGTCCCTTTCAACTATAAAATGAACACAATCCTATGATACTGTTGCCAAGTGTCATTAAATAGAGATGGTTGACATCACTAAATAATCATACTGTTCGATTTCAACAGAGCCCGCATTGCTACTCAATGAATCCTTATATGCACCCCTTAGTACACCCTTCACAGTAATTTTCCCAAAGCCTCACTAGTCTCCTCAAGTGCCCATCCCATCCTACCATCCATACTGGGCAAATGTGGATCCAAAATAATGAATACTTCAAGTAGGCAAAGACCAGCTATTAGCAACTGGTTTGCAAGGAGTAAGCAGCATGATGATTATATCTCTTAAGATAGTTTTGGTAGAGCCACTTCATGCACACTGATGATGAACATCACCATTTGGAATGCAATGCCTTTTATACATTTTGGTTCATCTGTCATTTTTTTCATATGTGTCTATTTAAAGACTAAAATTTGGAAATATGCATAAATGCCACAAATCTAAAAAAAAAAAGTTGATAGTGTACCCATTATGTTAATTAAATCCTACCCCCTTATTTTGCTCTAAATTGTTAAATGACCTAAGTGCTAAAATTAAATGGTTGGTCCTGACAGTAGGACCATTTCACAGTAACAGTGAAACACAGAGAATATGTTAAAATTAGAATAAGCTTTAAAAAGAATTATATACTCTGACCAAGGTGAGAAAATTAACTGAAATATCTGCCAAGGGAAAATAGAAAGTTCTAAGATACCAGATGTCTCTGTGGGTTCCAAATTTGGAATTCTCTGTCGCCTTTAAAATCTTCCTTCAGAAGTATCAAGACTTACAATGCATGTGGTTTGGCATATGGGCTGTTATTTTGCATTTCTAGACTCTGAGTCTGCCTTTTCAATCAGAATCTAAGCTATTTTGTTCAGTTCTATGGTATCTTGGGATACATGGCTTTCAAGAAAATGAAGCAAAGAAAAAAATGACTTATTATCTCCACCTCCATTTCTTTATAAAGATCCGCCAGACAAGACTTCAGGCCCAAGGAAGTGTAACTGATATCTTTCCTTTCTGGAGGTCTTTTTGAGTGCTTCTTTTGTGGAGCAATAGAGGATACAGATGGCCCTCCCCATGTTAAAAAAAATAATTTTTTGAATATTAAGTGAAATTTTCATAGAGGGCAATTTGGACTCTTCCTCTATAGTCGTATTTCTCTCTTCAACAGTAGCCACTTCCTGAATCTCCCTACTGAGAACCAACTATGACACCTGTGCTTGATTGTAGATGATGAAGACAATGGGACAATGTATTATGAAAGACAATTATTTGCTTAGCAATGATAGTTAAATTGAAGATGACTAGCTGAAGGCAGAAGAGCAAGCAATTAAAACCCAAATGAGAAAGACCTCTAATATAAAAAATGTAAAAGAAGCAACTATTCCAAAACTGAGACATGAAATTTTTCATTTAGACCTCATTTTTCTTAATCTTATGTTACAGGAATATTCAGAATGGAATTCACTAGATGGAATATATTATCTTGGGGGTAAATTATTAATTTGTAAACATCACCTAGCACCCTTAAACATGAGTAACTTATCAATTTATCTGCATTTTCAATTGTTTTAAAATCAATTGTTAAAATGCAAATAAAGTCTAACTGGATAGTTTCATATCTGCCAACATATAAATAATGTAAAATGTCTAAAAACTATCCTTTTCTTCTATCTATGAAGAAACTAGTAAAAAAAAGTGAGTTGAAAACTGCTTTTTATAAACATGCTAAAATACTATTTTAAAAATAGTGACAAACCTCTTTGAAAAATGACTTCTGTAATGAAAAATCAATTCTGATAGAACCATTATACATACTATTTAAACATTTATGGGAAAAGTAGAACAGCTAGGAGAGTAGTTAATGGTTGAAACAAGAGAATATAGATGCCCTATATCACAAACTATCTCCTGGTAGAGGCTGATGGGTCTGGAAATTAGAGGAGATAACCACAGACTTTTTTATCCTTTTTATTTTATACCCAGAGAGAAGCAGCCATAGGGGAGCTAAGGGGAAAAAAAGATAAAGGCATATTTTGAAGCTGGAACTTCTTAGGTTTATAATAATGAAATAGCTGAAAAGTATAGAAGTATGATGTTGTGAACCATTATGTGACAAGCTCCAGAATGTTAAGTTAAACCTAGTCAGGAGAAACAACCTGCCTTTCTCTGTGAAACAACAATCAGGAAGTTTTCTGATTGGAGGGCTGGAACCTAAGGTGAGGCAAGAGCCACATTCTGAAGACTCTGCTGAGTCACAGGAGACAGAGTGAGATGTTGTAGAAGTCATAGCCTGAGAAACTGGCAAAGCTTAATTGCACAACAGCCTTTTCCACTTTTCCTTGCCCAGGGAATCATAATGCTACAAGTATAGGAGGGGTTGTGTCAATGTGCCCAGCCCCAGAAGATGACTCCTGCTTTGTCTAATCCAAGAAGAGCAATCCTATTCTCCTTTGCTAGTTAACCATTTTTGCCAGTATTCCCTGAAGCTATGGGCTTGGGGGATCATGTGACCAAGCTCTTACCAGTAAGTTACAAAGGGAGGTCTAATAAGGATCTTCTGGGAGAGACTTGTCTTCCTGACACAACAAAACTCCTTTCCTCTAGCCCATTATCTGAATCAAACATGGTGGCATGAAGACGTAATTCTTCCTCCATGCCCTTTTGTAGCCTAAGGACCAAAATCATCAATAAGCTAAAGAGGACAGAGCAGAAAGATAGAAAAGTCCTGGCTCCTTGATATGAACTTTGGGCTTCTGTACCAAATCTAGAACCACCTACTCCTAGACTTTTCACTCTACGAGCAATTAAAGGCCTTTATTTTTGAAGTCTCTGCTAGTTAAGAATTGTATTACTTGCTGCTGAATGAGTCCCAACTGACACAGATTTTGATTGCAAAAATAAGAGTGCCCGTTCTTCCCATGGTTCATGGACATTGATAGTGCCTTTGCAATGGCTACCCTGGAGAAGAGAGAAGAAAGCAAGTGATAAAGTTCTGCTGGTAACAAAGAAAAGGGAATCCACATTCAGACGTACATCTGTACACTATTTCTACCTCCAATAATGAAGTTTCCCACAATCAAGTGTGAGAGGACACATGTTCTCCATGAAGAGAAGCAATACCAGAGACAAAAAAGCCTTTGGTAAGACATTAAACCAACTCTTCAATCAGTTCTGTGTCTTCCGTGTGACATTTTGTTTCATTTGGCATTTATATGAGAAGTTTATTAGAAACAGACATTTTGTTTCTAAGAGACATCAGGGAATTAAATAATGCCTACAAATTTCCCAAATGGTAGTTCATACAGATTGAACCTCAGATATGTTTTATGGTTTTATTTAAATATGTGTTCATGTATACACACACATACACACACACAATTGTACTTAAAGATAGGAGTAAATTTTAAATTCCTCTAAGATTCTATTATAAATTTCTCAAACTCAGTGAGAGTCCACAGTGTAACACATTGACTAGAGAACTAAAATTAATTGATAAAAAGAGAACTTTAAAAACTCAATAAATACTCATTTTATACTGCAGACACATTGTATTATCTAGGTGTTGTGTAACTTCTTACTCCTAAACTCAGCATAACTTTTTGGGTTTCCTTAAACACCTAAAGAAGCAAAGAAAAGGGTGATGGTAATAACAATGTGATTATAAATATAATAAAAGTGTAGGTCTAGGCCAAACTTGAAGCTTTGTTTTGTCATCAGTCCTCCATTCCTAGCTTTGATTGTGCTACTGATTTGGAGCTAAGTTTTCCTAGCTCTTCCTGTCCCTGCAAAGTCTACACCAATGCCCAACTTCAGCCTTTATCTTTTTGCCTTTATTATGAGCACAAAAAATAGGCTGGAGCATCTTTTTTTAGAGTGAAAAAAAAAAGTTCTCACACTTGCATAACTCATGCAGTTGAAATGGCCTGAAATCAACAGTCCCCAGAAAAGCATCTTTGAAAAGACACCGAGCCTGAAAATCAGTAACTGCAAAGTAGTACTTTGAAAAGAATAGTAAGGAAAAACTCCTGTGAAACTGTACTGGAGAGATAAAAATATCTAGAATGAGAAGATAGTCACTTTGGAAACTTTATGGTTTTGAAAATTGTATATATCTGAGCTTTTGGGGTTTTTCAAAAATCCCTAAAATTTTCCTGGGATTACAGATGTTTGAATTTCCCAAATTGGCTATGCAACTCTTGGTAGGAAAATTAGATTTCCAGAATAGCTTCTTCACTGAATAAAACATTAGGATAAATTATTTAGTTTGCAGAAGAAATGAGAAGGATTGAGTATCTCTACGTCCCCCAAAAAGGGTAAAGGAAAGGTGTAGAAACAGAAACAAAATGCACAGCTAAAGAAGTGGCCAAGTCTGTTATCCACCATGAGTTGATTTTTCTGAGAGGTGAGAGGTGTGGATCCTGTTTCAGTCTTCTACATGTGGCTATCCAATTTTCCCAGCACCATTTATTGAGTAAGCATTCTTTATCCCAGTGTATGCTTTTGTCTGCTTTGTTAAAGATTAGATGGCTATATGAGGATGGTTTTATATCTGGGTTCTCGATTTTGTTCCATTGGTTTATCTCCCTGTTCTTGTGCCAGTACCATGCTGTTTTAGTTACATAGCCTTGTAGTATTGGTTGAAGTCTAGTGAATTGATGTCTCCCAATTTGTTCTTTTTGCTTAAGACTGGTTTTGCTATACGGGATCTTCTCTGGGTCCATACAAAGTGTAGAATTATTTTTTCTAGATCTGCAAAAAATTATTTTAGTATTTCAGTAGGGATTGTATTGAATCTGTAGATCACTTTGGGTAGTATAGACATTTTAACAATGTTGATTCTGCCGCCCCATGAGCATGGTATTGTTTTCCACCTGTTTACATCCTCTATTTCCTTCCTCGGTGTTTCCTAATTCTCCCTGCAGAGGTCTTTTACCTCCTTAGTTAAATATATTCCTAGGTTTTTTATTTTCTTTGTTGCCATTGTGAAGGGTATTGAGTCTTTGATTTGGTTCTCAGCTTGACTGTTGTTGGTGTATAGAAATGTTACTGATTTCTGTACACTGATTTTGTAACCTGAGACTTTGGTGAATTTGTTTATCAGTTACAGTAGTCTCATGGCAGAATCTTTGGTGTTTTCTAGATATAAGATCATATTGTCAGCAAAGAATGACAGTTTGACCTCTTCTGCCCCCATTTGGATGCCCTTGATTTCCTTCTCTTGTCTGATTCTCTGGCTAGGACATGCACTATGCTGAATAGAAGTGGTGAGAGAGGGCAACCTTGTCTGGTTCCAGTTCTGAGTGGGAATGCTTTCAATTTTTCTCCATTCAGTATGATGTTGGCTGTGGGTTTGTCATATATGGCTTTTATCATTTTGAGGTAAGTCCCGTCTATGTCTATTTTGTTAAGCATTCTGTTCATAAAAGGGTGCTGAAACCTAAGGCATGAAACTATAAGAATTCTAGAAGAAAATGTTGGAAAAGCACTTATAGATATCATCCTAGACAAAGAATTTATGAAGATGATCCCAAAAGAAATCATACAACAATAAAAATAAACAAATGGGACCTGCTCAAATTAAAAAGCTTCTGCACAGCTAAGGAAATAATCATTGTAGAGAATAGACAACCTACAGGATGGGAGAAAATATTTGCCTACTATATATCCGATAAAGGGATGATAACTAGAATCTACATAGAACTCAGGAAAATCAGCAAGAAAAAATCAAACAACCCCATTAAAAAGTGGGCAAAGGACATGAACAGAAACTTTTCAAAAGAAGACAAATGGCCAACAAACATATGAAAAAATGTTCAACATCTCTAATCATCAGGGAAATGCACATCCAAACCACAATGAGATATCACTTAACTCCAGTGAGAATGGCTTTTATCAGGAAGTCCCAAAACAATAAATGTTGGCATGGATGCGGAGAGATAGGAACACTCATATACTGCTGGTGGGACTGCAAACTAGTACAACCTCTGTGGAAAGTAATATGGAGATACCTCAAAGAGCTCCCTCACTCTCTCTCTCTTTCTCTATCTCTCTCAGACACACACACACATACACACACACACAAATAAGGGCATGGAGAGACCCTGTCCTGGAACAAGGAAGGTCTGTCAGTGTCTGTGTGTGGGCAGATAAGGGGCGCCAAGATTTGTGTGAGTGAATTCCTAGTTCTCTTGGGATAAGGCCTGGGGCATGTCACTGAATGCTGGCAGTTACCTCCTCTACATTCCCACACAACCCTCTCAGACTTGTGGGAATTTCATTTTCCCTTTTTCTCTCTTTCCCATCTGGAAAATATTTGGATGTTTGTGTTCACTTCCTATTGCCTCTCTGATCCTGAAGCTGTGCTAGATTTTGCTGCTAACTCTCCCAGACACAGGTCTGTAAGGTATATCCTCACCTCTCCTTCCTTCCCTCTGCTGGTAGTTTTTTGTTTATGACACAGCCACTTTTTATCTTCTCTGTTGAAAACAACTTGATTACCTTAATTTGCCTGAATTCATATGACATCAATGAAACATCCTATAAAACTCTAAGCTCTTACCCAGGGTTTGCTACAATTTGGGTATGCTCAGGGATGAATACAAACCAGGTGATCTTCAATTGTTTGAGGCAGTCTAAAGAATGTTTGGTCCTTGGAGGTTTTGGGATGCTGGAGTGGTTGCTAGCTCTGAGCTGGGTTGCATCATTAAGAGCCCTTGGCTGAAACATCTGCCTAACATAAACATAGGAAATGTACTGGAAGAATATGGGAGTAGGATTAATATATTTACAAAATCGATAAAAGGTCAGAAGTACAGCCATGTTCTAGACAGGAAAGAGAGTTTGGAGTGCTGAGAAACAGAAACCTTAGCAATGTCCCCATATTAGGGACATTCATGTCATCATACCACTGTTACAATGAGTGAGCACCAAAGGTCACTTCTGTGTTCGGTTCAATTACCCAAGGTTCAAAGAACCAATAAAGACCTTCCAACTGGCTGAACAGAGGTTGCATGCCTTTTCTGGAGCTTCTAAACCCGTTGAGCTGTACAGTAAGAGGCACAAACCTGGATTTTCCTGCCTATAAAATTATACACATAGGAGAGAGACAATTCCCCTAAACAAAATTATGATGCACGTGAGAGTTATAAACAAATACTAGGCAGCCAAAAACTATGTAATATAGGTACACTAAATGGAAGTTTCTGTTTCCTAAGGTTGCATAGTATCTGATACATGGTGAATGTTTAATAACTATTATATTAATATATTAATATATATTAATATATAATATTAATTATATATATAATATTAATATATAACTAATATATTAATATTTGTTGAACGTTGAATGAGTGGAATACTCTAGCCTCCCAGAGGTCCTGATGAAAGGTGATCCTGAACCAGATTATCCAAGCAATTATTAATTTTCAAGATCAATCCTGCCTGGAGCCTCAGTCTGGAGTGATGCCAAATCAACTCCTGATGGCAGGAAAGATGTGTATTAAAGAAAAAACTGGAAGAGATGAGGGTCAAGGCCTCTCTCTTTCTCTCTCTGTCATATTGTACTTTTATTACCTGCCTTTAAGGCAGAAAAGAGTGTTAGTGTTATCTACTATAGACTATTCCAATATCACAGGTATTAAAAAAGATCATAGCACAATTAACAGCGAAGAGTTAAAAAAAATTATTCACATGCTTAAAACATCCATTTTGGGGACTTAATTCATTTGACCAATACAGCAAATTTTCTTTAGTGTTTTTCAAAAATAATTCTCTGTTCTTTTTGCTCATTGGAACAAAGAGTTATCACTGAAGATACTTTATAGCAAGTTCTTATGAATCTAGCATTTAAGAAAGATTATGCATCCCTCATCATTTTTATGGTATGCTTTTATAATTTAGTAAACAATCACTCAAATATTTTTTGGAATATAACCTTTTATGTAAGAATAGTTTTAAATAAAGAAAAGCTTCCTAGTTGTGTGGCTAGCCTTAACCATGAAATTTTAAAAATCTCTATTTTCTTATAGAAATTGATTATAATCATTAGTATCATTTTACATTATGTTTCCCACCGTTATTTCTATAAATATTGAAATAAATGCTTGAAAGAAATTTTATAAACAAGAATAAATACTAGCAACCTTTGATTCCTAAGCAATGCTATAATCACCATTAATGATGTATGAAAAAAATAAAAGTGAAAAATGTAATTACAATTATTGAATTTTTATCTTTAACAGTAATAAATGTTTAATTATAAAATAATTTTGAGAATTATTTTGATCTTTGCATGACTGAATTGATCCATGTATACTATAAGCAACTGATTAAAAAAAAAAACTAAACTTACCTGTTCACTCATCTCTTACAACCTTCATTTCAATTCAATTCAATAAGATTTATTGAGTGAAAGATTGGAGCAGCATGCTATATCAGGCAGAACAAGACATACAAAGGAGAGTAAGATAAATTCCCTGCCCTCCAAGAGTTTATGTTGTTATAGGGTAAGCAAGGCAAGTACAACGATACAAAGTAAAAGGCTAAGTGTCAAAGTGAGGTATGAAGTTCTGTCTTCAAATATATAAAGAATAATTCTGTGGAAAAGGATAGAATATGTTTTCAAAATTGACCAGACTGCCATGACAGATATAAACTCACCCATTGGCCAGTTGGCTGGGAAATACCTGTACTTAGAAACAATTTGGTCATTGTCCCTGGGAAAACTCTGGTTTCATATCTCTACAAAGTTGAAGAAAATGACTCTGCAGCCTCTCTGTTATATAGGCTTATTTTATGGATACATTGTATGATATTTTAAAAGTCTCAACTTTCAGGAGGACATTGTTAAAATGATATTTATTAGCCAATCTAACTTTTTAAGGTACACAAAAATGTTGTGTGCTCCACACATTTCTTCATGTAAAAAATTATCATAGGATTGAAAATATCCCCTTGTATTCTCCATGAACTCTAAAAAGAACACTATAACCTTAAATAAAAAAAGAGTTTTTCTCTCGGATACAGAATCAAAATGGGCAGAATTTGTGGCACAAATAAATATAGACCCATTCCTTGAGTGACCTCTGGTCCTCTCCCTATGAGTAAATGAATATTAGCCTTAATAATCACTAAATGTCTCACAAGTGAAGACTATTACATCTTAACCTATCAATGTTGATTGAAAGAATTGGTATTGGGTTGACTACACGGATTCAAGAGTTAATTAAAAGTTGGTATATACCAGTTGATTGAAAAAACTTGGGAAGAAAATATCAAAGAAGAAAATCAAAGGAGTTATGAGGAGAATACAATAGTACAGGAGGTGTGATAGCCATCTTCAAATATATAAAGGGCAGTTATTATCCTAGAAGGCACAACTTGGACAAAACAATGTCTGCAGACAAAAAGATGTAATTTTGGTTGACTAGAAGGAAAAAATTCTAACCATTATAATTTTACAAATTTAGAGTGGGCTATCTTAGAAGCTAATAGTTTTTGATCACTAGCAATGCTCAAATGAAGTCCTTAAAACCACATCATCATTATCATCAGCAGCCATTTGTTGAGTTTCTCGCCATGTCAGGCTCCATACTAAGCGCTTTACATGCATTATCTCATGTAGTCTTCACCAGAACCTTATGCGGTGCATTATTTTTTCCATTTCAGATGGAAGAACCTGGAGCATGAAGGACATACACAATTTTCCCAAGGCACACAGGTAGTTAAGTAGCCAAGTAGGGATTTAAATTCAATTCTGACTCCCAAGTCTATCATATCACGCATTCTTTCACTGGGGATGATGTGCAAAAGATTCAGGCAGGTTTCTATTTTTCCAACGGACAGGTAAAATCAATGATCATATATTGTTGCTGTTTATCCTTTCAAACCTGGAGATTCTACAACTCTACAAATATGAGGCACAGATGAATTAAATGACATGTGAATGCTACTGAGCTGGTCAGTGACAGAATGTGTCTAGAACTTACTCATGGATCTCAATCAGTTCAGTGCTCTTTTCACACTATCACTCTGCCTTCCAAACATAGGTCTAGATATAGAAAGAAGGAAAATATAAACATATAACATGGGAAATTCTGTCCTTCTAATGCTGAGATAAGCAAAACTGGCAGAATGGGCATTTCCTCCTCAAATAGTAGGAAATAGTAAAGGGAAAAAGAATGCAGCCAAGTGCTTTGTGTTTTACAAGTATGTGAGAAAGCTTCTTAAAGCTTGCTAAGAGTTGAGATGCTGAAAGTGAAAGACATGCATGCTAGCTGCAACACACATTCAGTTCTTCTTTGAATAACAAGAAAGCACACATAATAAGGGCAATATAATATTAATAATTCTTCTCCAGACTTAAACTCTTCATTATATCATCTGGCTTATGCCCAACATTCTTACTTCCTTCCATATTCTTTTTGAGGTTAAAGTATTTTTCTATTATTTTTCTCGTCTCCTTTCTTCATAATAACTCTTTCAGTAAATTAGAAATATGTAATTAGCCTATGCTCATTTTACAAGTGAGGAAACCGAAGCCTCTGAAAGTGACTCGAATGACTCAGAGTTACATAGCTGGTGCATAGCCCAGCTGGAGCAATGTAGATACGCTGACTCACAGAGCAGCACTCTTTCTCTTTCTCACATTAACTCTCTCATCCAGATTACAGGACATGATAACACAGAGGACTTCAAAAGCAACTGGATACTTAGCCATGCATATGCCTTACATTACATTCCCTTTATGTACTACTTAATTTTTTAAAAGAGAAAATCTGGCCTAGAGTATTATAAATATCACATTTACTTGATCCATCCAAGTAGATATTTTATACTTCAAATTTATATCTATTTAAGGTAACTAAATGGCTTAAAAAAATAAAAAGATATATTTGGAAACTGTTATATATGTAGTTTAATTTATATAATCATGTGGGAAAAGTGTGCCATAATAAAGCACTAAGTGGACTACATTTACAAGGAAACAGGAATAGACATATTAATAATTTTAATATATTCAAAGGCATATCCTAATGGAACATTGTTTTTAATTTGGTGTTTCATATTGCTTATATTTATCTATCTTTTCATATACTGATAATTAAGAGTGAAGAAAGTGATTTTCTCAAGAGCAGTAAGATAGAGATTATATATACCAGTAGATCACCACAGTATTGTAGAGCCTAGGGTCAGAGGAAACAGATTTAGTAATGACATCAGAAAAGCTAATGTTGTGGGTCTGTACAGCTACCGTCATCTTTTTACTGAAGTCAAGTAATGCAGATTCTCTGAGAAGGCAGAGTAGTAAGAAAAGGGAAAACAGGTTGCATCAATTGGAGATTGCAGGTTAAGACTCTCTCTTTTGAACCTACTCATTGTTTGAGCCTAGTAGCAACTCCAGAGGGACAGTCTCCCCACCTACTTTCAGTGCTAAAGCAAGCATGCTGAAACAAAGGAAGCATCTTTGGATTGTTCCTTTTATCAATACTTGATTATAAAAACTACAGACCACAAACACTAGCATTCAGAGCAAAACTATGGGGAAAAGATCTGCATCTATGCCAAAAAAAATGTCTATAAAACAATTTAGGAATGAAAAACCACACCAAATTTTAAAATGTGGGTAACAGATTGCTAAGGGTTAAAGACTAATCCTAACATGCTGGACACTTGCTTTCTTGAGGGTAAGAAAGAAAATGATGGAATATAATGGACAACCTTGGAACATTCTAACCAATGATGTGAAGGCTAGGTTACCAAGGTAATAATACATTTCTAGCAAGCTGGATTGAACCAGTAGAGAAGAGGTAATTTTAAATGAAATATTACAAGGAAAGATACCACGCATAATCATAATAATTGTATATATGAAGACTTCTCTGCTTTAAAATAAAATACTCCAAGAGGAAAATTTATAAAATCTAACAAAGAACATATATACATCCTGGAATCGTATGTTGCACTAAGAAACAAGAAGTTATTAAAAGTGCATACATTATCGCTATCTTAAAGATGAGACAATGAAGTCTCTTTGGAGTTAACTTTCCCAAGGTTATACAACTAACAAGTAGTAGAAATCATTTGACCCAGCTCTTTAATCCAGTTACTGTACTCTTCCCACCAAGATAACTGTACCTAAACCTGGGGCTGGAACATGCCTGAGGCCAAGTGGGTACCTGTGTAAATGGAAATCCCTCTATTGGTTTCAATGGATGCAGCTCAGTCTCAACAATTCTGTTTTTATGACTTCTTTGCTGATGCTGCCCTGGTTGGTTATACAGGCCAAGTAGCTCAAGAGAAGGATCTAGGCTCTAAAAATAGACTTGGAAGTAATCTGCCTATAAATGATCAGTTAAGTCATGGTTTTGGATATACCAGAGATCATTAAAATGTGAAAAGATCACAGAATATAATCTAGACAAATATGGAGAATTAAGAGGTTTAAAGCTGGAGAAAACACAGGGGTGGGGGAAAACTTAGTTTCCAAGCAGAAAATCAAGAAGGAAATACCTGAATGATACGAGGAAGTGGTTTTATAGAAGTCAAGGGAAGAGACAATTTCAAGAAAGATGGAGTGGTCAACTCTGTAAAATATTACACAAAGGTCAAATATGACTGTATAGTATTTATAGGAAAAAGTACAAGCTCAGAAACAGTTCTGAGCCTAACATGAAAGACTCCAGATTATAAGACTCTACCCTAATAAGCCCAGAGGTAGAAGAGAGCCCATGAAAACTCTTTTTCATCCTAATTCTTATAAACTACCATATCCCTGGGTCAGTCACAATTTCTGTGGATAGGAAATGAAATCACATAGATCTCTTCAGCTCCCCACACATCACATAGTGCAAGAATTCCAACACTCCTCAAATCTCCTTTCCTCAATTAGTTTATGAAGCCCTGAGCTTCACAGGTGCTCAGTGTCTCACCTAAACTCTCCAAAGCTGTCCTTTCATCGCTCATGTGGCATATCATTTTCCTCCCCCTTGCTCTACATTCCTATGGTGATGTCTGGTAATAATAATAGTAATAATAACTCCCATTTATTGAGCACTTACTGTATGCAAAGGACTTTACATGCCTTATTTTTAATCCTCAAAACAAGTGAAGCTCAGACAGGAGAAGGAAGTTGCTCAAGGCCATACATAAGGAGCAGAACCAGGATTCCAATCCAGCTAAAACCCTTCACCGCTGCACCATACTTAGAAGCCTCTGTCAAGACATGCCACTGCCAATTCTGTTCTCAGTGGAAGAGATGGCACATATACTACAAACACTGCTTGTGTGGCCTCCCTGCTTTAATGCCAGGAGACACTGCTGCATTCTTCTCATGTCTAAATGTGGGCTAACAAGCATCCACCGTAAAGGCATTGCTTCATTCATGAATCCTAACTGCAAGTGGCACTCTCATACCCCATTAATGGCATTAATGCAGGTACAATTCCTCTCAAAGACTCCCCCATCATTTTATGAAATATGGCCCTTGGTGAGGCAGCCCCAGTGGGCCCATGAACTTGTGTAGGCATATGTGAGTGAAAAGAGAAGAACACAGCTCAGACCCAAACTAAAATCCCTGACACGGAAATCTACTTGAAATCTGGTTTGACAGTCTGAAAATGCTGAATTGCAAAGAAATCTGAAATTTAAGAAAGAGAAACAAGATTGCAAAACACAACCGTTAAGTCAAACAGGAGGGCTGGGGACTACCGCAGAGAACATAGGTCCTACCTTAGAGACAGTCAAGCTGGGAAAAATTGAAAAGGATCTTTCCTTCAGAAAGAGAGTTTGATAGAATTAAATACTCAAAGGACATTTTCCACAGGGAGTTTGAAGACAATTAAAGCTTTATTAACACAAAGCTTGCTAATCAGAGTATACAAGTTAAATCGTGAGGATTCCGTTGTTTTTTATACTAAGAAGAATTAGGTAATAAACCTAGTCTTATTTTCACTTTAGCTGCCCAAAAGTTTGGTGCCAAATTTGAGGTTTAATTATGGCAACAATAATTAACAATTTGGATTTTTTTATTTGTACAAATTTATGCAGTACATGTGAAATTTTATTACATGTATATAAGATGTAGTGATCAACTCAAAGTATTTAGGGTTTCCATCACCTGAATACAATATATTTTTCTTAAGTATAGTCAGTCACCCTACTCTGCTATTAAACACTAAATTTGTGCCTTCTAACTTACTATATCTTTGTACCCTTTGATCCACTGCTCTTCATCCTTTCTCTTTCCTCACTCAGCATTCTAAGTTTCTGTTATCTATCTTTCTGCTCTCTACCTCCATGTGATCAGATTTTTTTTAATTCCCACATGTAACTGAGAACATGGAATATTTGTCTTTTTGTGCCTGGCTTATTTCACTTAAGATAATGACCTCTAACTCCAACCACATTGTTGCAAATGGCATGATTTCATTCTTTTTTATGGCTGAATAGTATCCCATTGAGTGTATATGTCACATTTTCATTAGCCATTTCTCTGTAGAGGGACATTTAGGTTGATTCCATATTTTGAATATTGTGAGTAGTGCTGCAATAAACATGTGAGTATTTACTTGATATGTTGATTTCTTTTCCTTTGGGTAGATACCCAGTAGTAGGATTGCTGGATCAAATAGTAATTCTGTTTAAAGTTTTTTGAGGAACCTCTATACCGTTCCCCATAGTAGCTGTACTAGTTGAAATTCCCACCAACAGTGTATAAAGAATTCTCTGTACTCCACAACCTCACCAGCATGTATTAGTTTTTGTCTTTTTAATAATAGTCATTCTGACTAGGGTAAGATGATATCTTACCGTGGTTTTGATTTGATTTCTCTGATGATTAGTGATGTTCAGCATTTTTTTCCTATACCTGTCAGCCATTTGTATGTCTTCTTGTGAAAAATGTCTATTCATGTTCTTTGCCCACTTTTTAATAGGATTATTTGTTTTCTTCCTGTTGTTTGTGTTCCTTGTATATTCTGGGTATCAGTCCCCAGAGGAATAGTTTACAAATATTTTTTCCTATTCAACAGGTTGTCTCTTCACTGTGTTGATTATTTGTTTGTTATGCAGAAGCTTTTGATTTTAATTAAGTCCTATTTGTCTATTATTGTTTCTGTTGTCTATGCTTTTGAGGTCTTAGTTAAAAATTTATTGCCTAGAACAATGTCCAGAGAGTTTTCCCTATACAATTTGGGGTCCTATGTTTAAGTCTTTAATCTATGTTGAGTTAATCTTTGGATATGGTAAGAGAGATGGGTCCAGTTTCATTCTTCTGCATGTGATTATACAATTTTCCCAGTACCATTTTTGAAGATGGTGTCCTTTCCACAATGTAAGTTCTTGTCAGCTTTGTCAAAGATCAGTTGCCTATAAATATGTGGCTTTCTTTCTGGGTTCTCTATTCTGTTCCATCAGTCTATGTATCTATATTTACACAAACGCCATGCTGTTTTGGTTACTATAGCCTTGTGATACATTTTGAAGTCAGGTAGTGTGACGTCTCCAACTTTTTCTTTTTCTAAGAATTGCTTTGGCTATTCTGGCTCTTTTTTTGGTTCCATATAAATTTTAGGATTTTTTTTCCTAATTCTGTGAAGAATAATGGTGGTATTTTTATAGTGATTTCACTTGATCTGTAGATTGTTTTGGGCAACATGGTCATTTTAAGGATATTGATTCTCCTGGTCCATAAACATGAAATGTTTTTTCCATTTGCTTATGTCAGCATAAGTTTCTTTCATCAGTGTTTTGTAGTTCTTTCATCTCCTTGGTTAAGTTTATTCCAAAGTATTTTTTATAGCTATTATAAATGAGACTGCCTTCTGGAATTCTTTCTCAGATATATCATTATTGGTGTGTAGAAATGCTACTGATGTCTGTATGTTAATTTTGTATCCTGCAACTTTACTGAATTCATTTATCTAAGAATTTGTTGGTGGAGACTTTAGGTTTTTTCCCAGATATAAGATCATATCATAAGCAAAGGGGGACAATTTGACATTTACTTTCCATTTTGGATGCTTTTTATTTCTTTCTCTTATATGATTGCTCTGGCTAGGACTTACTTCCAGTACTATGTCAAATAAAACTGGTAAAAGTGAACATCCTTGTCAGTTTTTAGAGGAAAGGCTTTCAACTTTTCCACTTTCAGTATGATGTTGGCTGTGGGTTTATCATATACGGCCTTTATTATTTTGAGGTATGTGCCTTTAATGCCTACTTTGTTGACAATTTTTACTGTGAAGAAATGTTGACTTTTATCAAATGTTTTTCCTGCATCTATTGAAACAATCATGTGGGGTTTTTTTTCACCGTATTTTTTAATTATTTATTTATCAAGAGAAACTATTCCTCAGCCCACATATTCATAGCTCAGGAACACAGGTCAGTGACAAACTTCTATGTAAATCAACCCAAAGAAATTCTTTATATTCCAAAATCATTTTGCACTCTGAAAGATACCAGCCTCCCTCATCTCCTCAAAATCTTTCACAGAATCATAATTTCTGTAGAAATCTGCATATGCCTTCTTTCTTGGTTCAGCCACAGCAAACTTATACAAAGCTGCAACCCCCAGGGATTCAACGAATATTCCTACAATATGATACTGCAGATGCCAGGCCAGGAGGCCACGCATCTGAGGTTTCATCAAATTGCTGGAAGCCATGGTAGTTACTGTCCTTGATGGGTATGCCAACCTCAACACATCCTTCCTGGCTGATGGAGAGAGAAACTGCTGGTTCTGTGTTTTTTGTCCTTCATTCTGTTGATGTGATGTATAACATTTATTGATTTTCAGATGCTAAGCCATTCTTGCATCCCTGGTACAAATGCCATTTGATCATGGTGTATTATCTTTTTGATGAAGTGTTGGACTCAGTTTACTAGTATTTTATTGAGGATTTTTGTGTCTAAGTTCATTAAAGATTGTTGTGTCCTTGCTGGATTTGATGCCAGGATGATACTGGAATCAAAGAATGAGTTTGGGAGAACTTCCTCCCCTTTGATTTTTGGCATACTTTCAGAAGGACTGGTAATATTAATAGTTTCCTTCTTGTACATTTAGTAGAAGTTGGCAGTGAATTCAGCTTGTCTTGGACTTTTCTTTTTCAGGAAATTTTTTATTACTGATCCAATCTTACTACTCATTATTGGTCTCTTAAGGTTTTCTATTTCTTCTGATTCAATCTTGGTGGGTTGTACATTTCCAGGAATGTGTCCATTTCCTCTAAGTTTTCCACTTTATAAGCATATAGTTGTCCATAATAGGTTCTAATGATATTTTGTATTTCTGGAGTATCAGTCATCATGTCTCGTTTATCATTTCTGATTTTTTTTAATTTGGGTCTTCTTAGTCTAGCTAGTGGTTTATCAATTTTGTTTATCTTTCTGAAGAACCAACTTTTTGTTTTATTGATCCTTAGTATTTTTTTATTATCTTATTTAATTTAGTTCTACTCCGACCATTATTTCTTCTGCTCATTTTGAATTGGTTTGTTTTCTTTTTCTACTTCCTTCAGGTGCATTTTTAGATTGTTAATTTGTAATCTTTCTACTTTTTTGATGTAGGCATTTTATGCTATAAAATTCCCACTTGGCACTATTTTTGCTGTATCCAACAGGCTTTGGTATGTTGTGTTTCAATTTTCATGTGTTTCAGGAATTTTTTTTATTTTCATCTTAATTTACTCATTGACCAAATGGTCACTCAGGGGCATGTGTTTTAATTTCCATGCATTTGTATAGTTTCCAATGTTCCTCTGGGTATTCATTTCTACTTTTATTCCACTGTGGTCTGATAAGATACTTGACATGTTTCAATTGTTTTTTAATTTGTTGAGAATTGTTTTGTGGCCTAACATACTGTCTATCCTAGAGAATATTCCATGTGCTGATGTGAAGAATGTATACTCTGCAGTTGTTGGATAGAATGTTCTGTAAATGTTTGTTAGTTTCATTTGGTCTAAAGTCTAGTTTAAATCTAATTTTTTTTATTGTTGCTAATTTTCTGTTTCAATGATCTGTCTAATGCTGATAGTGGGGTGCTCAAGTTGCCCGCTACTATTGCATTGCAGTTTATCTCTCTCTTCAGATCTACTAATATTTGCTTTATGCATCTGGGTGCTCCAGAGTTGGGTGCATATATATTTAGAATGGCTGTACTCTCTTGCTGGATTCATCCCTTTATCATTATACAATGACTTTCTTTGGCTCTTTTTTTCTGTTCTAAATTTAATGTTTATTTTATCTAAGTATAGGTATCCTGCTTGCTTTTGTTTCTTCTTGTGTAGAATGTCTTTTTCCATACCTTTACATTCAGTCTATATGTGTCTCTACTATTAATATGTTTCTTATAAGCAGCGTACAGTTGAAACATGTTTTTAAATCCATTCAGCTATTTTATATCTTTTATGTAGAGGATTTAATATGTTTACATTCAAGGTTATTATTGATATGTGAGGTTTTGTTCCTGTCATATTGTTCATTGTTTTCTGGTTGTTTTGTATATTTTTTGCTACTTTCTTCTTCTCTTATTGTTTTTCACTGTGGTTTGATGGTTTTCGTAGTGGTACCATTTGAGTCCCTTCTTTTCCTCATTTTTGTATTTGCTTTACCAGTGAGTTTTACCCTTTCATGTGTTTTAATGTTGGCAAATGTCAACTTTTCACTTCCAGATTTAGGACACCCTTAAGTATTTCTTTTTTTTTTTTTTTTTGAGACAGAGTCTCGCTTTGTTGCCCTGGCTAGAGTGAGTGCCGTGGCGTCAGCCTAGCTCACAGCAACCTCAAACCCCTGGGCTTAAGCGATCCTACTGCCTCAGCCTCCCAAGTAGCTGGGACTATAGGCATGTGCCACCATGCCCGGCTAATTTTTTCTATATATATATTTTAGTTGGCCAGATAATTTCTTTCTATTTTTAGTAGAGACAGGGTCTCGCTCTTGCTCAGGCTGGTCTCGAACTCCTGACCTCGAGCGATCCACCCGCCTCGGCCTCCCAGAGGGCTAGGATTACAGGCGTGAGCCACCGCGCCTGGCCAAGTATTTCTTGTAGAACTGATCTAGTGGTGATGAATTACCTCTGCTTTTGCCTGTCTTGGAAAGGCTTCATTTCTCTTTCATTTATGAAGGATAATTTTGCTGTATATAGTATCCTTGGCTAAAGGTTCTTTCTTTCAGCACTTTGAATATATCATCCCATTCTCTCCTAGCCTGTCAGGTTTCTGCTGAGAAATCCACTCTTAGTCTGATGGGGCTTCCTTTATAGGTGAGTAGATATTTTTCTCTTGCTGTTTTTAGAATTTTCTCTATGTTATAGTTTGACTATAACATTTGTGGAGAAGGCCTTTTATCATTGTATCTGTTTGGGGATTGCTGGGCCTCTTGTATCTGGATGTCTAAATCCTTTACTAGCCTTGGGAAGTTCTCATCTATTATTTTGTTAAATAGGTTTTCTAACCCTTTCATTATCTCTTTGTCTTCTCGGACCCCAATAATTTGAACATTTGGTCCAGATGTTACAAAGGCTTTGCTTATTCTTTTTTATTTTTTTTCTTTATTTTTGTCTGTTTTATTCTAAAAGACCTATCTTCCAGTTCTGAAATTCTTTCTTTTGCATTTTGTATTTCATTCAATTAATTTTTCAGTTCCAGAATTTCGGTTTGGCTCTTTTTTTATGATATCTATCACCTTGGCCAATTTATCATTCATATCCTGAATTGTTTTTTATGATTTCTTTGCATTATTTTTCAGAATTCTCTTGTTTCTCACTGAGCTTCTTTAAAATCAATATTTTGAATTCTTTATCTGGAAGTTTTAAGATTTCTTTGTGATTTATATTGCTGTAGAATTATTATGCTCCCTTAGAGGTATCATATCTCCTTGCTTTTTCACGTTTCCTTGTATTCTTATGCTGATATCTACTCATCTGGTGAAACAGTCAATTCTTTCTAGTTTTGAATTTACTTTTGTAGGGGAGGATTTTTTCCTGAAGATGTATGTGTGGTTTGGGCTGGGTAGGGCACTTTGGCTTTGATTTTGAGTGTGTGCAGGATGACTGAGGTATGATTTCTTTGGCTGTGAACAGTGTTAATGGTACCTGTGATTTCCTCAATGGGTTAAGTCACTGTTACTAGTGAAGGCTGTGGTGAAGTTGTGCTGGGGACTAGGATGCCACATGGGCCTGCCTTAAGGCCCTAGTGGTGGCAGCTGTGGACTGAACTTTCCTATCTTTGTGTCCCAGGGTGGTGTATAGTGGCACCTGTGATCAGGGTCATTGGCAGGCCAATTCTTCGGTTTTGAGATGACTTGTTTGGATGCCAGTAGCAGTAGGAGTGGACTGGGTAGGTGGGCAGGTTCTTAGGTCCCTGGACAACCAGTAAGGCCTGGATGATGGCAGTGGCAGTGGTGGGATGATTCTCTGGGTCCTGAGTGGTATGTATTGATGTGGTGGTAGCTGCGATGGCTAGGCTGGCCAGTCTCTAGGCCCAAAGGTGGCACTTGCAAGTAAGTGTCAGCTGAGATGATAGTGGCCAGGAGTTTAGACCCAACCTCAAGCCAGCAGGAGGAGTGCTCAGGTTAGGGGCAGTAGAAGACATGCTGAGGCCCTGCCACTGGAGAGCATGAAACCAGGCTTGGTGGCCACAGCCTAGGCCAGTAGTGAGGAACAAACATACCACTTGTGCTCCAATCCCAGAGGGGCTTGATTCCCAGCCAGCGCTGGCTATAGGAGCCCCTGTCCAGCTCATTACCAAGTCACACTGGCAACTCGCATCCTGTTCACATCCCAGGGGTGCTCCCCTCCTAGAACTGGCAGCTGCAGCTCATGCCTCACTCATTTCCTAGCCCCAGAGGAGGGAGTGCTGTTCCCAATTCCTCCCCTAGTCCCAGTGGTGACAGCTTGAGTTTCCCTAATGCCTGAGACCCAGTGCCACTGAGCCCCAGGAATACATGTGTTCTGCCAAAGGCTAGATTTTAAAATGGCAACTTACTGTAGCTATTTAGGTCTCAGAAACAGTGTGCAATGCACCCAAGCTCCCTTCCTGAAGTAGGTCTACTCCAGTCTCCCAGCAACTCCCTGAGTTAGTTTCAGGGCTTGGGAGGGTCAAAGGGTTCTCCAATGACCAGGACTGCATGGACCTCTGGAAGTTTCTCCTTACGCTTTACCTGCATTGGGAATTCACTCCCAGTATCCCAGCCAAGTAGGTCACCTTTCTTCTCCTTCCTCACATTTGTGTTTCCTGTCACCTCTCTATGTTGAATTCCAGCATTTTCTCTTAGATAATGTATTCAAAGTATGTCTGTCTATACATTATTTTAGTTCTACTAAGTGGAGGAGGTAGGCATGAAATGCTTCTAGTCAGCCATCTTAAAGCCCCTCCAACAATTTGGGTCTTTAAAAGCTACAGATTTCTTTTTCTTTTTTTCCTTCTAGAAAATGTATGTTTACCCTATTCCTAAACTATTTTTATTTAGATTTAACGATTATTTGTGAATTTTAGGGGACGAATTTTCATTGTAGAAAAATAATGGTAGATGATAGGTAGATAGATAGATTAAAGATGGACATAGAATAGGGTGAAACTTGTTAGGCTTGGTGACTCATAAATGTGGGATAAAAATAATTAAATGAACCAAAGATGACTCCAACATTCCCTAGCTCTGCTGGCTGGATTGAGATTAAAAATATAGTACATCCTGAAAAGCAGGGATGGATAATGAGTTCAGTTTGTACATATTGAGTTTGGGGGGCTTGGAACTATACAGGAGGTAGTTAAACATATGAGTCTGGAGCTTGGAGAAAAGTTTTGAGCTGGAAACATAGATTTTTTTCCCAGAAGAAGTATAAAGAAAGTAGTTTAACACAACAATAAAAGCAATCACTCAAGGAGAATGTTCCCTCTTCCTGGACTTGGCCATAATAACAGTAGAAACAATTCAAAGATAGAATTCCCATAAACACCAGCACCGAAGGAGAAAACAATATAGGAAATAGGCAAAAAGTTCTGAGTGGAACCAGGAAAGCACAGTTTCTAAAAAGTAAATGGACCAGAGTGTCAAATGAAGCAGAGTTGTCCAGTAAGGAAATACTAAAAATAGTACAGAATTTGGGCCATTAGAAGATTATTTGTGGCCTTATGAGGAACAGTCTCAATACCATAATGGGAGCAGAGGTCCCTCTTTTGAGAAGTACACATGAGAGGAAAGGAAGATACAGAAGGCTGAAACCCCCATAGAAATCATAAATGATTTGAAGAGAAAGTTAAAAGCAGAGGGGCCTGTGTTTTACTTCCTGGTTGGAAGTCTGAGTGGAGATCTTATGGACAAGACAGTAAAAGGAGCTGAGGAAGATAACTAGCTGTTTGGCTAGAGAGCAGCCTATATAGGATACTACATACTCCAGCATGGCAGAGAGTAACTGGCTGAGGGTTGCCTGTCTCTGACCCCCCAAAGGGTACACAGAAGTGCTCAGAGAACCAGTGAACCAGAAGTAGGTCTGCTCTAGGGATGAGAAGGCCACTAAATGCAAGGAATCTGTGGTGAGTGCCACCAATTTACGTGAATACCAGAACATATTCCCCAAGGAGTCAGGCAGGTTTAGCTACACCCCAGCCAACACCAATGTCCAGGGGGAAGATCAGCTCAGTCACATTGCATTCAAAACCAGCAATGGCCCAGGGAAATTTCAGACCAGGAGCCCCAGACTCGATACCAGAGGGTCTGCTAGCATCTTCCTGCACTCCAATTCTTTTGAGAAAGAGGATAAGAGAGAACTCCTCTTAAGAGAGGGGAGGAATTGCTCTGGTAAGGAATATCATTTTGGCTTGAACAATTATTTATCCAAATAATGAATTTGAAACAACCCCAAAGATACTTTTTAAAGTTCAAAAAGACTACTTCAAAAGGACAAACTCGAAGCTTGGGACATTTTTTTGTTTTTTGTTTTGATGTTATCTTTCCCACTATCAGGGAAACAAAGGCTAAGATTCAAGTATAAGAAATAAAAATCATCCTATTTTTTGTACATATTTAGTATATAAATGTTTACCCTTCTGTACTTTCAAACAAAATATCCTGGTTGATATAACCAAGATAACAGTAGGATTTCTTTTGCAGGGGATGATGGTGAAACAATTGTCCACATTTTTAATTAACACAAGGGACTAACCATAGGAAAATAGATGATGGGGATGAGGAGGAACAGAGTATGTCATCCCAGATAGCAGAATATTCAGAGTGGGAGAATCTTTTTTCATAAAGGAAGAAGAATATCAAAATTACAGATGCCATTTTGTAGAGAAGGCAGAAGACTGACATCTTTCAACTCTGCCGTCCCTGCATCTGAGGAGATCCAGTGGAAATGACATACAGTTCTGGTAAAGAAGTAGCAAGAGCATACTGTAAAGAAAGTGAGAATATAGGAGAGCTTGCTTATCATAGAATGAAATTTGGATAGGGAGACCAGTGAATTTTGGGTCCTCCTTCATAATGGGAGTCACAGATCATGACACCAGGCAAGAGATAACCATGGAAACGAATATGCCTGGCACATAAGGGATGTGATAACTCTGATGTTTCGAAGAGAATCCTGATGTAAGTGACTTTAGTATGAATGTTAGCAGAGGTCCCAGCTTTAACTGGAGGCCTTGTAAAGCCAGCAATATCTGACTTAATTTGAAATCACCAAGGTCAGAGCAAGCCAATCCCTCTCAGGGATGGAGGCCTGGTCTGTGGGTTTGGGGGTTGATTGTGGTAAAAGGCCTGGTTAGGCATTGATATGAACTCTGAGTAGAAATTTCAGGCCAGCGAACAATCTCTGCTACCCTGAGCAGTTAGCCCAAGCTACCTTCCATTCTCACCACCCAGTGATTGCAGTCTCCATTGACCCAAGCAAGACATTTCCTGAATCATCAACCTTTTCTCTATCCAAAATCTCTTTTATTCTCTTTCACCATCAGACCCTGTTTTGTAAGATATAATCTACTAATAAGACGTAAATATTGATCAAAGAGGGAACTCAAGTATTTAAGAGGTGGGGAAAAACATCAAAGCATGAATTATCAAATTCTGGAGAAATTCTGTAGTTCAGCCAGAACTGAGAGAGAGAGAGTGCATGCATGAGCGCCAGACCTTGTGGAAAGAGAAGAAGAAAACAAAGGGAGCATGCTGGCAAATATGTGGAGTGGTTTGCATTCTTTTAACCTCAAGAGTAAGAGCAGCCACAAACACAGAGTTTTGCTAAATAGTGGCAAAAGTCTTGGTCAAACTCAGTTGTACCTATTCCCTTCCTGGTTGCCTCCACCTGATCATAAAGACATTCCACTAGGAAAAATGAAAATTAAGAATTAGATGATAATTAGAGGCAGAGTTATTCTTGGTGTTGTTAGCTGGAACTTGGGAGAAGGCCTACAAAAGCCATGAGCACCCTTGGCTGCACACTGGAATCACCGAGGCTGCTTTAAAAAAATTGCTGATTTTATAAACTCCCCATTCTCATGAGTATCCAAAATTTTAAACTACTAATCTTGGGAGTCTTCTGAGAGAAGTTTCTACTACAGACAAAGAATATTGTTCTAAGGAAAAGATTTTAACTTATAGATAAAAGAGTTAACTTTAACTCAGTCAGAGTTTCTGAGTTTTGTGGACCTTTGTTCTTCTGCTACAAGTCATAAATCACACTGGCTGCCTATGACACTGGCTCATCTGATATACACAGCAGCATCACTGACAGGAAGAGACCTGGAGAAACCTGGAATGGGACACGGTAGAGGCTCAGTCTCTTGGCATCTGGGTACAGGGAAGCTAGGCTGCTCTCCCTGCCCATCCCATCTCTCCAGAGGACCACGCCCACTCTAAGAGGGGAATGACAGGGAGTCGATTATCATTTTAGTGGGTAACCATTAATTTATTCATATATTTTGTTTTGAAGAAACAGCATTTGTTCAGGATAAAATAACCAGTGTCCCACTGGAAAGGGGATACAGAACTGAGACTAGATAAACTTACTGAAGTTTCTGGGTCAGACAAGGCAGTCAGAAATGAAGTTATCAGACAGTTGGAAAACGAAGCTAAGGGCAAAGATACAAAGTTTTATTGAGCCGGTGTAGCTTTGTCCCAGATGAATAAGTGTAAGATGGCCTTTAGGTTCTCAAAATTTTGAAAATAATTCTCTAATCCCATTAATTAATTTGTAGGTCTTATGGACCCAGATAACCCAGGAAGGAAAAACATAGTCTCAGAAACAATCACCTACGTAACACAGCCAAAGACCCATTTGGCATAATTTAATGCCAGACTCAGGTTTCTCCACAAAAACAGCGTTTGGCTACATTTCTAAAGTGCTTTCATTTTATTACTTGGTTTCTTATTTGTTGGTTTATAGCTTGCTGTTTATTCTTACCCTGGCAATCTGAGTTGTTACATTCTGTCAGATGTGTCCTCTGCATGGAAAAGGAAATTAGCTGTGTAGACTTGCCCTGACACCACATTTAAATCATATAGGACTAAATTTTCAAAATTCCAGATGAGACAAACTATTAAACAAATATTACACACAAGAGGATTTAGGAAATTTACACATGGCTTCTAAAATGTGGCAGTATAAGCTATTTATATGAACGTCTGCCTTTTCTGAGATGACTATTTAATCCCTCAAAGAGCTGATATATGTGCAGTTGACCAGCCTGGTGCCTAATGAATAGCTGACACTCAGTCATGCTGATTAAATGTGAGTCTTACTCTTAGAAAGAAACAGTGGTCATGATTCTAACCATCAGAATTGAAAATGAGAACATTTGGGAGAAATTGTACATTTCAGAATTAGAAATGCCAAAAAAAGGGTGGTATGCTAGGTTTTGTCTGATGTGGTTTGGCTGTTTCAAGCACAGCTTAAGAGGAATATGCCAGAAAGTATTTGGGAGATTGGTTCTTGGATAAGCTTCAACCTACCAGCCTCATCTCAGACAACCCTATTCTGACCCTCTGGTTTTACTGTTGTCTATCTTGCTTCCTGCCAATTTTACCTTTCCCCTTTGGTGAGACCCCCAACAAGGTCATGCCTCATTCCCAAACTACATTTTACATTTTCCCCCTGACATGTGCTGACACCTTTGTAGTTCTGGTATTTGATAGCATACCTCACTTGACTCAGCTTTGGGAAGCTCCATTATTTAAGAACTGGCCTCACAGCTAACACTAATGTGACCATGTTCACAATACTCTGCTAACTTCAGACACTTACTCTAGACTTAGAACAGCATATTTTTAAAAGTTCTAAAAAGAGATAATAACCATGTCCCATGCAGGGATGGATGACTCTTTAAAACAGAATTACATTAACATAAATATTATTTTTCCTCTTTCTCTTCCTGACCTTTAAATGTTAGAGTGTCCTCAGTTTTGTCCTTGACCATTTCTCTTCCTTTTTGTTTTTTAATTTCAGAATATTATGTTTTGGTTACATCAATTGCTTTTGTACAGTTTGAGTCAAAGTTATATGTGTGCCCATCACCCAGATAGATGCATTATACCCACTAGGTGTGCATTTACCCATCCCCTACTCCCCACTACCACCTGTTTGATTTCCATTGACTTTTACTACTATATGTGCACATGAGTGTTGATCAGTTAGTTCCAATTCAATAGTGAGTACACGTGGTGTTTGCTTTTCCATTCTTATGATACTTCACTTAGAAGAATCGTCTCCAATTCCATCCAGTTGTTACAAAAGGTATTAGAGTTCACCATTTTTTATGGCTGAGTAGTACTCCATGGTATACATATACCACATTTTGTTAATCTATTCATGAACTGATGATGGGCACTTGGGTTGATTCCAAATCTTTGCAATGGTGAATTGTGCTGCAATGAACATTCGGGTGCAAATGTCTTTTTGATAAAATGACTTTTTGTTCTTTGGGTAAATACCCAATAGTGGGATTGCTGGATCAAATGGTATGTCTACTTTTAGTTCTTTCAGGTATCTCTATACTACTTTCCATAGAGGTTGTACTAGTTTGCAGTCCCACCAACAGTGTGTAAGTGTTCCTTTCTCTCCACATCCATGCCAGCATCTGTTGTTTTGGGAATTTTCAGTAAAAGCTATTCTCACTGGAGTTAAGTGATATCTCATTGTAGTTTTGATTTGCATTTCCCTGATGATTAGAGACATTGAGCATTTTTTTCATGTATTTCTTGGCCATTAGTCTATCTTCTTTTGAAAAGCTTCTGTTCGTGTGTTTTTGCTCACTTTTTAATGGGGTTGTTTTATTTTTTTCTTGCTGATTTACTTGAGTTCTTTGTATATTCTCATTATCAGCCATTTATTCAATGTATAGCAGGCAAACATTTTCTCCCATTCTGTAGCTTGTCTATTCACTCTAACGATTGTTTCCTTGGCTGTGCAGAAGCTTTTCAATTTGATCAGGTCCCATTTATTTATTTTTGTTCTTGCTGTGATTGCTTTTGGGGTCTTCTTCACAAATTCTTTGCCTAGGCCAATATCTATAAGAGCTTTTCCAATATTTTCTTCTAGAATTCTTATAGTTTCATGCCTTAGGTTTAAGTCTGTTATCCATCGTGAATTAATTTTTGTGAGTGGCAAGAGGTGAAGATCCTGTTTCAGTCTCCTACACGTGGCTATCCAATTTTCCCGGCACCATGTATTGAATAGGGATTCTTTTCCCCAGTGTATGTTTTTGTCTGTTTTGTCAAGGATAAGATGGCAGTATCACTATGGTTTTATATCTGGGTTCTCTGCTCTGATCCACTGGTCTATGTCTCTGTTCTTGTGCCAGTACCATAGTACCATGCTATTTGGGTTACTATAGCCTTGCAGTATAGGCTTGAAGGCTGGTAAATTGATGTCTCCATATTTGTTCTTTTTGCTTAAGGTTGCTTTGGCTATACGGGGTATTTTCTGGTTCCATATGAAGCATAGAATTATTTTTGCTAGATCTGTGAAAAATGATGTTGGTATTTTAATGGAGACTGCATTGAATCTGTAAAATCACTTTGCATAGTACAGACATTTCAACAATGTTGATTCTGCTGATCCATGAGCATGATATGTTTTCCCATTTGTTTACATCCTCTGCAATTTCCTTCCTCAGTGTTTTGTAGTTCTCATTGTAGAGGTCTTTCACCTCCTTGTTTAAATATATTCCTAGGTATTTTATTTTCTTTGTTGCTACTGTGAAAGGTATTGAGTCTTTGATTTGATTCTCGGCTTGACTATTGTTGGTGTGGAATGCTATACTGGAATCCTACTGATTTGTGTACAATGATTTTGTAACCTGAGACTTTGCTGAATTTATTTTTCAATTCCAAGAGTCTCTTGGCAGAATTTTTGGTATTTTCTAGATAGAAGATCACATCATCAGCAAAGTGCCATTTCTCTTCTTTACGTATACTCACTCTTTAAGTGATTTTATTGAATCTCATGGCTGTAAACATATTGATTCACTGTTGACTTTCAAATTTATAACTATACCCTAACCCCCTCCTCTGGGCTCCAATCTCATATATCCTGCATTTAGACATCTTCACTCAGAGATTTGTAAACATTTCAATCATACCATGTCTGTATCTACACTTGAACTCTTGATCTCCTTTCAAAGCCTGCTCTTTCTCTCAGTCTTACCCATCTCATGGTGGGTGTCATCACCACTCACCAAGTTGGAAGGAAGGAAGGAAGGAAGGAAGAGAGGGAGGGAATGAGGTTGAGATACAATTGGTTAATAGGAAGATAACATGGTATGGGAAGTATATAATCAGATATGATACTTTTTAAATGAAATTTTGGTGAACAAAATACTTTTAAAAACTGCTTCAGGGATTATTTATGCTTTACTTACTGACCCATATTTTAAACTAAATTTTAAGAATTAGAGGCAGGCATCATGGAAGGTCAACACTTTTCCAAAACTGGATGATAGGGTCAGTAAATGCCATTTAAAATGTCTCTATGATTTAGCATGCAATCAAGCTCATCAATATTCTGCTGAGGTCAAAAAATTCTGCTGAAAACAATACTAGTTATTTTTGAAACATAATTGTTGTGAACTGTCCAGAACAATGGTATATGTTAAGGAAAGTGAGTTTAGCGTGCAATCATTTGTAAAATGTTGTCTAAATGCATGTTGAGTGATGTTTGTTTATTCTAAGGGAAGTTTCAAAACCAAATCTGATGAGTCAGAGCTCTAAATTTCGATAAAAATATGTGCTAAGAAGAGAGACCAAGAAGACCCTCCAATGCCTTTTTGCTATCTTTCTCTTCACGTGTGTATCCCCATCACTGAGTACGTATTCCCACCCATGAATTTAGCTCCTTGGAAGATCATCAACAGCTGGCTGTGATTAACATTTCTACTCTTGATATACTAAGAAAACAATGGAACAACCCTCAAATCCCCTATGCACCATCAATCAAGTGCACAAATATTACTGGGTACCCTCTAGTGCAAGAGTTTATGCTATGCCTTGCAAAACACTTCTTTCGCTTCATCCTTTCCTGGAAGTTGGAACTCTGTATTGTTTTTTATTATTATTTGTTATTAGCTTTTAATTAAAAATCTATACAGCATGAGTTTTATCAAAACATTCATTTTTAAGGGGCAAATAAAGCATTTGAGAGCATACTCAAGACATAAAAGTGGTGTTTTGTTCACCTCTTCTAATCCTGAGGATTTTTTTCTTCCTTCTTTTCTGCTCTGTCATGAAGTTGGAGTGTAAACTGACTCCAGCAATTTCACCAGATACTACAGACTAATAGCTGTGGGACTGCTGCCAGTTGCCCTGTAGACATGTGCTTCCCATTGGCTTATCTTTACTCATTATTCTGTTCTTAATATCATTGTGCAAAGAATCTGAAGATTATGAAATAACAAGGTTTTCCAATATGTTGCTGTGTTTAAGCATGTGATAAATTAACAAGGGGATCATGCAATGAAAGCATTTGCATTTAATTTCCATTCAGGGCACAGAGCTAACACAGTACTAGAGAGAGAAAGTGATTTAGTTTATTCTCAAGAGTTTGGGTGAGCACAAAACCAAATAAAGCTGAACCACAATATGGCAGGATTTATTAAATCTGCACAACTGAACAAAGTAACACCCTAAACAGTGAACCAAGCTGCCTTTTCCACCTTTCAAATAGAGCACAGATGTAAGATCCATAAATCCAGCAAATTATCACAGTGAAAAAGGATTTTATACAACACAGTGTCAACTTTTTAGATATAAATACAAATTATAAAATACAGATATAAATTTTCTTTAAGGAAAACCTTCATTTAAAAGAAAAAGTTAATGAAAGTCACTCAAGAAAAGGAGTTTTGGTTTGATACCAGTTTTTTCACTCAATTATCTTGACCAACTCAAGTATAGTGCAGGGCTTTGTCATTCGTAAAAATATTACAGTAAAATAAAACCATCTTTCTATTTACTTCATGGTGAAAACGAGGCATTTCCTAAGGCAACATTTATAAAGCATTTAATATTTTAAAGAGCTTTAGAAAGGAAATATAAGACTAAATTAGTTTTTAAATAATTCATTTGGAGAATCAGCATTTCTGTAGATTCACTACAGAATCATTTGTATGGGATTTGTTGGATGGATATCACTGTTTTGATAGAACTAGGCACAGGTCCAAGGAAAGAGATTTAAATCTTAAATGTGAAACAGTCCTTTGTTTTGCTTTTCTCATTCTTTGCAAAGCTCATTTTAGGCTTTAAAAAATATTTACACTAGGGATATTATCCTCAGGAACTATAACGAAGAAGTTGCCAACTTGATATTATTTGAGGGGGTGCCAAAAAGGCCCTTGCAAAAACCATCTCCCCATTCCCTCTCTAATGCCTGAAATTTCAACAGTTGTAATTCACTCAATTGTGCTGAAGATTGACATTTCCCTATAGTAAGCGTTTGAGGTGGGGAGGGGAGAGAGGAGATATCACTGCTCAAACAACCACAAGATCACTGCACTATACTGTCACTCATCCTAACTCTCTCCACATTATTCGCAAAGATACTCTAATGTTTTTCAAATGGTTTCTGAAACCTAGCCATATCATTGCTGTAGCATGTGTTCCCAAATTTATTGAGCGGAAGAAAGAGGTTTCTTGGGATGTCCTTGGGTGAAGCCAAAGGGATGCTAGCAGCTAAAGTTTTGAGCAGAAAAGAGGAAAGGAACAATGCTACCCAATGTATTCCCCTATACAGTGGACATCCTGGGAACTGAGACAAAGGAAAATCATATCATCTTTTAGTGCACACTCTATTTGCTTCTAAATGCTATGAATCATTTTTTGGAAAATCACTTTAGAATTTCACAAGACACTTCCTGTTTTTAAAAATTAGGACATTTACCCTTCTTACACATTTTCTCATTATCCATGTTTTCACTGATGCCTTTGAATGTCAAAGAGTTCTAAAATACACCTTAAAAGTTACTTCAGCATCCTTAGATATGAGTGGTTCCATTGCGAACATTTGAATTCATCCAAAGTAGGCTGTTTTGTCTTTATATCTTAACCTATATTAAACTATAATTTCTCCTTTATGTTGCTTAATAAAGGCTTTCCTGTTTTAAGACTATTGTTTATGTTAGAGAAAATGAAAGCAAAACGGGAGTTAATTAGCTTTTCTTTTGTCACCTGTTAGCATCTATTAACATAACCAGCTTCCCCTAAATTGAGGGAGGAAACTGGGATTTTAATAAATCTTGTAGGATTAATTAACTAATTCAACTATGTGTCCATATAAATTTGATTTTTAAATGCTATCCAATAAGGAAATAAAGAAGAATTTAGTGGTCTGATTTCATCATTCTGAGGGCATAAAGATCTTACTCCTTGAAAAGAAACACTTTATTTAAAATCTGTAATATTATTCCAAGTTTGGATTAATTTTATTCTTACACTGTTCACTAGGTTCTTGGTGCACACAAATTATAGGTAGATCTCTAAAACTATCCTGATGTCTAAAAATTCCCAGGTGTTACCAAAACATCTCATGAAAACAAAAATTATTTTATGTAAAAGAGCACCAGAGTATTATTTCTTTCTGTTCCTATTCTTTTCCTGAAGAAAAAGAAGGATGAAAACTTAAAATGATGGAGTTAAATAATGAAGTCAATGGGTGATAAGAAGAGATTCATTTATCCTTGGAATAAGCTCAAATCAAATAACGTTTCCCTTATGACACAATAGTTACCCACAAATTACTAAACTATTTCTTTTTGTTCAGCAGAAAAAAAAAAAAACTAAAATGCTAGTGGTGATCATTCCTTCCCTTCACTCAAGGAGACTTTTCGTTTATCCTCTCCAGCATGTTCACTGTTCTCGGCAGCATGAAAATCTGATAAGGTTCAGGAAGGGTGGGAAAACTTAACTTGAATACTTTACTACGGAGCTTGAGAGTACTGTGCAGACCCTAGCAAGATGAAAATCTTATCTGCAGCATCAGGAAGAGGACCCCTCAATTTAGCCTACATTCTTGTCTCTGTCAGGGAAGGTACTGATTAAGAAATTTGAGGTAGGTTTTCCTTCATACTTAAAAGGATTATCTATGAAAATAAGTCCATTGAACTTCTTATCTATGAAACTTATTATCTATGAAACATTGAACTTATTATCTATGAAAATAAGTTCATTATCAATGAAAATAAGTTCATTTATAATACTTCCTACATCAGCTATTTATAAATAACGTGACTTCCTTAGAGCTAATTTCTCTTTAATCCCCTTAAGCTGGAGATCTTTTATCATTTTATTTTATTCATTGACAACTTACCAAAAAATTGGCCACAGTGAAATATTATCAATTATTACATAAGGAATAAATCCTTTTGTGAACAACTGTCATTAAGCTGAAGTTTTGGAAGAGGCTTGCCTTGTGTACCTACTCCTCTGCTTGGGAACCAGAAAATTGCGAGGCAATAGAACATCTTAGGTATTCCACAGATGGCTGCTCATTTCCCAGCTGTGCTGTTGTATCGGCCGTTTAGCTGTAAGTGAATGCACTTCTCTGAGACTCTGTTTTCTTATCTGCAAAGTGGGTTATACTATAAATCTCATAGATTGTTGTGAAGAATTAAATAACATATGAAGAGCTCCTGCCTCATAATGTGTATTCAATCACTAGTAGCTGCACTTATTATAATAATAAAATAATAAAACCTTTATTATTCTTCTGCCAGAAACATTTACCACTTGGTTGCAGCTACCCTGTCTCCTCCACCATGTTTATGCCAACTTAATGTTCTACTGGGAGAATTCGTTAGGACAGTGGGCTCAAGGTGAGAGGAAAACAAAGCCTCTAGAACACTGTGGCATCAAAGAAGTCACCCCGACCTCTAGAACAAACTTGGGACTCCAAGAAATGGTAGCAACTGAAAGGGAACTCCTGGCCACAATAAATAAGGCTATTGAAACGTCCTTAGAGATGCTTATCATTTGGTTGACAAAAAGCCTCTGGAGATGCTTATCTTAATCACCCTGGCAGAGGAAGGGCTATAATAATATTGTCAGAATGAGGCTACTATCCTTGAGAACCTTGGAAAAGAATTATAATGAAAGGGAAGATTTGTGCAAAGACAGACCAATGTGAGGCCCAAACCAGGGGAGGGAAGCAGCAATGGCTCTCAGTGGGCACCGGGACCCACAGGGAGGCAAGGCCGCAGCAGTGAGCTTACAAGAGCCATTGCAGGGATGTACTAGGAAGAGGGGAGGAGGGAGGAGCATAGCAGTGTGAGGGTTAATTTTGTTTCAACTTGGCTGGGCGTTGGTACCCAGACATTTGGTCAAACATTCTGGAGGTTTCAGTGAGGTTATTTTTGGATGAGATTAACATTTGTATTGACAGACTTTGAGAAAAGCACATTTCTTACCATAATGTGGGTGGGCCTCGTCTAATCAGGTGAGGGCATGAACAGAACAATATTAATAGCATGCTCTCAGAGATGGCTGTTTATTTCCCAGCTGTGTTGCTGTATTAGCTGCTTATCTGACCTCTCCAAGCAAGAGAAAATTCTGCCAGCAGACAGTCTTTTGGATTGAAATGCAAGATCAGCTCTTCCCTAGGCCTTGCCCTAGGCTCTTCCTCACTGCCTTCATACTTCATCCGCAGATTTTGGATTTTCCAGCCTTCATAACTGCATGAGGCAATTCTGTAAAATAAATCTCTTTTTTCATGTGTACACATTCTATTGATTCTTTTTCTCTGGAGAACCCTAACACAGTGGGGAAAGGTGCAGAAAGGGCCAGATTCCTGACGAGCATAGGACTAGGTTGTTGCTACCATCATCATTGTTACTATCCAGGCCATTTGCTGATCTGCCTCTCTTTATACTGAAGTGGCCTGGGTAAGCATCAGTTATAGCTATGAAGCAAATCTCTGTATATTTAACTTTTTAAATTTATTTCCATTAGTTAGTTCATTTATTATTCTTTCTCCTTATTCTTCCCCAATGAATCAGAGGCAGCTTACCATAAAAAGTATACAAACAATAAGCCCATTAAAATAAGAAAATAATATGACCTAATATGAGAAGAGAGAAGGAAAAATATCTAGAAGATATTTAGGAAAAACCCATCCTACAATTAGTCACTCTGAGCTTCCTATAGTCAAAGACAAAAAGGGAACTATAACAGCTTTCATAGAATCCAGATAGTGGATTGAAGAGGCCCATAGAGAATATGGTTACTGCTCACCATTCTTGATCTCCTCCTCCCAAACACATGGAAAACTACATGTCTCAACCCTCTTGGGGGTTGGGCAGGGTATGAGACTAGTTTCATCCAATGAATTTTGACAGAAACTTGTGCCACTTCTAGACTAAGGCCATACAAGCCCTCTGCCCCCTCCATGAGTCAGACATATTGACTCAGGTCACCACCACATCCAGGCAGTTTGGATCACAAAGAAAATAGCTACTCCAGAGAATTACCTGACGCAAAGAAGACTTTGTATAAGTGAGAGATAAACTTTGGATGTTTAGCCAAGGAGATTTCAGAGTTGACTATTACCAAGCAAGAGCCGAGCCCACTCTAAATAAATACCAAGTATGATGCCTGCCATGGCAGCCACTCTATTACTTGTCCCCTTAACCAGCAGTGCTTTTCAAGAGCAATATGGACTTTTTTCTGGAGCTAAATTGTTAAGAAGAATTTATTTCATGCATCTTTAAGGAAAGAACAACAAACAATCTAGTAAAAAATATCTTCAAAAGTGGATTATACAAACAGTAGGGATATTTTCTTTCATATCAACCTTTAATTTCGTAAAAACCTAGACACATTATTACACTGTAATTTCTCTGGAGAGTTTAAGGTCATGTGGTCTAGGTACCTTCTCCTGCCAATCTAGGAGAATGCAAAGCGTGAGCTGAGGCAGAGGTCACAGATTTATGTATGGCCTGTCGCCCATATCTAAGCCACAGAACTATTTTGCATGGCCTACTGTGTTTTCACATTTTTTTAACTAGTTGACAATATTGAATAACCGAAGGCATCCAGATAAAAATCTTGACGATTTCTGGCTTCTCTTTCATAAAAAATCAGTTTTAGCAATATTGGGTTCACATTCCCAAGTGGCAAAAATTCACCTGGAGCTAGGCTGCTGTGGCCCCTTCAGCTATAACTTGTCCTCCATATTCCCAAAGTCCTTCCCCCTTCCCCAACACATTCCACTCATTTTCATTACATGACTGGCCCTTAGGGGCATTTGAGTTTGTAACTATAGGCTTAAAGGATCTAGAACACCAGAACCCCCATAAAGCCTCAAAGGCATTTGTTTTGAAAGTTTAGGAAACAGAGCCCCACACCATACCTCTTACCTTAAACCAGTCAGCTCCAGTTTTATGTTTTACATACTGGGATTTTGTATCCCAAGCTTCCCAGCAGGAAACAGAAGGCTCACTGAAGGTGGGATAATTTGAGAAGGGTTCGATGTGTGGGGAAACCACAGGTGTTAGGACAGCACCCTGGGCCTGAAAGGTAAGGGGAGGGAGTGGTCACAGAGGTAGCTGTGTTGTGTGGAGAGGACCACCTGAGGTACCTGACAGGAACTGCGACCTTCAGCCAGAGGAAGAGGAGGAACCAGGGACAACAACACATCAACATCACTTTGCTCTCTCTCTCTCTGGATCACTTGCTGCTGCTTTCCATTGGCTAAACCCAAGTGAAAGCCAGAGGGCAAGAGAGTCCACTGATTTTGTTCACAGAAGTACTGGGACATAGATTGAGGGGAAAAAAGGGTAAAAACAGGATTAGGAGGCACAAAGAGAAGATAGCACAGCATTCAGGCAGAAATTTGGGGAAGAAATAGTTCTACTGTTGCTAAATAGTATTATTTATATTTATATTTTTATATATTAATACTCTTATTAATAGTATTTATATATTTATACCATTATTTATATATTTATACTATTATATTTTATTAATAGTATTTATATACTCTCTTTTTTGCAAGCATGAGAGCGAGTGCAGTAGAGAACCGGATGACACCTGTACTGATTTGCTAGGGCTGCCATAACAGAGTGCCACACACTGGGTGGCTTAAGCAACAGAAATTCATTGACTCACGGTTATGGAGGATAAGCGTCCCAGATCAAAGTTTTGGCAGGTCAGCTCCTTCTGTCATTTGTGGCTACCTTTGGTGTTCCTTGGCTTGTAGCTGTATCACCCCTATCTCTGCTTCCATCTTCAGTTGGCATTCTCCTTGAGTATGTGTCTGTCTCTGTGTCCAAATTTCCCCTTTTTATAAGGACATCAGTGATATTGGATTAGGGCCCACACCAATGAACTCACCTTATTTGATCATCTGCAAAGACCCTATTTCCAAATAAGGTCACATTCACAGGTGCTAGGGGTTAGGACTTCACCTCTTAGAGGAACACAATTCAACCCATAATGGTAACTTTATCCTTAGACCAGTGGTTCTCAGCCGAAGGTACATTATCAATTGAGAAATGGGAAGTTTACTACAAAGAATGAAAGTTTGCCATAAAATTTACTTTAATTTTCATTCATGTTTTCTTATATTTCTACCTTAACAATAAAATATATCCCCAATCATAAGCAGTGAAATTTATTGTTTTTGTGTTTACCTAGTTACCACAGCATTTAATTGTATACACAAAAGTATTATTTCAATTTTAAAACACTAATACAGTTATTGTTTTGGTTTGTTTGTGTATTAAAATTTAACAAAAACTCCCAACAAGATTAACTGCAATGTTTATTTTGTTTAAAAGGCATAAATTTTATCTTCAATAGTAGGATGCCTCTAAATATATAAATATCCTTTTGGAAAAAATGATATTTGCTATCTGTCATGGTGGGATCCAGGTTCTCTGATAGAATCAAAGGTGAGCTTCAGTGTTTGAAAACTTCTATGGGCATTATCTTAAGCATCACCCTCTTGATCTGTAACTAGGAGTGGCATTTCAGGACAACTAAAGCTGCTCTAAATTCTTTCCCCACTTCTGGTTTTCCTTTTTTAAAAAAAGCTAGAAATATTGTGAGACTATGCAAATACTGAGCACCATGGGGATTTTATTGTAATTGTTTTTTTAATTACTTATAAGAGATTTCACAAGATTTATGCATAAATAGCTCTGGGTGTTTTCTAAAGGCTTAGTTCCAACACTATGGCCATTCATTCATCATCCCATGTATAGCTCTAGCACTATAGAGTCTCAACTAACATGCTATTAATAAATCACTTTTAGAAGAGATCTATGGTAATGTTCAATAAAATAAGACATTGGATGTAGACAGCCAACTGCAGAAGATGCAAGTCTATAGGTGGGTCCTGGACTGGGAAGAAGCAGGGTACTAAGCAGCTGTTGAGGCAGAATTAAATAGGCAGAAATTCAGCTATCAAACACAAGCATCAAAATAAACTTGGGCTCAGAAATTTAAGCATAAGGGTACAAGGTCAGGGTTCAGGAGGTATTAGGGAAACATCAAGTTGAGTCACCTACTGATAAAATGCAGGCCCTTGAATCACTTCTATCTTAATTTAGGATTGGCCTCAGAGCCCAGGTGTAGCTAAGCCTACAGAAAAGACCAGAGTACAGGTAGCTCAACAGGCCTTGACTGCCCTAAGCTTTCATTCATTGATTGTTGATTCCGAAATCTCACAGAAACCTCCACCTAAGGATTTAGTTTGAGATCTGCTTAGCACAAAAACCAAAAGAGAACTTCTTAGCCTCACAAAAATATATACATTTATTTATTATGAATTTGAGAAATATATTGAGTGCCTACATTTGTGCTTGGCACTCTGCTGTGGACAGACGAATAAATAACTCAGAAAGTACTTGGGATAGTGAGGGAATGAGAGGAGACAGAATGAAAGGAGAGGAAAAGAAAAAACAGAACACATAGGGTATATAGGTCAGGTTAAGGAGGCTGAATTTTCTTCTAACTGCAGAGATTTTTAGATGAGGCAGTGATTTGTTCTGAGTGATAAATATCAAATATTATTTATATTCAATAAATATTACTTGACCATTGAGTAAAAAAGAGATTGTAGAACAGAAAAAAATAACACTGAGGAGCCACTTTGGAGGTTATTGCAATGATCCCAGTGAGAGGTATTAGTGCCTCAGACTAGCTTGGATGCAATGGAATAGCGAAAGAAAAGTAATTTGGAGGTAGAACCAACAGGACTTGCCAAAGGATTGATGGATGAAAGAAGTAGAATAAAAAAATGAACCCAAGGTTTTGGCTTAATCAATTGGATGAATGGTTGATACCACTGTCTAAGATGGAGAAGATAGTGAAGAAACAGTTCCGGGAGAAAATAATGATGGGTTCTACTTAGAACATATTGAGATATTAGACATCCAAATGAAGCTTGTACACAGGCCTGCCACAGGAGAGAGAACCAAAACAGAACCGAAAAGTATTCCGCAATTTTCGTCCTAGTTTTATTTTTGACCTTGAAATGTCATTTAAATTTCTCCAATTTATCAGTAAAATATACATTTTTGAATTTTTCTTGCTATGTTGTTCAGGCTGGCCTCAAACTCCTGGGCTTAAGGGATCCTGCCACCTTAGCCTGAGTAGCTGGGACTATACAGGTGTGTGCCACCGTGCCCAGCTAGATATTTTTAACATATGTAAAATATTTACCAATGCTTTAAAATACTTTTTTCAGTTTCTTCCCCCAAGATATCTGAAAATGTGACATGGTAAATCTTTGTTTTTGTAAAAATAAATAATTAAACAGATAGAACAATGAAGATGAGAGCATAAATGTTTCATCTTTATAGAATTCTAGTTTTAAAAAATAATAAAATTATGAAAAATAATTACCTAATGCTAATACATATTTCTTATTATAAAATTCACTGAGAATTATTGCACATAATTTTTACTTGAATTGAAGGCATATTTTCACTTTAAGACAAAAATAGTTACTGCCAAAATTAGACAATTATGGGTAGATAGCAGAAAATAAACATATGAAAACAATTTGGCATATGCCTGTGTCCCAAATTTATATGAGCTCTGAATATTTATACCTCCTTATGACACATACAGAGTCCATGTTGAATTATTCTTTCCTCACAAAGGTGCCTCTACATTTAAGCCCAGATCTGATAAAATATATATGCCCCATGTGTAACAACGAATATTTATATAACTCATGCCAAGGACCCTATAGGGGAGATTACATCATTCTTTCTTTTCTTTCCTCATGAGATCTTCCTCTAATTGACCACATAGAGATAAGAGTGGCCTGGCTGAGGCAAGTTACCCAGCGGGCCAAGATTGATTTAACTGTCCTGGCTAAAAGGCAGCTTCCCTCTTCCTTCATCCTGCCTGTTCATTGACTGCTTGTAGAAAATGAGTCTAGTGCCCTAAATAACTAAGATCTGCCTTCACAACCCAGATGTGGAAAATGGCACCATTTTAACTGGTCAGTACTTAGTGACACATAATAGTCCAGAAAACTAAAAAGCCCCCTTGTGCTGGTAAGCAAGTTCTTCTGCAGTGAATAAGTCTGAGAAGCATAAAAAATGTTAGCTTTAAGAACTACCCACACTGAATCACATAGCAGCCACCATAGATGGCTCAAATGATTTCACTTACCACACATTTGACATCAAGAGAATTCTCTATTCACCTTCATCTATCACAAGAGGAAGCCCCTTCATCTACATGTTATGATCATACGTTTACTATTCGCTCATTATGACTAAGATGATGCTTTTTCTCTTCTTGGCAAAGAAAACAGAGAATCTTTGGGACAGTATGTCCACACTTACTTTTCTCTTGCTGTAAAATATATTATATGTTTGTTTACATGCTAATTTGGAAAAAAATAATTTCTGGTGGGAATGTATTGCTACGTCTAAGAACAATATTCAGAGAATTACTACTTCAATAGTTTCTAAATTACTTATGGAATTAACTTTTAGTAAACAAATTCTTCAAAACTCAAAGTCCTATTTTAATATTACTATTTTTGCATTTTTAAAATATTGAATCATAATTATACTGGTATTGTATGCAATAATACATAACGAAGTTAGAGAGATTTCCCCATTGTAGTAGTCAAGATGGATCATCCAGCAGTTCATAAGATTTGCCACCTCATTGGACCTTGAAGTATCCCATGTCCCTAAATAGCATACATATAGCTTTTGGTTTACAGAGCTGTTGTCAAGTGGCACTGGTATCTCTGTGGTTTCAGAGATCAAAATGATGGAAAAAATGGAACTGGATGGTTTGTGACATCAATTTCCATCCCACTTTCATCTTTACTCCATCCACATCTCTTTTCCTTTCTCACACTAGTCTCACCTTGAATAATCTCCTACCCATTGATCCCCAAATGCATACCTCCAGATCTTCTTCTTAAGAGCCAAGCTCATGTATCTGACAATTTACTGCTCATCTCAGCCTGGATCTCCAACAGGCAACCCAAACTCACCAAAGCAGAACTCAAATATCTCTCCCTCTCCAAACCCTTCTGTTCCTATACTCTCTATGACAGTACAACACATCAACCAGGATAGAAACCTGGGGGCCATGCCAGACTCCTCCAAATCCTTCCCTTGCCCATATCCATTTCTTAACTGAATCCTATCAGTTCAACTTTCTTAATGTCTCTCCTATCGGTCTCCCTATATGCCCCACACAGAGCCGTAATAATAGGATCTGTACCCATGGGTACAGTTAGGCATGAAGAACAGGACGGCCAGATCAACTTGGGAGCAAAGGAAGTTAGAAAAGTCCTCCTGTAGAAGGTGATCTTTGAGCTGGCTGAAAGGGGTGTAGGTACGTAGGCTATTCCAGGAAGAAGCAGCAACATAAGTAAGAGATGGTTAAGACAAATTGCAAGCCTTTCACTACAAGCTAGAACATGAAGCTGAGTCCAAGTGTGAGGGGGAGAACTTGGCAAGAATAGAAAGTGAAGTAGTAGGTAGGGCCTAGGGAGTTTAGGTTTGTTCTCGTAGGAGTTGGGAGCCACTACAGGAATTTAAAAAGAGGAATACCAAAATCATAACTGCCTTTGAGAAAGCCCTCTGGTACAGTGTGGAGAGTAAATGAACACAGGGGACAAGACTGGAAGTAGGAGACTGTTGCTATATAATCCAGGTGACAGGAAATGCAAGTCTGAGCTACCAGGGTAGTGGCAAGAAAGGCTACAGAGGCATGAGGAGGAGGTGAGACTCTAGCTCCAACTCTGACCCTAACTAGAGCAGTTTTACCCTTATCTGGCATATATGTTAAGCTTGTGTATAGACTTTTCATTTGAAAAAGAGTTCCTGCAGTTTGAGAACTTCTGGCCTAAAGTGTAAAACCTGTCCCACACATCCCTCAGTGATACGACCTCTGACTACTCCACCCCTTTTCTATCCACCTTTTGCGTGGCCCTCCACCTCTAGCTACGGTCACTGCCTGTAGTTCCCCCGCACTCTGCTTGTACTCCTTCCTGCTGCTGTACCTGTCTGCTTTGCCTACTCCTTACCCAATCTCTTTACCTTAACTGTTTAGCCATTACCTCTTCCAAGAAGCCTTCTCTATCTGATCCCCTGGAATTCTAAACTTCCATCACTGCTGAGCTTATCTTACATCCTCTAAGAGCAGAATCTTTCCTGATCTTCTCACTTCACAATGGTATATTACCTCGGGCATAAGCATAGGGAAAAAGAAAATGAAACGAAGTGCATCTAGTTTTCTTCCTATAGGCCAACTAAATTCTTTTTATACTTGTATAATTTCTTTTTAAAAACTTTTTTCACAAAAACCTGTTCTAGAACTTGTGGAATTTCTAATTCAAAGATGTGATAGACGTTATCTAACCACAGAGAATAGAAAGGGCTTCTGTTATAGCCCTGAGAGGTAACATGCTACGTTTCTCTTGAATATTCCCAGTGACAGCAAACTCACTATCCTATTAAGTCAGAATATTCTATTGTCAAACGGCTAAATCTTAGGATCTTAAGTTGAACCAAAAGATGTTTAAAAGCCAAAACCAAAACCAAACCAAACAAAAAAGTCTTCTTTCACAAATTCTCTCTTGATACAAGATAAAATGATGATTCTGCAGCTAATACATCTTGGGAGACAAATGTCTTTCGAATATTTAGCAAATGTGGTAACAGTCATTCCCAGGTTAATGTAGCCTATTCTTTCTTTGCGTTCTTGGTCTAACTCTTTTGTATACTCATTTATAATATTAATTCTTTTACCTGTAATACAGTGGGGGGAAAACTAAGGCAATGTATTATTATCACTTTAGTAAATGAGACTATAAAAGTAATTAACAGCTTTTAAAATAGTTCACAGCGAAGCTCAGGCTTTCTTTTTTTTTAAGTAAACTTGCAAAGAAAGAAATGAGAAATATGCATTGGAGTGGCATGGAATAAAGAGATTCTCACCTTTTATTTCTTTAGTGTTTCCCTTAATCATTAATTACTCAGACATGCTACAGTTTAACATTGAGGAGCGTGTGCTGGGAAGGAACCATGGATCCCCTGAAAAAGAAACACATGAGTTTACTGTCCTACCAAATTCTCAAAGGAGTCTGAGAATCAGAAAAGGTTAAGAGTCACTGAAGGAAAAAGTCTTCAATAAATCCGAGACTCTAGAAACAAAGGGTTAGATATATCCACAGTCACCATGTTGGTTTAGAGACAGAAACAAGGAAGTTTCAACCTCCGTAGACAATAGAAGGTGTTTGTTCAGTTAACTTTTCCAAAAAACGACTTCCTGGCAAGCAGTAGGCTGCAACACTTTTACACAATAGTCTGCACTTCCCACACAAGCCACTGAGAAAACCCTGATTTCCGTGGACTGTTTCTGAGGAGTGCCATTATATTACAGTCAAGAAAAGGAGTGGGAGGGAGGAGGGAAACACTGCATTCAATTCTCTTACAATCTATTTTTAACACGCCTGAGAAGGTTTTGAGCTATTAATGTAATGAGGCTAGATTCAAAAACAAAAAAAGACCAGAAGGGCAGCAAAGGCCTGCCTTGGAGAGAGTGGGGGCTGGTTCCTTAAGGATGCTGACAGCTGTTTCAGTATCACAGGAGGGATGTTTACATTGCTCATCAACATACATTTAATTTGAGGAACTCCTGATAAAAAGCAAATGTGTAATGTGAATGAATTAGCTTTTCCCCTGACACTGTGTTTTACAGTGTATGGTGGTGTTTCATAACTCTCTGCTGTCCATCCACTGAATTTTATGTCTTACATGTTTATTAAACGAAATTTCTGCAATCATCCACCTGATAGTGCTCTAGGTTCTTTTTCTTCCCATAAAAAATATAGGCCCAGCTACTTGGGAGGCTGAGGCAGAAGGATGGCTTGAGCCCTGGAATTCAAATCTAGCCTGGCCAACTTAGCAAGACCCTCATCTCTAAAAACAAAAACTAGATAGGAAGATAGATTTGATCAACACAGCTGTGATTCAGGATAAGCACTGATGGCTAGAACACTGAAGGAACAGCTTGAGATGTACCAAATTTTATGACATTGTGGAAGCTATACAGTAATGCTTTGCTGTTAAATTTGAAAAAGACAATACAATCAACAGTCATCACTTAGTGTGTAAAGCTGGAAATCTTAGTAATTTTTTAAATTATTTTTTGCAAGTTCCCCCTCTCTTCATTTTGCAGAAGGCCAGCTTGCCAGACTGCCAGCCTGCCTACTGGCAAGCTAAGCAGGTATTAGTTAAGAAAATTATGGTAGCAGGAGTAGCGATAGGAGTAATAGCAGCTAGAATTTATCAAGTGTTCACTAGTGACCAGACACAATACTGAGCACTTTACAAATGGCACCTTATTTGATCCATACTTTTCCCATTTACAACTAATAAAAGTGAGGTTCAGAGAAGTTAGTTACTTGTTAAAGCAATACTGCTAGTAAGTGGTAAAGCTGAAATTCAAATCGAATTCCATCTTACTCCAAATTCCCATGCTCTTAACCCCTGTGCTATAAGGCATACCTCACTTAATTTGCACATTGTAGATACTGCATTTTTTACAAATTGAAGGTTTGTGGAAACCCTGCATGGAGCAAGTCTGTTTGCACCGTTGTTCCAACAGCAACTCACGTGATGTCTGTGTCATGTTTTGGTAATTCTTATAATATTTCAAGCTTTTTCATTGTTATTAATATTATTTATGTTATGATGATCTGTGATGGTGCTAATGTAATTGTTTTGGGGTGCCACAAACTGCACCCATATCAGATGGAAAACTTAATCAATAAATGTGTTCAGACTGCTCCACTAGCCAGCCATTCCCTTGTTTCTCTCTCTCTCCTCAGGCCTACCTATTTCCTAAGACAACATTGAAATTAGGCCAATTAATAACCCTACAATGGCCTCTAAATGTTCAAGTGAAAGGAAGATTTACATATCTCTCACTTTAAATCAAAAGTTAGAAATGATTAAGCTTAGTTAAGAAGTCATGCTAAAAATCCAAGATAGGCTAAAAACCAGACCTCTTGTACCAGTTAGCCAAGTGGTGAATGCAAAGGAAAAGTTCTTGAAGGAAGTTAAAAGTTCTACTCTAGTGAAGACATGGATGATAAGAAAGTGAAACAGCCTTATTACAGACAGGGAGAAAGTTTTAGTGGTCTGAATAGATCAAACCAGCCACAACATTCCCTTAAGCCAAAACCTAACCCAGAGCAAGGCCCAAAATCTCCTCAATTCTGTGAGGGCTGAGAGAGGTGAGGAAACTTCAGAAGAAAAGTTGAAGCTAGCAGAGGTTTGTTCATGAGATTTAAGGAAAGAAGCCATCTCCATAATCTAAAAGTACAAGGTCAAGTAGAAAGTGCTGGTGGAAAAGTTATAGCAAGTTATCCAGCAGATCTAGCTAGGATAATTGATGAAGGTGGCTACACTAAACAACATATTTTCAATGTAGATCAAACAGCCTTATATCAGAAGAAGATGCCATCTGGGACTTTCCTAGCTAGAGAAAAAAAAGTCAATGCCTGGCTTCAAAGCTTCAAAACACAGGCTGACTCTTCTCATTAGGGGCTAATACAGCTGGTGACTTTAAGTTGAAGCCAATGCTAATTTACCATTCTGAAAATCCCAGGGTCCTTAAGAATGCTAAATCTACTCTGCCTGTGCTCTGTAAATGGAACAACAAAGCCTGGATGACAGCACATCTGTTTATAGCATGGTTTACCTAATATTTTAAGCACTTTGTTGAGATCTAGTGCTCATAAACGGATTCCTTTCAAAACACTACTTCTTATTGACAATGCACCTAATCACCCAAGAGCTCTGATAAAGATGTATATAAGGAGATTAATGTTTTCACACGTGCTAACACAACATCCATACTGCAGCCCATGGATCAAGGAGTAATTTTGACTTTCAAGTCTTATTATTTAAGAAATATATTTCATAAGGATATAGCTGCCATAGATTCCTCTGATGGATTGGGGCAAAGTGAATTAAAAACCTTCTGGAAAGGATTCAATATTCTAGATTCCATTAAGAATATTCCTGATTCGTGGAAGGAAGTTAAAATATTAGCAGCTCTCACCCTACATGGGAACATCTTTTTTTGTTGCATGGTCATCTCAGACTTAAAGCTATCATTCAGTCTAGAAGAAGCAACTTCCAAAATTACTCCAGCTCAATAATCTGCCAAATACTAGACCATTCTACTATTGTTGCTGCTATAATTGTTACTGCTGTATCAATATTCTGACTGGTACCCTACAAAATAAGACAACATTTCTTAACTAGCGGCTTCTTTATTAGATTCCTTAATGTACCTTTATCATGAATATATAGGTACAATAAAATTCATTAAAATGTTGAAAAAAGTAGTATAATTTGAATTACTCTTAAAATTCAAGACAATTAGAAATGGGAATATTTGGCAATACTTTAGCTTGAGATAGAGAAGGATTAAAAAAAAAAAAAAAAAAAAAAGGTTGCCCAGATTCATGCAGAGACAAATGGAACTGATTTCTAGGATGTAACTAACTCCCTTACCCAGTCTCTTTTCTCAACTCTCAGCTTCTCAGAATTTGACACACTTGCCTTCTGTTTTGAGCCTCTTCTGCCCACAGATCCTTGTGCCACAAGATATACTAGGACAAAAATTATGCATACTGATAAATGGATGATCTCAATATCATAATAAATAGGAAAAAACTGACATTTCTATGTCTACTTAATTTTTAAAAATTGCTTTGTTTTCCTGAATCATATGTTATACATAATTTAGAAAATATAAAGAAAATGAAAATGACTCATGTTCATAGAAACTGGAGATATCCACCATTAATATTTCTGTGCTTCTTTTTTGATATTTTTTTCTATGTAAATATTTATCACTTCATTCATTTAATAAAAATTGAGTATCTTTTATGTGTCAGGCAATGTTCTAGGTATTGAGTATACAGCAATAAAGAAAACAGGCACAAATTTCTAACCTAATAGAACTTATATTCTAGATGGGGAAGACAGACCACAAACTCCCAAAATGAGTAAGTTATGTAGTGTATTAGAAGGTGAAAAATGCTATGGAGGAAAATACAGCAGGGCAGAGGGATAGAGCATGCTGTGCTGGAGGGAGGGTTCTCATTTGAAACAGGACAAGTCAGTCCCTAAGAAGGTGACATTTTAGCAAAAACTTGAAAGGGGTGAGGGACAAAGCCACATAGGTATGTCACAAAACAACTTCAAACTAACACAGAATACAAAAATAAGATTTATTTCTTGCTCTCAATTTTGTGGGTGACCTAGCTTTGTATCAGTTGGTAGTCGCCAGGGTGGTTTTCTTCTGTATGTCTTTTATCTTGTCCTTGAGACCAGTGGATTGTTATTCTTGTGCCAAAGGCAGAAGCACAAAATTTAAGATCTACAACTCAAGCATATTTCATGCATCAAAGCTGCTAATGTACCATTTGCCAAAACAAGTCAAATGGCCGGGCCCAAGTCACGTGGCCAGGCTAATACGCAGAGAAGGGTGGAGGTGAGGAAAGAAAGTAAATATTTCTAAACAATTGTCTAATCTATCACAGTCCTCTCTATTGCTTATAAATATCCATATTCCTTTTCCATGCAAAATACACTCACCCCTATCCAAAGTCTCTAAAAAAATCTCATCCATTGGTAACATAAGACTCAAAGCCCAAAATGGCAGGGCCTACGTGAGGTCCTGATGTGTGTCCACTTGACCCAGAGACCCATGATCTAAAGTTATCTTCCCTCGTTGCATCCAAAATACAAAAGTGAACAAGGAAGGGATGCCCACAATAAACGCTTCCTTTGAAAGAGGGAAGAATGAGAGGCACATGGCAATCAATTACTGGTCCATAACAATTCTGAAGGTCCATTGTAAATGTGTTGCCATTTTCTTCTGAGGGAAAAATATGTTCCTTGATTTGACCCAAGATTTGACCCCAGGGAGTCTCTGTCTAGTGCACTGTTTTCTAGCATGGTTAACAAAGCCCTCTGTGGATACAGGTGGAGATTTTTCCTTTTACATTCTCTTCCTCAGCTCCTTCTGGAAAGGACAGTAGAGAATACACTATTCTTGAATCCTGAGTAGCTTTCTTAGCCTGTTTCCTGCATACAGAATCTTAAGAGGTCATTTTTACATATCATACTGTCTCAGTTTCTTTTAGTCTAGGCTGGGGTGGTTTTGCCAATACAATTTTCTCGTTAACTTTGGAGGTTTTCCATATATTTGCTTCTAATAAAGGCCAAATGTCAAAAAACACATTCTTAATTTTTCATTGTACAAATTTAAGGTATACAACATGATATTTTGATATACATATATGCAGTAAAGTGATTATTCCAATCAAACAAATTAGCATATCAATTATCTAATATAGTTATCCCTTCTTTTTTTCTTTTTTTATGGTAAGAGTATATAAAAATCTACTCTCCTGGCAAATTTCCAGCATACAATATTATTAACTATAGTTCTCATATTGTACATTAGATCTCTAGATTTATTCATTCTTCATAACTGCAAGTTTGTATCTTTGAACGTACAACTTCCCATTTCCCCTGCACTCCTACTAGAAGCCACCATTCTACTCTGTTTCTATATATTCAAATTCTTTTTTTCTTTTAGATTCCACATATAAGTGAGATCATGCAGTATTTTTCTGCCTGTTCTGAATAGATACCAAAAGGAAATGAAATCATCATCTCATAAAGATATCTGTACTCCCATGTTTACTGCAGCATTATTCACGATAGCCAAGATATGGAAGCAACTGAAGTGTTCACCAGTGGATAAAAGGACAATATGGTGTAAATATGCATATATATACAATCACAGAGATACATACAATGAAATATCATTCAGCCTTAAAAAAGAAGGAAATCCTGCCATTTGCAACAACATGGATGAGCCTCGAAGACACTATGCTAAGAGAAATAAAACAGCCACAGTTCTTTCTGAGACGCATCTCCCTTTGTATACTCAATTATATGTACTTGGACACATCAGCTTCTGTAAAGCACACTGAATGCAATACAGCAATGATCATTTATAACTTAATCACAAGTTTGCAGGTCACTTGGGCCTCTCTGCTTCGGTGTGCAGCTTCACATTATGCAGAAGCTGGCGTGCCTCTGCTCCATGTGTCTTTCATGCTTCTCCTGGGACCAGCAGGTTATCTAGAGGTCATGTTTTGCTCATGGCCATGGAGAAGTTCAAGAGTGGCCTCCAACTTCATTCTGGAAACGAATTACAGCATGGGAAAGGCACACAGATACTTAATCTCTTTGGCCCAGAAGTAACACATCACTTCAGTTTCCATTACACTTTACCAAAAGCAGTAATGTGGCCCCACATGGCTGCACAGGAGCTGAAAATTCAGTCCCTAGCTGGACAACTGCTCCCCCAAAACAACTCTACACTGTGGGAAGGGAGCTCAAATCTTTGTAACTCAGCTAGCCATTTCTGCCACAATGGAGAAATGCTTCACTGTATAGCCTTATGTAGGAGAAAACACGTAACAAAATATATACAGTATGATGAGACCTCTGTGATCTATAGAGAGCTAGATGTGAAAGGATATGTAGAGGTAAATGTAGATCTAGATCTATATCTGAAAGAATAGAGAAAAACCTGCAATTATATATTGACAGTGGTTATTCCCGCATAGTGAGATCACAGGTAATTTTATTTTTTTCACTTACATATAAATATGAAAAACTTAAACTTTTCAAGAATAAAGTATAATTTTTATAATGAGAAAATAATAAGGTACTATAAGAAGCTCAAACAAATTTTTCTTTTGTAGCATAGTGACATTTGCTGCTTTCTCTAAGGACCTATAGGAAGGCATTCTTTTTTAACTTTTTATTTTTTTAAAAAACTTAATGCTGAAAAAAATGTATGCCTTTCTAATTTCTGTTGTCTCTTGGAGAAGATGATCATGCTTTTGATTTTTTGTCTACCACTGATCTTGGTCATTCTTTTGAGAATCCTCACAAAACACTACATTACCCTGGGTATACTGATAGTTGAAGGCACTACCTTTCAGTGCACAGAAAAAGTAAGGAAAATAGGCTTTTTCCCTACAATTTTAGAAGGAACTATTTCAAATGGCCTTGATGTCAAGTTCTACATCATATGTTCCCAAGAAACACAAGAGTTAAAGGGACATAGAAAGTTAATTTTCTAATATTTCACCTGTTGGTCCCTATTCTCAATAGATTTGTATTGGCAAATAGTCAAACAGTCACTTTCATCCTACACTTGATCATCTCTATTTGCAGAAGGAGGCTGAATGTGTACTACCCAAACCATTTACTTAAGTTGCTTCTCATGAGATTAATTTGTAAACTATAAGAATTTTGTTTATAAATGATTCCTTAGCAATAGTGAAACTGAAGGCTTCAATTACCAGAAGCCTAAGTAAACCATGGTTTTTAGGCCTTATTCCAAGTTTTATTTGCCTAAATCTAATTTTTTTAAGCCCAGTCTTATTTTTCTGTCACAGAACAATTGCAAATTATCCTCTATAAGGAGAATGCTCTTAAGAGTATTTTAAAAAGCGGGAGGGAATACAAAACAAATTAGCAACAGTCTATTTCCTCAAGAAGGTTAATACCTAATTAGAAAAATAAAGCATATGTAGAAAATTACTTAGAGACTACAATAATATTATTATCAGTATGGTCACATCTCATGTGATGCAAACAAAAGCAACAAATCTCCCTCATGGGCCTCCCATTCTCTTTCTGATTCATTAAAAATCCCAGAGATTCACATAGTACAACAGGGAATTTATCTGCATTCCCTTCTCTATTGGAAAGATCATTTATGTCTACAGTATGTGTAGTGGCTAATCATGTAGTCTCCAGAGAGACTGCCTAGGTTTGAATTCTGGTTCTGTCACTTTCCAGGTTGGGTAATTTACTAACTCTCTTGACTTTAGTTACCTCATCTATAAAATATGTAGTAAGAATTAAATGAGTCAATTTTTGTAAAGAGATAAGAACAGTACAGTACATAGAAAGTGCACAATAAAATGTCAGATATTAACATGTTGTTTCTATCTGCCACATGGTATTTACTGTTGAAAACTTGTCCTCCAAGGTCTGACAGATGAAATTGCCCACTCTTCAATGATATACCACTAGCTATTAACATGCAAGACACCTCAGTTTTTCAGTGTAAAACTATCCTACTTCCTCAGAGGTAAGGTTGGCAAAGGATGTCCCACCCTTGGGCTCCCAGGGTTGCAAAGGATTCATGTTCATTTGGAAAGTTCAGGCCGAGCTATGAAATTAATTCAATAATTTTCATAGATGTTAAATAATTTGCTATTTTATCCTCAGTAAAGATTATTTGAAAAGGAAAGTAAAAATAATTAGTCTAGAACTAGAGACAGTGGTCATTGTCTATCTGTCCATGGCTTCCCCCAAATAAGCTGCTTCTGTCCAAAGTCTCCAGGACCTTGTTTGAACCACCCGACTTTCCTCCTTCCCTCTAGTCACAATCATTGGTCTAGAGATGAACAACTGATCCAAAAGGAACCAGTGCATAGGTTAAACTGAATGAATCAGATGGCTTCAATTACCAGAAGCCTAACTAAATCCTGAGTTTTTAGGTTTTATTCCAAAATTTGAAGAAATATGTTGACTAAACCAAGTGGTGGTTGAGTCACATTAATAGTAGAGCACAAAAGTACAGGTCCATGTATTCCAATTGGAATGACATGCTCCCCACCCTCCCAAGAGAGGCCTGTTTGGCTGTTGCAATAAACTTTTATTCTCAACTACAAATTTTTATTTTTGTAACCAAATAATCTCTGATCAAGAAAACATTTAACAATCGTCTATTACATATCAAGATCTAAACTATCCTAAAGAGCACAGTACTGTGTAAGGACTTCTCTTTCCATTTTACAGATGAGAAAACTTGAGATTCAGAGGGAAAAAAAGATTTCCAAAGTCACATAGCAAGAATATGATAGACCTAAGATACAAACCTAGCTCTATCTGATTCCAAATCTGAAAATATTTGTAATACATGTTCAAGTATCTCTACTCATACTTATTGTATATTTATTGTACATTATATCATATAAATAAACAATGTTTAAATCAATGCCAGCATAACTTAACAAAATGAAATCTCTCGAAAGCCATATTAATCTAACAAGAGATTTTTCTTGTATAATAATAATACAAAATAAATTAAATTCAGGCTTCTCTTTTCAATTTAAAAATCTGAAAGAGTGCTGCTCCCATCCTTTCAACAAGAACAAAATAAGTCAAGTAATCTGCAAATTCACAACTTTCATCTCAGGGAAACAAACACAAAATCTAAGAAAGGCAAGAGATAAGAAGTACAAGTCCTAACTTACATACAGAAAACACTAGAAAACATATAAGATGATTAGAAGAAAACAAATGAAATTTTTAACAAATTGCTAAAAGCCAAGTGTTACCTACTGTGAGAGAACAAAAACCCTGTGAGCCACAAACACAAAGGAAATTTTTATCCACTCACAGGCTCTTCTCCATGGACCTTTCCAGGTACCAACAAGAAAGATTTGGAGCAAGTAAAGAGAAGAAAGCCTTTCCTATAGAGACGGCCTGAGGGAAGGGAATATCTATCTACTGGGGTAAAAGTACGAAGCTCCACCTGGATTCTTCTCCCTATCTTCCTTAGATAAGGAAAGCCTTAAACTGCTGATGGAAGATACAGCAAAGCCATTTGCTCTTGGGTAAAAACTCAAGACCTATGCAGCTAGAGAAAGGGACTAGAAAAAAGTCTATGCTCCTCCAGATAGGGCAAGAAGTCATCGTAATCTCAGATGATTACTGGTCTCCTACAGATGGGGGACTAGAAGAATCACTGAAAAGTTCCCACCCCCAAAGCTCAGGGACACAGTAGTTGCCTATGATTCAGGCTGAACTAGTACAACAAAGAACGTCCTGCACCCCACACAGTACAACCAAGCTAGCAATTATCAGTAACAAGTAATGGCAGTCCACTGCTAGGAGAGGGACGAGGGCTTGGAAAAAGACCCTGACTGAGGCAAAGGCACAAAGGGAAGACTTAAGGCTGAAAATGGAACAGATATTGATAACAATTCTCCAACAAACTAGCTACTACTCAAAGAACAAGAAATTTCAAGCCTGTGGTGGGCTGAGGATGGCGATTGAAACAAAACCATACCCAGCTTAACTACTGATTAGATTGACTCAATATCCACCGCCATTCTAAAACCTAGCAAAAGGTTGACATTTCCAAGCATAAATGCTATTATTCTCAGTCTCTACTATTCTACATTAAATGTCCAACATACAAATAATACAAATAAGCAAGAATACATAACACTTTATCAAAAGACAAAGCAATTAATAGAACCAGACTTAGATATAACCTAGATGCTGCAATTAGCAAAGAATTTAAAATATGATTAATATGGTAATCACTTCAGTAGAAAGAGTGGACAACATTCATAAACAATTGGGAAATTTCAGCAGAGAGCTGGAAACCATAAACCTGAATCAAATATAAATGCTACAAATAAAAAATATAGTAACAGAGATGAATAGGCCCTTCATGGGCTAATTAGTGTACTCCAGCCAGCTGAGAAAAGAATCCATGAACTTAAAGATAGGTCAATAGAAATTATCCTAACAAAAACACAAAGATAAAAAATTAAAAACCATCAAACAAACAGAACAGAGACTACAGGAGTTGTGGTACAATAATAAAAAGCCTAACTTTATGTAATTGGACTCTCAGAAGAAGAGATAAAGCAAGGAAAAATACTAGAAGAAATAATGGTCAGGAATTTCCCAAAATTAATAAAAGAAATCAAACACAGATATAAGAAGCTCAGAGAACACCAAGGAGAATAAATATTTTTTTTAAATGCCTAGATACATTATACTTTAACTGCTGAAAACCAAAGATAGAAATTCTTGCAGTCAGTCAGGGAAAAGCTACATATTATATACAAAGGAACAAAGGTAAAACGTACAGGAGACTTCTTATCAGAAGCTATGCAAGTCAAAACAACATAGAATAAATTTTAAGGTACTAACAACAAAATATTGTCAATCTATAATCTAAATCCAGTGAAAATGACTTTCAAAAGTGAAGGAGAAAAACTTTTTTTGAGACAAACAAAAATTGAGAGGATTCATTTCCCACAGAAAATAATTGTAAGGAAATTATTTTTAGCAAAAAAAAAAAGAACGAAAGAAAGAAAAAAGAATGATACCAGGCAGAATCTTGGGTCTACACAAAGAAATACAGCACTATGGAAACCAGATAAATGCAGTCAAATATATAATTCTGGTTTTCCTCATTTTTGCTTACTCTCAAAGATAACTGTCTGAAGCAATAATGGAATCAGTATTTTATGTTTTTATTGCATAAGTAAAAGTAAAATGCATGACAACAGCTTTAAGGATTGAGAGCCCAGATAATTGGGAGTATATTGTTATAAGATTCTTACATTTCACATGAAATAATATAATATTATGTGATGGCAAGCTGTGATTAAAGATGTATATTTTGAAACCTAAGTAAATCAATAAAAATGTTTAAAAAGAGTGTAAAAAAGCCAATAGTGGAGATAAAATGTAATCATAAAAACAATTTTTAAAGGGGCAAGAAAATAGAAATATAAAAAACATATCAAACAGAAAGCCACTAGCAACTGATCTATTTATTCAACCATATTATTATAAAATTAAATGTAAATGATCTAAATAAATCAATTAAAACAGGACAAGGGTGCTGTCACCACTTCTATTCAACATAGTGATAGAAGTCCTAGCCAGAGCAATCAGGCAAGAGAAAAAAATAAAGAGCATCTAAATCAGGAAAGAGGAGGCCAAATTATCCTTGTTTGCTGATGATATGACCTTGTATCTAGAAAACCCTAAAGACTTCACCAAAAGACTCCTGGAATTGATAAATAACTTCAGCAAAGTCTCAGGTTACAAAATCCATGTACGCAGATTGGTAGCATTTCTATATACTAATAAAAGTCAAGCTAAGAGTCAAATCAAGGATTCAGTACCATTTACAATAGCTAAAAAGAAAATAAAATATCTAGGAATATGCTTAACCAAGGAGGTGAAAGATTTCTACAGGGAGACTACAAAACACTGATGAAATAAATCAGAGACGACACAAACAAATGGAAAAACATCCCATGTTCACGGACTGATAGAATCACCATTGTTAAAATGTCCAGACTCTCCAATGTGACTTACAAATTCAATGTAATCCCAATCAAAATACCAACATCCTCTTTCACAGACGTAGAAAAAAATAATTCTAAGCATCATTTGGAGCCAAAAAGGAGCCCAAATAGCCAAAGAAAATCTTAAGTAAAAAGAACAAATCTGGAGGCGTCACATTACCTGACTTCAAATTATATTACAAAACAGCATGGTACTGGTATAAAAGTAGAGACATTGACCAGTGGAACAGAATAGAGAACCCAGAAATAAAACCATTTACCTACAATTAACTGATCTTTGACAAAGCAGACAATAATATACACTGGGGAAAGGAAGCCCTATTCAATAAATGATGCTGGAAAATTGGATAGCTACATGCAGAAGAATGAGACAGGGACCCCTGTCTCTTGCCATATAAAAATTAATTCAAGATGGATAAAAGACGTAAATGTAAGGCATTAAGTCATAAAAATTCTAGAAGAAAATGTAGTAAAAACACGTTTAGACATCAGCTTAGGCAAAGAATTTATGACTAAGACCTCAAAGGCAAATAGAGCAATAACAAAAATAAATAAATGGTACTAAATGAAATTAAAAGGCTTCTGTACAGAAAAGGAAATAATCAACAGAGTAAATAGACAACCTGCAGAATGGGAGAAAATATTCACAAACTATACATCTGACAAAGGGCTAATATCCAGAATCTACAAAGAACTCAGACAAATTAGCAAGAAAAAAACAATCCCATTAAAAAGTGGAAAAAGACATGAACAGCAGTTTTTCAAAAGAAGGTAGACAAATGGCAAAAAAAAACTATGAAAAAATGCTCAACATCATTAATTATCAGGGAGATGCAAATTAAAATCACAATGAGATACCACCTTTCCCCTGCCAGAATGGCCATTATTAAAAAGTCAAAAAACAATAGATTTTGGTGCAGTTGTAGTGAAAAGGGAACACTTATACACTGTTGGTGGGAATGTAAAACTTGTACAACCATGATGCAAAGCAGTTTGGAGATTCCTCAAAGAACGAAATGTAGACCTACCATTCAATCCAGCAATCCCACTACTGGGTGTCTACCCAAAGGAAAAGAAGTCATTTTATCAAAAGGCACATGTACCTAAATGTTTATCCCAGCACAATTCATTATAGCAAAGATGTGAAATCAGCCTAAGTGCCCATCAACTGATGACTGGATAAAGAAAATGTGGTATATACATACCACAGAATACTACTCAGCCATAAAAAAGGAATGAAATTATGCCTTGTACAGCAACTTGGATGGAACTAGAGACCAATATCCTAAGTATCTCAAGAATGGTAAAACAGACACCACATGTTCTCACCTGTAAGTGGGAGCTAAAAGGAAGGATATATATGATCATAAAGAGCAGTATGGACATTGGAGGAGGGTAGAGGGGGGGAGGGATAAAAATCTACCTATCAAGGATAACATACACTATTCTAGTGATGGGTACACCGAAAGCCCTGACTTCAGCATGATATAATTTATCCACATAACAAAAAACACTAGAACTCCATAAATTTTTTGAAATAAAAAACTTTTTTAAAAAAGAAAAATTAATAGAAATTGGTGATTCATTCAGGAAATAGGGTAAAAAATGAAACGTCAAAAGATTATTCTAGAATTCTAAGTTTGAAAAATGGGAGGAATTATGTGGTACCACTTTCACCCTTCATGTAGATATACTCAGACAATTTTAGTTCTCAGAATAATACTCTTTAGACCTCTCTGATTTTTCATATTATTTTCTCAAACAAGCCTAAATATGTTCCTCATATCCTCTAATAATCCAGGAAAACTCCTATTCATCCTATAAAACTCTGATTAAGCATATCCTCTTCACATATACTTTTTTCTTAAACCAGTTGTTCTCAAATTTTAGTATGTATCAGAATCACCTGGAGGACTTTTTAAGACAAGATTGCTGGGCCTTAGTCCCAGAGTTTCTTATTCACTAGATATAGGATAAGACTGGAAAATTTGAGTTTCTAACTCATTCCCAGGTAATGCTGATATCGCTAGTCTGGAAACCACACTCTGAGAATTACTGTCCTAAATTCTACCTAGAATTAAGAATTTATTTTTCTGTATTACTTTAGTGGCCATATATGTTTCATTTGTTTCACTTATGTCATCATAATTTATGTTTTGTAAAGTATAACTAGAGAGTTATACTTTTTCTTCTTCTTCCATTGTCACAATTCCTAATATAGTATCTGGAATATGAAAATCATTCAATAAATGTTGGCTGATCAAATAAAAAATTTTAAACCCTCTTTTAACACATTATTATATATGGTGCCTCTTTGCATTTTATAATTTTACTCTTTCATTTTACAAATTTTTAAATACTTTTCCTCTATTCTTTGATAGCAGAGAAATATTATAATAATATCTTAGGTTCACTTGGCCAGTATATGACATTATAATATTCTTATATTCTCATAAATTTAACAAAAGCAGATTTTCCAATTTTTTCATACCATCATGCAGAATTTGGAAAGAGAGAAAGATAAATAGGTAGGTGGGTAGATAGATCTCTTACACCAATTTTCAGATTTTATCTAATGAATCTAAAGAAAATGAATAAAATTAGTTTTACCTTGGAAATATATTAATATAAAAGCAACATTTATAGAGCTTACTCTTGTTCATAAAGCTCAAAAATGATTACTGAAAAACAGTGTGCAAATTCTAATTTTAAAAAGCTATCTGAGGTTACTGTAAAATATTTTCATAATTTTATATCATTCATAATTCGTGTTAATTTTACTGATATAGACATTTTGACAAATAGTAATCTTCCTTTTAAATAACAAAAATCAAGCAAAAAGAGCATAATTCTTACTTTACTACACTGACTTCACCCCTTTATATGCATGTCACAACATACATAAATCTAAAACTACTAAGAACTACAAAGTCAAGTAAAAGGATGTTGATCTCATTTTCCCAAAGAATCCTTTCCAGTTCTGGTCTCTTTGCTTGGTTGCCTGATGCACGAGTTTATAATTTAGTTTGTAATTTCTCTGTTAGCAGCAGAAACTGCAGCTTTTTGAATGATCACAGTAATCCCCTAGAGCCATTATTTATAATTTTTTTTTAATTTAATGCTGTCACTGCAGGGAGTTTTCTTCTCTACTATACTGAACTTTTGACAGTCCATATGGTTTTAACGAATTTTCCAGGTGCTGAACACCACCCAATCTGTATTTTCGGCAGCCTACAGAGATATTTAAGTCTGCTTCTGTCATTCTTTTTAATGCTGTTTACAATGTTTTTGGGAGGTGAAAGTTTGAAGTGGTTGGTGGAAATAATCGAGCTTCAAATGTCTGTATTATCAGGGCAAATGTATTGTCAAGGAAAATTCACTTCTGAGAGAAGGAAACAAAAGCCATTCACTTACCAATATTTTTGGAGAACTATTATGGAAATGCATTTCCATAATAGTTTGAGATGTTACTTTGAGATGTTTGAGATGTTATTCTTTGTACTTTCAGATTGTAGAGACAAGTTTTCTTTTATCCATTGTAAAAGTAATGTACAATGTTTTCTTAGCCCAGCTTATAAATCTGGGTAAGTTAAGATGAGCATGAAAGAGGCCCAATTATCAACCTTGCCGATTACACGATTTCAGATTAATTTTAGAATATCAGTGAGGGGAAAATGCAGGTTCCCTAGCAGGTAACAGGAACACTGTGCTAGCCTGGAGTGCTCAGCAAAACTGTTACAAAGTAGACGAGGCAGGTACCAAGATAACTACTTGGGGGTGGGGCGGAGGGTACAGCACTTTCTTGCCCCCAAACAGCCAGCTCAAAACTGGCCCTGACTGCTTTAGGGCAGCTTTGGCTGTCCTATAGTGCCCTTTAGCTAACTGTAATACTAACACCCCTGCCTAGTGATATCGTAACATAACATGGGTTGCTTGATAGCATATGATGATGGTACTGCACCTGCGTGATTTGTTTCACTGTGAACAAGCAAAGATACAACATAAAAACTTTGCATCACTCGCCAGGAAGAGATTTAAGGTAATGCCACAGGGTGGGCAGACAAGGATTTTGCTGGCAAGAAGCTCCTATGGAAGAAATTCCTGTGCCACCCGGGAGCAAGTGCCCTAGTAAGTAACCTCTAAGAAACTCATCTAACTCATCAAGCTGGTTTTGTTTGAGTCATTCTTTGGTCTCTCAGTTCCCTCTCAGTTTGGGGGGTGGTTTTTCTATACTGTCCCAGGATTTTCATGAAACAATCAGCATATATTTATTGGCTGGCTAAATTGAAATAATTGCTAATCAGTTAATGATACTAGATGAATGAATGATATTAAGACTGCATAGATAGGAAGAAAGTATTTAAAAATCTTAAACTATATTTAGAAGTCAGTGTGTGTATATATACATCCCCTTTTTCCTCAATTTATTATTTTTCACAATTTATTCCTCAGTAACTTTGCATATGCTATCCACAAAACTGTAGGAAACAGCCAGGCATTATTAATACCCCCATTTTACAGAACAATGACTAGAACCTAGGTTTTCCTAACTCCACCACCATATACTTAAGGATTTACGCTATTTTTGCCCAATTTGAAAAACAGGTTGGTCATTATATAATGCACATTTTGTCATTTTTCAAAACAGCTTCTCAGAAAATGAAACCCTTTCTTTGCTTTGTGTCCACAACTGTGTGAGTCAGTCTCTGTGGGAGACAGAGTTGCCAATGTCTAGAAGGCCGAATACTTGTACTCCTAGCCCCCTGGCAACCAGGGTGCAGACTCATGTGCTAAGCTCAACAAACCTGGTGTGCTATCTGGGATTTTGAGTCCGGCATGAAGATTCAAAGGAGAGACAGTTTATAATTTCCAGCTTTGGTAGCACCCAGTACCTAGTTTCCAGTGATAATGTTGGCAACAGAATCAAGAATCTAAGAGTCCAGGAGTTGTATCACCAGTGGCACAATTATAAGCAGAGCATTCTGTGGTATGATTTGGGTATGTCTATGCCTGGTTTTCCAACCTTTTCATCAATTCTGTGATCTAACTCATGCCCACCTAGAAAATATCTTTTCAGTTTTAGTTAACCATAATTGGTCTCTGTATCTTGTACACTTACAGGTTGCCAGACCTAAAGGATAATTACCTACTTACCCCTGTACCACATTATTTCTCTATACCCTGTTTTTATCAGCAGTGATTATAGTGATATCAGTTATCTCCCAAAATCCATTCTTCCCTTTTTCTTTCATTGAAAAACTGCTGATGTTAGTTAAGCCACTTAACAGACTTCTTTTCTCAAATTTCCTGCAGCTAGGTTGGTTCATATAACTAAGTTCTGACTTATGGGATACGAATGGAAATGATGGGTACAACTTCTGTGTCACGATATTAACAGAAAGAAGCATTCTCTCCACTTCACCTTTGCCCCTTACTTCCAGCTAGAAGGCAGACATGATGGTGGGACCTAAAGCAGTTCTTTTAGGCCATGAGATGGAAGCCACAAGTTAAGAATAGCAGAGCAACAGTGTAGAAGAAGTGTGAGTCCTGGACGAAGTGCAGCCTGCAGCCCTGATCTGCTTACCTTTTGACTATTCTTGTAAAATAAATGAACTCCTGTCTTTAAGTCATTGTTATTTTGGACTTTGTTACAAAGCCAAAAATGCATTCTAGCTAATGTGGCCATCAGCAGTTTCAACTATACTACCCAACCGCTTGTCAGTCATCCTTAATCTTGGATTCTGTTGAAGCTTTCCTATGAGAAAAGCAGCATTACTTCATGTGGCTCCCACTTTGAGCTTTTTCAAAGTTAGTCACTTTGTTGGCCAAATATAATACCTACTCAGCAATAACAGAAGTGAGAAGAAATTGCAGGGGGACTGCTTGGCCACTTGGGCCACACTGGCAGAAATGGAAGCCCCAGTGTTGTACAAAGAGACACAGCAAGAGCCTAATGAGCATGGAAAAGTCAGGCCTTAGTTTTCTATGATGCTGGAAGAGTGGTATGAGGCCTTTCAATAGTACTTAAATAATATTTTCATGCTGGTTTTCATTCTGAGGTTCATGCCACACCACCTAAATAGAAGAACAAAACAGCTGTGTTTGGATTTATGATACACTTTTGTTATTGACAAAATTACAGTTGAGGTTACTTTTTATTTATACCACTGAATAAATATTCCAAAAGGAGGTCTCTCTTTTTCCAATTAAACAAAATCTCTATTTCATAAATTAAAGTTAATAAAGTCAAATGCAACTGAGTTATGAAAATCTTTATTTGCTCAGCTCTCAGTTGACCATTCCCATGTGCATATGATAAAAGTGTAGAGAAACAAGCAGCTTTGCTAAACATTTTGGTATGTGGAGAAACCATTACAGCACTGATGCTAAGGGACTGCAATCACACTCACATCATCAGAATGAAACCTGCTGACTGCAATAAATTACTGTGTATGTTAGAGCCTTGGTTTGACCCAAAGTGCTTCATAATGGGTGATTTCTGTGTCTAAATCTCTGCTTTCTTTGGAGTAAAAAGAAAAACCTGGAATCTTTTCCCATCTATGGCTCATGTTCTATAGCTAATAAAAAAAAAAAAAGGAAACGCTATTTTTGCATTGTTGCAAGAATGTAAAAGTTTACTGCCTCCAGGAAGTAAGATTGAGTCATTAGTAATTATGAGCATTAAAATTACTATCACTGTTAATTTTTTTCTACCCAAACTATTAATACTTCAAGTATAGTTCAAACTGTAAAAAAAAAAAACAACTTTTTTTAAAGACACATATTATAGAGTCATCTTTTTTAACCATATCAATTTCCTCCCTTATGTACTAGAAAGCCAAGAGATTTGATAACTTCTTCTCTATGTTTTGATACTTATCAGGACAAGTATCTCTTAATGGTTTGAAGATGACCAGCAAAGAGCTCAGCTGCCAAAGATGATTGCTTTAAAGTTCTTGTAACATCAGCCTAAGGCAGCCTAAGAGACAAGGAAGGAAACAAATCACAGACCTTTGAACATAACTAAGCAAACCACAGCCAAATGGATAATGTGCTATAAAGAACTTGTAATATTTGGATGCTGGGGTTTCTTCTATCACATACATTCCATAATGGCTAGAAATTCCATTAGTACTAAATACCCACTGAGCTCTAAGCCAAGAACAGATATGAAATCCTATATATACATATCGAAACAGCCAATTAATTCAGTTTCTTTCAATAACTATTTACAGAATACTGTCTATATGCCAGACAATAGGGTAGGTGATAAGGCTATAGCCGTGAGAGAGAGAGGAAACAAGAAGGCTGACTAACGACATCACTTGTCAGACTGTCCCAGCAGGAAGATTGGATATGGGATTGAGAAGAGGGGGAAAGAGACGCAGCTCAGGTGTGGATCACAGAGAGTGACGACAGAGACAGCTGGGGACCCCACACAGAAAAACTGCAAAGCTGAGAAGGAAGAGGATAAAGAGAAGAAGATAGCAAGGATCAACCCATGGAGCCTCAGAGCCCAGTGAAAGCCTAAGGGGGTATTCTCCTCCTCCTCTACACACCTTCAGTGAACAGCAGGCCACTAAGCTTATGGAAGGCTTTCCACCCTCCACGAGCCCAGGTGTGGTGACAAGTAAGGAATAGTGGGGTGAACTATTGAGCCCCAAGAGTTAGGGCAGGCCATGAGAGGCTCTCCCTGGGAGAGTGCCACAAGAAGCTGGAGTGCCAGCTTTCTTCCATCCAGACACTTCCTCCCCTGCCCCTCCCCTAACTACTACAACTGAGAAAGCAGTTTGAGCTTGGGCTGATCTGGAGCCATAGGCCCTTCCCCACCCATTACAACCATGAGAATAGTTTGAGCTCAGAAGTTAGTGAATGGCAGCTTCTTTCAGGTAGGGTAACACGCCAGCGGCTTAGATAAGCAAGCTGGTCCTAATGGCCCCCTGACACGAGAGGGGTGAAGGAGGATGCAGGGGAGAAGTCTCAGAGCTGGACTCAGGTAGCAAGGAAGCCCACGCAGATATGTCCCATGGGATAATACGATGGGTTGCTGAGGAGCAAGGATCTGGGAGCTCACCCATCCCCCTCACTGGAGAACCATTATACTGGATACAGGTGTGGCATTTGCAGCGGAATAGCCTAGCCCCTGGCTCCATGGCAACCAAAGGCCTCGCACCAAGGCATGCCAGTTGACCAGATGCTGCAGCACCTCCCCCGACTCATTACAACAGGGAGAGCAGTTTGTGCCAAAAAGTTCATGAGTGGTCTCTTCTCTCCCGTAGGTGCATGCTCCAGGCTGAGGTCCTCACAGATAGAGGGGCCAATACCTCTTCCTTCGAGGACTTGTAGTGGAACAGAGGTGCATAATGTGGGAACTCCCAGCCCACCATGTTTCACAGAGATGCACGCCAGTGAGTCAGACACACAGACCAGGGGGAGGATTGGGAACTGGAATTGGATAATAAGGGAGCACACGTGGACTGATCTGATGGGAGTGTTCTGTGGGAGTCCAAGGAGCGGCAATTTGGGGAAGTGCCCAATCTCTCCCCGCAAAAAACACTGTGCTACCAAATAAGAATGGAAAGATCCCAGCGAGAGGCCTTAGCACTCAGGCATTTAGGCCCCTCCCTGGTGAACAAGCTTGCTGGTTTGGAGAGCTTGTCCTGATCCTCCCACCAGTGGCTCCCCCTAGTGGCCAGAAAAGCAACTTCTGAGCCCTGCAGAGTCTTTGCAGAGCAAAGCCTTTCAGGCTCCCTCAACCTCAGTGGTAGGAGAGATCAAGCAAACCCCTGGGAGCTACAGGGTCCCTCCTGAAGCTTGGGGCACTCAAGTGCTCCACCCTGGAGGACAGAGCCTATCACGGGCACAAAAGAAGTTGGCTCTTTCACATAACATCAAACCAATGACAGGGAGAACAACTCTATAGATCATCATAGCATATTCTAACTCAAGCAAACAGGCTGTGGCTAATTCATACTCATAAGTACCACCTATCATCTCGGAGATTAAGGTGAGGGACCCAACACAATTCACACTACTGGGAAGGTGAAGACAGCAGGACAGAGGCAATCCAAGAGGATCATGAAACCTGCTTGATCACCCCATAGGCAACTCAGGAGCAGCGCTTTTCTCCCTGGCAGAGTCAGGGACTGATCTATGGTGACACAAGCCAGGCCTGGTACCTCCAGGCCCACAAACCAGGCCTGGTACCCCACTAGGACTCGACAGAGAGGCCACATGAGAACGAATCAGTGAAAGAACTCCAGAAGTATGAAAAATCAGAGCAAAAGGACACCCCCAAAAGGAAACAACAACTCTTTACCAATGGATACTGACCAAAACGAAAATACTAAAATGGCAGATAGAGAATTCCATATATGGATTATAAGGAAGCTCAATGAAATACAAGAGAAAATGGAAACTAACACACAAAAAAACTAACAACAATATAGGAAATGAATGAAAAATTCACTAAAAAAAATCAAATTATGGCCAGGCACAGTGGCTCATGCCTGTAATCCTAGTACTCTGGGAGGCCAAGGCAGGTGGACTGCTCAAGGTCAGGAGTTCAAGACCAGCCTGAGCAAGAATGAGACCCCATCTCAACTAAAAAAATAGAAAGAAATTATCTGGCCAACTAAAATATATATAGAAAAAATTAGCCGGGCATGGTGGCACATGCCTATAGTCCCAGCTACCCGGGAGGCTGAGGCAGTAGGATCACTTAAGCCCAGGAGTTTGAGGTTGCTGTGAGCTAGGCTGATGCCATGGCACTCACTCTAGCCCGGGCAACAAAGCGAGACTCTGTCTCAAAAAAAAGAAAAAAAAAATTATTAAAAAAATCAAATAGAACCTCTGGAAATCAAAAATTCATTCAAGAAAATACAAAATAGAGTTGACATTTTAAAGAACAGACTAGACCAGGCAGGAGAAATAATCTCAGAGCTTGAAGGCAAGACCTTCAAATTAAACCAAAGAACAGAAAATTAAGAGAAATGAATAAAGCCTACAAGAAATATGATATTATGTAAAGAGGCCTAACATAAGAATCACAGGCATCCCTGAGGGTGAAGAAGAAAACATACAGGGTTGGAAAACCAATTTGAGGGAATAATTGAGGAAAACTTCCCTGGTCTTGCTAGAAATTTAGATATCCAGGTACAAGAAGATCAACAAACACCTGGGAGATTCATCACAAAGAGGCAATCACCACAATACATAGCCATCAGACTAGCCACAGTTACTACGAAGGAGGAACTCCTGCGAACCATAAGGTGAAAACATCAGGTAACTTACAAAGGAAAACCCATCAGACTAACTGCAGACTTCTCAACTGAGACCTTACAAGCCAGAAAGGACTGGGGCCCCATTCTCAGTCTTCTCAAAAAGAACGATGGCCAGGCTAGACTTGTGTATTCTACAAAACTAAGTTTCTTATATGAAGGAGAAATAAAGACTTTTTCAGACAAGCAAACACCAAGAGAATTTGTCAAGACGAGAGCTGCCCTGTAGGAAATACTCAGAACCACATTATACATGTGGATCAGAACAGTAGACACCCACCAGTATAAAATCACATGAAAGCTAAAGGTCAGACCCCAGATATCACAATGGCTCAAGAGGTAAAACAAAGCAATAAAGTTCTACTCAACAAGATGAACAGAAATTCATCCCACTTATCAATTCTTTCAATAAATGTGAATGGCCTAAACTCCCCACTTAAGAGACAAAGGCTGGCTGAATGGATAAAAAATATATAAGCAAAGTATCTTCTGTCTCCAAAAACACATCTAACCCACAAGGACTCATTCAGACTCAAGGTGAAGGGATAGAAAACAACACTCCATGCAAATGGAAACCAAAGAAATCTGGTATAGCCATTCTCATATCAGATAGCATAGACTTCAAATCAACAAAAGTAAAGATAGACAAAGATGGTCATTATGTAATGGTGAAGGGAACAATTCAACAAGACGGCAACAATCCTAAATATCTATGCACCTAACACAGGTGCTCCGAGATTCATAAAGCACACTCTACTTGATCTAAACAAAATGATAAACAGCAGCTTCATAACAGCCAGGGACTTCAACACCCCACTGGCAGAATAAGACAGATCCTCCAAGCAGAAAATAAAGAAAGAAACACTGGACTTAAATGAGACTCTAGAGCAAATGGGCCTTACAAACATTTACAGAACACTCTACCCAAAAACTACTGAGTATACTTTCTTCTCATCAGCACGTGGAACATTCTCTAAGATTAATCACATTTGAGGCCACAAAACATGTAATAACTAATTCCAAAAAAAGAGAATTACACCATGTATCTTTTCAGACCACAGTGGAATAAAATTAGAAATCAACTCCAACAGAACCACTCAATTCTACACAAAGTCATGGAAATTAAACAACTTACTGCTGAATGACTATTGGGTCAAGAAGGAAATTAAGATCAAAATCAAAATAATCCTCAAATTAAATGACAAATGAGACATAAGTTATCAAAATCTATGGGATTCGGTAAAAGCAGTCCTAAAGGGAAAATTCAATGCCTACGTCCAAAAGACAGAGAGATCACAAATCAGCAATCTATAAATCACCTGAAGGAACTAGTAAAGGAAGAACAAACCAAACCCAAATCCAGCAGAAGAAAAGAAATAATTAGGTCAGCAAAGAACTAAATGAAATTGAAAACAAAATAATACAGAAGGTTAATGAAACAAAAAGTTGGTTTTTTGAAAAGAGAAACAAAATTGAAAGACTTCTTGCTAGTTTAACCAGAAATAGAAAAGAAAGAAGCTTAATAAGCTCAATCAGAAATGAAAAAAGAAATATTACAACTGACACCAAAGAAATAAAAAATATCATCTGTGAATACTATAAAAATTTCTGCATACATAAACTCCAAAATGTTGAGGAGATAAACCAATTCCTAGAAACACACAACTCCCAAGGCTCAATCAAAAAGAATTAGAATGCCTGAACAGACCAATAATGAACAATGAAATTGAAACAGCAATAAAAAATCTTCCACCAAAAAAAAGTGCTAGACCAGATCAAACTTTATCAGACTTACAAAGAAGAATTGGTATCCAAACTGCAGAAATTATTTCATAACATTGAGAAGGAAGGAATCCTCCCTAACTCGTTCTACAAAGCCAGTATCACCTTGATACCAAACCTAGGAGAGGACACAAAAAAATAAAACTATAGATCAGTGTTCCTTATGAATATAGATGCAAAAATTCTCAATAAAATTCTAGCAAACTGAATTCAGGAACACATCAAAAAAAAATCCACCATGACAAAGGGGGCCTCATTTCAGGGATGCAAGGATGGTTCAACATATGTAAATCCATAAATGTGATTCACAATATAAACAGAAAAAAAGACAAAGATCATATGATCATCTCAATTGATGTAGAAAAATCATTCGACAAAATTCAGCACCCTTTTATGATAAAAACTCTTAACAAAATAGGCATAGATGTAACATACCTTAAAATTATAAAAGCCATATATGACAAACTCACAGACAACATTGTACTAAATTACAAAAAGGCGAAAGCACTCCCACTAAGAATTGGAACAAGACAAGGATGCCCACTGTGACTACTTCTATTCAACACAGTGCTGGAAGTCCCAGCCAGAGCAATCAGGCAAGACAAGGAAATTAAGGGTATCCAAATGGGAAAAGAGGAGATCAAACTATCCTGATGACATAATCTTATATCTAGAAAACCCCAAAGATTCCACCAAGAGACTCCTGGAATTATAAATAAATTCATCAAATTATGAGGTTACAAAATCAACTTACACAAATCAGTAGCATCCCTATACACCAACAAAAGTCAAGTTGAGAATCAAACAAAAGACTCAATATCTTTCACAATAGCTACAATGAAAATAAAAATACCTAGGAATATATTTAACCAAGGAGGAGAAAGATCTCTACAAAGAGAACTACGAATCACTGAGGCAGGAAATCACAGAGGATATAAACAAATGGAAAAACATATGGTGCTCATGGATTGGCAGAATCAACATTGTTAAAGTATCCATACTACCAGAAGTGATTTAGCGATTCAATGCCATCCCCATCAAAATACCAATGTCATTTTTCACAGATCTAGAGAAAATAATTCTACGCTTTTTCTGGAACTAGAAAAGCCAAAGCAGCCTTAAGCAAAAGGAACAAATCTGGAGGCAACACTTTACCAGATTTTAAACTGTACTACAAGGCTATAGTAACTAAAACAGCATGGTACTGGCACAAAAACAGAGACAAAGATCAATAGAACAGAACAGAGAATGCAGATATGAAACCATCCACATATTGCCACCTATCTTCAACAAAGCAGACAACAATATACACTGGGGAAAAGAATCCCTATTCAATAAATGAGGCTGGAAAAATTGGATATCCACATGTAGAAGGTTGAAGTAGGATCAAAATCTCTCAGCATTCACAAAAATTAATTCAAGATGGATAACAGACTTCAAACTAAAACATGAAACCCTAAGAATTCTAGAAGAAAATGTAGGAAAACTCTTCTAGATACCAGCATAGGCAATGAATTTATGAGGAAGACCCCAAAGGCAATCATAGCAACAACAATCACTGCACAGCCAAGGAAACAATTAACAGAGTGAACCAACAGAATGGGAGAAAATATTTGCAAGCTATGCATCCAATATAGGGCTAATAGTCAGAATCTACAAAGAATTCAAGCAACTCAGCAAGAAAAAAAAATCAAACAACCCCAATAAAAAGTGGGCAAAACACATGAATAGAAGCTTTTCAAAAGAAGATAGACTAATGGCCAATAAACATATGAAAAAATGCTCAATGTCACTAATCATCACAGAAATGCAAATCAAAACCACAATGAGATATCACCTAACCCCAGTTAGCATGGCCTTTATCAAAATGTCCCAAAACAATAAATGTTGGCATGGATGTGGAGAGAAAGGAACACTTACACACTGTTGGGGGGACTGCAAACTCTATGGAAAACAATATGGAGATTCCTCAAAGAACTAAAAGTAGACCTACCATTTGATTCAGCAATCCCACTACTATGTATTTACCCAAAGGAAAAAAAGTCATTTTATCAAGAAGACAATTGCACTCGAATGTTTACTACAGCACAATTCATAGTCACAAAGATGTGGAATCAACCTAAGTGCCAATCAGTTCATGAGTGGATTAATAAAATGTGGTGTATGTATACCAAAGAGCACTACTCAGCCACAAAAAACAGATTGAATTACCTTTTGCAACAATCCCGATGGAACTGAAGACCATTCTCCTAAGTGAAGTATCACAAGAATGGAAAAGCAAACACCACATTTACTATTAAATTTGAATTAACCAATCAACACTCATGTGCACAGATTGAAGTAAAACTCAGCAAAACTTATAACCTGGACTCAAGCAGTACAAAAGCAATCCATGTAACCAAAACATTTGTACACCCACAATATTCTGAAATTTAAAAAAAGGATATAGCTGTGAATAAGACACAGTTCCTTAACTCTCCATGCCTACAGTTTAGTGGTGACTACAGATTCCATGACAGATCATTCACTGTGTAAGGAGTGCAATGGTTAGCACACAGGTAGTAAAAGTTTGAAAGCTTGAGTTCAAATTCTAACTTTATCATCTCCTTACTTGTTACTTAAATTCCCATGCCTCAATTTCTTCATCGGTAAAATGGAAATAAAAACTGTACCTGATTTATAGACCTGCTGTGAAGATTAAATGAGAAAATGTATTTAAATCACCTAGAATGAACCCTGGTATAGAGTAAATACTAACTATAACCTATGGTGATTTTCTTTTAATTGCAGAGTTCTTTGAAAGCACAAAAGTGAGGAACTTTGCCACACATGAATGGTATAGGAACACTTCCTGTGGAGAAGATGTCAGGCAAAGGAAAGGGAGAGGAAATAATATTATAATAAAAGGCATGGGGAGGTGAAACCGCATGGTGAGCATCCCTTGGTGATGCCAAAATATAAAGTCAGAGTATGTTCCTTTAAAGTTAAATTTAACTATTTGCTGGTTGTGTATATTAAAATGTGGATGAAAGACTTAGCTTTTACCTGGGTATTTTGACACCACAGAGAGAGTAGGACTAGGAACAAATCCAGATCATGCAGGACACATAAGCAATGGGAATCTAGTGAAGCACTTTACACAAGTAAGTTTTATGATCTCATTTGCCTTCTTAAAAGATCACACTTCCTCTGTGAGGACAATGTACTCTTCTAGGGCAATGAACTCTTGCCAGTAGGGCAAGAGCAGAAACAGAGATACCATTCAGAAGACTGTTGTGGAAGTTTAGGCAAAAAAAAGAACTTAGAATCAGGGTATAGACTACAGAACTAGACAATAGAGGGTGGATTCAAAATATATCTTAGACATAAAGTCCTCAAGACTTGATGTTTAATTTGCATGGAGTAGGGAAAGAGAAGATATTAAAAATTAATCCCAGATTTTATATTTGAGAAACTGAGGGAATGGCACATTTATTTAAGCAAAAAAAAAAAAACTGAAGGAAGAATAGATTTCAAGGGAAAGATCATGAGCTCAGTTTTAAACAGTTTAATTTGAGATGTCTATAGGACATCTAAATAGAGATGTCAAGTAAGTACTTGAATATTTCAGTTAGTTTCTCAGAAGAGAAGTCTGGGATACAATCTTCAACATACACATAATACATGAGTTTCTTCAGGTGAATGAAACTGCCCAGTGAGACAAGAGAAGAGGGTCCTAGGATGTGGCCATGAGGAGCTTCAGAATGTAAAGATTAAAGAGAAGGAGCGATTGCTAAAGGAAAATGAGAAGTAGTGAAAGGTAATATAAATATCAGGAAATTTTAATTTCATGGATGGCAAGGAAAAGCATGTTTATCAAGAAGGAGTTGACAAAATATACCAAAAGAGTTCAAGTAAGGTGAAAACTGAATATTGTCCTTTGAAGTCTTTAGGTCCTTTGTGGTCTTGACAAGAGCCAATCAGTGAAGTGGTGTGGGTGGAAGCAGATTGTGCTGAAATGAAAAGTCAGTGGGAAATGGGGAAGTTTGGCTTTGAAGTGAAAAAGCCTGCTGAGGCAACAGCTGGAAGGTCTTAGAGGACCCTGGGACGACTTGGGTGGTTTCTCTTAAGACAGAAAAGACTAGAGTTATGTTCAAATGCCGGAGATCCAGGAGTGTGTGGCAAATGTTGAAATCCTGAGCACAATCTTCTCAATTTTCAAGACATAGCTCAACTACCCCTGCTTCTGATGAACTTTTCCTGATAATCTAAGTTAGGTGATGTGCCCATAGAAAAATGTCTGTAGAACTCCAGTAAACCATGTATCACACTGTAATTATTGGTTTACTTGTTTCACTCACTAAAAGAGAATCCACTTAAAATGTAGGGATCACTTATCTAATATAACGCCTGATATGCTCAATTCACTAGTCAAACAATAAGGTCTAGCCCATGAGTAAAACCAGTATACCATTTATTGTTAAGCACAAATGCCCAAGTCTATTTTTTTTTTTTTTTTTTTTGAGACAGAGTCTCGCTCTGTTGCCTGGGCTAGAGTGAGTGCCGTGGCGTCAGCCTAGCTCACAGCAACCTCAAACTCCTGGGCTTAAGCGATCCTCCTGCCTCAGCCTCCCCAGTAGCTGGGATTACAGGCATACGCCACCATGCCCAGCTAATTTTTTCTATATATATTTTTAGTTGGCCAGATAATTTCTTTCTATTTTTAGTAGAGACGGGGTCTCACTCTTGCTCAGGCTGGTCTCGAACTCCTGACCTCGAGTGATCCACCCGCCTCGGCCTCCCAGAGTGCTAGGATTACAGGCGTGAGCCACCGCGCCCGGCCCAAGTCTATTTTTTAAAGGCTGGCCAGAGACAAAGATTATTGACTTTTTAAAAGGCCCTCATTAAGAGAATTCCAACAGACACTTGAACTTAACTTACTACAATGTGGTAGAACAGATAAGGGTATCCAGATTTCTCATGTAAATGATTTCTTCTCCAACTTTCCCTTTAATACCATATTTTATTGTAGGCATTTTTATATCCTCACTGTGTCCAGAAAGGCACCAAACATAATCTAGAGAGTTCAATAAATATTTGTTGATTGATCTTTATTTTATCTGCATGAAATTTTGTATATATAAAGCACAAAGACTGCCACTGAATACTGTGGTACAACAGTAAATACCTGTTTGGTGTTAGCTGAGCAGCTGTGTCACCCATCAATTGACAAAGACTATGCACACAAACAGCAGGTAAGTGAATCATGGCAAATAAGGCTATCCATTTGCCACATAAAATAGATGTATTGGTCTCCCTGCAATATGCAATCTTCTTTAGCTGTCAAGTGATTAAATTGCCAAGCTTAACTTTTAATTGTTTAAATTTGTTGGTGCTGGAAACTGATAATGAAGTGAATCTGCTCTCAGGAACACCTCTGATGGGCAGAGCAGTTCTATAGCATCATAAGAACAGAAACTTTTCTAGTTAAAAAAAAATTTACAAGGCAACCAATCTACAGTTCTCTGTGATGAATCTGTACAGGATATTTTCATTCTATGCAAAATACAGTCATTTTATCTTGCTGCTGCTACTCTTACTGCCTCAGGCACATATATACTAAGAGAGACAAAAAGTCAGAAAAATAACTAGAACTCTAATGTACTGACATTCAATCTTTCTTGATTGAAGAAACCTAGCAAAGTATGCTACTTCCTTTCCTACTACATCAGACAAATGTCACTAAATGTATATTTCTGTGGCAGAGGTCACTGTATCTGTCACTGTATCTATTTATCTGTGTTTTTGGAATTAAAATAATAGTTTGTGGAAGAAAAACAAAACATTTGGTAGGGGACATTTCAAGCCATGTAATCAGACAATACTTGGTTGAAAACATGGGCCCTATCATGAGGAAAATGATATTTTTAGGTCTGGGGCAGAGGAACACTCTTCTCTCAGTTATTCTAGCACAGCTGGGGATGCAACAGAGGTTGAAAATTGAATGTTTATTTCCAGCTATTACATAATATGTTGTGCTGGAGTAGCGAATTTAGAGTCTGTGTAACTTCTGGGAAAGAAATCTACCATGAGCATGTTAGTCTGGCTCTCCTTCCAAATTCCTACTGAAGTGACCAATGGAATACTCGAATTGGACATGCTGCCTGAGCACTGGACACTACAAGAGACCTCCATCTTTCCAGACCAGAAATAAAAGAGGATGGAAAGGACCTGTGGGGATCAAAATATTAGGCAATAAGAGGATACTTCAATCAATCCTTATTAACTAGAGAGAGCATCCAGAAACAGGCAAGGACACTGACTATGGGTAGATTTCCTCTTTTTATCTTTCTAAACTGACAGCACAGGACTGGCAGCCAACCCTAGAAGGCTCCATGGTTTTCTTCTAGCACAGGCAGAACCAAAGCAGCCAAGAAGTAGGTACATGGAATATGGGAGATAATTAATCTACAATGTAGTGCAGAGACATATCTCCCTGCTGCAATGACCCACATCAGCTCCCTCCCTAATCCTCTCATACTGGTAATTTACTGTGAGATTTTTGTTGAACTGGTTGTTCACTTCTTCTGTACGTCCTTCTGTCTAGATTTGAAGGACCTCTGTGAAACATTTGGGGAGAACAAGATGCATACCAATTTCTAACAGAACCCACTCAACTCCTACAAACATTGGCAAGCATAGGCAACCTTCTGGAAGTAAAATAAAACTAAAAAATCATGAGACCTAAAAATTTGGGGAATATAAATAAAGGGAAGCACTTAGAAAAATTACACTTACCCTTTGACTCAATAGGAACTCTCAACATTTACCATAGGTCAGGCACTGTGCTAGGTTAAAAAGAAAAAACAAAATAGCCCTGACACCTTCCTTCTTTTGAGGAAGAACACAGCTGCCTCTGATACTAATTTGCTACCAGAATCAAATAACCTTTAGGAAATACCTAATCCATGTATTAGCATAACTCAAGGGACCACTGAGTTGATAGTGTAATAAGAGGGACAAATCTAAGACTAAGAATTAGTTGGAAAAAAAATTAAAGCCACAATCAAGGTAGATAACAACACAGAAAAATCAAATCAGTAAACTACAAAATAAATTTGAGAAAGTCACCCAGAACTCTTATGAAAACCCTAAATAATTTAAACTATGAAAGAAAATAGGGAGGAGAGAGAGAAAGAGAGAGAGAGATCCTGGTATTTCAACCTCTGATTAATAGGAGTCACAGACAGAAAAAAATCTACTGTATGTTCAAAGTAATGACAAAGGAAAAATTTGCTAACCTAAGAAAGGCCCAACTTCTCTGTGGCAATTGACAAGCTATTTCTAATATTTATATAAATAGGCTAAGGACCTAAAAAAGCCCAGACAATGCTAAGTATTAACACTAGCTGACTGCAGCTGGACAACTTCCTAGAAAGCTACAATATTCAAAATAGTTTAGTATTGGCGTAAGGACAGAAAAATAATGCATTGAGACAGAATGAAGAGTCCAGAATGAATTCACCCTTGTATGTTCAAAATACTTCTGACAAAGGCAAAAACAAAAAATCAATTCAATGGAAGAAAGAAAAGTATTTTCAACAAATAGAGCTGAAATAACAGGATAGTTATATAAAAAATAAACTTTGATCATGTCATGCCATATAAAAGATAATAATTAAGAATAGATAACAGGCCCAAACTTATAAGCTAAAATTATAAAACTTCTATACGAAAACATAGAAGAATATTTCCACAAGTTCAAGGCAAACAAGTTTTTTTTTTTTTACAAAGCGTTAACCATAAAATTTTAAAAAATGGAAAATTAGCCTTTCTCAAAATTTAAAACTACTGCTCATCAAAAGACCCCATTAAGTAAATGAACAGGTAAGCCACAGACTGGGAGAAAATATTTACAATACTTATATATAACAAAATATGTATAACTAGATATTAGGAACTCCTATAATTCAATAAGAAAAACAAATAATCCAATAAAAATGGACAAAAGACTTAAATAGGCAACTCATACAAATAGCAATAAGAAACAGAATTTTGTTCAATACCATTAGACATTAGGGAAATGCAAAATAAAATCAAACAGATACATACTGCATACTAGAATAACTAAAATAAAAAATACTGAAAACACCAAAAGTTGCTGATAAAGTAGAGCAACTGGAACTGTCATATATTTCTTGTAGGGGTGTAAAATGTTACAACTGTTTTGGAAAATAGTTAGCAGTTTCTTACAATGTTAGAAATATGCCTACTCCATTGCCCAAGTATTTTTCTAAGAGAAATAAAAATGTATGTCCACAAAAAGACTTGTATAAGAATTTTCATAGCAGTTTGTTTCATAATAGCCCCAAACTGGAAACAACCCAAATGTTCATCAACAGATTTTTGCATTTCGCTCCATGTAAATTAGACATCAATAAAAATAAAATTAAAAGTTAAAAAAGGAAAAAAAAATGCCTTAGTCTGAAAATTCACAATGTGCTTCATGTCCTAGGCAAACATAATTAAGAGAATCATACTTAGAAAATAAAGAAGAGTCAGATGGCCTAAAGTGGAATAAAATCAAGTTGCATATGGTTTTCTTTCAATAAGACGATCATAGAACACTATATAGCAGCATTATTATAAACTAAAAGGTAATGGTGCCGAATTCAATACCTGGAAACATTTTAATTACCATGTGAAGGCAATAAAAAGACAATCTCAGATATGGAAGGACTCTGAAAATATGCCAGTCACCTAGATACCCTTCCAGAAAAAAATTTATTTCAGGAGAGTGCAAAACAATGGGGAGGAGGAGATGGTGGGAGAGATGAAGGATTACATGTGACATTAAAATTGGTTATATATATAGTGATGGACCTAAATGCCAGTAACTATTTCATAGATGCACACAAAGCTGATCACTAGATATGTTTTTTTAAAAATAAAAGGAATCATTTACACTGAAAAGGAAAGACAGAAATCAAGAGTCTAGGTTTATAACACCAACTTAAACTGACAATGATTGAGAAGGAAGAAATAAAAGCACCAATCTCCACATTTTCACATAGCTAAGTAAAAAATAACACAGTAGAAGAGTTTTTATATGCATCAGAAAGTGTGTTAAAGAATTTTACATTTAAATTATATTATTTAATTTAATTACTCAAAAAGGAATGAATTCCTAAAGCTGAAACTTCAGTTTGTAAGTTCAAAACTTGGGCCAGTTTAGGACATTCCTGTGTCCCTTGATAACTAAGAAGATATCAAGAATCTAGAAATAATAATTTAGGTTTTAGTTTCTTGAAAACATATTTTTGTAAAACCACATGGCATGGAACATGGGGCCTTGAAAGTTGTTTGGAGAGTATACTTTTTAAATATGAAAGCAAACTGTAAAGTATCTATGAATAGAATTTAGCTGTTTCTCAGGAAAATAAAAGACATGGAGGTTTTCTTACCTTTTGTCTCCACTGTAACTTCTCTACCAATCTTTAGCAGAATGACAGAGCTTAAGAACAATCTAGTGAGTGGCTTTTTTCAAGTGTTTTGCTCACAAAGCTCAAGACAGGAGATTGTAAAGAAAAATATTGCAGTAGAAATAAAGTGGATTGGTCAAAGGATCTTGAAAGAAGTCTCAATATCCCCACACTAACTGGACTTCCAGAAGCTCCTTTATTTGGACGTATACCCTTATATTAACATTGAAAGTTAGACAGTATTTAGAAAAATATTCAATGTTCAATTGCCCCAATTTCTGCAAGTTATTTAAATAAGGCTCATCTCTTTTCACTTGTATCTTTTCAATATACATTTGAGCTCATGCCACTTCCAGAATGTGTGATCCACTGAAAGTCTATCTCACTGGTCTTAGTTTGTTCCTGTGTAAAAAGGTAATGATAATACCTGTACTACTTATCTCACTGAGTTATTTGGAAGAATCATAAAGGATACTGTGTATGAGAGCACTGGAAGGTCCATAACATGCTATAGTAAATTGCAAAAATTGCCAGTTTTTTCCTTCCCTGTATCCATGCTTCTTTCCAATTTGAATTTGCAGCTTCTCCCATTAAGACATACATTTCTTCACCCCTAAAATCCAGGCTGAGGTTGTGGCTTCCTCTGACCAAAAATGTGACAGTTCTGACCTCAGCCTCAAGAGGCCCTCTTGGAAACCACGAGAGAGCTCATGGAGCAGGAAGGAGCTGTCTCAAAAAAGGCCATCCTGGGCCAACCAGCCCCCAGTCAACTGGGCAACTGGTCACAGTCCCATGACCCAGCCCAGCTGAGAACAGCTAAGTATGGCCTACATTTGCAGAGCCTCCCGGTCAACTCTCAGACCTATGAGCTGAATAAATAATTCATGTCTTATGTGAATATGTTTTAGGGTGGTTTTTAAAATGGCAATAGATAACTGATATACTATATTACAGATATTAAGGTATCAGAAAAATGTTTTCATTTTTTTACTGTTCAGAAGAGATAAGTCTACTGAATAAAGCATGGAGAAAATTTAACCCAAAATTCCTTTCAAAATTAGACAAGTCACTTTTATGGAGAATAAAATTTTTGTCTACCATGAAAAACCTAAATAGTATGATTTCACACTCTATTTACTTACACAGCACATACCTATGTTTCTGGGGGTAAATTAATATTCACAATGGTCCTTTCAAACAAATTGGCCATTGCCAATTTGTATTACAGACATTCTCATGAGAAATACATCTATTGTAGTTGAAAAGTAGCATTTCTTCCATCCACATGACAAAATGTCACTCAGAGAATCTGAAATTTTAAAAGAAATCCCTTAGAGATCATCTTGTTTAGTGTCCCACTTTCAAGAACCCACTCTCTATATAATATCCTTGAGAGTAGTCAGCTATTTTTTATTTGAACCATTTCTGTGATAGAAAAGAAACTTTTGTCAGACATCTACTTCTGGGAGTACCTACAAGCTGAGATCTTGATTATGTTTAATTAATTAATTAGAGCTACGCACTAGAATACTAATTATCATGAACCAAGGATTATGATTAACCCAATTCTCTTCACTAATCCAGAAGAAAATAAAATGCAAGAATAAAAGAAACTGTTTTTGAGGAAGCCCTTTTTCATACCAGAATAGACTTAATCATCAGAATATTTTTCTCATCCACCCACTGACACTAACAATGTCATTTAAACAGAGTAAATCTGTAATTCATATATCCTAAGCCACACTAAACTGTCTCCACATCAGTTTCTCTGTGACTCTAACTGCATCCTGCAGGAACTCTAGAACCCTCAAATTCCTCCCAGGTGGTCCTGGGAATCTCCAGGTAGATATCACACAGGTTCCATGAACCAGTTCTCTTTGCAACTATGTGGCACATCACATTTTCTTCCTTTCATGCTTCAGTTGACTATGATTATGTTCCTTATCACTACCCCAAAGCAGCAGCCATGTTTAGTGTCCACACTAAATGCCACTTCTGGGAGGCAACAGAGCCATGGTTACCTCTGCAAATGCTCACTAGTGTCAGTGCCAGGCTGTCAGTATCTGTTGTCTGTTCTGAAGGTTTGCCACTTACTTCTGGCAAAGCTCCCAGTACCTTCTCCCCTCACATAGAATACTCTGGCACCAAAAAGGTTGACACCTCATGCTCTCCACGGACAACAGAGATGATGATAGGATAACTCCAGTAGTTTTTGTTTATGCTATGTGTGTGTGTGTGTTTTCCATCCTAAAGGGTTGAGTATAAGGAGTATGAATCTGGAGAGGTTTAGCCACAGAGCAATCCATGGGACATATTCTGAGCTAATTCATTAAATTACAGACCTTAGAAGTTATCTTGTTAAGCCTCCATGTAATTCTCCCCAGCCGTATCCTGCTGCCCTTAAGAAAATGTCAATAACTCAATTACCTTCTCTGGGGATGACTTCTTCTCCCAAAGCACCTGCACTTCTCATGTAGTGGAAGCCAGAGTTCCAGATAAAAACTTGTATTTTGTTTTCTCTGCTTAATAATAAAGTGTCAGAAATTTCTTACAACCGTGAGAAACCTATAAGAGATCCTCCCAACAAGGGAAGGGTAAATAAACATTTGTGTGGTTTCTAATGTCTGTGCTTTTTCTGATAAAATAAAGGTACCAACTGTCAGAAAAAACGAATGGGATGAATGTCACTTAAGAGTAAGGGCTGATCAGAAGTAGTACCTGGGTAGGAAGATGGGAGGAAGGAGAGGTAGTGGTGCTATGGGTCTGAGAGGCAGCAGATAACCTAAGACCAGTTGTGAGAGCCATCTAGAGTATGAGAGGTGTGCAGACATGAGCAAAAGAAAGAATTGCCATGAACACAATGCTGCAGTGACCCTGCTGAGGCCAGCCCAGATAGAGGACTCATTCCTGTACCCTAGTTTAGAAAAGGTGACTCACCCAGTCTGCCTTTTACCCTGTCCTTCACACTGCTTCTCTGGTCACCCCTTCTGGCATGGCCCAACATCTTTCAGTCTTGAAGAATATGCTACTCCCCAGCAACACCTAACAGGGAGGAAGTGGGATGTACATCAAAGCTGCTGTTCTACATGTCAGAGGGTGAGAAAGTCCAGGGCTCTGGGGACAGACTCAGGACATTGGTGTACTTCAAACCAAGGGCAGAGAGGAGTGAAAACCATGATTATACTCTTATAAATGAACATTAAACAGTACCCTACCCTCCCCTCTCCATAAAGTCTTCCAGGAATCCTGGAAAATGCTGAATTCTATGATGTACACAATGTAACACTCACCCTGGTATCCATCCTTACCTCTTGTTCAATCCTTCTTCCATATGACCTGCTTTAAAATACTTGACAGCAGCTATCATGCCCCCTCTGTCTTCTGTCCTCTAGGCTAAGTTTCTGTTGATCTTTCAATTAGAAAATAAGTATGCCTGAATGGAGCCATTTGAACAAAATTCCCAGCAGCCTCACTGAAACAGGGAACTCCATCTGCAACCGTCACTGTAAACATTAAATAGGGAAATCCCTTGGATACTGTCTACAAGACAGCCATCAGCACAGTGGGCCCTGTTAAACAAAGTCATTAGCATTGGTGTGATGAAAATTACACAAATTAAAAAGCTGCACCCAAGTGAAAAAAAGATTGTTTTGTTTTACAAGTAAACTGCCTGGCCTTGCCTATTGGTATTGGTCTCATCATCCAAGAGATTTGTAAGCTCTCTGAGGGCAGAGCCAGAGTTTCATATCATTCCCCATTGAACATCCTGCCCAAATGTGGGCACATAGTTTGCACTTACTACATCATTAACAACATATTTGTGGATTGAATGTACACTTGGTCTTCATTCCACCATCTTTAAAGCCAAAGGATAGAGGTCTTCACCAAAGTCAGCACTAGGGTATACAGTTTGTGCTAGGAAACAAGCACACTAAGTAGTAGAACTCCAAGAGGGAATAATTTTTATGTAGAACAATCCGATTCACAGACTTCCATACAGCCCTAGGAAAGCTACGCCCCTTGTTTGATGGCCACTGGGATAATAGACCTGAAATTGTGAACTTTAATTCAAGAGAATCTTAGTGGCCAGGTGTGGTGGCTCATGCCTGTAATCCTAGCACTCTGGGAGGCCGAGGCAGGAGGATAGCTCGAGGTCAGGAGTTCAAGACCAGTCTGAGAAGAGTGAGATGCTCTCTCTACTGAAAATAGAAATTATCTGGACAGCTAAAAATATATATAGAAAAAAAATGAGCCAGGCATGGTGGCACATGCCTGTAGTCCCAGCTACTCGGGAGGCTGAGGCAGAAGGATTGCTTAACCCCAGGAGTTTGAGGTTGCTGTGAGCTAGGCTGACGCCACAACACTCTAGCCCAGGCAACACAGCGAGACTCTGTCTCAAAAAAATAAAAAATAAAAAAAAAAGAGAGAGAATCTTAGAGTCCATTTTACAAAACATCAATATGATCAACAATAACATTTTTAGAGAAATTTGACATGGCCTAATTCAAGAGCAAATAGGAAGAAACAATTCAAATAAGTTCAAATGTAGTCGCCTATCATAAAATTGATTTAACCATGTATATCTTTATTTATTCAATAAATATTTAACACCTGTGTGTGCCATAGTACTATCCTGAAACTCTAAATAAGATTATTCAACTATTGCTAATCGTTATTAATTATAATCAGTCAACTATTACTGCAATAATTCTATATAAACAAAATTCAAAATCTTAGCGACTTAAAAGAGCAAATATTTATTTTTCCTGATTCACATGTTTGTAGATTGCTAGGAGTTCATCTGGGGTACAACTAGGTCTGAGTCTAGGTTTTGTTGAATTCTGGTTTGCACCAAGGGTTCTCATTCTGAGACCAGAAGCCACCCATAGCACAATCTTTACACAGAGGACTGCAAAAGGGACCAGTGGAAACATACTGTGTCACTCACGGCCTGGTCTGGAAACAGTCACCTCTACAATTTCCCATTGGTCAAGCCCAACATGAGTACAATGGGGAAATAAAATGTGCCTACTATAGTAGGCACAAAAGGTGACATGGGAAAATATACAGACGTATAATTCTTATACAAGGAGGAAGGAAAGTATTTGGGAAAATAATCCAATCTATCACAAAAACATGACTGTGCTCATGGAGCTCAAGTGAAAGGGGACAAAAGTAAACAAATAATTATTAAGTTCAATGGGAATTCACTAAATAATTTTTAATGGAGTTATATATACAGAATATATTTTAAGATCATCTTTGCTGCTACAGGGAGCACAAGAGGCAAGAATTTAAGTAGAGAGGCCAGTTAGGAAACTGTAATGATTGAGTGAGAGATGATGGTGGCCTGGGCTATGGTGAGGACAAAGGAGATTAAGAGAGATGGAGAGAATTAAGGTATATCTTAGCAGACTTGATCACTATTAAATGTTGTAAGTGAGGAAGAGGCATGTGTTTAGGATACCACTTGAGTTTCTGGCTTATGTAACAAAGAAAATGATGCCAAAATGGGGAAACAGGAGGGGAAGAGTGTCACAGTCTTTGTGGTTAATTCCCTCAATTCATTCCTTTAAAATGACTAATTGAAGCCAGTAGTCTAAATAAGGCATGCTCCGTCCCCACCAGGGCTCCTTGGGAAATATTGAGTGGGGAAGTTTTGAATTTTCCTAGTGACTGAGAACCATTACTGGTATTTTCCACTAAGGGTCCCAGAATGACACACATCTGAGATGCATGGACCAGTCTCACAAAACAAAGATTTGAATCGTCCTACCCGAAGTACCACTATTTCCCTCTTGAGAAATACTGGCCTAAGTCTATTATGATAATTCCATTCTATTCACCAACGATTAGTTTAAGAATTGACCCGTGATTCTACCCTGACCAGTGAAACTTGAGGCAAAATATATTAGAGAGCTTCCGTGAGAGGTTTCCCTACTCATAAGACAGAAACACAAGAAGAAACAGTCCCCTTCCTCCTCTGAATACTGTTTGGATGTGATACCTGGGAGGAACTTCTGCAGACCATTAGATTCTCATGAGGAGTACACAGTCTAGATCCCTCACATGCACAGTTTACAGTGGTGTTCACACTCCTATGAGAATCTAATGCCTCTGCTGATCTGACAGGAGGCAGAGCTCAGGCAATGAAGCAAGTGATGGGGAGCAGCTGTAAATATGGATGAAGCTTTGATGGCTTGCCTGCCACCCACCTCCTGCTGTGTGGCCAGTTCCTAACAGGCCACAAACCTGTCTTGGGGACCACGGTCTTAGAAGACATGATTGAAATTATTTATTCCATATCTACCATAGCATCAAATAAAACTGCAAGTCACTCACAGCAAGTACTCAACAACTGTTCTGTGAATAATTTTTTAAAACTTTTTTTCATTTTTATAGTTGTTAAAGAATAATTGCGTGGACTATGTCATATGTCTTAACCCAAAGGTTACAAGCTGGAGACACACAGACATATATTACGTGGCCTTACGTTTCAAAAACTTTGAATTATGTAGTTGTCAATAGGTTTAAATGGGGAACTCTCACATTAAAATCTGGATTTATGGCTTCCCTTGAAGACTGGTAGCACTGGTCCCATTTTCTGCCTATCGGGAATGAGATGGAGCTGAGACGCAGGCAATGCCCTGCGTCCCCCAGCCTCCAATAGCGAACTCACTCACATTCGAGTGGATGCCCCTTAATCTTCCTGGCAACATGGCTTACTTCTATACAGTCAGTAGATCACAACAAGTGACCTGGTTCTAACATTGTGGGGTGCTAAAACCTGTCTTTTTCAATGATACAGTAAATTAGTAAATTTTCAGATTGCTCTTCCCTTCCAGTCCACCCCTCTTCAATATTTAGCCATAGTACTGGCTGTCCCTAGTTTTAGCCTATATGTCCTGCCTAGTAAAGATAGATTAATCAAAGTTGTCCTATGCTTTGGTTAAAGATAAAACCACAGTTTACATTTTTTAACAGATTAGGTTCTTTTAGGTTTACAGTTTACCCTGTGTAACACAAGAGAGCATCTTCCATTAGTAAGGGGGAGACCTAATGAGCCAAATAAAAACCCAAGCAAGGCTGCTTTTTAGGTAAAATGACACATTCAGTAAGAAGAGCAGCAGCTCTTAATAATGAAGGAAAGGGGAACAGCTTTAACATTTTTTTTTCACCTGCTTGGTGATCCATTTAAAACAAAAATTTATTTACATTTTAAGTTATTAAAGAATAACAACAAATACCTCTAAGTGAATATCATGAACCTTATTTAGGATCTCCTATTCTCTTTTTTAATGAGGGAGTACCTGTTGTCAACCCCACTGAGATACTATGAAAACGCATTCATTTTCCAGCTCTTCTGCCATCCTGCTGTTCTATTCACTCTGTCGTACTAACCAACAGACCACCCTCATTTAAGCCATTTTTAAAACACACAAAGAAGTTACACATCAAGAAGTCAGCTTATTTTCCCTTCTTGTCTAAGGTTTACTAAAATAAAACTGTGATCAATAGCTGTATTAAGCAACAATTGTAAATTTTTGACCAGGGTACACAGGGTTACCCTCTTCTAAACTCCAGAAACCATATATCTAAAATACTCTTCTGCAAAGCACTGCATTTAAAGGCTTTGTATTGACACCTAGTAGTAGATGACATTAATGTAAAAAAGCAAGATTTGGTATTTCAAACTGCAGAGAAAACAGAAAGCTGACTCTCCTGAGAGCAATGAATTGGACAAATACCCTTTATGTCATTCAACCAAGGCAAGAAGTGTAGTAAAGAAGAAATGTAAATCAGTTGCTCAGGCGGTCATAGACACACCATGACTGTTATGGTTAGCCTATAATAAGGATGAAAAATGAGATCACCATTCCATTTGTCTTCAAAAATTTCTTCCTCTCCCTTGAACGTATAATATTCTGATGCTTTTACTGCACAGATGTAATAGACTCTCTTTTTTTATCCTCACACAATAATGTGCTTAAAGAGGGTATGCAATTAGAGACAGACAAGCAGCAATAAGTAGTAATAAGGAGAATGATCTTTTATTCATTCAAGACAGTAAGAGAAAGATTGACTAAGTTTTACGATTATGTTGACTTGGGAAAATTTTTTTCAGCAATGAGGGAATATATTTAAAGTAGTACATTTGAAAATTTTCTATTGTAATTGTACCAAGGAGCAATTATACAAAACAAGTTTCAACTTCTGTATATAGGGAGATATATCTTTTGCTGAGATATTTTGAAAAGATGCTTTAGGTTCTGCATTGTCTAAGCAGTGCAGGTAGCGTGTGATGGGGTTCAAGAGTATAACATTATCCTGAATAGCACTTCACTATTCTGTATTCCACTTATGCCCTCCCTAGAAGAGACAAGAGAATGCCCAATGAAGCTTGAATCAATAGAGTAAGACAAATTAGCACTGCCAAAATGCCTGCTTGTCATTGTTTCAGAAGTAGATTTAAAGCTTCAAGATGTTTACCTTATCTACATTTTGATAAATTTCATTCACGATCATATATTTCACTGGTTTGGGCCAGCTCCAATATTACCTATAAGCTTTAAGAATACAATTTGAATTTATTATTCAATATAAGAAATAAGTAGATAAGAATGTAAGTAGATCCTTTTGTGGTTCATAAGCATGACTGAGTTTTCACATTCATGTGTGAGATGTACGTCTCTCAAATCTTATTATGACCATGGCACATTACCTGTTTGACAGGAGACAAAAAAGACTGTAAGTATCTACTCTGAGTATAAAGTGTCTATTGTTATATGTCACTGACATAATCCACAATACAAAAATAGAGTCTGTTGTTATAACTTTACTCAGGAACAAAATGCTATAATGCATGTATAAACATGTGTGTACAAATTAAAACTTGGTCCTGTGAATTCTTTGGTTTAAAAATTTCTAAATGTAAAAGTGAGTGATTTAATAATATCACATATAGGTAAGAGAAAATAATTTAAAAATTCCTAGGAAGTAGGTTCAAAAGTAAGGTTATATAATTCATAAGAAGCTAGGAAATAAGCCAATAGTGTTTAGACCTTCAATTGGATTTTAAAAATACGCAAATCAAATACTTAGCTTTCAACTTTATTTTAAAAATATGGTGAAATGTTTAAACTTATTCAGAAAATTCTCTGTGTTGGCTACTTGATACTTTTATATCTTCACGTACTCATTTATTCATTGAGCATTTATTGAACCCTTACTACATGCTAGAAGCTGACAGAAGTTTCAAAAATACCAACTGAATAACATTTTCCATAATATCTTTCTCTCTCTCTCTGTCTATATATACATATACACATACACATACACACACAATTCATACATGCCTGTCTATTCATCAAAATATAAAACATATATTGATCTCATTAGCCAGCTGGGGAAGGAAGCATGATAATAGAGTCTGGGTTTACACTTTCCCTACCTAGGAGAGAAAGCCTTCGAGCTGCAATCTCCCTGGGGGAGACGCTGTCACATATGCCTTTCTAGGAAGGATTAAGAAAGCAGAGCAGCTGGGACCTATTTTCAAATATAAAACCAGCATGAAAGGCTTTACATGAATGACTAAAACTCTAAGTTCAGATAAGCTGGAAGAGCCTAAAAAGGGGATGCATTAGTCTTGGTGTTAAACCAAAGAAAATTGATTGGATCACAAAATGGGCAAGTTTAACTTCTGATTCTATAAGCCTAGAAAAATGAAAAACAAAGATCTGCACCATTATTTATCAGTCCTCTTGTATATCATGGTCAGAAGATGATAAGGGTTAAAGGTTATATTTTAAAAAATGCCACAGGCTGAAATAATCAAGATGGAAACCTTTCACTTTCCAACATTTTAGACAACTTTTGGTAAATTCCATTCCTAAAATTTAAAAGATTAGTAGCTTTTTTCTAAGACAAGTTAGTACTTGCCACTTTCTGCTCCTTTTTCATCTCTTACTGGAAGTGAACTTTCATTGGTTAAGAGGTACTTTTCTTGAGCATAAAGAGCAAGAAGAGTTTATTGTCAATGTATAACAGGCTCTTATGTTATACTCTTAGACATCAGAGTATATTGGGCCATTGTTTAAATCTGAATTGCAGTCAAAAGAGATTGTTAGAGCCCTGGGAGTTTTGAAGGAGTCAAATTAAAGTGAAAATAAAGAAATAATTCTATTTTACTTTCCATATCTCTTTAAAGAATATCAAATGATTATAGTGATGATTAAGCTTCTAGATATATGGAAACATTGTGCCTATGAAATAGCACTTTGATGTTTCTAAACAAATATGGAAGTCCAGCAATTACCACAAGAACCCTTCACCATTTCATTGCAGGAGTATATAGAATTAGTAAAAATAAAGAAAAACAGTATATTACTTAATAGTTGACAGCCAGACATGTTTGCTCATTAACCCTTTGCTGAGTCTAGCCAAATCTGGCCTAATCCTGAGCCTGGCTTCGGATTTCACATGGTAGGAATACCATAGAGATATGGGAATCATTTGAATGTAACAACTTCAGTTTCTGAATAGTAGTCATTTCTAAATTCTACATGTTTAATTTACTTAAACAAATTATTATTCTAATGTTGTTTTTGCTGATAGCAACATGTAATTCTCATATTCCCTAAATTTTTCTTTACCTAAGAGACCAAAGAAACTTTCTCATTTGTGGAAGGAAGTGGAATTACTGGAGTTAGAGGTTATGGAAAGCCCACTCTGTCATTCTTTCCCCTATGGGTTACAATGAGTTTGAAAAACAGACAAATGAAGCTAGATGGGGATAAAAATAAACTACCAGATGTATTTAGCACTCTCTGGTATTGGCTATATTCAAGCAGCAGTAAAGCTCCCTAATACATCCCACCTACTCTTTCCCCAAATCTAGACCTTGGGGCCCATCTTAGGAAAGTCTGAATCTTCGAAGGTTTCTTACACAAACAACCACATGGAGAATTAAGGACAATATAACACCCTCTGTGGAATGCCAGAAAGAGGCTAAGTATGGTGCCTCTACTCACTATTAAACCATGAGCCAATGAACAACTTCCTGACCCCATCTCATCAATCAGTTATGTCTTTTTCCCTCACACAGAGAGAGTTCAGTGAGTGGCACAGAGAAAAACAGGACATTTTCCCCTCAATACTGCCCTTCTTCAGGGTTTAGGGCACAGGGTTTTGCCACAATACTTTCCAAAATTAATAGATTACATAAAATCCTTTGGCCAGTTTCTCTCTTGCCCAGTGAAAATCACTAACAATTATGATGATAAAATCAACCATCTATTCTACTTTCTTGATGGAAAGTCATCATAGGATGTGCAGTTTTTATCAAGTACATCACCTCACATGTGCATTTGAATTTTTGTCTAGTGAAAACCATTGTTTGCTTAATGACAACTGAGATGATCCTGAGGGATACTAGCCCATGTAATAACACTGGAGGAAGCTCTCTTAAAAGGTGACTTTGTGCATATATTCACCTACACCATGCCAGGCAGTTTTCAAAGTACTGGGGCAACAGGCAAAGCCCTATTCTCATAGAATTTCATTCTGGAAGATGGTTATAGTCAATACATAAAAGAATTACATAAGCAAGATCATTTTATGTAGTGGTAAGTATAATGGAAGACCCTAAAACTACTTTATGTGATAGTTACTGGAGATTCTCAACTGAAGAATGCAAAAAAGGGCTTTGAATTAAGTGTTCAGGAAAGGCTCTCTGAAGAGAAACCATTTGGGCTGAGACCTAAATTAGAATAAATAGCCAGACAAACCTGAAAAGGAGAGCATTAAAAGACATAAGGCTACACAAAGGCCTAGAGATGAGAAAGTACAGTTTCAGTTTTTATAGAATCTAGCCTGTCTTATTCCAAGAAAATTACTCCATAGGATGTTTTACCACACATTAAAATAGCACATTGTAAATAACACATGGTAAACCAGTGGGAAATGGCATAGGACTAATGATGAATCCTGTGGTATTGATCCATGATGAGGGATGAATGAATGAGCATATACCCAGTGCCTACTAAATGCCAGGCACTGATAAAGGTTCTTTTCTGTTCTGCTCACTCTGAACAAATGCATCCACTGTTAATTCAACAGATTTACATTGAGCTCCTCTATGTACCAGGTATGGCACTTGGCACTATACTCTATTATGAACTCGACTCAGTACTTCCTGTAGGGTGTATGTGCTCAATTAACGGAAACAAACAATTAAACAAGCCAGAGTGATTTAGCTTGATCAGCGTCATCAAATGAGCAAAACCTAGTTACCACAACAGGTACACATGGAGTTGCTACTTGGGGAAACAGGTCAAAAAAGGCTTCCTAGATGAAGTAACACTTCAATGAGGCTTTCCAGATGTAGAGGAAATAGCCAGGCCACATGACCTAGAGAAGAAAGTTCAAGGAATTACAAGCTCTTCTACATGGCTAGAGCCAAGGGAGATGAGGAAAACTGTCAAGAGAGTAAGTCTGCAGGATCAGCAGTGGCAGATCTGACAGAGCCTTTATGCTAAATTAATGAACTTGGGCTTTATTTGGAGGCAAGCGGAAACCACTTTACACAGGGAATGACATGATGTATTTGTGGGGTTTTTTTGTTTGTTTTTTGTTTTTTGTTTTTTTTTTTTTTTGAGACAGAGTGTCGCTTTGTTGCCCGGGCTAGAGTGAGTGCCGTGGCATCAGCCTAGCTCACAGCAACCTCAAACTCCTGGGCTCAAGCGATCCTCCTGCCTCAGCCTCCCAAGTAGCTGGGACTACAGGCATGCGCCACCATGCCCGGCTAATTTTTTCTATATATATTTTTAGTTGTCCAGATAATTTATTTCTATTTTTTTTTTAGTAGAGATGGGGTCTCGCTCAGGCTGGTCTTGAACTCCTGACCTCGAGCAATTCACCCGCCTCGGCCTCCCAGAGTGCTAGGATTACAGGCGTGAGCCACCATGCCCAGCCGGTTTTTTAAAAATCTCTATAGCTTCAATGTGAAGATTCCAAAGTGGGGAAGAAGAAAAGCAGGTTGAACACAAAGTGATCATAATCCATTCAAGTAGTTTCCTGTGAAAACTTGAAAGCCACTATTGAGCTAGATTTCTGCCCAAATCTCATAGTGCATTGGTTTAAATAAGCTTAAACCTTACTTATAAACTTCACTCACATTTTTAATACTCAGGTGGTCAATTTAATCACATTAGGTTGCATCGTGTTACTTCCTGTATTTTGAAATGTAAGCTTTTCACTGAGTCAGCGTGGCCATGTTGCTTAGCTCAGGAAAGTATGTCAATCCTTATGCCCCTCAAAACTGCCATTAACACTCATGACATCAGATTTTTCTAGGTGATGTGAAATTAAGTCATGACTCTTTGCTATATATTCTAATCAGCTACTCCATTAACTGCTTTCAAATGGTAATCAACTCAGCTCCAAATGAACAGTTAGATATTCAGCTTGCTCCATAAATTCTGTGAATGCATTTACCATTACAAGTTATAATTATATTACTTTCAGAAGTCACTTACAGCAACTGAACTAAGAAAAATTCTAAAATTCTTGTGTGATAGTGCAATTAAACAATATGAACTGAAAGACTCTACTTCACATTCTAAAATTCAGTTATGATGTTATATTTTCAGAGAAATGATATTTGGGGAACAAACATAGACATTGTTCAGTTTAAGGTAAATCACAGACCACCAAGCAAAATTATCAGATAATACATTATATTTTGCTATGTGCCAAATGAAATATATCTCTAACAGAGAGAAATCCTCATCCTCTCTTTTCTAATGGAGTGGCAGCTGGGAACCTCTGCAGCAAAAAGACTGCCTAGGAAAAAGTATTTGCTCTCTCAGAGCACCTACTATGTGCCATGCCCTGTGCTAAGGACTTTATATATTTTGACCTATGTCATTTATTTAATCCTGAATACTTTATAGAAGAACCCATCTTCCTTAGTCACAATTCTTTAATTTCTAGGAGTTAGCTCATTTATAAAAGAGCGTACAGTGTTATTTCAATTACCCATTGCTGCCTAACACACTACCCAAAACTCAGAAGTTTAAAATAACAATAATTTATTATTTCTCATGATTCTCTGGGTTGGCCAGGCAGTTCGTCTGCTTTTGTGGTGATGCTGGGGCACTGGGTTAGCTGGAAGGTCTACAGTCGCCTCACTCACATGGTAGCCAGTGGTATTGGCTTCTGGCTGGGAGCTCAGTTGCATGTGTTAGCCAGAGGACTTTCTACATGGTTTCTTGGACTCTCTGACAGCACAGCAACTTGGTTCTAGGAAACAGCATTCAAGAGTAAGCATTCCAAGAGTATAAGCCAAACATGGAAACACTTACTGTGGTAAGCAGAATAAAGGCTCCTCCAAAGATATCTATGCTCTAATCCTCAAAAGTTATGAATACCTTAAATAGCAAAATGAACTTTGCAGGTGTGACTAAATTAAGGTGAGATGGGAAGATTATCTGGGATCATCCAGCTGGACCCAATGTAATCGCAAAAATCATTATAAGAGGGAGGCAGGAGTAAGGCATTTAAAGGTGTTATGTTGCTCATTTTGAAAATGAAAATGGAAGCCAAGGAATGTAGGCATTCTCTAGAAGCTGAACAAGGCAAGGAAATAGATTCTTCCCTCGAACCTCAGGAAGGAATGTATCCCTGCTGACATCTTGATTTTAGCCCAGTGAAACTTTTGACTATAGAACTATAAGATTATAAGTTTGTTTTGTCTTAAGACATAAGTTTGTGTAATTTGTTAAAACAGCAATAGAAAACTTATACATTTGTCAAGCCTCTGTTTTTATCCCATCTGGTAATATCCATGGCTAAAGTCCAGAGTCACTGAACTGAATTCATGAAGGCATGGTTCATTTTAACAGTCTACCACCAAAGTAACAACCCAAGTACCATTTCCCTCAAAGTATTTCCCATGATTTAGTTTTCCGTTGCTACTACAACAAAATACCAAAAACTTAGTGACTGAAAACAATACAAATTTATTATCACAGTTTCTGTAGAGTATAAGTATGATATAGGCCTTACCAGGCTAAAACCAAAGTGTTGGCAGGGCTACATTCCTTACTGGAGGCTCTAGGGAAGAATCCAGTTCCAAGCTCATGTTGTTGACTGAATTCAGTTCCTTGGGGTTTGTAAGACCGAGGTGCCTGTTTTCTTGCTGGCCATCAATGACTGGTCATGATTAGCTCTGGAGGCTTCTCTTCAGTCTTCTCTAAATTCCGTGACTTTTCCTTCTGCTGCATCTTCCTCCAGCAGTAAAAGTTCTCTGTTTTTGAGGGATCATGTGATTGAGACCACTCAGGATAACCTATTTTAACACTCATAACCTTAATTACCTCTTCAAAGTTCCTTTTTTTTTAATTTCAGCTTATTATGGGGGTACAAAAGTTCAGGTTATGTATATTGCCCATGCCCCCCATCCCCTCAAGTCAGAGCTTCAAGCGTGTCCATTCCCCAGACAGTGCGCATCGCACTCATTATGTAGGTATACACCCATCCCCTCCCCCCACCCCCCACCTCTGTCCAACACCCAATTGGTGTTATTCCCAAATCATCACCAAAGTTCCTTTTGCCATGTAATGTAACACATTTACAGGTTCCAAGGATTAGACAGAGACATCTTTGGGAACCATTATTCTGCTTTCCACAGTTCTCCAAAACCAGAATCTTCATACCAGAGAGAGGTTTAAAGTGCAGCATCCACTTTAAACAATACAGTACAGAGATACAGTCCATTCTGTACCCTGTCTATGAATAAAGCCTCAAAGGCATTATTAGCACAGATAAACTCATCATCATTCTGCTGTTCACTGACTCCAACAGCATCTCCAGGAGACAATTTATTTGAGACGTTACTCCTCCAAAATTAGTCACAGTTGGCTATTTCATAACCAGCTCAGCTCTATCATTAAAGGGCAAGGCTTTTAAAAAGAGCAACAATGCTGTTTTTGCAATAACCCCATAAACTACCTTTCTTGACAACGAAGAACAACTCAACAATTAATTGATTCAAAATTATCTCACGACATCATATGGTGGACTAGTTGCCTACAGTAACGATTCCATCTTCACATCTGCCCTTACTCTCCAAAGATGTTGGACTTTTTGTTCAATATCCTGAATCCTCCAGTGGCTTCTTCATTGGCACATGCAATGTAATTAGAGCATTTGAAGTGAATTGTGATTATTCAATGTTATAAACATGAGAAGTGCTTCTTACTTATAGATACATAGAGACTAACATGGATAGGTAGGTAGAGGCAACAATTATACTTTTTTAAAAGCCCAAATGCCTTATTGATTCATTTCAAACTATTAATTTGTAAAATATTGCACTGGAGATTCAAGGAAAATCTTGAGAAAACAAAGCCGTAAGAGCTTCGTTAAGGAATGATGTGGTATTCAAAGTTAGTGAGGAGAATTTCATACCAACATTTTTAAAATTGATTCATAATATTGGTACATATTTATGGGGTAAGTGTGGTGTTCTGTTACATGCATAGAATATGTAATGATCAGTCAGGGTATTTAGAATATCCATCACCTCGAGCATTTATCATTTCAATTTTGGGGGAGTAATTCAAGTCCTCTCTTCTAGCATTTTAAAATAAAAATACATTATTCTTATCTATAGTCACCCTACCCTGCTATCGAGCATTAGAACTTATTTCTTCTATCCAACTGTATGTTTGTACCCATTAACTAACCTCTCTTCATCCCTCCCACCACACGTACACCCACACTGTGCCCAGCCTCTGGTAACTATCATTCTACTCTCTACAGCTGTTCAACTAGGAGAGCAGCTTATACGGATGAGCTAGTGGAAGGAAAGGTAAGGTGCTTTACATGTACTGAAACCTTCTTACCAATGGTGCAAACTTTAATTCTGTTCCTCCAGGGAAATTTTCGGAGTGCCACCCCTACCACCACCAATACTAGAGACAGCTTAGGGAATATTAGAGCTGCCTGGGAAGACAGAAGAGTTTGGAAGCTTTTGTTTTAACTTCACACAGTGAAGTAGAAGGGAGCCTCCTTCTGGTCAATTACATAGAAGAGAATTTTGTTTTTCACTGGAAGTTCTTCCTTGCCTATTTTATAGCTGAAATTCCAACTAGCCTCTCTTACTGAAAAAGATTCTACAGTATTAATACAAGAGCAAAGAAAAAAACCACTCTGAACTACCTCAGCAGAAGTATGCCCAAACATACACACACTTCAAAATAAGTTAGTTCTGTACTGTTTCAATCACTAATCATTTAACACAATTGTCAAATTCCAAAGAAAACACAATCTACAGATTAAATATATTCTCCAATTTTAGATAGATTTAGGGCAAACCCTGTAAGCTAAATAACTTGAAAGTGAACTTATAAAATAATCTTTTATTTATTAAAATATTCATTATTTTAATGTAGTCTAGAGGTAGATGCCTAATATTTATTCATAATAGATATACTACAGGAGCAAAAATCTTGGTTTATATATTTTAATTTATGAATACATCAATATGATTAATGGAGTCATTTTTCTGTCCTATCATGTTAAATTACATCCATAGCCAAACCCCTAAAGTAAATTATGGGCTCATTCAGGAAATATCCTGCCAAGAGAGTATTTGGCACACAGTAAACAGGCAATAAATATTGAGAAAAATAAACACATATTCTATCAAGGTGTATACAGTATAGATTTTCAAACAAGTGTAAACTCTTCAATTGAAATGTTAACAGTCCAAAGCCTGGCACAGTGGCTCACACCTGTAATCCCAACAACTAAGGTGGCTGAGGCAAGAGAATCACTTGAGCCCAGGAGTTCCAGGCTGCTGTGATCATGCCACAATACTCCAGCCAGGGCGACAGAGGAAGACCCGTCTCTTAAAAAAAATAAAATAAAAGGAAATGCTATTAATAACAGTCCAGTTTGTCCCTCATCCAACACACCTAAGAGTTTCTTCTCCTTCCATTAACTGTAATGCATTCTGGATAGAGAAATTAATTAACATTAATCAAGCTTACTATAAAAATAAAGCAGTGCTATCACAAATATACTCTGAGACCATATAATAATTTTAGAACCACTGTATTCCTTGTTCCCTCAGTTTATGCTGATATTTAATTGCATGTCATAATGTAGAAATATTCACTTACCAAGAAGAATCAGGGCGAGTGGCTCAAGTGCCTCCTGGGAAGGCTTCCTAAATTCTAATTCACAGATACTGAGTGGGGCTAATGGGGTTCCCCTATACTAGGCATTGGGTATATACAGAGTTGAAAAGAGATATGGTTCCTCTCTTCAAGAAGCTTATAATCTAATAGGTTAAAGTCAGAAGTACAGCAAAGTATTATAAGTGCTGAGATAGAAAGAATGAAAACACTATAAGGAACTTACCAGTTCCTTAGGTCTACGGGGGAAAAACTGGAAAAGGTTCACCCACTGTACCTGACACATCAGCTCCCTGCCATAAAAGGCACCTGAATGTCTCCATCTTCCTGTGACAGATGTACAAAATGTTAAGAAAAAATGAATGCAAGAAGTGAAGGCCCCAGGACAACTTAAGACTGACTCATAATCAAAGCATTGCCTGCAGTAGGCTATTTCTTAACCACCAGGTGTAGACTAAGATGCAAGATAGCAAATGCCAGAATGCAACTTCCTACTGAGTGCCACACATGGACACACCTACATACACATGATATACTGCCTTATACTATAGATCAGGGTCCCCAACCTATGGTGAGTTGTATAATTAATTTTTCATATATTACAATGTTACAATAGTAGGAAAAAAGTGCACAATAAATATAATGTGCTTCAATCATCCCAAAACCATGACTCCTCCTTCCCCATCCATGGAAAAATTGTCTTCCATGAAAATGATCCCTGGTGCCAAAAAGGTTGGAGACCACAACTGCAGATCTTTTTTCCCTTTGGTTTTCATTCACCAGCTTTAGAAATAATCAAGGACTTAAAAATCTCACTGACCAAGGCCCAGGAGTCCCCTCTTTCCTACTCAGTTCTCCAAAGACATTTATGTGTCTGGTATAAACAGAATTCCTGCTGGTATGTTCCGAAATCCCAAATTATCTGAGTTCAAGGGGCCAATGAGCTCCCTTCTCACCACCATTTCTCTGAAAACCACCTCCAGTCAGTAATGACCATTACTAAGTGGACATGTCATCCCTAGTGTCCTAATGGAGTGGTGACTGACATGTGTGTTCTTTATTTATGCTGCCCAGGAAGAAATACAGAGGCTCCTATTGGTGCTAAATAAGGCATCTATTTGCTTGACATAGTCACCATATGGAACAGGTTCTACCTGAGGCCTGCCTGGGTGAAGTCCAAATTATTGTTAGACTTTATGTCCAATTTATCCAGGGCTCTGGATCACCATGCAATGTCCCAAGGTACTGCCACAGATGCTGGACCTGTGTTGGTAGAACCAGACATGGGAGCCCTAACCTGTAACCAGTAAACAGAGGGAAGTCTTTGATCTCAGTGGGAGGCCACAGTTCAGTTGCTTACACCCCCTTCTGGACCCATAAAGCTTATATTTATTACAAGAGCATTTATTTGGAAAATTAATGGACAAAGGGCTCATTTGCTTTAAGAAAAGCAAAGAACAAGCTCAACAATTTATGGGAACTTTTATTTGACTACTGGGTCAGTGGTTTAATTTTGCATATGTTCTCATAAATGTAGCCAGCAGTGTTTTATGTGAGAATCGTCTTGTAAACTAAATGTGCTGGCAGAGGAAAATCAGTTTGCAGCACCCAAGACATTAGAGAAATTGGCAACCATGGAAAACACCTGTAATGCTCTCTTCCGCAGCCTCATAGCTAACCACTAGAAGAGGAATACCCTTGCTCAAACACTCTCCTCTCAAGTGCTTAGCCCTTCTGTCAACCAAATACCTTGAGTAAATTTGAATATTATTAATAAAAAGGAGAAGTTAGAAGTAACAATAGCACTTATCCCAGTGCCATTTTGTAAAAAATATATATTTTATATAAATATTTAAAAAATCTGATTTAGTAATCTGTCTTTTACAACTTATGTACTCCCAAACAATGGCAAATTAAGGAAAAACATTAAATAGAGAAAGTCTCTGGGGGGAGGGGGTGTTGGGGATAGGGGGATTGTATACTTTGTGTTTAAGTGGCCAAGATCTACATGGAAAAATGTGCTTATGGGAATTTTAGAGCCTTGTGCATTTACCTCAACCCTGCTACAGATGGGGAATCCAACAGTGCAGACAAACAATCCACATCTAAAGTTGCTGCTAATATAACGTAAGTTGGTGTTATGCAAGTTGGTAATTAAATTCACTCTAGACAGCCTCTTTGTTTTGTGAGCAGCCCTAGATACTGGCATCCCTTAATGTGGTTATCAAAGGATTATGATAGGACTTAACAGCTGTGGCTACCATTTGCAATTAGGACCTACCAAATAAAGACATTGTGCTAGGCATATTAACTCAGTACTGCTACAATCTTGCAGGATATATATTCTTATCCCAGTCTTACAGATCAGGAAACTGAACCTCAGAGCAGTGAAAAAGTGGGGAAAAATGATATGTAAACCTAAAGTAGTCTGACTCCAAAGTCAAGCTCTTTCTACTATACAGCTATCTACCTTATACAATGACCTTATACTAACACCTCTAGTATTACAGCCAGCTACCCAGTCTTATTTTCCAAGAAATCCTATTCTTCTCAGTTGTCAATACTCTTGAGAGACAAATGCTACACTTATGGCTTCCCAGCTAGAAGACACAGTAATTTACCCACTCTGCTGAGCTAGGACCAGAGAGCATGCCTTTCCCCATCTGAGATATTAACAGGGTAGGAACAAGGTTTAAGGGACACAATAGAAATAAAAGTTTCTCTGAGCCATCCCTAAGAAAAATCTCAGGCACATTATCTATTCATTCATTCATTCAACAAATATTGACAGAGGGACTCCTCCATGTCAGGCACTGTATTATACACATGGTAGAGTTAAAATAATGAGTAAAACAGAGTGCTTACCAGCCAAAAGCTCACAATATGAGACAGACTAGCAAAAGAGCAATTTCCCATTTTTTATCTACCTGGAATGTCCACTTCTATGTAAAGTTTCTTTAAAAACCATTCAGATTCCTCCAAAAATATGATCCTAACCTGGATCCCCAACCTTATGTCTCCAGCCTCAATAGCATACTCCATGCCACAGCCAAATTGCATTAATTTTTGCTCCCAATCAGTGAAAATATGTTGTAAACCATAAAGCACCACATAACTTACCAGGGTTTATTTTAATATTTTGTATTTTCTTTACTTCAGGCATTGGCTCACACAGTTCTTGCCCCCTGAAAAGTCTTTTTATCTACAACTACCGAATTCCTATCTAAGCTTGGAGGCCCAGGTGAAGCACTGTCTTCTCCATGAAGCCTTCTTCAGCCTCTTCAGCAGAAAATCATCTCTTCTGAAGCACGTGTTATGTTACCCTCATATACTTATAAAGTAATGCAAAATGCAATAAATGTTATTTGTGAACTTGTCACAACTGTGCCATTACAAATATATTTTTAAAAATTAGAATAATGTTTAGAAAGTCATGTCTCATCTATATACAGAATGAACTAACCGTTTTAACCACTTTTTGATACATAAGACAGGAAAATTATTATTACCCTCATTCTTTACTGCTGATGAAAGATTAAATGAATTATCCAAGGTCACATAGCTGGAAAGTAGTAGCACCAAGATTTGAGTCTGGATCCAGGGAATTTTCCACCACATCTTCTCCCATCCATGAAGCTCCTCTGGCCCTCCCTACCTGATCCCCTGATCCTAGGCAGTGCCTGGTCCAAGGAGCAGGATCTCCATGCTGTACTGTCCTCAAGGGCAGAGGCTCTGTCATTTTTACCTTTTAGTTTCCAGATCACCATTATGCCATCTGCCCTCGGCAGACATCACCACAATTGTGACACTCTTTCTGCCTTAACCCCATTCATTACAGTGCCCCCACGCAGCCAAGACCAAATGATCAGAGAGCTGCAAGGAAAATGAAGCCTATTTGCCATACTGGATACAGGGAACATGGAAGTATCACGTTGTCCATCTCAGAACAGGGAAGACTGGGTCAAATTACACTAAACCTGACTTGACTTAGTACAGGCATCTTACTTAATACACTGCTCAGCAAGACATGGGATATTCTGCCCCAATTTCATGCAGTGCAGGAAAGAGGAAAGGAAAAGGAAATTGAGAAAGTTCCTCAGAACTTTGCATGGTTTTATAATATTCTGTGACTTAAGCATCTTTCTTTTACTGTCACTCAGTTATAATGAATAGTTTGTTAATTTTCATTTTTCATTTTCTAGCTGCTGGGATAGACCAAAAGGGACAATTTAACAAAGGGAAAACAAATGACTGAATAGTACAAGACACTAGCTCATGAAGTATGCCGTTTCTTTCTGCCAGATCCTTTCCCTTGTATAATTTTTGCCAGAATCAACTGTTATTTTTGGAAATATTAAACATAGTACTGAATCAAGCAAATAATATCGCAAATACCACTGAGAGAAAGAAAATAATAGATGATTAATGCTTCAATGTAGTCTTCCTAGGATAGTGTTTTCTAATGAATTACATGATGTAGATATTTAGGAAACCATTTTCCCTTCCGAGGAATGCTTTTTTTATGAACTTAGAAAAAATCAGAATGATTTTTTTGTGGTGTTCAAATAAGTATTTTTCACTCAAATAATAAATGTACAGGGAGAATAATAGTCAATGATCATATTCCATTTCATATTTTGAGGACTTTTCTCACTAATTTTCTTAAATCATTACAGAAAATCAAATACTCTTCACATTTTTATTTTAATCTTCACTGCTTTTTCTAATTATAAGAATGCATACTATTATAAAAATTCAAATATCTCAGTAAAGCATTACATAGAAAGCAAAGACTCCTAAAATTGGCCAGAATTGCTACTTGTCTAGTAATATCTGACTACAGCTTCAAATTTTCTCAGTTAACCCTCTGTGGACTGCTCTTCCTTCTAGATCAGCCCAGCCCCTGTTCCTTCTGCCACATTACAGCCCTACCTCTCCAGCCCTGTACAGCCAAACATTCTCCATGATTTTTTAAATGTACTTTTTAAAAATTATTTTTTTAATTTCAAAATATTATGCAGGTACAAATGTTTTTGGTTACATGGATCACATTTATAATGCTTGAGTTAAGGCTATAAGTGTGCCCATCATCTTAGTGTTAGTGTTCATTGTACCTGTTAGGTAGATTTTTCACCCATCCCCTCCTCCTCACTCCCCCCTGCTTGATTTCCACTGAGTTTTGCTTCCCTCTGTACACATGTGTGCTGTGCTTATCAGTTAATTCCAATTTAACAGCAAGTACATGTGGTATTTGTTTTTCCATTCTTTAGATACTTCACTTAGGATAATGGTCTCCAGTTCCACACAAATTGTTTCAAAAGGCATTAATTCATCATTTTTTATGGCTGAGTAGTATTTGGTGGTATAAATATACCACATTTTGTGAAGCCATTCATGAATTGATGGGCATTTGGGTTGACTCCACATCTTTGCAAATGTGAATTGTGCTGCAATAAACATTCAAGTGCAGGTGTCTTTTTGATAACATGACTCCTTTTCCTTTGGGTAAATACCCAGTAGTAGAATTGCTGGATTGCACACTAGGTCTACTTTTAGTTCTCTGAGGAATCTCCATACTGTTTTCCATAGAGGTTGTACTAATTTGCAGTCCCACCAACAGTTTATAAATGTTCCTTTTTTTCTCCGTGTATCCATGCTCTATTGTTTTTGGACTTTTTAATAAAAGCCATTCTAACTGGGGTAAGGTGATATCCCATTGTGGTTTTAATTTGCATTTCCTTGATGATCAGTGACACTGAGCATTTTTTTCATATGTTTATTGCCCATTTGTCTATCTTCTTTTGAAAAGCTTCTGTTCATGTCTTTTGCCCACTTTTTAATGGAGTTGTTTTGTTTTATTCTTGCTGATTTGCTTGAGTTCTTTTTAAATTCAGTTATTAGCTCTTTATTGGATGTATAGCTTGCAAATATTTTCTCCCATTCTGTAGGTTATCTGTTTGCTCTTTTGATTATTTATCCTTAGCTGTGCAAAAGCTTTTTAATTTAATAAGTACCATTTATTTATTTTTGCTGTTGCAGTGATTGCCATTGGGGTCTTAGTCATAAATTCTTTGCCTAAGCTGATATCTAGAAGAATTTTTCCTACATTTTCTTCTAGAATTCTTATGGTTTCATGCCTTACATTTAAGTCTTTTATCCATCTTCAATTAATTTTTGTGAGTGCTTAGAGATAGGGATCCTGTTTCATTCCTCTGCAAGTGGTGACAGTGGGCACACTTGTCTTGTTCCAGTTCTTAGGGGAAATGCTTTCAACTACTCCCCATTCAGTATGATGTTGGCTGTGGGTCTGTCATATATGGCTAAAACAAAGACCATATGACCATCTTAATAGATGCAGAAAAAGCATTTGACAAAATTCAGTACTCTTTCATGTTAAAATGTAGTTTGACTCTTCAGTCTCTTTTAGTCCTGCAATTTTTCTCTCTCTTATATAAACATCTCAAGATTAAGATATATTCATTTCTCGGACTACTATCATCTGTTTTCTTTCCCTTCCATTCAATTGAAACTGAGGTTCTAATGTCCAAATATATAAACATATTTGTCATCTCAGAAATCCTCTCCAACATTCAATTAAAAAATGCTGTTTAGGGCTGGGTATGGTGGCTCATACCTATAATCCTAGCACTCTGGGAGGCCGAGGTGGGAGGATTGGTCAAGGTCAGGAATTTGAGACAGCCTCAGCAAGAGTGAAACTCTGTCTCTACTAAAAATAGAAAGAAATTAGCTGGACAACTAAAAATATATGGAAAAAAGTATCCAGGCATGGTGGCACATGCCTGTAGTCCCAGCTACTTGGGAGGCTGAGGCAGAAGGATTGCTTAAACCCAGGTGTTTGAGGTTGCTGTGAGCTAGGCTGATGCCACAGCACTCTAGCCCGGGCAACAGAGTGAGATTCTGTCTCCAAAAAAAAAAAAAGGAAAGAAAAAGAAAAAAAAAAATTCTGTTTAAAAGAGGAAACAGGACATCTATATCTAAATAGAAAATATGATATACCACTGAAAAGGGGATACACCTATAAAGGTATATTTTAGAGAAACAAATAATTTTGAGAAACTAAGTATATCAGCATAGATGCCTTAAGAGCTATTACCACTAAATTACTGGAGAACTACCAACCACAAGTGAGTGTCTGGCACATACATATTATTACTACCACAAAGAACTCATGCAGAAATTTTACTTAGATATAATCAGAAAGCTTCTCTCTCAATACAACATTCTCTAGTTCTCAAAGAAAGCTGAAATCAAAGATGGTTCTTAGTTGTTTTTCCCAGCTGGTATCAATGGGAAATTGCTTTTCAATTTCATTTGTTTTAGAATCTGGTGAATGCTTTTGACTGGGGCTGTTGTAGGCTTTTCCTGGACGTTGTATTAGGTAACTCTGTCTCCTTATAAAATTTTTCACTTCTGTGTTCTAATGCGGAGTGGGACTAACCAGATAAGTATGTGCCTTTCAAAAGGCCAGAAATATTTAAATAGCTTCCAGGTGTTTTTCCAGTCTTGGAGGTAGGGAAGAGTTTATATTGAAAAAACTCTATCTTCAAAAATAATAACCAGGTTACCTATCAACATTAGATACATACATTTAGATGATTAAAATGGTGCCCAAATGAGCCACCTTCAGCTTGCAGTCCAGCAGGAATAGCAGAAAGGACACGTGTAGAAGATAGAGAGTTTGGCATCCACCTTCTGGCCACCTGTTACCTCCACCTGTGATTACACACTGCAGCAGCCAGTAGGTCCCACACCTGACCGCCATGCCTTCTCACACACACGGACTACATGGGTTCCTTGGCCAGCCACTGTAGGGTGGTCTCAGGCAGTAGCAATAAGCAGAGAGCCCACAGGTGCTTTCCCTCCCAAGCTATCCAGTCAGTCACCTCCTACATTCAACATTTAACATATTTAGAGAGATATGCTAAGACACATTCTCTCTGACCTTTTAAATTCTTAGTCTAGATGGAAACTTAAAATTCCTTCATTATGCAATTATGGTAAATAGGCCTTTGCTTTGTTCCCCTAGATACGAGTTTCCACTTCAGTAAACAACTCAGACCCACAGTTCCTATAGAAATGGGGTTTAATTGGCTTGCTCTTCTCAGTGTCCTTCCAAGTACCATAACCTGCCCCTTATCCCCTGTCAGGTGTTGCAGAAACACTTCACATCAATTTCCTGTCTGTTAGGTTGACTTTCCAGCTGCCTATCTGTATGGCCACCTGGAATTCTAAATCAGTCATGTTTTCCCACTATTGTGTTTCACCTGTCAGTTAGGGATTGCTTGTCTTCTTGGATTGGACTCCCACTCTCACCCTTGTATCAAACGCTTCCTGACCCAGAGGCTGTGATCAGGAAGAGAGGACTTCTCCCAAGCTCTAGCAATTTTGTCTAATGTTTCTGTGATGGACAATACTAAGGTGACTCTAAATTACTGTCTCCTGGTATTCGCACCTTTGTTAATTCCCTCTCTTGAATGTGAGTGGAAACAATGACCACCTTCTAACCAATAAAATATACAAGAGGTGATGGGACCTATTTCTGTGATTAAGTTACATATGATTGGAACTTCCATCTTGCTAGCAGACTGTCTTCATTGAATCTCCCTCTTCCTAGCTTGGATGAAGTAAAATTGCATATGGAGAGGTCCATGTGGCAAGAAACTAAGGGTGGCCTCTGGCAAATAGCCAGATAAAAACTGAAACTCTCCATCTAATGGCCCACAAGGAACTGAATCTTGCCAACAATCACATGAGCTCAGAAGAGGATCCTTCCTCAGTCAAGCCTCAAATGAGACCCCAACCCTGGCTGAGACCTTGACTGCAGTCTTGCAAGAGACCTTGAAATAGAAGACCTGGCTAGGCCATGCCTTGACACCTAAGTCACAGAAACTGTGAGATAATAAATGTGTATTATTTAAGCCCTGTGGTAATGTGTTACACAGCAGTAGGTCATTAATATAGTTTCCAATATCTGTCCCATTCCCAAATGGTTACTGAAGTTGATTAGTTCCAGACCAGTCCCAAGTTGTTATATGTTTAATAATAAGCCTCAACCTTGACAGGTCTTTGAATGTGAAGAAAGAGCAAATGTATTTACAGAGATCAATTTCCAGTGCTATTAAATTCTGCCATTTTTGAATGTCTGAGGAGAGTTACTGAACATTTCTTATATTCCAATTGGCAGAGACATTGTTCATTTTCATACCTGTAGCAGACTGTATTTTCAGAAGATGGCTGCAACAATATCCTTCGTCCTATATACTCTCATGTAGTGTGACCTTGCCACTATTCCATTGAGGGAGAGTCTAATTCCCCTCCTCTTGGATCTGGGCCAGGTTTGGTGACATGCTTGTAACCAATAAAACCAGAAGTGACAATGGATGATTTTTGAGACTAGGTCAGAAGAGGCCTCTTAGCTTATGCCTGGTCTTCTTGGCCCTCTTGCTCTGAGCTTACTCCCTCTCAGAACCCAGCTACCACATTGTGAGAAGTCAAAGCCAAGTGGAGAGGCCATGTGGAGGAGCTCCAGATAACACGTGAAGCTGAGCCCAGCCTTTAAGTCAGATGCCAGACTCATGAATGAGAAGACCCAGGATGGTTCCCCAGAAGTTTAGATCACTCCAACCCATTGAGCCTTCCCAAATGAACACCCAAACATTGTGGAGCAGAGACAAGTTGTGTGTGTGTGTCAAACTTGGCTAGGATCTAGTACCCAGTTAATCAATGAAATAGTAATCTAGGTGTTGCTATGAAGGTGATTTTACAGATAGGATTAGCATCTACAACCAGTTGCCTACATGTAAAGAAGATTATCCTGGATAATCTAGGTTAGCCTGATTTGATAATTTGGATCAGTTAAAACGCTTTACTAACAGAGCTGAGGTTTCTCTGAGGAAAAAGAAATTCCACCTATGGACTGCAGTGTCAGCTGTTAACCAAGTTTCCAGCCTGCCCTTCCTGTTGGCCTGCCATATGGATTTCAGACTAGCCTAGCCAGCTCCCATAATCACATAAGCCAATTACTTGTAGTAAGTTTATACACACATGCACATACACACATACATATATACATACATGCATACACACACATATACTCAGCCCACCATGTGCATGAGTTCCACATCCTGTGATTCAACCCACCAAGTGTAAAAATTATTCAAAAAGGGATACAGTGAGCTATAATTGTGCTGCTACACTCCAGCCTCGGCAACAGAGCAAGACCTCACCTCAATAAATAAATTAATTAATTATTAAAAATAACAATATAAAATACAAATAAAAAACAATGCAGTATCAATACAGTATAACAAAACAACTGTTTACATAGCATTTACATTACATTAGGTATAAATTATCTAGAATGGATTTAAATATAGGGATGATGTGTAGAGGTTATATGCAAATACTACACCATTGTATCCAAGGGACTTGAGTATCTGCAGATCTTGGCATCCTCAGGAGGACTGCAACAAATCTCCTGCAGACACCAAGGAACAATTTTGTTTGTGTGTGTGTATGTATACAGTTGACCCTTGAACAACATGGAGGTTAGGCATACCAACCCCCTCCTAAACCTCTCACAGTCAAAAGTCCATGTATAACTTTTGACTCCTTCAAAACTTAACTACTGATAGCCTACTACTGACTAGAAGACTTACCAATAACATAAGCAGTAGATTAACATATTTTGTACATTACATGTATTAATATTATATATTGTATTCTTAAAGTAAGCTAGAGAAAAAATGTCATTAAGAAAATCATAAAGAAAAGATATTTACTACTTATTAAGTGGAAGTAGATCATCAGAAAGGTCTTCATCCTTGTCTTCTTCATACTGGGTGGTCTGAGGAGGAGGAGGAAGAACAGGTGTTGGTCTTGCTGTCTCAGGGGCAGCAGAGGTGGAAGAAAACAGTGTATAAGTGGACCTACACAGTTCAAACACATGTTGTTCAAGGATCAACTGGATATATACCCAGATCCAGATCTAGATATATATCTGTTTACTGGTTATTTTTCTTTGGTAGAATCGTAATGATATATAAGCCATCCTGACTGTGACTTGTCTGAATTCCTGACCCACAGACTCCATAGAATAATGAAATGGTTATTATTTTATACCACTAATATTAAATTGTTATGCAGCAACAGATAACCAGAAAACTTACTCTTACTTAATCATTTTCTAAAGAATTCCCTAAATCACTAGAAAATATCGATTGTATGTATTTTGCACCCCTCTTATACTTCAGGCAAAATAAAAGTAGAGTACTGTTCCTGAATCCAAACACACTTTTGTTCATCATACTATTGAGTTCTAAATCTAAAAGACTTCTTTCTTTCTGTCTTTAGTTGAGACTACATTAAAAATATATAAAACAAAAAGCTTCCTAACCTATCTTAGAAAAAGCAACTACATTTGTAACCTGGATTTTTCCTTGCTGTTTTCAATGTGTCAGAGTCACATAAACAACAGTGATATTGCATTACAGTAATAAATAGTATCTCTCTAGTTGTAGCCCCTACCTTCTTTTATAGAGCTTCTATTCTCTACAAGCTCCCCTTCTCCACCCTCAAATTTTTCTGAGAGTGCCCATTTGAGGTTTTCCTCAAATTAGCACAAAAGTGTTTTCTATGCTTCTGCTTTGTATCCCCCCAATATTCCCCTACATGTCTTCAGCACCCTTTTCAAGTATCTGGTGTTGAACCTGCTACAGACTGTGAAGCCTTGCAAGGGTGGTGCCCCTGCCCACGTCTGCTGTCCATGGTGCTGATTTCCACGTCCGAGCTCTGTAACGTAATGACATAAGGCATTGCCTCATGCCACTGATAAAACCACTCACCCAGGACATCAAATCCAGAGACTCAAACATGGGAATTTGCCAGACACTACCAAGAAAGGCCTTGAGTATTCCCATGGTGCTAGGGGTAGGGTTTCACTGAAGCTACAAGTGTTATTAATATGCTAATGTCCTAAATATACCAAAGTTCCATCTTCTTGGTACCCAGTTTTTCACTTCTTCATTTTTTGCAGCATGCTTTTTTACTATACAACAATACAACACTGCTTACTGCTCTTAAGACATTACTAAGTTTTGGTGAAAACATTTTTCCATTTTTATCTTTAGCCTTCAGTCTCCTAGAAACGAATTCATGAGCATTGTTCTGAAAAGCAGATCTTAAGAGTAGACAGCATGTTATATTCAAAATTGGTCCTAACTTCTATAATAATTACCAATCTTGCCTATTAATTCTCTTTTCTCTTGTAATAAGTTCATTCTTGAGAGTTTCCTCAGACCTTTTGCCAAACATACCCTGAGTGAACCTGCCCTGATGTGTCTAATTCTAAAATGGAATCAGGCTTTCGCTGAGAAACCCTACTATATCACATTTAACTACTAACCTAGTTTAGTTGAGGTAAAGTTGTAAGTTCTAATGTAATTCTGACAAGGGAAGATCCCAGAACCTCACTTTTACTATAATTAAACATCTTATTTTGGTGTGCTGGCTTATTTTGATTGACTGATCCTAATCTTAGAAAAAATACAGTACTTAAATGATGGCCTTTGGAGCAAGACTAAGTTCATCCCAGTTTTGCCAATTATTAGCTGTGACAATTTGGAAAAGTTACTTAATCACTCTACGCTTCAGTGTTCCAGCTATAAGGGAAATATACTGATAAACATATATTCTGAGGTTTTAGTGGAGATTACTTCACATTAATAAGCAGTATAGGCATATGATTGGCAGCATCAGGACCCTGATTGGTAAACAGTAAGCACTGTATACGGATTTGCTACTATCATTAAACAATTGTTTGGCTCCTATAACTTAACCAATTATCACTTGTGCAAAGAGCTTCTCATTTAGTGACAACTGAGGGGTAAAAATTGATGTGATCCGGGCATATGCCAATGATTACATTTATTTAACACTTCATGCAATCTGAATTGGGAAAGGAGAATGCATAGAGGAAATTGTGCAAATGTTTGTACTTATTTGTAATAAAGCATTAAATTCTACCACATATTACAACTGGAAGATAGTTTATAAGCAAATGTGCTTTACTGGCATATAGACATATTTCCTGTGTAAAATCAGCCATTCAATTTAACCAGCAGCTGGCATAAATACATGGTATTAATACATTAGATACACATGTAGCCAATATACAAGCTTCTGTATGTCAAGCTATGTAATTTAGTTGTATTCTACTGACATATATGTCAAAATCATTCCTATTGAGACCCATAAAAATACTACCAACAAAGAATATTCACTACTAATTTGAATATTTTCTTTATTCAGTAGCTAAAATACTGAGCACCTCTAACTAATGAATTTAAAAAATAAAATGTAAATGAAAATTTAGATTTATACAAAAATGATAATCTATACACAAATATTCATAGCAGCTTTATTCCTAAATAGCCAAAAGCTGGAAACAACCCAAATGCCCTTCAATGAGTGAAGAGGTAAAAAACCATGGTACTTAGTACCATATTTCATATTTCCAAATCATGAAATACTACTCGGCAATAAAAGGGAATGAACTATTGATAAACATAACTTGCAAGAATCTCAAGGGAATTGTGCTGAGTGAAAAACAGTCAATCTCAAATTATATACCGTATAATTCCATTTATATAACATTTTTGAAATGACAAAAATATGGATAGGAAATTGATTAGTGGTTGCCAGAGGCTGAGGGGAAGAGGGAAGCAGATGTGGCTATCAAAGAGTAGCATGAGGAAACCTCATCATGGCACGGTTCTGTATCTTGGCTGTAACGGTGTTACACAAATCCACACAAATGAAAAAATGCACAGAATTAGATAATAAATGGGTGCAGGTAAGGCTAATGAAATCTAAATAAGATTGATGGATTTCATCCATGGCAATTTCCCAGTTGTGATACTGCACTGTAGTTATATAAAATGTTGCTATTAAGAGAAACTGGGTAAAAAGTATCTCTTTGTATTATTTCTTACAACTACACGTGAATCTATAATTATTAAAATAAAAATTTTACCAAAAAAGGAATGCATCTAAGAATTTTCATAAAGTATAAAATATCAACTTAAAATGAGAAATCTAAAAGTGGTATAATTTCATCACCTTTAGATTCATAATATCTGCTATTTTTAAAGCAGCAATTCCATCATTCTAATTCAATAAATATTCACTCACAGCTTACTGAGCTCTAGGCACCATATTAATAGTAGGTATTATAGAAAAGAAAATATTACATGACTTTTAAGGATAGGTAGGTACTATGATCCCTATTTTACAAATGAAGAAACAAATTCAGTGACATTAAGGAACTTGCCTAAATATATAATAGGTCTGGAATTTTCTCTCAGCCCAGTGTTTTTTCCAGGACTATAACAGAGCAGCCTCTGTCATACAGAAATGTCCTTCATAGTACAAAGTGGTAGCTATTCAGAATGAATTCAGGAACTTAAATGATGGACTTGTGGTTTACTTTTCTATCACAATAAGGGGGTTACTAATTTCTTATAAATGACCAGTGAAGAAGTCCTTGCTTCTGCAGGTACCCTAAGGAAGAGGGGACAGTGAAGATCAGGACTGGCTCTGGTGGACAGGAATTTGAGCTGGGCTGGTGATGGCAGTAGGTGAGTGCAGTGGCAACACTACAGAGAGACTGAGCCTCAGTCAGGAGGTGAGGCTGCTCTGTTTGTCACAGACTTCTCAGTGGAAAAATGCCCTAATACCTAACCCAGTCACCTCTGCTGTTCCTGGACAGGGCCCTGGGCAAGCATATTACACTTTGAGGGCCCGTTAACATTTCATGCTTGGTGGGGAGGGCAGAGGGGACAGGCGGATGCCTCAGCTGTGAAGCCACATGGGGGCAATCTGAAGTCAGGGATCTAGAATGGTGAGGTTGGGTGAGTGTGACTTCCTTCATCGTTAATAATACTAAAAATTTGGATTCCTAACCATCTTTAGTTCCCAGAAGCAAGAACTTCTCTTTCATGGGTCATTTACACCTAAGACTCAGCCAGAGAAGCAAGAACTTAACCATCATTGAATAAATTGATCCAAGGTGAAAACCTAGAGGCCAATAGGCTAAGAAAAATAATCAATATTTGTTGATAACATTTTAAAAGTTCAGATTTCTCTATTCTCTAGAAAAAGCTGTATACAGCAATAAAGGGCAAGAGCTAAGTGGCAGCTGCCCCCTTTCAAAAGGTCAGGCAGTCATTAATTCTCCACAATTCTAACAGGGCCTGCTTGACCTGGGTGAGATGCTGCCTGGCTCCAGTGGGCATTCTAGTTTGCAACCTCTGACTCAGGGAGGCGAGTCTTCTCATTCTTTGTAAATGACACCTGCAACAATAACCTGTGTCTTAGAGACTCTCTCCTATATCACCAGACTCCCTTCCCTGTCCAACAGTTTTCAAAATGCACTTCCTTATACTTTGTGAAAATTCAAAGTACACCCTAGACTTTAGGAAAACAAAAAAAGTAACATAATAGCAAAAGGCTCTAATACGGAAATTGGGTCAAAGGAATTAATAATTTAAGGAAAAAACAAGCTACATATATTTGCTGAACACTTACTATGAGTAGCAGCAGGCACAGGTTAAAAAAAAAAAAAAGGCAAGTGCAAGCATAGTAAAGCACAAGCATGCGTATTTTAATAAGCACTCCAGGGGAATCTTATCCTCAGGGAATTTGGTAAGTATTTCAATACCTTGTTTACTCTTATTATAACCATAATAAAGATAAATGCTATTCCTAAAAGGAAACCCCAACTTAGGTTAGCTAATTTGCACAAGGGTTCTGTCTTAGTCCATTTGTGCTGCTATAATAGAATACCTGAGAGTGTGTAATTCATAAAGAATGGAAATTTACTTCTCATGGTTGTGGAGGCTGGAGGTCCAAGATCAAATTACCAGCATTTGGTCTGGTGAGGACCTTCTTGTTGCATCCCCACAAGGAAGAAGGCGGAAGGGCAAGCTAGCCAAATGTTGGCTGGCTGCATGAAGCCTCCAGGGCCTCAACTCCATTAATAACGGAGGAGCCCTCATGGTCTGATCACCTCTTAAAGGCCCCACTGCTTCATACCATCACTTTGGCAATACCTGAATTCTGGTGGTGACACATTCAAACAATAGCAGGCACACTGCCAGTGAATTGGTATGAATCAAGAATACACCTACATCAGGTGTTCACAAACTATGGCCCATGGGCCAAATTTAGCCCACTGCCTGTATTTTTGTTTTTGTTTTTCATTGTGGTAAAATATACATAGCACAAAATTTATCATTTTGAACATTTTTAGGTATACAGTTCAATGTCATTAAGTACATTCATATTGTTGTGCCACCATCACCTCCATCCACCTCCAGAATTTTTTCTTCATCCCAAATGGAAGCTACAAACCTATTAATGATAACTGCTAATTCTCTCTTCCCCCTAGGTTCTAACAACCACCATTCTACTTTCTATTTCTATAATTTTGACTACTCTAGGTAACTCATTTAAGTGGAATAACATAACATTCATCCTTTTGTGACTGGCTTGTTTCACTTGGTATAATGTCTCCAGAGTCCAACCATGTCACAGCATGTGTCAGAATCTGGTTTCTTTTTAAGGCTAAATAATATTCCATTGCAGGTATTATGTACCAGTTTTAAAATCCATTCATCTGTCAATGGACATTTGGATTGCTTATACCTTTTGGCTATTATGTTTGGCTATAATGTTGCTATAAACGTGTGTACAAAAATCTGTTCAAGTCCCTGCTTTCCATTCTTTTGGGTATATTTATAGAAGTGGGATAGCTGGATCAAGTGATAACTGTATTTTTAATTTTTTGAAGAGCTGCCATATTATTTTCCATAGCAGTTTCACCATTTTACATTTCCATCAGCAATGTGCAAGGGTTCCAATTTCTCCATATCCTTGCCAAAAGGTGCCATTTTCTGGTTTTTAAATAATGATCACCCTAATCACTAAAGTGGTTTGCATTGTGGTTTTGATTTGCATTTCCCTAATTTTAATGATATTGAGCATCTTTCATGTGCTTATTGGTCATTTGTATATCTTCTTTGGAGATATGCCTACTCAAGTCCTTTGCCAATTTTTGAATGGGCAGTTTGTTTCTTTCTGAGTTGCAGTGTTTCTTTATATATGCTGGATATTAACCCCCTATCAGATATATGATTTGTAAATATTTTCTCCCATTCTGTGGGTTGCCTTTTCACCCTGTTAATAATGTCATTTAATGCACAAAAGATTTTTATTTTGATGAAGTCTATCTATTTTTTTCTTTTATTGCTTTGCTTTTGGTGTCATTTTCAAGAAATCATTGCCAAATTTAATGTCATGAAGGTTTTTCCTTATGTTTTCTTTTCAGGGTTTTAGAGTTTTAGCTCTTATGTTTAAGTTTTTGAACCACTTTGAGTTAATGTTTGTATACAGTATAAGGTAAAAATAGAATACTATCCAGAGAGCATTGATTTTTAAATTAAAAAAAATTTAATCTTTAGTACTATTTCCCCTTTCAGCAGCTACAGCCTGCTCTTCTGATTTCCTCTCCCTCCATGTAAGTTGTTTTATAGAACCTACATTTTCAATTTTTTCCCTAATGTATTATCTCTGAAACATGTAACATCATTTCAATTTTGAATTTTACGGGGGTTTTTTTAATGATTTTCACTGCTAATGGCCTCAGAGGTTGCACCAAATTAATCGATCAATCCATTAAAACTTTACAAAATTAATACCTATAATTCTACCTTGTCTTCACTGAAATAAAACTGAGACTGGTTTTGTCCACTGTCTTCAATCCCTTCTTGTGGAATCTTCCCTGTCCACTCTTGCCAGATTAAGGTATTAAACCAAGATATGATGTTATTTGAGATACATTCATTTGGGGGGAAGTGGAAAGTTACAATTCACTTACCACACAATTCATCCATTTAAATTGTACAATTCAGTAACTTTTAATATACTGAGTTTTGTATCCATTAGCACAATTAATTTTGGAACATTTCCATCACCTCAAAAAGAAATCCCACACCCCTTAGCAATCACCCCTGACTCTTCCTTCCATATGCTCCCCACAAGCCCTAGGCAGCCACTAATCTACTTACTATCTTTATAGATTTGCTTATTCTGGACATTTCTCATAAATAGAATCATACAATGTGTGTTCCTTTGTGACTTGCTTCTTTCACTTAACATAATGTTTTCAAGGTTCATCTATGATATGTATGTATCAGTACTTTAATTGTCAAATAATGTTCCATTGTATGGATGTATCATGTTTTATTTATTCATTCATCAGCTGATATACTTTGGGGCCATTATGAATAAAGCTACTGTGAACATGTGGGTACAAGTTTTTGTGTGGACATATGTTTTCACTTCTCTTGGGTATATACCTTAGTGTGGAAATGCTGGGTCATATGGTAACTCTGTTTAACCATTTGAGGAACTACCAACCTATTTTCTAAAGTGGCTATACCATTTTGCATTCCCACCAGCAATGCAAGAGGGTTCTAATTTCCCAACATGCTTGAAAACACTTGTCATAATCTGTCTTTTGATTCTAACCATCCTAGCATATGTGAAGTGATAACTCATTGTAACTCGAGACACATTTCTGATAGCACCATGTTTTGTGGGATGCTCAAGCCCTCGCCACACCTGATTCCCAGTGAGTTCAAGTCTGAGTCCCCTGGCTCTCATCTGCTCCCCAGACCTCACTGCTCTTCCTCTAAAGTGACTCTGCACTCCCATCCCTCCCAGCCCCTGGTCCTGTCTGAAGAAGGCATTTCTCTACATGATTCTGAGGGTCTACATCTGAGTGTCAGACCATCCTGCAATAAACTTGTACATGCTGTCTCAACTTCCAGGAGCTCACTGCAATGCCTGAAGTTCTATGCTGTCCCTGGAACATTTTTTTGCTGCTCATTCCATTTCCTTAAAGTATATTTGTCAGACAATAGTTTAAATTAAGCCAATCTGAGCTGCTTTACTTGCCCAATTTAGGTTGCTCTCTAGGCCTTTAGTTAGCCCTCACTTACTAATGGCCACAGGGCACCAAAGGAAATTGCCATGTCCCCATGGATCTGTCTACCTCAAAGTCTAGTTATTGGAATTCCATCTCTCCCCATAATAAACATAATGCCCCATGGGGGAGTTTTTACTGAGATCCTTTTTTAACACGAGAGACACTTCTAGTTCTCACTGATTTTCAGAGCAAGGATGACTGATGTTTCCAGAATTGGATATATGAGCAAGTCCTTTCTGATTCAGAAAAAACAGCTCTTTATTATTCCCTAAATTCTTTCTAATAACCCCTACTGCTGCCCTCTCTCCACAGGAACTTGTCTGTGGGATGGCAATTAACTTCAAATATTATATTAATAGTATTTCCAAACCCAAATGCCCTTAATTGCATGATCCCTCAGTGGAATTCTTAGGCAAATTTATTTATATCTTAAGTCTCTTTAGCTGATTTCCTGGGTCTAAAATTGCAATTTCGGTATTGCATTCTTCCAGTGTTTGCTACCTCTGGATTATAGGTTTATCTCTAAATTCACTGTTTCCCTTACAATTCAGTAGTATGTATTGTTTAACATTCAAATTTTTCGATTAATAAGATGTTTCTTCTTCCCAGTGGGAAAAAAATGAATCCATTATCTGAATTTTTTTTAATGTTGGGAAATGCAAATAAAAACAACAATCAGATGTCACTACCATCTATTAGAATGGCCAAAATTCAAAACTCTGACAATACCAAATGCTGGCAAGAATGTGGAGGAACAGAAAATTTCATTCACTGCTGGTGGGAATGTGAAATGGTATAGCTGCTTTGGAAGATAGTTTGGTTATTTCTTACAAAACTAAATATATTCTTACCACATAATCCAATAATCACATGCCTTAGTATTTACCCAAAGGAATTGAAATCTTATGTCCACACAAAAACCTATACATGGATGTTTATAACAGCTTTATTTATAACTGCCAAAACTTGGAAGCTACTGTGGTGACCTTTAGTAGGTAAATTGATAAATAAACTGTAGTATGTCCAGACAATGGAATCTTATCCTGTGCTAGAAAGAAATGAGCTACCAAGCCTTCAAAAGACATGAAGGAAACTTAAATGTATATTACTAAGTGAAAGAAATCAATCTGAAAAACGTACATATTGCATGATTCCAACAATATGGCATTCTGGAAAAGGCAAAACTATGAAGACAGTAAAAAGATCAGTGGTTGACAGGAGTTAGTGGGGAGAAAGGGATGAATAGGCAGAGCACAGAGAATTATGAGGTCAGTGAAACTACTCTGTATGGTAGTATAATGGCGGACATATGTCAATGTAAATTTGTCAAAAACCATAGATATGTACAACACCAAGAGTGAACCCTAATGTAAACTATGGACTCTGGGTAAAATGATGCATCATGAAGGAAGGCTCAGTAATTGTAACATATGTACCACTCTCATGGAGAATTTTGACATGGGAGGGACTATGTGTAGGGGCAGGAGATATAAGGGAAATATCTTCCTTCCTCTCAATTTTTCTGTGAACCTAAAACTTCTCTAAAAAATAAAGTCTAATAAAGAAAAGTTGTGTTGGTAACAATGCCCTTGATGTTTATTGTATTATGCTAAACCAGAATGTAGTTTCTATAAATAGTTCCTGCTGATAAGCCAAGTAAGCTCAGGAAATGTATAGACCTTTCCAGATGCAGTCTCAAGGCAGCAGGGTAAGCACTGTCAGTACTACCAGCCTTGTCCATCTCCATAGTGGCACCTCGGTCCACCAGTTACTCAACCCAGAAATCTGGGAGTAATTTTGTATACCTCTTTCTCCTTTATTCTACATTTATTAATGAGTTTTGTCCATTCTCTTCCATGGTTCATCCTGCATCTTTCCCCTTCTGTCCATTTACACTGTCATCTCTATAAGAAAGTCCACCACCATCATCTGTCACCTGGGCAATGTCTTAAGTTTCTTTCTCTTCATTGTTCAGCCTGCTTCCTTTTGACTCCCTTCAATCCACTCTCCACACAACAGCCTCATGTCACTAAAACTCAATGGCTTCCCACATCCTTACAATGAAAATCCAATCCCCTGAACATGACTAAGGTTTGAGAAGCTTTGCACTAATCCAGCTTCTCAAACCTGATCCAAACCCGTGAAGCTACAACTACATCAGTCTCCTTTTGGTTTCCCAAATATGACACATCCTTTCTCACTCAGGTCTCTGTGTATATTGTTTCCAGGGCCTGGCACTGCCTTCCCCTTTTCTTCTCTTCAAAGTGGTCAGCTCGTCTCTGCTCAAATGTCACTTCCTCAGAGAGAATTTCCTAACCAGCCAACCTAAAACTGGCTCACCATCAGCTCACTGATTCTCTCTCATAGCATCCTATTTTCCTTCAAAGATATTTCACAATCTGAAATTTAATTTTTTTTTATTTACTTCTTTTCCCTCCACTATATAAGTTCTAACAAGGCAAGGACTATTTCTGATTTGATCACTTTGTAACAGTCCCTAACACAGTGTGTTAGGCCCTCATAAAAAAAAAAAATTGTTGCATGAATGAAAGGACAAACAAAAAAAATAGTCAATTCTCAAAGATCCAGTAGTCTCCCCTTATATGTGGTTTCCCTTTTCCCAGACTCAGTTACTAGCAGTCAATCATGGTCCAAAAATATCAAATAAAAAATTACAGAAATAATTCATAAGTTTTAAATTGTGTGCTGTTCTGAGTAGCTAAAAAACTTGATCTCATAAACGTAGAGAGTAGAATGATAGTAAAGGCTGGGAAGGGTAGGCAGGTGGGAGGGGGAATGAAGAGATGTGTTAAGAAGTACAAACATACAGTTAGATAAACAGTATAAGTTACATCATTCACAGTACAGTAGAGTGACTATAGTTAACAACAACATATTGTATATTTCAAAATAGCTAGAAGAGAGGACTTAAACTGTTCCCAACACATAGAAATGATAAATACTAAAAGTGATGGATACCTCAAATACCCGCACTTGATCATTACACATTCTATACATGTAACAAAATATCACATGTACCCCATAAATATGTATCAGTAACAAAGAACAAATCTTTTATCCACGAAATTGTGAAGAAGGAAAAAGAAATTTGAGCTAGGTTTGCTGTCACACCTCAAATTGAGAACATTATGGCCACAGTATGCTTAGTTAAAATGGAAAAGGCTTTAAATTTGTGGATGGAAGACACGAATGGAAACGTGTTCATATTGATGGCAGTCAGGTTCACCACTATCGATGGTTTCAAGCATCCACTGGGAGTCTTGAAACGTAACCCCTGAGGATAAGGAGGCACTACTGTTTACAATGTTTGTTCAAGGGACTACTGTATACAATATTTGAGCTAACCATGTTCTAAGCCAAAAATAGGACCACAATTCCTTCTGTTTTCACCTAGCACTTGAGCCATTGTATCATGCTTTTCCTCAAGGAAAATAAACGATTGTTTTTCTGGTAATACATGGAGCAGAAGTGTAAAAACTTTCAGAATTCAAAATCCTAACTCCAATGCTACTATATTCCATGACTAATGTGAATCATATATCATCATTATTATAGATTCAACTATTTTGAATTTGACTATTAATTCTCAATAATTATTCACAGCTATATTCAAAACTGGAAAAGACCCAGAGACTAGTTGCTACTTCAGTGTATTTTTCACTGAAGCATAACATCAATATGATGGTTTAGTTTACTGTTTAAAATAATGAATGTTCTAATGAGCTAATATGAGTAACTGTTATATCATGTTTGTTCTGATAATTCTGTGCACTATTTCATCTGTACTTACTAGCCTTCAAGTTATCTGTTTAAATTTGAGCAACTCTGAAAAAGAACGAAGTTTATAAGCTCTACTGAGAATGTCAAAGATTGAGCATGGAAAGACAGGCCCAAAGATTGCTAAATTGGTTTGAACTCAAGTTTTTCTATTTTATTTCAGACTGTACAATTTGGAAAAGCTTTAAGTCATAATACTTTAAAGAAATTGTAAAAATGTCTAATAAGCATTTGAATTTCTATAGACTTCATTTGATTTCCAATTTTATAAAATTTTTTCCAAACCTTTCTCAGAATTGATTACTTTACCATATTCAGTCCATGAAGAGCACTCCTACTTAATTCTGGCCATTCTTATTGTCTTTAGACATGTATCTATTACTGTTATTAATACAATTATCATTATTTTATAGTGATACATACATGATCTTATGTCATAGAGTTACAGTTACTCATGTGCTCATATTCTCCCCTATTTTTATGTATTTTGTCCATCTTCTTCATTAAATCATAACTCTCTTGTGATGAAAATCATGTCGACAGCTATTTCCTTTGAAACTTTCCACAAAGCCTGGCAAAGCATGTTGACCATTGCAGCTACTTAATAAACATTGGCTCATTGCCCGGAGGCAGCAATTGACAACTCAGTCATAAAGAATTCACAGTGGTGCATAAATTTATCAATTTAATTTTTTATGTTCCTGTGAGAAGTGATGTGCCAAAATATTTTCTAATCTTAGATGAGATCAACTCTTGCAATTAAACAAGAAAAGAAACAAAATGTCGTTTACATTTGTGCTTGCCTAATTTCATGATAGCAGGCTTTTCAGTGTATAAAAGTTAAACTTGCATGAATGAAATTGGACAGAGAGGTGTTCTGTTGGTGTGCATTTCTTTAATTTGATCGTTTCCTTACTGCCCAAATTTGGGATATGTGATGTCAACTTTGGAGACATATATTAATAATAATATTTCATAAGCACATTTTCTAAAATAATATAAAAATGCAAAACAGTATTATGCATTTGTTGGAGGGAGGATGGGCTATGAATTTGGATACTTCTGGGTTCAGATCTTGGCTCTGCCACTTACTCATTGTGTGACCTTGCCTGAGTCACTTACCCTCTCGGAGTCTTGTTTACTTCAACTATAAAATGGAATAAAAAAATCTACCACATAGTGTTGTTATAGGTATTAATGAGTTAGAAATTGTAAAATGTTGAGTACAGCTAGTGTGAACAAACACCTAGCTAATTTTTTTTTTAATTTTCTTCCATAATAGTGTCCTTTTTGATACAGGTTGCTAGAAGGGGAGATGGTGAGAGGAAGAAACTATGCAAATCTCCTGGGTGATCAGGTACCTGCTCCAACAGGTAGCAATATTCACCATTCCAGTTTCACCCTTGCTCCTACTCCACCTCCTCACCACAAGCAAGGCTCATCAGCAACAGCAGTCCCCTCGAAAAATCAATCAGGTACTGTAGAGTACCCTGCATAACAATTATTTGGGTAGTTTTCCTCTTTTTCACATAATACTTTCATTCTAAAACAGAAGATAAGGTTTGGCAACATCTGGGTGTTGCCCACCAAAATCTTCAATAATCATTAAGAGACTCATCAATCTTAAGTCTGGTTAACCACCCCCAACTCCCCCCGACACAAGTCTCTCCCCACTGTGTCCAGCCCTCCTACTTGTCACCAGAATTTTCATCTCATAGTTTAGCTTTGGGCCTGTCTTTCCATGCTCAAGAACATTCCCTAAAGTTAAACTTCTTACTATGGCTTTCATAGCCTTGAAAAATCTGAAATTCATCTTCCTTTCTATTCTCTCTCTCACTCCTCACTGTCATGAGGTCAAAGAGAGTTATTGATCAGTCCTGAACATGCCCTAAACCACATATCTTAATTATTGCTGTTCTAATTAATTTGTCAAATTTCCATTTGGAACTATTATAACCCTAGCCTTTCTTTAAAAGCCAATTAACGTATCTTACATTCTTTCGCTTAATCTACCTAAAACTCACTCTTATCTTTCCTTCATTACCTGAACACTTACTCACCATTTAAATTCCAAATGTGAGAGTTATTTCCTCTTTGAAGTCCCCTAAGACTGAATCCCCCCATGTCCCTAACTTCAGGTATAATTGATCACTGCACTAAATTACCTGTTGCATATTACCCTTGTAGTCTTTCTCTAGCATATTTTGCTGGTCTCACTTGTTCACCTCTCCCCCATTAGACTGTATATCTTTCAAGGGCAGGTTCTATATGCCCAGCACATACTACCAATTTCTCTATTTAGTGTCCCTAAATGCATTTGCTAAATGAATGGACCTCTTCATGAAAACTGCACCATTCTTTCCCAGATCCCATCCGAATAAATCTCTTTTCTCTCTGTGGCATGACATCCCTCTGTGCCTCTATGATTAGACAAACTAACTGCAGTATTCCTTGATGTGTGGTTCTGTATGTCCTTGTCTTTTCCTTCTTACTAGATAGAGAACTCCCTAAAAAAAGAAAACAGGGTTTCTCCCAAGGAGAGGCTCATATCTACCACAGTTTCTCACATAGTAGTTTTTAGTGAGTATTAACAGTTTTGTAGCTCTTTAAACCAAATTAGAAAGGCTATCAGAAGAGTGTGACTCATGCTTGCTCTTTAGAGAGACATTACTATCACTTGCAAAAGTTAGTGCAGTTTAAATCAAATTTTTAAATCTCTAAAATATTAATAGAAGGTCAGGTCCACCAAAATTCTCTAGACCAGGAGTTAGAAACCAGCTAGTAGTGAAAGAATAATGTACCTTTGGTATAAAACAATAACTAGCAGTAATTACTACAATAAACTTGACAGTTTTTGACTGCTGCCAAGTGCTATTGCCAAATCTTCCAGTTTTTCAAAAGAAGACTGAAATACATATTTTATATAATATCTCCCAAACTGTTTAATGTTGGTAACCAATGCACTTAAAAGAAACAAAAATACTGTGCAAATGAAATGTCATACATCTGTAAGTCAGGTGAGGCTTATAAACTGTCAGTTTTTTGTAACTATCTTCTCTAGGTTGATTGTAATACCTCCTAGTTTTTGAGGGTTTATTTTGAGCAATGCCCCATGCTAAGAACTTTGCATCAATTATACAATTAAATTTGCATCCCTATGATCTGGGCACAGTTGATCTGGATAACATTAAGATACTCACTTTACAGATGAGGATACTGAGACACCGGAAATTTAAGTTACACACATCAGACATTCTCAAACACATCATATTCTCTTGAGCAAACTTAGATTTTTGACTGACTGCAATATAAAAATGGCTTTGAGTCATACACAGTTATAGCACAAATGTGTGCTATAATTTCACTTCTTCCTCCCCCGCGGATTTCTGAAATACCTGATCAAAACAAAACTAAGTTTGAGAACTGCTCTATAAAATTGAGTAAAATTGGGCCGGCCAGCAGGGCAGTGAGCACGGCCCGGGCCAGACATGGTGGCGCTCTACACATGCACCAAATGCCACCAGCTCTTCCCCTTGGAGGCGCTGTCTCAGGGGCAGCAGCTGTGCAAGGAATGTCAGATTGCACCTGTCGTGAAGTGCACCTACTGCAGGACTGAGTACCAGCAGGAGAGTAAAAACAATACAATATGCAAGAAATGTGCTCAGAATGTACAGTTGTATGGAACACCCAAACCTTGTCAGTATTGCAACATAATTGCAGCATTTATTGGCAATAAATGCCAGCACTTCACAAATTCAGAGATGTATGGACCACCCTATTCTTGTGAACAGTGTAAGCAACAATGTGCATTTGACAGGAAAGATGATAGAAAGAAGGTAGATGGGAAATTGCTGTGCTTGCTGTGCACACTTTCATACAAACAGGTCCTTCAGAAGACCAAAGAGCAGAGGAAACACCTGGGCAGCTCTTCTCGTGCTGGCCATCAGGAGAAGGAGCAGTATAGTCGCCTGACTGGTGGTGGCCATTATACCAGCCAGAAAACCCTTTCTACATCTTCAATTCAAAATGAAATCCCAAAGAAAAAGTCCAAGTTTGAGTCCATCACAACTAATGGAGACAGCTTTTCCCCAGACCTGGCTCTGGACTCACCAGGCATTGACCACTTTGTCATCATTGCCCAGCTGAAGGAAGAAGTGGCTACCCTGAAGAAGATGTTGCATCAAAAGGATCAAATGATTTTCGAGAAGGAGAAAAAGAGTACGGAGTTAAAGGCTGATTTTCAATACCAGGAATCTCAGATGAGAGCCAAAATGAACCAGATGGAGAAAACCCACATAGAAGTTACAGAACAATTGCAGGCCAAAAACTGAGAGCTCCTTAAGCAGGCAGTTGCTTTGTCCAAGAGCAAGAAGTCTGAGAAGTCGGCAGCTACCACGTCTCGGTGACAGACCATGAGGAGGCTCCCTAGCAACAGCAAATGGAGTTGTCCAGGGTTAGGGTTAGCGACCCGGCTGTTCTCTGGGAATTGTAAGCTTTCTTAAGAAATCTCTATTTTATTACAGTTATCCTTCTTTGTGTGATTGCAGTGGGCTGAATGGAAACACCTGGTTTGTACTGTCTTATGACTGCATGCTTGAGTGTTTGGAGTTTCAAGCTCTCTTTCTCTCTCTCTCACTTCTAGAACCTCTACTCTTCTTCCTCTTCTCTTCCCTTATCTCTCTCTCTCTCTCTCTCTCTCTATCTCTCTCTCTCTCTGTTTTGGTACTACTCTTTTTTTTTTTGTGGTAGCCACTTCTCAGTGTAATGTGCAGAATGATTTTTTTTTTTTTGCTTCATCATTGCATCCTGCCATACCCATGAGCAAATCATTTGGCATTAATTTATATCACTGCCACCTTCTGAACTTTGAAAACTGTCACCTTAAGACTTAGTACAATGGAAGAGGCTTTCTCTCTCCAATAACCCTTTTGCTTCAGGGTATCTGCTGGGTTTTTTCCAGATATATTATGTATGAACTTTGTGCTATGTATAGCCAGAGTTGTATTTATTTAAAAAAAAAAAACTTTTTCTTGATAAAGGAATAATGGTAGCCTAGCCAGTCCTTCTTGTAAAACTGATGCCTCTCGAAAAAAATAGTCCTATTCTCTAGCTTTTAGTAAAAGAATCAGATCTTTTCTTTCTTGTTACCTTGGAGTCTTCAAAACTGATTACTAAGGTGGAATAATTCAACGTGTAAGTATGGAGTTAAGTGCCTTTTGGAGAATTTCTTGGAAGAATATTTAAGGAAATAAGGGAGATAGCAAAGATTTGAACACTCTCTCTTTTTAAGTAAGGGCAGAAAGAAAAGTTGTCCAGCTTGTACTGGACACTTCCCTTCCCCACCCCTTTCCTGACTGTTTTATGTGATTGATTTTAAATTCTCACACTGCCACTTCTTTTTTAAAAAATATCCTTTATTTGCTTATATCAGTCATCATACTGGGCTACTGTCAGAGAACATTTTTTTTTACATGAGCAGATTAAAAATGGGATAATATTTGAACCATAGAGCATTTCTGGGGTCAGCACGAGCTGCTCAAGTAAGGACTCTGAGTCCAATTGGGAGAAGTGACATCACCATATTACTCCCCACTCCTCATCACCCACCCCAGCCTATACACGCCCTGCTTTGAATGGAAAGGTGGAAACAGGTACTTAGAAGCACATGGCCTCAGCCGGAGTCATATGTGCCCTGTCTTTCCTTCTTGACCCAATAGGCACATGGATTTACTTTTCCAAGAAAGAGGATAGATTTGCATTTCTACCCATACTCTCAGGTCCTCTATGTGGTATTTGTGAAAGGAGTTAGGGATGTATAATGCCATGAAACAGAGGAAAACTGACTGTCCTGGAATCATTAATGCAGAGTGTACTAGAGTTAGAAATAATCATGAGGGCAGATGACATTTGTACCTCAGTCTACCAAAATAGTAGCAGTAAATTTAACTTGCTAGGCATCTCCTAGAAGCAAATGCTCTATAATTTGTGATAGCATTCTCACAAGTGGAGCCATGCACATAATTGGACTAAAATGTGGAAATGGGTAGCTTCCTTCTGATAAGAGACACAAGGGACCGTGTTACTTATATATCACCCTAGTAGGGGATGTAATTCCCTTCTAGCAAGGGAAACAGCAGTGCTAAATAGTTTTATAACTCTTTGAATGAGCAACTTTTAGGTAAAGATAAACTGTCAGATGGTATTTTTCAGATGCATTTGCATTGACTATTGGGAAAAGATTGTGAAAAATGATAGTCATGGGGTTTTTTTTTTATTTTAAAGACAAATTCTGTTATGTGAAGTATGACAACATGAAAACACATATTTAGTTTTATACTAAATCCTTTTTAAAGGTCTTGGCATTTAATATAAAGCAAATCCACACATTTTCTAACTTTCTGTAAGTTCCAAAAAGGGAAGAAAGAAACATCAGTCTTGAAATTTTGATTTTTAAAAATCATGACACTGTTTTACCATGAAATTGAGTAGCTAATTTTTGGTAACACTTTTTGTTTCTTTGTATGTTTGTAATAATGGACATTTTAAAACACAGGAATGTTTTAGTTTGTACAGACTTTCACAAATGTGTGTTAATAAAAATTCATATTGACTCAAAAAAAATTAAGTAAAATTGCTAAAGCTTGCTATGTATCATATGAAAATACTACCTTAAGGTTACCACTATTAGTCTTCCAAAAGACAGCCCACCATAAATATTGCATAGAAAAAAAGCTTAAATATCTTTATCCAAATATGAGCTTAAAGCCAGGAAGAATATTAAAAATCAGGGAGGAAAGCAAGAAAGATGGCACAGACATTTAGAAAAGATTAGAATTAGTATGTACTGCATTCAGCAAACTTTTTTGAATATGGACTATATTCACAGGTGTGTGCAAGAAGCTATTTTAATAGCCTAGAAGAGAGACAATGATGTCAGATTTAAGCGACATTTTAGACATAGAATTAATAGGAACTGATGAGTAATTTGGAGTGGATAGTACCTGAGAGGGAATAATCAGAGATAATGACTCAGAGAGTGAGAGGAGGATAGTGGTGTCATAAACCAAGATAAAGTCACAAAGGGGAAGGAGCAAAGCTTGGCATTGAATATATGAAGGAGAATATTGACAACAGAGGAGGGTTTCCAGAGGCACAATGAAGAGGACAGATGGACACTCAGTAAGATAAGAGCTAGGAGGGTGAGGTTGAATTGGACAAAGATGAGATGGCAATAACAGTTTGGGAGAGCACAGCAGGCCAGGCAGCCTTGTCTCCCAGGTTGTAATCATGAGTCACAATAAGAATCAGAAAATTTCCAAATTGCCTGCAGGGTCACGGTAATGATGGAGGAAAGTAGTGCATAAAAGTCCAGTTCCAACATTCCAAATGGTATTATGATATCACAGTTCAGTGGCTTCAACTCCATGAAATCATTGCTTATAGTTTAAGATGTAATCAAGGCCACTGGGGTTTTCAAATTGTGCTGTGCAAAGCCTTAACAATTTTATGGAGGGGGTTGGGGTCCAAAGAACACTGAAGAGATTTAGTTCTGGGCTGCTACCCTCACCAATCAGTGAAATTCTCTCAATTTTTTTTTCTTTTCTTTTTTTTTTTTTTTACATGTTAGGCTTCTCAGTTAAAAAGAATCCTATTGCTTGGGGGGGGAAAAAAAGCTTTAAAAATTCACTGAGGAATGTTGGCCAGGTATGAAGTACATCTTAAGTAATTTGTTATGCATCATAAAGTAATGAAGTTTATAAATTACAGTGGATTAAAGTTATCCCAATAATATTTTCACTCTAACATTTCTAACTGCATTCTTCAGTGGAAGAGAAAAAAAATACACCTAGTGTGGTAAGATTTTTATAAAATCCAGTTATACCCATGGGAGTGTGCTGGTCATGTGAAAGTCATCCTTCTAGACATTCTTCCCCACCCCCCCCCAACCCAAAGAGACAGGCTCTCACTCCATTGCCTAGGCTGGAGTGCAGTGGTTCAAACATAGCTCACTGCATTCTCAAACTCCTGAGGTCAAACAATTCTCCTGCTTCAGCCTCCAAGTAGCTAGGACTACATGCCAGCTAATTTTTTTCAATTATTTTTTGTAGTGACGGGGGTCTCACTGTGTTGTCCAGGCTGGTTTTGGACCCTTGGCCTCAAGAGATCCTCCCACCTCGGCCTCCTGAAGTGCTGGGATTACAGACATGAGCCATTGTGCCCAGCCCATAAGTGTTAGAAGTAAAAGTTGAAAATGGCCATCTTGATAACAAGCAAAGTCCTTAAAACTTGGAGAATGTCCAACCCCACTTCCAGACTAGGACCAGAGAAGGATAGATTGTTCACTGTAGGGTCAAAGAGAGAAGTCCTTCCTAAGGACCACAGTGAAAGCTGTGAACACCCTTGCACAAAGGTGTTCCATTAAAGGGCTTCATGGAGATAAAGGGACAAACCAAGCTAAAATCTATTCAGAAAAGCCAAACCAAAGCAACACCAACTCTAGCATGAAAAAGCTGGAAGTAAGTGGAAGTGAGTGTGAGGGTCATGAGAAAGGAGATTAACTCAAAGCAAATTTAAGTCTGCAAGTGTGTGCATCAGAATTCTGAGCTCTCTTAAACAGCTGACACAGGAAAATAAATGCCCTAATTCTGCCTCAAGGAACATTTACTCTTTAAGCCTCAACAACAACAACTTTTTAAAAACTACATCTCAACTTACATGATAATTCATGGGAAGTTTTGAATGAATAGGAATAAAAGAAATACATTTTATAAGATTTTATTAACAGTATAATTTCACTGTACCCTTTGTGTAAACATTCAGGGTTGTGTTTCCCTGTGCCTTATCTCAGTCTCATCATACAGGCATGATGAAATTTGCACAGTAAATAAAGACCTGATGCAGGAAACAGCCCAGGAAAAAAAAATAAGATGCTGGGCTACCAGGAGTCAAAACTGAATTTTGCTGTCAGGACAAAAATATAAAAATCAGAAGCAGAATCTTTGGGGAGCAAATCCCTGGGTACAATATAAAGATATTAATAGTTCTCTAGAAATGCAGTTGTAAGAGAGTATGACACAGTAATAGAGCAAAGACTAAGTTAGCAGTTTTAACCATAGGCAATAACCATGGAAGAGGAGTTCTCTGGAGAGCAAAAGAGATAGGATCTGGTACAGCAAACAAACCAACGCTCATTCAATTCCAGATTTTGTAGTAGAGGCTTACTAAGCCTGTTGGTAAGAACTAATGTAGAGACACCAGGACCTGCTTTCCCTGTAATTTCAAGAAATTCTTCTTCCTCCCTGTCATATCTCTTTCATTCAATTGCCTGATAACAAAAATATCATAATTTATTTAATTCAAAAAAAAATTTTTTTTTTAGAGATGGAGTCTCACTGTGTGACCCAGGCTGATCTTGAAAAACTGGACTCAAGTGATTTTCCTGTCTCGGCCTCTCAGTGCCAGGATTACAGGCATGAGCCACCATGCCTGGCCTGATAATATAATACTATCATTAATAACATGTGGAATATTTATTGCTAGGCATTAGGTTAAACTTTTAAAATATGTCATTTCATTTAGCGCTCATAAGAAACCAGTGTTATTGTTATCAATGACAGTACCAATGGATATCTTTAACACACACATACCCACACACCAACAATCACCATCAGCCATTCCCCATTCTTTGATAGAGACAACTGATTTTTTGAAAAGTGCTATGCAAGCTCAGTGTAAAGCTCCCTTTCCAATCAGATGGCAAGCATAAGCTCCTTCTAAAGAGAAATTCTCGAATTATCTTTAATTATTATCCCTGCAGATGAGGAAATAAAGCTCAGAGACATTCAGTGATCCGCCTAAGTTCACACAGCAAGGATTCAAATCCAGATGCGATGACCAGAGAGCACACTCCTAGTGTCTATATGCCTTACTGGCATCCAGAGAGAACGGGAACTTGGTGAAACTTTTAGCCTAAACTATATAAGCTGCAGATTTTATACTTTATGCTAATCACTTCTTCTAATGAAACCCTGTATTATGTGTATGTGCTAAGGCCCTTTGGGCTACAAGATATGAGCACTCTCAGTTTAACCACAGTAGTAGGAATTGGTTTTAAGCATGTACAAAAAAAATGGAAGGTCCAGAAAACTATTCCAGTAACAACCTACTTTGACCTCATGGACATGATGAGTCATTCATCCCCATTCAGAAAACAACAGACATCAACAGTCCCAGACACCCAGTAGGATCCCTGTTTGTCATTCCCTGAGTTACAGTCAAGAGCTGTTGACTAGTCTTGTGACTCAGCTTCTCTTGGTCTCAGCCCCTCTTCAATTTTGTTCTCCTTCTACTACGGCTGCCTAATTGTCCTTCCTCTTGCTGCGTGTCTCACCGTATAAATTCCAAAAGAGAAAGTATCCAATCTGGTTGCTAAGTCACTACTCAAACTAGAATCCCCCTATGGTATGTCATAAAACATTTGAGGAAGGTCTCTTATATGAAAGACCAAGATTTAAAAATAGAACTACCTTATGGTCAGCAATCCCACTACTAGGTATACATGCAAAGGAAATGACCCCACTTCTACAAAAAATACAAAAATTAGTCCCAGCTACTTGGGAGGCTGAAGCAGGAGGATCGCTTGAGCCCAAGAGTTTGAGGTTGCAGTGAGTATGTGTGTGCAATTGGGGCAGACAGGGAGGAGAGTGAAAGACAGCTAACCCTCCACCTAGAGCCACTGCACTCCAGCCCCATAGACAGAACAAGACCCTGTCTCAAAAAAATAAATAAATAAATAAAACAAGTAGATACCACATTGCTTCTCTCTGAACTCCTCCCTCATCCTTTTGTTGAGTAGAGGTAGCACATAAAAATATGACCAGCAGCAGTAATGCCAGGTCCCCTCATAACTAGTTACATTACTTGTGAGATTGACATTAGGACTTCCTCTGAAGAGCTCAGCTGCTGAACTGAGAATATTAATCATGGAACATTTTAACACAATGAAATTAAAAACAAGGCAAGTGTATGGAAAGAAAAATAAAAATGAAAAATTACAAAGAGCAAATGAAATCAAATTGTCATTAGAACATAATTAAGACCAAGCCCCTGAATAATTCTGTAGCTTCCCCAGGATGCTACTGATAGAAATTGGTAGTGTTATTAGTTTTTTCATGAACCATTCTCACCGTATGTCACTGTTTGTCCCTTCTGCCTTTTGTTTCCTGAAAACACCCAAATATCCTGTGACCATATGAAGTTATCAAAAGCCAACCTACACCACTTCAGTCTACTAAGATTACCCAAGTCTATTTAGGGAAATATGTCATCGGGATCACCTATGGCTTAATCTTTTTGGTTTGTGCTTTCCCCTGCCCTTTGGAAGGTCAAATATTAACTTAAAATAAACTGGCCCAGTCCAGGATTCCTGGAACTTTTCTTCTGATTCAGTCTCTACTGGACATTCTGGCAAAGACCTGTAGAAAACTGGGAACTTGTTTATAATACTAACTCTTCGGACTCAAAAATTGGCTATTACTTAACAGAGGTGGCTAAAAATCATTAGCCAGAGGAAAAAACTTCCCATTTTCATTATGAGCTGGTCTGATGATCTATTTCAGGAGTCCCTTTTCTACAAACTTAAAAAAAAATTTAAAAAGTAGGGTGTGGAGGAGGATGGTGAAGACTAATTTTATTCTGACTTTAAAATATGAAAGCAGAAAAGAGTTTACTCAGAAAGAACTTGATATTAATTCCTTTAATTGTACACTTCCTCTTAGATCCTTTATATATTATCTTTAATCCTCAAGATAACTCTTCAAGATAGCTATTCTATCTGCAATTTACAGGTGAGCACATTGAAGCTCTAAGTAATACAGCCTTTCCTAGATCACTTGAAGAGCTACAGGAACCGTGTGACCGGCTTGAATTCCATCTTCCCCTAGTCGATAAATACAATCCTTCCACTGCCTTGGAAGGAGATGTGTCCTGGTAACAGCGAATTATAGCCATGTCATAGGGTTGTTTCAAGGATTAAATAAATAAAATAATGCAACTAAAGCACTGAGACCAGTGCCCTAAACATAGTGTTTAGTACATGTTAGTTTTCAATGTGTTTATTACTGTCAGTAGATATTCAATAAGCTAGAAATGTTCCCTTTCTCTTCTTTTTCTCTTTTCCATTAGCAAAGAGAGAGAGATACAATATGCCTTTAAATAGAAAGGGGTGGCTCCATGACTTAAAAGATTTAAGTAAATGCTTTTGCTCCAGGAGCTCTTCTCTGCTAATTGGTGCAGGGTTCCTGTAGGACAGATCCTGTTCTATAAGTCACAATCTATGTAACAGGAGTTGGTACCCAGTATGAAATCTATTTTCCTGACTAGCTTAGTACTTGAGTAACAAATAGTATCGAAGGGCTGTACTACTATCTTTGCGTTGCCAGGACCAGCATCATAAAGTGATGCTCATGGAAACAATTTACTCTAGCGCTTTCCTTTCTCTCGCATGGGTACTAAGAAGAGGTGAGCCCTCAATGTGGTTCGCATGGATTTCTAATACTCTTCTCTTAGCCTACACATGGCACTGTTCTACTTGGATGTAAACACAACAGCAATCCTACTTCTAGCAGATAAAAGTTTGTAGCTATCAAGTGCTTTAACACAATTATTCCCATCAAGAGCCTCTCACAATGTTGCTTGATATCTTCAACCAATTACCGTGTCATGTATTATATTTACTTTACAATTTTCCCTATGGCTTCCCATTCCCACAGTATATTCTTAAGATTCATATAAATACTTCCCTTCATCCTTTCTCAAAAAATACCACCCAGTTATTAAATGTGTTTTCTTGCCTTTTTCTTCTCGCTTAAGTATCTCCACACCTGGGTCCTTAGTTAAATCTTTACAGCTTTTCTGAGTCTATTTCTTATCTCCCACCTGGCTATTAGTTGCCACACAGCTGCTGTAACTCTGCATGTTCATCTCCTCCTTCTCGTTAGGCCTCTCTTGGAGTTTCTTCTAACAATAACCTGAGAAGAGAGTTTTTCGTTCTCTTCCTCTTCAGCTGTTTGCACATGTGAAAGATAAAAAGAAGGCTCTAAATCTGGGAAACTACACTTTATTACCACTTTGCACAACTATTTGCCACAATCCTGACAGCACATGAATGAGTATAGCTATGCTTCTCATATTACAAAGCACTATCACAATAGTGCCACTGATAAGGCTCACATATATTCATCCATATGTGAATCTATCCAATAACAATACCTTTCTTGCCTGCTATGTGCTGGCCACTGTGGTAAGTACAAAAGTGAACTTGGTAGAAACTGGGTCAGAGGAGAAAGGGCCAGACCAGGACCAAGGAAGCCAGTTAGGACAACAGGGCGGTAGTTGAGGCAAGAAATGACAAGGTCCTGAATGATCTAAGTGGCAGGGGAGCTAGGAAGCAGGGACACAGACTCAAGATGTGAGGAGGCTGTATCAGAAGGATGTGGGTATTTATTAGGTGTGAGGGACAAAGGAAACAAATGACTAAAGTCTAGGATGACTCCGAGATCTCTTGATAAGACTGGGTGTGTGATGTCATTCCCTGTCAGAGGGCCAGGAAAAACAGGGTTTGAGGGAAATAACAGGTCCAGGTTGGGAAACTGAGACAACTTGTGGGATATCAGGGTGCAGATAACTACTTAATATTTAGAATAAAGCAAGAAATAAAAGTATGTGAGACTGACTACAAGCCACAGAGTAAAATCTCCTGCTCAACGACCTTACTAAGTATCAACAGCCGTTGTAAGAGCACATTCAGGGAGAATTGCTTGAAAACTATCTTCAAGATGCTCGAAAACATTTCTCTGGGAACAAAAACCATATCATATTGGCCTCTCACAGAATTTCTTTAACTAAATTGACTCTTATTCTTACCTGTTGCCGAAATGAAAGATGTTTAGAAGACAGGAGCCCTTGGGGAGGGAAGCGGAAGTCGGGCGCCGCCACGGTGGAGGGAGGTGCGCGGAGAACCGGGAGCGTTGGCGGCTTCGCGGCCTGTCACCGGGCGAGCCGGTCGCCGGAGCTTCCCTGAAGGGCTCCCGGCCCGAGGGCGCGCGGGCGTCTGACTCCCGCGGAGAGGACAGCGAGCCGGGCCTCGGGGGTCCAGCCTGGTTCGGATCCCGCGCTCGCCCCCTCGAGGGACGCTGGGAGGTTTCCAGTGGACAGTCCCCACAGTGGGCATTCGAGTCCCGGGACAGAGCGAGGTTCCAGTCTCCGGCTCTGTCAGGCCACTCAGCCGACGAGGCAACGTTGTCCCCTCCATGCAGCGGGGGCCGTGCAAGTTCACGGACGTGGCCCATGGCTGCAGATACATCCAGAAACTTCTCTGCACCCCCAGCCTGCCCGGGCCGGACCACTGTGGCCCTGCCTGGAAGACTCCAGGTGCCAGAGGGCCTCTGCTGCCACGACCAGCGCTGTCCAATGGAAAAATAGTGCTAGCCACATACCTAATTTTACATTTTTAGTAACTTAAAAAAAAAAACCCTAACATGTGAAACTAATTTTAAAATTACGTTAGTCCGGGCGCGGTGGCTCACGCCTGTAATCCTAGCACTCTGGGAGGCCGAGGCGGGAGGGTCGCCTGAGTATAGGAGTTTGAGACCAGCCCCGGCAACAGAGTGAGGCTTAATCTCTACAAAAAATTTTAAAAATCAGCCCAGGGTCTTGGCAGGCGCCCGAAGTCCCAGCTTCTCAGGAGTCTGAGGCCGGAAGATCGCTTGAGCCCAGGGGGTTGAGGTCGCAGTGAGCTGTGAGGGCGCCACTGAGCTCCAGCCTGGTGACAGAGCGAGACCCTGTCTCAAAAGAAAAGAAATGTTGTATTTAATCCAATAAAACCAAAATATTTTTTCAACATGTGATCAGTATAAAGCAATACTAAATGTAATATCTTGCATTCTTTTACTCAGTACGAAGGCTTCAAGATCCTGTGTTTGTTTTACAGCACGTATGTAATTGGGCACGTGAATCTGCATGTTCCTTGGAAATAGTTGATCTGGCTTTTTAGGTTTCATAAAGTTTGCAGTTGAAAAACTTTAGATTCCCATGTTCCTGCTGTTCCCAACATACCTCAGAGTCTTCCATGAGCTCAATTCGCATATGAGTTTTTTTAATTTAAATTTTAATTAATGAGAAGTAAAATGGAAAGTTCTGTTTCACAGTCTCAACAGCCACAGTGGAGTGCTCCTAAGCTCCATGGCCAGTGGCTAGTTTATTATTGAACGGGGAAGGTCTGAAACAAATTTGATCAGGTCACTCCCCAGGGTGGGAACATTGTCTTGGAGATTTTGTATGCTTTGTTTCCTCTTAACCATCCAGCTCCAATTTCAAACCAGCCAAAATGACCTCTTTTTGTTAAAAATCTAACAAGCCACCCCTGGTGTAAAGCCTCTACCCAGAACCTCTTCTCCAGCTCTTGGAATGGCCGGTGCCTCCTTGTTATTCAGATGTCTCTGTTCAAATGTCCTGTCCTCAAAGAAGCCTTTCCAAGGGTCCCCTGTACAGTGTCCAAACTTATGTGCTGTAAGCCTGAAATGCACCAATCCAAGCAGTCCCCATGTGAGACCTCTGCAGGGGCGGTATGGAAAAAGTACCCATGCTGAGGAAAACTGAACTTCAGTTAGGGCAAAAAGGCAGGAGGTTAATTGCCCACCCTGATGTTTATTGTTTGCAGAAAGGTTAAGGACATGAATTACGAGGAAAACAGTTCATATTTATATATATGCCATTTCCTTGAAAAAGTGAAAATGACCACAACAGACACAGCCTCCAAATAAATATCTGCATGCCACTTCAAGGGTGTTGAGCCAGGGAAGCAGATTTGAAATGTTGAAAAAGTGGAAACCTCTCCTAACACAAAAACAGTAACAACTGCCAGTGTTTATTTACCATGAAGGGACCCAAGCTGTGAAACTTTATTTGGAAAAAGAAGGAGTGAGAGGGGTGGATAAGATGACCACATCACTAGTGACTGTCTAATTTTGTCTGGATGGGGGTTGGGGGAAGCAATGCTTCTCAGAGGGGCATTAATAAAGTAGTAGTTCTAATTAGCAACACAAGGCACCTACTTCTTTCCCTTTGGAACTCAAAGAGAATGAGTCGTGTGAAGAGCTCATCCTGGCAGGTAGAAGGGAGGAACTGAACTTGTCTGTATCCTTTCATAATCAGAGGCTATCAAATATACAAAGCTGTCTTGCTTATAACTTTTTTTTTAAAGAAATGAGTTTCTTTCATGTTGTGCAGCTAAAGAAAATACCTATTAGTAGCCACAGTCACTTTGATGTTCTAATAATTCTCAGAGAGCATTTTTAAGTGAAATGTAGAAGTCCATTAATGTTTCACATGGGATTCAAACTCAGGAAACTGGGAGGGAAAAAAATCCTAGTAATCTGATTTTTCTATAATGATCATTTTATGTTGTATGTTATCATCCACGCATCTTACAGAGTTTTAACTTGAAGCTTTAAATATTGCACAATCTGGGTAGGAGCCAGATTGACACAATAAATCTTAATGTCTCTAAATTAAAAAGTCAGCAGCTATTTGCCAACTAAATTTTCAAGCTGCTACATCAATTTTTGCATAAAAACTATACCCTGTAGAGTCTACGTTTTCACAGCTCTTGTTGTCGTAATGAATAGTGTATAGTCAATCCGGTATCAAGTTCTGCCTTTCTTCTATAATTTGTTACCTTTATGTGATTTTCTAAGTGTATAATTTTCTATAAAGTAAAAAATGGAGAGTTCCAATGGTTATTTCCATCAGATTAAATGTGTGTTATAAAACAATTATGATATTAAAAAAAAAACATTACTGTGTCTTCCTCTTACCAAAACAACCCATGCCCAATTTAGAATCTGGAATAGCCAAGGTGCTCTAATATTGCTATCTTATACATTTGATTTATAATAGTTATGTTTTCCCCATGATTATCACCTAATTTTTAAAGCTATAAGCATCTATTGAAGAACATGGTTCAAAGAAGAAGCAATCATTTAAAACTAGCTTACTTAAATATTCCTGAAAATTAAAAAGTAAAAGCTATTATGTTCATTGACATTTTCTGCTGCCAAAGAGCAGCATTTCAAAACAGAAATCTAAACCATATATGTGGCACAGTATATAAAAGAAATTAGACATAAAAATGTTTATGGTATTTAAATTAATGTTTCTGATACACCACTGCCTCATACCACTACTACCACCATCCTTTATCTCATCTCAACTTCCTTTTCAATTGACAGTAAAATCTGACGTTTTCTTTTATGGCTTGTTGTATTGGGATCATGCTAAAAATAAAAATAATATATTAAAAGACCTTCCACACACCAAGGATACTTTTTAAATTCTTGTTCATTTTTCTAGTACTTTTATGAAGAGTTTTATAATTAAACTTAATCTCTACCATTTAATTTATAATAAATGTAAGCTAGAATTCTAATAGTCTTCCTTTTTTTTCTTCCTTTGTTTTTCTTTCTTTCCTTCCTTTATTCACTCCTTTTTTTTCTTTCTTTCTTTCCAAATGGTAAGCCCAACACCATGCATTGAATAATACCTTCTGCCTGTAATCCTAGCACTCTTGGGAGGCCAAGGCGGGTGGATCATGTGAGCTCAGGAGTCTGAGACCAGCCTGAGCAAGAGCAACACTCCATCTCCACTAAAAATAGAAATTAGCTGAACAACTAAAAATATATATATAGAAAAAGTTAGCCAGGTATGGTGGCACATGCCTGTAGTCCCAGCTACTCGGGAGGCTGAGGCAGAAGGATTGCTTGAGCCCAGGAGTTTGAGGTTGCTGTGAGCTAGGCAGATACCATGGCACTCTAGCCTGGACAACAGAGTGACACTCTGTCTCAAAAAAAAAAAAAATTTAAAAATAAATAAATATTACCTTCTTTCCCCACTGATACTAATGGCACCTTTATTATATATTAAATTCTGACATTAATAATAGCTAACACTTTCATAGTGCTTACAACAAGCCAGATATTTTTCTAAATGTTTTACATATATTGCCCCTATAGCAATTCTATAGTGTATAGACCATGCTATCCCCATTTTATAGATGAGAAATTTGAAATACAAAAGGCATAATAAGTTGCCTAGGATCACAAGTTGCTGTTAAGTGGCAAAGCTGTGATTTGTATGTTGGCAGTGTGGTTCCAGAATGTGTGCACTCCATCACACACTACACTGTTCTTATCTGCAACATATACCTTGTCCATCCCCTTATCAATATCTCAGCTGGTATCACACTTTTAATTACCATGGCTTTACAGTACACTTTGACCTATTAGGGAACATATCCATCATTTTTCTTTTTCAGTTTTCTTGCCATTCTAACACAGTCAATCATTAACGTAAATTTTAACGTTAACTTATTAAGTTACAAAAATATATTTTGATTGGAATTATATGAAATGAAATGTACGGATTTGGAGAGAACTGATATCTTTACAACACTGACTCATCTCATCCAGGAACATGCGAAGATTTTTCATTTACCTGAATCTTCTTTTTATACCCTTCAATAAAATGTTATGGTTTTTATCATATAAGTTGCACACATTTCTTGCTAAATTTATCCATAGGCATTATATGTTAATTTCCATATCTTTTCATTGTATTTCCCATCTCTCGCAGGTTAAAATGTCAATTGAAAAACTCTTGATTTTTATATCTTATTTCCCACATCTTACTGAATTCTCTTATTCATCTCTAATAGGTTTTCATTTGATTCAAGTGGATTTTGGAGCATTTAATTATAGCTTCTGAAGACAAACATAATGTATATCTTTCCAGTATTTGTATGTCTTTGTTTTTCTATTTTGTTGCTTTGATTAAAACCTCCAGAACAATATTAAATAAGATGGTAAGACAGAAAACATCAGTTGTCCCCAATATGCATTCTCTTTTTTGCTCTTAGAAAAAGCTAGTTTTTAGATAAGCACATTGATACCCAGAATAAAGGCTACAGTTTCCAGAATTCCTTGCAACAAAGTATGGCCATGAGACCAATTACTGGCCAAAGTCAGCAAAAGTATTGTGTGGCAACGTTCACGAACATTCTTAAAAAACAGCAGATACCACCTTCTCCATCCTTCTGACTTAAATACAGATGTGATGTCTGGAATTTGAATTGTTATCTTGAAATATGAGAATGAAAACACACCTTAAGAGTTATGAGATATCACCTAACCCCAGTGAGATTGGCCTTTATCAAAAAATCCCAAAGCAACAAATGCTGGCAAGGATGTGGAGAGATAGGAACACTCTTACACTGATGATGGGACTGCAAATTAGTGCAACCTCTGTGGAAAAGAATTTGGAGATACCTCAAAGAGCTAAAAATAGAAACACCATTTGATCCAGCAGTAGCACTATTAGGCATCTATCCAAAGGAACAAAAGTCATTCTGTAATAAAGACATCTGCACTCGAATGTTTTCGGCAGCACAATTCACCATTGCAAGGATGTGGAAACAATCCCAGTGCCCGTCAATCCATGAGTGGATTAATAAAATATGGTATGTGTATACGATGGAATACTACTCAATTATAAAAAATGACCGTGATCTAGCACCTCTTATATTTTCCTGGATAGAGCTTGAGCCCGTCCTCCAAAGTGAGGTATCACAAGAACAAAAGAATAGGCACCACATGTACTCGCCATCAAATTGGCACTAACTGATCAACACTAAGGTACTCACACAGTAGTAATATTCTTTGGGGGTTGGGGGTGGGTAAACTCACAACTAATGGACGCAGTGAGCATTGTAGGAGGGGAAAGGGCATGCTTCAAATCATGGTTTGGGTGTGCAAAAGTCATAACATGTAACCAAAATGTTTGTACCCCCATAATATCCTGAAATTAAAAAAAAAAAGTTATAGAATAAACCTGGATGCCTGAAGAGGTCATAGATTAGGACTCACTTTTACCACCTTTAACTGCCTTTCTGCTGTTTTCTTGAAAAGAGAGAGAAATAAACTTGTTTTTTAATTAAACCTAATCCTAATGGACACAATTGTGATAGTAATTGCCACCCTTTTTCCTGAATCTAATGGAGTGCCACTTGCCTTTTACTGTTATATTTATCATTGGTTTTTATTTATACTGTTTCTCACCTTAAGAAAGTTTCCTTCTAACTCTAATTTACTAAAAGTTCTTAACAGTAATGACAATTACTTTTATCAAATGATTCTTCAGCATTGATTTATAACAGAAATATCCAGGAGAACTTTCCTCAATGGTGGAAATGTTTATTAGCTGTGTTAGTACTGTTGCCATTAGCCACATACTGTATGAATTTCAAGTAAATGGATGGAATCACACAGCAAATAAGGGGCAGAATTGCAGGTGGTAAGATCAGAGCAGTAAAAAGGGACCAGATCCTTAAGGCCATTGTAAGGACTCTGGCTTTTACTTTAAATGAGTTTAGGAAACACTGGAGTGTTTGGAGCAGAAGGCAGACATGATCTGACATTTTAATTGAATCACTGTAGCTGCTGTTTAGAAACAAGTTACAGAGGGGCAATAAGCCTGGAGATCAGTTTTGAGACTATTAAAACAATCCAAGGGAGAGATGAAGGTGGCTTAAAATCGAGCGGTAGTCGTGGAGGTGATAAGCAGTGTTTGGATTCTGGATATCTCCTTAAGATAGTGCTATAGGCTCCTTGTCTGAAATCCAGGCATAAATGATATTCATACTCTGGCTGGCTCAAGTGAAAGAACTACATATGCATCGAGAGCAGGAATTGGCTCCCAGCAGCTCATAAAATGCTTGGTGTCTTCTGTACTGAAAAGGGCACTGCCAATGCATAATACCATTCTTGTTTCATTACAAATATTAATAATTAATGTGCAAAAAGTAGATAAAACTAAACTGAAGATTTTATGAACGCTTTCTGAGTTACTCCACCCATACTTTTCATTGAGATTTAATTCTATTCATATATATATATATATATTCATCTTCAGTGCCATCTTTCATATTAACCATGAGATTGCCATTGGCCCCAGAGACAAGATTGTTTTGGGTTCTTTTAAGTAGCCAACTGTGATTGTTCCAAAGCAAACAAACAAAAAATTAGGCTACCTATAATAGTTAGGGTTTTCCAAAGAAACAGAACCAATAGGATATGTACACAGGAAGAGATTTATTTCAAGGAATTGGCTCATGAAATTGTGGAGGCTTAGCAAGTTCAAACCATGATGGGGGAGGCTGGCAGGCTGAGAACTTGGACATGAGCTGCTATCTGAGTCCAAAGGCCGTCTGCTATATAAACCAGGAAGAGCTGATGTGCAGATGAAGTCTGAAGGCAGAATTGCCTCTTGCTCATTGGAAGTCATCCTTTTGTTCTGGTCAGGCCTTCAGCTGATTGAATGAGGCCCACCCCCATTATGAAGGGTAATCTGCTTTACTCAAAGTCCACCAATTTAAATTTAAATCTCATCCAAAGTACCTATCTTAGTACATTTTCTGTTGCTATAATAGAATACCTCAGACTGGGTAATTTATAAAGAAAAGATATTTATTTGAGTCACAATTCTGGAGTGGGGGAAGTCCAAGATCAAGTGGCTGCATCTGGTAAGAGTTTTCTTGCTGTATCATAACATGACAGAAGGTATCACATGGAGACAGAGCACGTGAGAGAGAAAATTGGGCCAAACTCATCCTTTCTATCAGGAACCCATTCCAAGGATAACTAACTAACCCACTCCTGAGATAACGGCATTAAACCATTCATGAGGGCAGAGCTCTCATGGCCTAATCACCTCTTAAATGCCCCATCTCTCAATACTTTTACAATGGCAATTAAACTCCAATATGAGTTTTGGAGAGGACATTCAAACCATGGCAGCACCTTCCCAGAAACATCCAGAATAATGTTTGAACAAATATCTGGGCACCACAGCACAGATAAGTTGACACAGAAAATTAACCATAAGACTACCACTTTAAATAGGAAACTTCAAGATATCCTTTTTACAGCCACAAAATTCAGTTAAGCTTGCCTCTCATCAGCCATCAGCCTCACAGACTGTATAGTGGTTTCCTTTTTCTACTGTCTAATTGTATATTTAACAAAAGAATCATTAAATAATGGTGAGAGCCCAATTATTTTCTTACTATTATGCAAATTTCAATTCATCTCCTGCTTTTTTTAAAAATTTCAGCCCTATAATTACAACATGTGGTATCCCACATTGGCAAAATTATCTACTTTCCTCTCTAGAATACACTCTGTTATGCTTCAGATGAGTTTGCAATTTTTTACCTTTTAAAAGAGTCACTGGAAGAAAGGAAAATTGTTTACATAACTGTATTTATTCTTCAACTAGCAATTTTGCTTGGTTTATTTTGACACTGACTAAGGTGAAATCTTTATGAAATTTTTAAATATAAAAAAAGTCACAAGATTACAGAAAGTTTGGGAAAAGAGCAAAAACAAATTACCCTAAAATAGTACTCTAGCATTATGTCATTGAAGTTGCAAACATCAATAAAGCATTTAATTGTTATAGCAAGTGTTACAGCGCGTGGTTCCGAGGACAAACCGAGCTGCACACAGAGAGTCGGGGGGCGGGCTCAGAGGGGTCTCACCACCAAATTCTGAACCCTGTCTACCCGATTTTTCCCACTTTTATTAAGTTGGGGTGGCCCGAGGGATGGGGTCTCAGGTGGCTGACGCACCAACAGGTAATAAGTTAGTTGATGTGCCAGGTGATAGGTTAGTATTATGTTGACGCGCCAGGTAATAGGTTTAGTGTTATGGTGATGTGCCAGGTAATAGATTAGTATTATGCTGATGCAGGTTTTCAGTGAGGGGCGGGGGTCTCAGGTGGCTGATGCACCAAATAATAGATGGGGGATTTCCTTATCATTAGGGCATCATTTCCCAGGGGGTGATAGCCTTGTAAGGCCATTATGTGAGCTGTTGCTCTCCGGGTTACAGTTGTCTCTACGAATTTTATAATCTCGCTCAGTATGCAGGGGCCTACAGTGACAAGGAAGAGAATAGTTACTAGCGGCCGGGCCAGAGGTAGTAGCCCTGAAGTCTATTGTCCCAAGTTGAAACCCCAGCTTTGTTCTAATTCCTTGTTTCTTTTCTGGATTCCTTCTCTTAGCTCCCTGACTTTTGTGGTTACTATTCCTGTCTGGTTTATATAGTAGCAGCACTCTTCCCCTAGAAATATACAGGTCCCTGCCTTTTCAGCAGTGAGTAGGTCTAAGGCCCGTCTGTTCTATAACGTTACTGCTGCTAGTGAGTTCAGTTGACTCTGGAGAGACAGCAGGGAATCTGCTACTCATTCCATGTCTTCATTTAGTTCTTAGGATAACTTGTGGTAGATGCTCAGGGATGTTCCTAGGCCTTTTACTCCTGCTGCTATCCTAGCAGCAATTCTGCCCCCTATGAGGATTGATGCTGGTAAGGCCGGTCTTTTCTAGGTGTTTGGGTGGGGGCTTCCACTTGCTGGGTTTCAAAGATAGAAACATCTGGGGTGAGGAAGACCTGGGTGCAGGGCCCGGTACAGTTTCCTGGGAGGCAGAGGTAGGCAATGTCTCCACAAAGAAAGAATATGCCATCCCGGGAGCAGGTGGCAGTGTCAGTACTGGGTAAGGTTTGGTTATTTGTGCAGAGTTCACCTGATATGCATCCCAATATTTCATTACTAGTGCAGGATCTCCTGCATTAGTAATGCAAGTGATATTCAGGTGGGAAGTTATGGCTAGGCAGACACTGTATGCTACTGGGCCCACCAGGGATGTTTTGTTTGGGCCTGTGATCAAGATGCTGGAGTTCCAGCCCAGAAGCACAGGGACCCCAATATAGACTCACTTCTGGAGGGTTAAACAGACCCAACATGACATATGGTTGGGTAGGGCCTGGAGGGTCATATTGGGGAGCTAGGTTATTAGGGGAGAGGTTTCCAGGGGTTCAGTGATCTTTCGTATGCCAGTAAGATCTGGTCTCTTATAAGTTGACTCTGTTACTGAGACTGTCTTAACTAGCTGAGCCCTTGTGTCTTCGACCTGTTGGATTCTAGCCTGGTCTTGGACTCCTCCCCCATCAGACATCCCCCAGCAAGTAGTAAGTCCAACAAGCTGGGTTGCACCTTGGGGCTATACAGGTTCGAATACCACTTGTAATGGTGCCAGTCCAGTATTTCTTTCCCCTGCTGTGGCACACCTGAGCCTGACTATAACATATCTTTGGCCTGTAGGTGCGGACTGTGAAACCTCCCGTGTTCCAGAAGCCTCTAGTAATCCGGTTAGTGGAGGGAATCCAAGTCCTCGCATAACAAGCCTCAGGGCAGGATTTCTCTGCCATAGTTGTTAGGGCGAGTGCCCCAACCAGGAGGAGGGTAAGGACTAAGGCAGGAGTAGACATCCTATAATGAGCCAAAATACCATGGTTAGAGATGCCCTCTGCAGTCCAGTCCAATCTCTCAGAGCTATGGAGAAAAGTCCAATCCCCAGTAAAGTCACTACAACCCCAATGAGGGCCAGGTTCAATGGTCTTATTTACTCCTGTTCAGTCCTGGGTGTGGCTTTCCTCGTGGGGAGATGGTTAAGTTGGATCTTTACTGGGTTCTGCTTGTCCTGATGTGCAGTCCAGAGATCAGTTTCGTTGTCTGGTTCAGCCTTTTTCACCTGGGAGTGATGGATCCACAGAGTGATACCTCCAACTTTAATAGCAGTGGGAGTAACTAGTATCACAGTATGGGGACCCTTCCAGGTGGGCTCTAGGGGTGTTCTTTTCCAGTCCTTTACCCAGACTAGATCCCCAGGTTGGTGGCAGTGGACAGGGAGACCCAGGGTGATAGGGGTTTTTTCTAGGATGGTGTGGTGGATATGGCGCCTAGTTTGGGCTAAGACTTGGAGGCGTGTGTTTACATTCAATTCCCCTATTTGTGTAATGTCTTAATCGCTTGATGAGTGGGGGAGGTCTACCAAACAGGATTTCAGACGGTGAATATAGTGTGGGCCCCTGTGTGCACCTGACTTTGAACAGGGCTAGGCTTGGCATGTCTACCCAGGGTAATTGTGTTTCCTGACGTAGTTTCACTAGACTGGTCTTGAGGATCCAGTTCGTGCACTCTACTTTCCCTGAGCTCTGTGGCCTATAGTCTGTATGCAGTTTCCATTTGATTCCTAGTGCCTTGGTGAGGGTTTGCATGACCTCCGCAGTGAAGCTTGGACCGTTGTCACTGCCAAAGGAGAGTGGTAGACCATCCCTGGGGATAATTTCTCTCAATAGAAACTTTGCCACTTCCCTAGCCTTTTTGGTCCTGGTAGGGACTGCCTCAACCCAGCCTGAGAAGGTGCATATCACTACCAGCAGGTATGTATAGCCACCCCCACACACACATGGTTTTACTTCTGTGAAATCAATTTCCACATACTCGAACAGAGAGGTTCGGTGTACTAAATTCCTGGGGCGAGTCTCGGCCTGACCGCTGCATTGTTTTTAGCACAGGTCTGGCAGCAGGCACTGACTGCTGCAGGGATGGATGGAAGTTTGGTGATGTGGTAGTACCAGGCGAGTAGCTGCGTGAGGGCTGTTTTCCCTAAGTGAGTCAGGTTGTGATGTGGGGAGACAATAGAGTATGCTAATTTATTGGGGATAAAGATGTTATGGTTCCGTAGGTGCCATCAACTGTCTGTGTCCTTCTTGGCCTTCTCCTGCTCTGCCCACTGGTTCTCTTCTGGGGTATATTTTGGTTCTTCAGGCCACTCGGGTGCCAATAAGACTTGGCACTGGTTTGGAGTGTTGTCCTCTGAACATTCTTGGGTGGCTGCATTTTTGGCTGCTTGGTCTGCCAGGCAATTGCTGGTAGCAATTGAATCTGTGCCCTTTTGGTGCCCTAGACAGTGGATGACCGAAATTTCTTTTGGCTCCCAAACTGCCTCCAGCAGTTGGAGGATTTTATCCCTATTTTTTATCTACTTTCCACCTGCAGTCAGTAGTCCCCTCTCCCTGTATATTGCCCCATGGATATGTATTGTGGCAAAGGCTCCAGTGTGGGGGCTCTTTTTAGTAAGTCTTTTATTTCTTGGAAAGCCCTTTCCTGACTCTCAGCCCATTCCAATTCTTTGTTTTCAGGCCCACGTAGGGCCTCATACAGAGGCTTGGCCTTTAAGGAGAAACATGGGATCCAGATGCGGCAGAATCCGGCTGGTCTGAGAAATTCTCTGAGTGGTCTCCAACTGGTCGGCCTGGGAATTGTACAGATGATGTCCTTACGCTCATGTCCCAGTGTCTGGCACCCCTGAGTGATGTGGAAACCAAGGTACTTTACCTGTTGCCTGCAGATCTGTGCCTTTTTCCAGAAGACTTTGTATCCTTTGTCAGTGAGCAATTGGAGCAGGGACTGGGTTCCCCAGTGGCAGTCTTCTCTGGTTGGGCTTGCTAGAAGGAGGTCATCAACGTACTGTAGAAGTGTGCAGTGGGTTTCTTATCACAAAAAGGAGCTGAGGTCAGTGGCTAGAGCCTTCCTGAATAGAGTTGGTGAATTTCTAAATCCCTGTGGTAGTCGCGTCCAGGTCAGCTGGGTTTTCCTTCTAGTCTGAGGATCTTCTCACTCGAAAGTGAATAGGGACTGGCTCTTCAGAGCGAGCCACATGCAGAAGAAAGCTTTCTTTAAGTCCAGGCAGGAGAACCAGGCAGCTTCAGGAGGAATGAGGCCCAGGAGGGTATATGGATTCGGTACCACTGGGTGGAGAGTCACTGTAGCCTCATTAATCAGTCGCAGGTCTTGGATGGGCTGGTATCCACCTCTGTTGGGCTTATTGATTGGCAGGAGGGGAGTATTCCATGGGGCTTGGCACTCCACAAAATCCTCTCCTGCTTAAGCCTATCAATGTGTTCCTGAATGCCCTCTAGAGCCTCCTTGGGGATGGAGTATGTCGTCTCCTGGTCAGTTGGGCTCCCGGTTTCATCTCCATCACCAGGGGTGCATGTTGGTGTGCAAGACTGGGGGGATTGTCCTCAACCCATACTAGATGGAAAATACTGATGGAAACTCCTCGGGAAGTCAGGCAGGTTCTGTTCCTCTTTGGCTTCATCATATAGTTTCCATTCTGATTCCTGGGGCAGGGTGACCACCATTATGAGAGTCTCTGGGATGCTGAGCATGAGGCTCATGGTCCCATCCGGGTGGAAGGTGATCTAGGCTTCCAATTTGTTCAGGAGATCTCAACCTAGGAGGGGAACAGGGCAGTCAGGTATGTATAGGAATTCATGTCTTATCTGGTGGCCCCCCATCTGGCATATTTGGGATTGGCAGAAGGGTTGAGCTACTTGAGTTCCAGTGGCTCCCACAATGGTGGTTTCCCGCTTTGTAAGTGGAGCCACTGGGGTTGTTACCACCGAGTGTTCTGCCCCAGTGTCCACCATGAACATTATTGGTGGGCTCCCCACTTCCAGTACGACCATGGGCTCCCAGGGGCCAAGAGTCAGGGAACCCAGTTGGTCCTATTCCAAGTTGACTCAGTGAGACTGATGAGGTCCTGGGTCTCCAACTCTCGTTGGAAACCCCCGGGCAGGTTCCTGTTTGGCAGTGGGTGGTTTCTTTTGTTGGGACATTCATACTTCCAGTGACCAAACTCCTTCCAATAGGCACACTGGTCAGGCTTCAGGGTCCCTCGTCTCCTGGGTCCTCCTTCCTGTGACGGGCCAGGTCTCTTGGCTGGGTCAGGTCTTCCAAGGGCAGCTACCAGGAGAGCAGCTTTGTGTTTCATTTTCTTGTCATTCTCCCTCCGGGTGGTCCAATCTCGATTAACATAGACCTTCTGGGCCACTTCCATCAGCTGCTTGATGTTCATTCCTGCAAACCCATCAAGTTTCTGGAGTTTCTGTCGGATGTCAGCATAGGACTACCTAACGAATGTGGCATTCACCATCCGCTGATATTCGGCCACCTCTGGGTCAAAGATTGTGTACACACGGTAGGCCTCACAACAGTGCTCATAGAATTCGCTCAGTGATTCCTCCAGCTTCTGGGTAATCAGAGCGACTTTGTTCATGTTGGTTGGTTTTCTGGCTCTCTCCCAAACCTAGTGGAGGAGAGCTTCCTGATACTTTCCAAGTGCCTCTCATCCACTTGGGGAGTTGAAATCCCAATCTGGGCTGGTCTCAGGTGCTATTCTCTGTGCTCACTGTTCCATGTCCAAGGTTTCTGCTGGAACCTGGTCCTGGAGCCACCTCTGGGTCCCAGCCACGATCCCGCATCATTCTTCCGTGTTAAAAGGAGCTGGCGGCAGTCTTCCCAAGTGCGATGGTGGGTCTGAAAGGTGGATTCCAGGAGGTCGAGGGCCTGAGGTTTTCCAGAGTATGGCAAGGTGTGGTGCTTCTAGTTCAGAAGGTCAAGGGTGGAGAAGGGCTGGTAGTACAGGGCTGGCTGCCCTGGCTGAATGGACCCATTGTCCATAACCTGCATCAGACCTCATGCCTCACGCACGGGCATCTGGAGGGCTAAAGTTAGGGCCTGAGCTGACTATAGCCAGCAGTGATGGGAGTGTTGGCACATGGTTTGTCTGGAACTGGCGGCAGGGTGACTGATGGTGGCTGGGTGTCTGGTGGATTCAGGAGTACTTCAGGAGGTGTCACGGTAGGGTTGTAGGGTGGTGGTGGCGGATCCTCTTCAGGAGCTTTCTGATAGATGGGTTTGGACAGTTTGAGTCTCTGGTCCTTTGGGCCACAAAAATCCTGCTCTGTCCCTTATTAGCACAAAACCAGACCCAAGGGGGCAGGGTCTGAGCAATCTCTAGCCATGAATCTATGTAAGGTAATTGGTCGGGGTGGCCGAGAGTCCCAGTCACAATTCTCCAAACAGCTAGCACAGTGGGAAGGTCTAAGGTTCCTGTTGCGTTTGCGGGCCAGTCGACCCCAAATGTGGGCCATTCGTGTTCACAGAGGGCTCTAAGTCTACTGGGACTCAGTGTGATGCCATTATCTCCTGTGAAACCCTTCTTAAAGTTCTTTAACATACATTTAAGGACTGGAGGCTTAGATTCTATGCTACCCATCCTAAACCTTTGAACGGTGTCGCAGCTTAACAGATAAGGCGGGGGGGGGGGGGGGGGGGGGGTTCTCTCAGGTGTCCATCTGGCTTTGTCCCTCGAGGGAACTTAGGCGCGTCTTGGCAAAGGTGTGCCCGGATAAACCCCGGGCCTGGTCGCTCCCTTTAGGGGAGTGAATCACTGTTATGCCCTACGCCACCTCCACAGAACCGCAGGTGAGGAACCACTCAAGCTCCATAGCCGTAGCCGTGAACCACAGTCACTCTTCACTCACTCACTCAGACAGGCAGAGGTTACAGGTTCCCACCCTGGGAACTCCCTGCACTCAGGAGGTGATCAAGCTCCTCTTCCGTCATCTGAGGGGCCTGACTCGGACGGGTCCCGGGACCTTACCTGGTCCGATGCCTTCAGACCTGATTTGACTTGTCCGTCCCCCTGGCGTGTCCAGGCAAGTTCAGGACCCCACAGCCCAGCGGGAGCTCCCAAGGAGCGAAGATGTTCCCCGAAATGGCGATTGGCGCCCGTTCCCTGTTGTTGCTGAGGTCCCGCAGGTCGCTGCGCTCGCTGTTACCAAACCGGTGGCTTCAACAGGCCACTGCAGTCGGTTTTCCGGTCAGGGAACCAAAATGTTACAGCTAGTGTTACAGCAGGTGGTTCCAAGGACAAACTGAGCGGCACACAGAGAGTTGGAGAATCAAAGTTTATTCGCAGGCTGGCTCAGAGGGGTCTCACCACCAAATTCTGAGCCCCATCTACCCGATTTTTCCCACTTTTATTAAGTTGGGATGGTCCGAGGGGTGGGGTCTCAGGTGGCTAATGCCCGCCAGGTAATAGGTTAGATGATGTGTTGGGTAATAGGTTAGCATTATGTTAATGCACCAGGTAATAGATTAGTTAATGTGCCAGGTAACAGGTTAGTATTTTGCTGATGCGGGTCTTCCGTGAGGGGCGGGGGTCTCAGGTGGCTGATGCACCAAGTAATAGATGGGGATTTTCCTTATCATAATAACCACCAGAAAAGTAAAGAAACCAGTAAAGTGGAAAACCAAATGCCTAGTGCAAATTTCAGGAAGCTTAAGAAAATAGCAAAAATGGTCATATGGGAACATTATTAAACAATAAGAAATCCAGTAAAACTGGATGTTGTGAACAAGAAGAGATCCACCTTGTGTCAGAAGGATAGGCAGAATTTAACTTCATCAGCTAAAAAAAGTTTAATAACTGAAATAAAGATAAATTAGACATATAGACACAGAAGATATTAGACCAGCTTACTAAACAGAAGTAGGCCTAAAAGGAAAGAATAAATGCAACGAAATACTAGCTATTAGAGATGCCCTGGCCTGATGTGACTTTGTAAGGACGGTGTGAGGGGGCCCAATGCCATCTCCATACTTGGTGAGAGCAGCACCAATCCCAGCAAAGATCCAGGTCTGGCTTCACCTGATGGCAACAGTAGCTGTAGTACCCTTGATGCAGAGTACAGTGGCATTATTGAGTGTCCCTGCCCTTCTGAGTGATGACAGCTTTGTTGGCAGGAGGGAGTTGTGCTACCTGGCGATGCCTGATGTTATGCAGAAAGAAACTAACACATGGCAGTGGAGGCCCTGGGTGTCAGGGAAGATGGAAAGAACTTGTCTAAGAGCATGTGTGACTGAGGACTCCCAAAATTTACTGGGAAGGCAGGTTGAGTCTTTGAATAAGGCTAGAAATTCCAGCATTTTATATAAAGTATTACAGAGAAAACAATGTTTTATACTTTAAGGCTTAACCCCATTTTCGCCCCCAGGTGTAATTTGAGGAAAGATGGCTTATTGTGCCACATGGGTTAAATGATTACTCTTTCCAGAAACTGTTTACATTTTCACAGGGACTTTGTGTAGACAATACTTTAAACATGTCCCCCTCATTGCTTCATGAAGGTCTGTGTTACTACAGCTCCATGTGGCTTCATTTTCCCACATCTCTAGTTTTTCCAAGGTAGAAAGCCCTACATAGGATGAGGTGTCTCTGCATTAGGAAAAGGCAATAGTTGTAGTACTTGAACTTAAGTTTTCACTCCCTGAGCCGCTAACCCCAAACTCCTTTCTCTACCACCTTTCGCCTCAAACTTCCCTTTGCCCCACACAATGAAACTATTTTCATTTGGTTCTACAAAGTATAATAGTGAATAAATGCTCTTAAAATAATGTTATTTGGTAGGTATAAATAGTTACATCAAGCAATTTAATTCTAAGTTTAGAAAAATGAAGCTCACAAAGGTCACTTTGGCCTGGCATTTTTTAACATTCTCATTATTAATGTATGGATGTACATACATGGATGTACATATGTAATTTAATGAGTAGAGATGTGTTCACTTTCACCAAATATGGAAATAAAAAAGTGGTTGCAGCAATATTTTTACATGTCCACACTGAGTAATTAGAAGTCAGTAGCAAATAGTTTTAAGAGGCTAAATATATATACTAAGTGTCCAATAAGTATTTATTTAGAAAGACAAAATTAGCAGGTTCTTCAGAGGTATTCCCACCATTTTACAAAGAAAACTGATGCCTAGATAGGCAATTTCTTTTGTTCCAGGTCACCCAGCAAGTTCATGGCCAGGCTTGATCTAGACTCTATGTCTCTCTACTATTCAAGGTAAATTCCCTTCCTTCTGGATAAGACTCTGGAGATTAAGGAGAAGCTTATGTTCCCCATTTTCTCCAGAATCTCAGTTCCAAGGCAGTGGTCAGTCCCATTTTTATTGTACCAATGGGTACAGTGTCGTGGCTCCAAACAACCATGCCCAAACCTGTAACATAAATGTGGCATCATATAAAAGAGCACCCCATTATACACTCTCCATTCTCACACTATTCCCAGAAACACCCAACTCAAAATTTATCCTGTCTGTTGTGGTCTGGAATGTTTGTTTCAGCACACCTCCTTCCCCATCCCTGCCTTCAGCATGCGTACACAAATACAGCCATGCACACTTATACAGACATGCATGCCAAATACACTATCTTTTCATTTAGTGAGAATGCAAATCACATGACTATTAGGAAAACAGACCTTGCTGCACAGTGCATGAGGCGTTTGTAAAAGATAAAGAATGAATTCCTTCTGTCCCTTATGGGACATACAGTCACAGCTGAGGCACTTCCCTTTAAACTGCTGGACATCTGGATATCATTTGAGATGGGAGTCATAACTGCCCTTTGGTATCATCTTCTTTTTGTTGTTGCTAAGGTCATGAGCAGGAACCAATCATGAACTCATTCTCCTTCTAGCATTGCTTGTGGTTGGTCAAGAATAAATTTTTTGTCTTCCCTGAACTTGCTAGCAGTTAGAGAAGCAAATGCATCACGTTGTCAGACTCATGAATGGCTGAAGACAAAGTCCATTTTAAATGGCAGCCCTTAGATTAAGAACTGTTAAATCGATCCTCTTAAAGAAACTTGAGAATTGCCAGGATGTGAAGTCAAGATCCCTGTAACCTATGTGGTGAAAAATCAATTTCCAATTCCCTTCTATGATTGCACTTTGGAGAACAGATGCCACACCAAGATGACTGTGCTTGCAGTAGTTGAAGAAAAAGAAAATATTTCAGGAAGTTGATACATTAACTGGACAATTCAGACTATCTTGCCATAGAACTGACTGACAAGAATGGTACTTCACTACAGTATATTCTTTTGGTAAAGTGTGATCAATCTCTCTTTTTCTTTTTTTTGTAAAGTGTGATAAATCTTGGGATCTAAAACTATTCTCAGGTTTGAGAAATGGTAGAGTAAGTCTTTTGCAAATATGGATGTCAGATGTCATCTGTGTATTTCTCCTGATCATAGCCTTAGTTACTCTCTTCTGTTATACCTCCTATCAGATTTCCCATTTACGACCTCAACTCTTGCCAAAAACTGGTGACATAGCCATGAGCCAGCAAGACTCAGCCCCTTGAAACCTCTGTATCTACTCCAGAGGGTGGTATACCTGCCCAACTCCTCCTGCCCTCCTTGATGGGACCTGAGGATCCGTTTCTGAAACCACTAAGTCAGAAGCATCCAAAGAAATCAATAAAGGAAGCATGCGACTAGCATGATGCTAAGGAATAAGACACTAAGCACTTAAAAAATACTTAGTACCCAAGTCAAATTCCAGATCAAGTAAATTAGAAATCTTTGGATGTGGGGGTCAGCTATTAGTATTTTTAAAAATCTCCCCTGATGTTTCTAAAGCATAGACAAGGTTGAGAACCACAGGCTTGGGGATTGTTGCCACATATGTGATATAGTACTGTTCTAGAGTCAATGCCTTGCAGTTTTCAAATATGGCCCCAAATCCTTTGACATTTCTCCCATTGAATGATGGGGTATATATGTCTTTCCTGTTAAATATGGATGGACTTTTGGGTGCTTCATCCAAAAAAAGTATGCTAGAATTGATGCAATCTTAGTTCTTAGGCTATGTCACAAAAGGCTACGCAACTTCCACTTTGCCAAGTGGGACACTCATTTTGGACCCAGAAGCCACCATGGAAGAAGTCCAACTATCTTGAGCTACCATGCTGTAAGGAAGATCAGGCCACATGGAGAGGCCACATGTAGGGACTTGTCTTGATACCCCAGCCTGGTTTCCCAGCCAACATTACCCGTCAACTGAATAACTGAGGGATAGACAGATTATTTATGAATTCTGGGACTTGAAAACATTAATATAAATAAAGTGTGTTGGAGTAATGTCTCTGAATTTGTCCATCAAACATTCTTATTCCAGTTTTCCTCCAAATCTAAGATAACTTTGACTTTAAACAGTCAATGAATTTACAAGTGCCTGAAGTTACCTATTAACTGAGTTCCTCATGATTTGACTAGAGGCTACATTTGTAATAAAATACATAGAAAAAGTATTCTTACTCTGAAAATGCTAGGAAATGGTCTGTAACTGTCTAAGCTCAAAGAAACAACCACTAGTATTTTGGCATATCAGAGAAATGAATGGACTTTAATAATTTGAATGTTGGTCTACAGCAGCAGTTCCCAACCTTTTTGGCATCAGGGACCAGTTTCATGGAAGACAATTTTTCTACGGACCCAGGGGATGGGGGGGATGGTTTGGGATGATCTAAGTGCATTACATTTATTGTGCACTTAATTTCTATTATTATTACATTGTGACTTGCCACTTACCAATAGGGTTTTGTTATGAGTCTGCAAGCAATTGATTTATTATGGTCTCTGTGCAATCAAACCTCTCTGCTAATGATTATCTGTATTTTCAGCCGCTCCCCAGTGCTAGCATCACTGCCTCAACTCCACCTCAGATCATCAGGCATTAGATTCTCATAAGGAGTGTGCAACCTAGATCTCTCACATGCAGTTTACAATAGAGTTCCTGCTCATATGAGAATCTAATGCCACCACTGATCTGACAGGAGGCAGAGCTCAGGCGGTGATGCGAATGATGAGAAGCAGCTATAAATACAGATGAAGCTTTGCTTGCTCGCCTGACACTCACCTCCTGCTGTGCTGCCTGGTTCCTAACAGGCCACAGACTGGTACCAGTGAGTGGCCCAGGAGTTGGTGCATGGCCTGGGAGTTGGGGACCACAGGTCTAGAGGGCTGAACAGTGGCCCCCCAAAAGGTATATCCATGTCCTAATCCCCAGAGCCTGTGAAGGAATATTACTTTATTTGGAAAAAGGGTCTTTGCAGATGTAATTAAATTAAGGATCTTGAGATGAGAATATCCTGGATTATCCAGGTGGGACCTAAATTCAATGACAATTGTCCTCATAAAAGACACACAGGTGAGAGTTAACAGACAAAAGAGAAAGCAATGGGGCCAGAGAGGCAGAGGTTGGGCTGAGGCAGCCCCATGTCAAGGATTGCCAACAGCCACCAGAAGCTGGAAGGGGCGAAGGACAGATTCTCCTCTAAGAGCCCTAGAGGGATTATGGCCCTGTGAACACCATGACTTATGGCTTCCATAACTGTGAGAGAATAAATCTCTGGTCTCTGAAGCCAGCCAGTTTGTGGTGATTTGTTACAGCAGTCACAAAAATTAATATAGTTGTAAAAAAATTTCATCTAAATTCTTTGCTTCCACCTAAGTATAAAATTTAGTAAATTACAATTTTATTCTTTATACTTTTCTTTATGCTTCCACCTACTAGTTTCAGTTCAAAATGTTATTTCTATTATAAAAATGTCAATCTTTTATTACTACTGTTACTTTTCTTTATGTTTAATGTTTTGTGTGCTTTGTTGTCTTTTTAACGTACACCCTAGCAGCAATTTTTAGGCTGTATTTACCAGCAATCTAGAGTACAAAGTGGAAAACTTGATTTGGCATTCTGAATTCTGCCCAAAGTTCTTTTTAAAAAAAATTAAAATATATATATACAAATATATATACATACACACACACATATATATATATTCGGGGGTTATTGGGTAGAAAGTGGAGTCTTGGGACAGAAAGGATAAGGAGAATGATCCCCACGCTGTAAAATATATGATTTGTAGGGAAATATCTGTAGACATGGTTTAAAAAGGCTGTCTCAAATTCCAATTGAGGTCCTACCTACTTGATCAATATTCTTTAAAACTGTCCAGGTCATCAAAAACGATGAAAGTATGAGAAATTGTCACAGCCAAGAGGAGCCTAGGGAGATATGGAGATTAAAAGTAATGTGGTATCCTGGAACAGAAAAAATTGGATAAAAATTAAGGAAATGTGAATAATGACTTTAGTTAAAAATAAAATACTAATATTTGTTCATTGATTTTAATAAATGTACTATACTAATATAAAATGTTAATGGGGTGAAAATGGATGCTGGATATATAGGAACTCTTTGTAGTATCTTTCATTTTTTTCTCTAAAAGTATTCCAAACAATAGTTTTTGTGGAAAAAAAACTGTCTCTACCAACATTCATAATTTAAATATGAAACTAAACTTGAAGGAAGTGAAAAATTTTATACAAATCAGTAATGTTGAGGAAATATTCTCGACTGTTTCCCGAATGCCAGTCCATATTGCAAAGAATTGCTTTTTTTAAAAAATAAGGCTTTTTCCTTCCTAATTATTTGCGATATTCCGAAAAGGGAATACCGAGAAACATTTCCAGATTTGTTTAAAAAAGTTAAGGGGGGAAAAACATGGGTTCGGCTTCCAGTCTAGTTTCCAGGGCTAACTGGCGTGCCATCTGCTCGCAGCACGGAGTGGTAACCATGGTTCACGTGTCACGCCAGCGTTCGGGTGTTAGGAGCTTTGCCCCAGCAAGTCTGAACAACTCCGCTTCCGCGCAGGTTACTAAGCGGTGAGGGGAAAGGCGCGGCGGCAGCAGCATCCAGGGCGCGGGGATCGTTTTTCCAAACTCCATCTGCTTTCCCCTCCCCAGGCTGTGCCCGAGGTCCCCGGGCGCTGCAAGCCGCGGGGAGCTGAGCGGGTCTTTTATGCATAACAAAAGAGCCCTCCTCCTTCCCTTCCTCCTGCCGCCGCCCTGCGCCGCCCCCACCTTGGCTTCCCGCGGCCGCCGGGGCCTGAGTCCTCCGCGGGAATTGGCTCCCGGGTCCGAGGTTTCCAGGTACCCGGAAGGGGGAGGGGGACTGAGGCAGCGACAATTGGGCGGGTGAGGGCAAAACGCGCGGCCCAGAGCGCCAAGACTCCGAGGGGCGGAGAGCCCGGGCCGTGCGGCCGCGCGATTGGCCGGGGCCGCCCCTCCGGCCGCAGCTGATTGGTGGATTCTCAAATTCGGTCTCAAGGCGCCAGAGGAGGTGTTTTAGCGGGGATAGCGATCCAGGCTGGAGCAGCGCTCGGGGGTTCGGAACGCTGGCGCTGCCCGGGCGCTGTCGGGTCCCCGCCAGTTCAGGGCACTTGGCGCGAGGATCTGCGCGCCTCGCTCTACCCTCCCGATGTCGCCGCCCGGCTGCTGACCGCCTCACACCCTTCCCGCATCACTGTGGCGTGGGGGAGGTCCGGGTGGAGGCAGGAAGCCTCCTTCGCATAGCGGGAGTAAGTAAGCGTGCAGCCCCAGCGCTGGTGGGGGGCGGAGAGAATTGGGGTGAGGGGACCCCCGGCTGCCAGCCTGCGACCCCTCCGCTCCCCCGGCTGGCGAGAGACCGAGGTGTTATGGTCGCGGCACCGGGTGCGCGGGGCCCGTACCGGGTCCGGGTCTCCCTCCAGCTGGGCAGTAGAGGGGTCTTCCCGACGATTTAGGGGTTTCATTGGAAGAATTTATTTTGGGGGTCTGCTTGGAGGCCTGAGAAAGGGCTGTGCTAAGCTCTGAGTGGGTTTGGTCTAGCGATCAGGTTTCCTCCTCCTCTGATTCAAACCCCCTCAAAGCCGAATTCCTCCCAGTTGTTTGCGCCAAAATTAACTGACCTGGGAGACCCTGTACTTTCTGACAGATTTGCCCAACACCCTCCTGACTTGGTAACTTTATTTTGCCCTGTTGCTTTTTTCATAAAGAATTACTATTTTTGTTGATTTTTTTTCTTCCCAGATTTTCAGTAATTACTAAGCACACTTTAGGTGTTTGTGTTTGTTCACGTGAGTGTTAGAGAGTTGGAAGGCGGCTACACTCCTGGAAATTCCCAGGACGTGTTTAGGGAAGGGGAAGTTCATGTTCACAAACAAGTAATAAATATGTAGATATTTTGTTGTAAGAAAAAATATCTAATTGTACGGTCATTTTCTAATGTGCTTTACAGATGGAGGTAAATTGTTTAACACTAAAAGACCTGATCAACCCCAGGCAGTCCAGGCTAAATTTTGCAATTGAAGATGGAGAAAATGCACAAAAGGTAAGCCCACATAAATACCTTAATCTCTAGAATATTAAGGATGGTGATATCTAATCGTGTTCCAACATGCTACTTGTATTTGTCTTATAAACATCATAATCAATTTTGATGAACATTGTAAAAACATGCTTTTTTAAAAATGAAGCCATCCATATTATTGTTGCAATTGTGCTTTCAGTCATTGTGCCGTGGAAAGAGAGGCTAGGTTAGATGGATGTAATGTTGGAACCAATTACATAAGACATGCTAGACACAGCAATCAAAAGTTTGTAATACAGTTGTCAAGGATGGTTTAACTAATACTGTGTAGGAATGTGAAGTCTCACTTCCAGGAAAATAGACTTTTGTAGTTTTAAATGCTGGACTCTTAAAGTGCTGTGAAATGTCTTCATACTAATGAACCAGCCAGCTCCTAGAGGCTGTTCCTTTCACCCAAGAGTATGACCTGTGCCTACCATATAGGGAGATAAAGTAACTCAGCCCACCGACATACTCTGAATATTTTACAGTGCTACTGATAGCATTTCCGTGAATGCTACTGAGCCATTCCCTCCCTTTTTGCACCCCTTGTGATTTGTAAGAGTGAAGCAGTGTCTTCAAGAAACATTAAAGAGTAAACTGGCAGTAACAATGTCTAAACTATGTGAGTATTTTTAGGCCGAGGCACATAGATTTAACAAACCCAGTTTTAGAAACTTTGGATATAAACCTAAGAGTAACAACTTCCTTGAGCATCAAGGCTTAACATCAACAATGAAACCTCCTGGTTATGAAGCATCTGTTAAATGGGCCTTGAAGAATACTTGACACTTGTTAATTTTGGATAGTGTGAAATTGTGTGCTTTTCCATGTAGGGATTTTTTTGTTTGTTTAGCATTTTGATTTATTTTTGTTAGGAAAAGAAGTACAGTAGCCCCCTTATCCGCAGGGGATATCTTCCAAGACACCCAGTGGATGCCTGAAACTGTGGATAGTAGTGAATGCAATTGCTGTCAATTGGAACATGTTTCTGTTCATGTCTTCCACCCACAAATTTAATTCCTTTCCATCTTAACTAAGCCTTGAAAGAATGTGTAAATGTACATTTATATAAAGTCTAAGTCAGTACTCCACTTCTATCCTTCTGGGTCAATGACTTTTATCAAGTGCCTTCAGCAAGGACCCTTCTCTAGCATCAGTAAGTGCTGTGTCTTGTTGAGCTTTTACATTGTGAAGGGTTTGGAGAAAATCTCAAATGACTTGAAAGAGACTGGACAAGTGGCTAAAATGTTTGAAGTAGAATATATGAGCAGGAATTATATCACCTCAAACAGAAGACAAGAGATGAGAACAGAGTGCTTCTGCCAAGATACTAGGAGGGACTTTTGTCTCTTTTTCATGTTGCTAGGAAGTAAAGGAAGGAGACTCTAGGGATGGTGAGAACATGGGGTTTGGAGTCACAGGGTCATGGGTTTGATTTCCTGCTTTGCCGTTTACTAACTGTTGAACAAACATATTTATAAGATCTTCCAACAAATATTTATGTTCCAGATACTGAGGATATGGTGGTTTAATGAGTCTCATAACCTTCCTAAGGCCATTTTTTTCTTCCATTAATTGGAGTTAACATATAGTACCTCCCCTGTTAGGTTTTTGAAAAACACCCATCAGCACATATTCTTCATACTGTGCTGAATCAAAGTGATAACCCAAAAATGAATTTGATGCAGGCCCTGTCCTCAGTTACCAGAGAGAGGGACCCAAATGTCTTGAGTTACCCTGTGGGGAGTTCTAGAATGACCTCTTGGTGGAGGCAAGGAGGCCAGGCTTTTACATGTTACTGCTATTTCTATTAGCTAGTGAGCACAAGCTAGGCCTCCCAGGAGGGAATGTGATCCTGGATGAGTCAGCCCTCTTCCAGTCCCGATAAGGGTTTAATGTTGGCATTACTTCCAGCAGCTGGGGAAATGAGTCATTCATTTCCAAAGAGATCTGGGTGCATCCCAGTGTCCACTACACAGCTGCGCAGCCTTGCTAGAAAACTTTGGAGACAGATACTGTAGTCTGAATCCCTTATTTTATGCATATGGCAACTTGAGCTCAGACAGAATGAACAATTTGTCCATGGATCAAAAAGATACAAAAAGAGCTGAGACACAAATCAGGTTTACACATTCCCATTCCAGTCCCCTTACCACTTCCCTATAAATGTCAGGATAGCAGGATAGACAGATGGATGGAGCAGGGTGTGACCAGATTGCAGTTGACTTTCTGTCCACCGTAGACCTTAGAAAACAATTTGCTTGGCATTTTTTTTTTGATGTATTAACAGGTATAATATGATCATAACCTACCACATGACCTAACTCCCCTCCTACTTTAAGTATTCATTAAACTGCAGGGAAAATATATCAAAGTATATGAATAAATCATCATCCAGAGTTGCTCCCTCGCTAGGGGAAAAGTAGGAACTCATCATTCCCATGCAGACAGATACTGTGAAAGCAGTAGAGAAGGCAAGTAAATATCTATCCACTCAGTATGCCTGGACCACACCCTCTACCAAGAGGACACCTTTTGGAATAACCAGATAATCGAGGCACAGTGTTCTTTGAGCACCTGTAATGGGCAAGACATTGTGCCAAAAATTGGGGTGAATAACACATGTGGAACTTGCACCTTGACTTGCCTAGTCTCATTCAGACAAGGCACACATCTAGGAAATAAAATAGCAATACCATGCCCTGTAGTGTATTATCTCAAAGTGCCCGAATGAATGGTAATAAAGGATGGAAAGAGGAAAAAGATAATAGCAAAGTTTTATTGAGCACTCACTACAGACCAGGTATTCTCTTAACCCTTGAGGTGGGCATTTTTATGAACTTATTTTCAGTTGAGAGAAATAAAGTATAGTGAGGTGCAGGAACTTGTCACACTCACACTGCTAAGTAGCAGAGGCAGGTCAGCTGGCCTCAGGCCGTTGTGCGTAACTACTTCCTCATCCTGCCTCTCTCTAGATGCTGTTGAGGATCACGGCCTGCTGGGTACCTTTGGTTGGAGCTGTAAAAACGATAACTTCCCACTTGCACCCAGGACAGGCTCATTTTTAAATGCAGAATTCAGAACCATCTGCTTTCAGCTGTTTCTTACATACCAATGATTTTTACAATGAATGAGGTCGTATGTGACCTCAGGCAAGTTATTGACCTCTCTGTGCCTCAGTGTCTTCATCTGTAAACTGGAAAAATAATAGTACCTATGTCACAGGATTGGATGAAGACTTAATACATGTAAGATACGTGAAACAGGGCGTGACGTAGTAAATGCTCAGTAATTTCCCTCGAGAGTTCACTTGTGGAAGCCTTCATCAGAATGGCATGCCAGCAGGGACTTGTTAAAGGACATGGGTGGATGCAACGCTCTGGACTGGGTGTTTACTGCTGCTGTGGCATGAGAAATCCCCACCCCCATCCACTCCCTTCCTTCCTGTTATTCCGGGACAGAACGTTACCATGGCTAGCTTGCAGCTTCTGCTGATGCAAGGAATAAGATTTGCTCTGCTCACGCAAACTCCAGTTTCTCCCAAACAATCTTTTACCTCATCACATGTTAATCATTTATAGGAAAGCACTTTCTGTAAATCACTATTCAGCCAAAATCTGCACATGTAGTAGCTATAGAATGGTGTGTGTGCAGGAGATTGAGTGACAGATATTTAACTAATCTACCTTCATAATCATGTAAGACACTATTGACTGGAAGGGAATACTACAGGAAAAGCAGAATCTTTCTGTTCTTGAATATTGAATTCTCCTATTCTGAATTCTTGTTTTGAATATTTAGAAACATATTTTAGGGAAATTTGTTTTAATTACTTGATAGTTGTACATATGGGTTCTAATATTTAGTCCTTTTTCATAAAGGGGCCATCATTAATGTTTTCTTATAATTCTTGAGGGTCATCTACTCAAAGTGTGGTCTGAGGACAGGTGCTTTTCTACAAACTATTACCAGCCTGCAAAAAAATTAACAGAACTTGGGAGTTAAGCACTTAGAAACCTCAGTAGCAATTTGATACTGCCACCAGGACATCTAAGCCTATGATCAGTGGTCTTTTGTTGAACAAGCCATTTTGAGTGACAAACTCAAATGGCAAGTCACATCTGGTGGGAGTTGCATATTAGTCCTATGAAGTAAGATCACATATCAGTAATGTGGGAGAAGCACTGCTCTGGGAGAATATTACACAGCTCTCTGGGTTGACTTAAAATGTGGTATTTTGCTAGATGTTCTTCCATTAACTGGTCCTGCTGTTAATTGCTATATTAGCACTAGTGAACATTGAACTAGAAAAGCATAATTGCTCTTCACTAATTAATGCAAACTTGTAAATAGTGTTTTAAAAAAGATGGCACTTAGAAGCAGTATGGACTCACCCACATTGGCCTCCATCAGCCCCAACTATTACGAGTGACAGATACATTCATGACTTCTCTCACAGAGATTCCATGAAAAATATGTTTAAAAGGAGTAGCAGATCATAGTCTATTTCTCATTGGAACCACTCTTCAATTCCCATGAAGCCTTTTGTCTGATTTCCATTAGTCCTATCCTGATACTTTTCAGCCCTAAACATATGGTCCTATTTGTATTTTCAAGTATTAGTGAATGGTGGGAACAAAGTGTACTCTTAGCTGATACCTGCCCTTTCTCACTCTTGCTAAAAGGTCTCTTTTTTAAAATAGGAAAATATATTTGTTGATCTATCAAGGATGCCCCCGAAGACGCCAATAAAAAATGAACCAATTGACTTATCGAAGCAAAAAATCTTCACTCCAGAGAGAAATCCCATTACTCCAGTTAAGCTTGTCGACAGACAGCAAGCAGAACCATGGACACCCACAGCTAACCTGAAGATGCTCATTAGTGCTGCTAGCCCAGACATAAGGGACCGGGAGAAGAAAAAGGGACTTTTCAGACCCATTGAAAACAAGGATAATGCATTTACAGACTCTCTACAGGTAAACAGGCTGTGCTCTTCAAGGCTTTTATAGAACTTAAAAAATATTACTTGATCATTAAAAATTCTCAATTTTTCAGCTCTTATTGAGCCAAAAGCAGTATTAAACTGAATATCTTTTCATTTATAGCAGAATTCTTGCTATGTATCCTATTTTTCATAATGAATGCTTTCTTCTCTTCTGTCTGATACTTCCTGGACCAGAACACATTTAAAAATGATAAAATATTTTTTAAGTAATGATATTTAATAATTTTGATTTAATGAAGGAATTTGGACTTTTTAAAATGCTCCTGTGAACTATAATTTAGCTCACATTTTAAAGGTGATATTAATCTAAGTATTTTTCATTTGGGAAATTCCATTATTCTCATATATGTTTAGTTTGTTGGTTTGGGGTTTTACTAAAGTTAAGCCATCTTTAAATTCCCTGTCCTGTGGGGAACCAGAGCTGTTGACAAATAAGCAGCATATGTATACTTTTTTAAAAACTTGATGGTCAATAATTTTCACTCTTTCGTCAAACTTTTTCCCAGACTTGGTAAGAAAAGTTTCTTGCAGATTTGAGTGTTCTTAGCTATTTTTTCTCCTTTTGGTGGATTTTTTTAAGCTATAAAAATTGCCAAAATGAAGAAATTGGTAAGGGATAAGAGAAAAAGATGTCCTGAATTATAACTTATCATTAATAAAACAAAATTAATTTAATCCACTATACATATCAGTGGAGTGATAGAACTAACAGATTGTTTCATGTAACTAAACACAAATCATACAGCTTTGAGAGTAGTTTTTACATGCTTAAAGCCAAAAAAATTTCACAATTCCTTTTTTAAGTCTGGGTTATTCTTCGCTTCCTTTCCATTTTATATTTAATGTTGGAAGCACAAGGAGCTTGGGTTTAGAGGCCTTGGGTTCAAAACCACTCAGGGTCTCTGCATCTCAGTTTACTCATCTGTAAAATGGGAATCATGGTACCTGCCCTGGTTTTATTAAGTTTTATTCTAAAAACTAAATAAAATTAAGTGTGCTTTTTGCTGTCAAAAGCATATAAATATTGGTTTTGGTTTTTTTTTAATTTTCTTGACAAAAATATAGCAAAGTGAAAATCACCCAACAGGAATTGTTACTGACCTCTTTCATAAGGTGACATTATTGATATCTAACTTTGGTAGAACTAGTTGTTTAACATGGCCCTAAAACAAATTAAATTTTGGGGTTTTGTACCCAAGCTTTATAAGGAGATTTTAACTGATCAGTCACTAGAAATATTCACCACTACTTGGAAGTAAATACCTTGAGTGGCCATAAAACAAGCTTTTAATATCTTTTTAAAATTGGCCTTTATTACCTTTTGATACACTATTTGATCATATAAAATACACTTACCCTATGCAATACTTTTAACCCCCATAAATCTACCTCTCAGCCCAAAAGCCAGAACAATACTGTTAATTGACATCTGCCTCCCCAACAAAGCAGTCACTCTCCTGAATTTGTATTTGTCGTGTTCCTATATATTATATTGCATAGATTGGTTTGGTTTGGTCCTTAGGCTTTGTAAAATTGAAACTATATGTAGTATACAATCTTCTGAGACTTGCTTTTTTCAATCAACATACTTTGTTAAGATTCATTTGCATTTTTGCATGTAGCTGTAGTCCTTTCATTTTCATTGCTATGTGGGATTCCACTGCACGAATACACCACAATTTATTTATCTGTTCTCCTGTTTATAGCTGTTTGAGTTGTTTGCAATTTAGGGCTAATACGAAGTACGCTGCTATGATATTCTTGCTTATGTCTCCGGGTGTACATATATAAGAGTTCCCTAGGACAGGGGTTCTTAAAGTGTGATCTGAGGACCTCATGTCCACAGAGTCTTACAGGTCAATGAGGTCAAAACTATTTTCATAATACTAAGACATTTGCAATTTGAATTCTCATTTTCTCCCAAGTGTATGCTGCAGTCTTCCAGTAAGTATCCAACGTGGACATTGCAACAGATTGAAAACGAAAGCAAACACAAGAATCCAGTTCTCTTCTATTAACCCAGACACTAAATAGGTTTGGGAAAAATGTATAAAACACTAACCTTTTTCTCACAAAACATTTTAACTGTCTCAGTTTTAGTTTCTAATACAGTAACTCTCTGTAGATAAAACCTACATAAATAAAAAGCTCAGTAGGGTCCTCAGTCATTTTTAAGAATATAAAGGGATCCTGTGAGCAAAACATTTAATAACTACTGTTTTGGGTATATACTTATAGTAGAATTGCTAAGTCATTGGATATGCAAATATTCACAAGATAATGCCAAATTGCTTTCCGAAGTACTGTTTGCTTCCACCAGTAATATATAAACATTTATTGATCCACATCCTGACACTTGAAATTGTTAAATTTATTACTCTCTGCCAATCTAGTGGGTATACAATTTATATGTTTTTGTGGTATCCATTTGCTTTTCTTTGGTCACTTGGGAGGTTATGCTTCCTTCCACATGTTTGCTGGCTGCCATGTTTTTCCCACTTCTGTGAAATGCCTGTTTGTATTCTTTGCCAATTTTTACTGGGTTGTTAATCTTTTTCATATTGATTTGTTGCAATTGATTATATATTCTTGATACTAAACTTTTGTCAATTATATATGTTACACATATATTCTTTCAGTTTGGTGATTGTCTTTTCCCTTTATGTTGTTTCTTTTTGATGGACAGAAGTTCTCAAGTTTAACATAGTCCAATGTATACATTCTTTCTTTTAAGGGTAATGTTTTTTGTGTCTATTTAAAGAAATCCTTCCCTATCCCAAGGTTAGAAAATTATTTTCCCATATTTTCCTCATTTAAAATTTGCTTTATTTGTTTAAATCTTTAATGGTTTGGAATTGCTTTTTGTGTCTGCTGTGAGTCAAGAATACATCTTTGTTTTTCTATATGTATAATCAGGTGTCCCTGCACCATTTATTCAGGAGTTCTTCCTTTCCTCCCAGTTGGCAGTGCTACCACTTTCATATGTCAAAGCTGCATTTATATGTATGTCTGTCTCTGGACTCTTTTCTGTTCCGTTGGCCAATTTGTCCATCCCTACTCCAATACTCTATTGTAATTAGCATTTGTATCAGGTGAAACAGAACCTCAACTTACTTTTCTTGCTTGTATGGGCTATTATTGGCTCTTTGTTCTTCATATATACTTTACACTGGATTTAATTTTAATTCCATTGAATCTGTAGATTAATTTGAGAAGAATTAACCTTGTTATGGTACTGAGTCTTTCTATCTAGGAAAATAGTATATCGAAGTTTTAAATATCCTTCTTTAAGATCTCAGTTTTAGTATTTTATGCAAATAGATTTTTGCTAGATTTATTCCTTAAAACCTTATCATTCTTATTGCTTGTTTAAATGATGTCTTTTCGGTTCATTTGCTGTTACTGTTGTATAGGAATGCAGCTGATTTTTTTAAATATATTGTCTCATATTCAACTACCTTGTTAAATCCTGTTATTATTTTTAATAACTTCTCTGAGGTTCTTTTCAGTTTTTTATGTGAACAATCATATATTGTCTGCAGAATGAAAAGTTTTACTTATTCCTTTCCCGGCCCTGTGCCTCAATTTCTTTATCTTGTCCTCATGCATTGACTAGGATCTCTAGTAAGTGATAATGGGCATCTTTATCATTTTCCTGATTTTAAGGGAAAGTTTCCAAGTTTTTCCCATTAAGACAGATACTTGCTGTTGTGTTTTCATGAATACACTTCATTGAAGAAGTTCTCTCCTAGTCCTAATTTTCTGAGGGCATTTTTGGAAATCATGAATGAGTGTTAAATTTATCAAATGCTTTTTCTGAATCTATTAAGATAATCATATCACTTTTCTCCTTATATCTGTCCATTAAAAAGCCTTTTACTTTCTTGGGGCTTGAATGGAGCCCCTTTCAAATGTGGGTTGATGGTACAAGGATGCTAGTTTAGTATACTTGCAAATGAGAAATAATAAGATTTAATTGCCCTAGTTCAGCTTCATCAACCTTTGGTCAACTGTAAAATGTAAAACAATTTGGTGACAGGATGCAGGCCAGTGCATCTCAAACTTTCATGTCGATAGAAATCACCCAGAATCTTCTGACAGGGCAGATTCTGATGCAGCAGGTCTGGGATGAGGCCTGAGATTCTTTGTCTCTAACAAGCTCCTGACGATGCTGATTTCATGGGTCCAACAAGCACACTAGTAGCAAAGGTGTAGCTACCTAGAAATGACTACATTTTTTATTTTTCAAACTTTTAAGTAATACACTTAGCCTCAAATTACAAAGGAGAAAAAATTTAACCTAGACAAAGCAATAGGTAAAACATACAGAAAATTATATTAGGAAATGTATTTTAACCAGAATCTAGGATGGTATGGATTGAGATGTCCCCCCAGTTTGCCAATACCAGCCATTGCAATTTCTCCATTAGGATATTAACCGTGATGTCTTCCCCTCCCTTCTCTCTGCCCTCTATAGTTTGTTATTGTTGGGAACAGTCCTGTGGAAGAATTTGAAAAGCAAAGGCCAAGCAGAAAACAGAAAAGTTTAGGACTCCTGTGCCAGAAGTTTCTAGCTCGCTATCCAAGTTATCCCTTGTCAACTGAGAAAACTACCATCTCCCTAGATGAAGTTGCCGTCAGTCTTGGTATGTATCATGAGATTAGTGGGAAACTGGTTTCCTTGGGCAAGCCAAAGGCTTCAGGCAGCGTGAGCCCTCCAAAAGGGTGAGCAGGCAGAGCCTCCTTTGTTATCATTGAATTTCTCTTCATTATGCATAGAATTTCAGGGAGTCTTCTAGACCTGAGAGCCAAACAAAAATTCAGTTTTTTTAACCTTACAAAATATTTTCATAAGAGGCAGTATTTTTATGTGACTTACATTACAAACTGGTATTTCATATTTTAAATTCATCTTACTTCAGACAGACTCAAGAAATATTTAGAAACAGCCTGCTTTTGATTTTCAATAGTGCTTCCAGGAGATCAGAACTGGTGTCATTTCAATTAAAGCAAGAATTTGAGAGCATGAGCATTATGTTTGAAACCCTATACCAGGATCTTCACAGCAAGCCCGTCAAACTAGAAAAAGCACATTTGGACATAACTCAAACAGCTAAACCTTATAACAAAGAGGAATACATGTGTTCACGTGGCAGGAGTATGTAATGTAGGATGGTTGTATTGACTGTAAGTATGTATGCAGCTGCTTCAGCATAGAGACCCCTAGTGGACATGGATTGCAGTTGGTTCCAGGATGAACATGCTGTTGACAATCATTAAATAAGCAAAAATCACAATGATTTGATGATGTCAGGGTGTCCCCTTAAAACATTGGAGGGTTTTACATACATACAGAATAAAACGAAAACAGTTCTGAAGAAATTAGCTAAATAAATAAAGGATGGATTATAATTTTTGTTTGTTTCTTAGTTCTACTTCTTCCATAGCCCAGAAGAATATGTGCTAGTAGATGAGGATCAGTCTGAATTATTCATGCTCATAGCTAAAAAGATTTTGGTTGTTGGAAACTGAGATGATGAGGAAGCAGTGAGTTACCCTGGGAAGACCACGGCCTGGGCTTTGAATCAGTTAAAGCTGGATTCGAAGCCCAGCTCTCTTAATTTACAGGCTGTAAGAGCTTTAAAAAGTTAATTCACCTTTTGTTGTCTACAGTGTAGGGACTATAGCACCTACCTGGCAGAGACATGGCAAAGCTGGGGGCAATGTCTGTAATGTGCCTGAGTCACTGCGTGACATGGATAGCTCTATTACTACATGGAACAGTTTCTACTCAGCTCTTACTAGAATACCTCCAGCCCGCCGCCCCCAGCCATCCCATCAGCCTCTACAGCTAGGAAGAGGAAGTAGAGTGCTGGAGTTCAGGAGCCATTTTGGAACCCAAAGGTATAATACAGTATTCTAGGATTGGTGGCATTCGATCAAGGAAAGGAAAGTAAGCCAGCCAGACAGAGGCATGGTGAAGAGCCAGTGAGGCACACTGGGGCTGGAAACTAGTCTCATGGAAGATGAGGGTAAAATGACAGATTGTCTGGTGTCCTCCTTGGGGTTCATGAAGCCTACTTCCTCCTTATACCCAGCTTCCACCAAGCGTCTTGCACTGATGTCACTGCAAAAGACAAAAGATTAGATATTAGAGGGCTGTGTTACAGGTCCCAGGGAGGACTCCCCTGTGGGCTACAGATCATTCTGCAAATCCCTATGTTACAGCTTCCTGGATCAGAACTCCAGGGATTTTTAAAATCCAACAGCTCTCCAATGCCTCCTGATCACCCAGACCTGCCAAAGGAGCATGCCATATCTCTTCATGTGAGGTTGAAAAACGGGATCCCTTGCTGAAAGCTATTTCAGTGGTGACTGTCCTTTGGGGTTGAGTCGAAACTTCCTGCTACATCCCAGGGTAAAATCTACAAGACCAAGGATGTGTAGAGCATTCAACTTGCACTGTTTCTCAGATTCTGGTGCTATGTAGATTTGACATTGATGTCATGGGTAAGAATTTAAAGAACTGGGAGTGACTTTAGTAAATGGAAAATAGCAAAGCCTAGGATACTGGGCTGAGAGTTGTTCTTAATAAGTTGCATTGGAAACTAAGGGAAGCATGGCAACTACTGGTAAATCCTTGACTGTATAACTTAATGCCATGATGAGGATTAATATAACTACTTGAATACAAAAGAAAAAGAAGACTGAGTGCCAGGGAAATACTTTCTGACAGAGTAACACATGGGTCTTGAGACCTGTGAAATGGAACTTTTTAGTGCACTAGCCGGTGGACAGTTAAATTCAGTCCAGATTGAAGAGGTGAGTGAATGAGAAGCCAAGCAGCCACCACGTTGGCATTCACCAAAACCACCTACTGAACACCCAGTGTGCATATTAAGCATAGTTGTAACTCTCCAAGTGGTCAGAAGCTTCTTTTATTTTCACTTCTTAGGATATCTAGCCGCTAGATGGAGACTTAATAGCTAGTTATCAAAAACAAAATAACAAAACAGGCGGGCATATGGCTGGCCCTGGGGTGTCTCAGTTGCATTCACATGACATTTCTAATGGGAAGGTTTATAAAATGTTACACTCTAAACAAGATGTGTTAATATATGAAAACAGACTGGAATAAAGAAGCAGGCAGTTTTGGACAAGGGGCTGCCGACTGCTCCTGCCAGCACCTCCCGGCAGGCAGCTGGCACCGAAGTCTGAGCTTCTAAGGGTAGCCAGCCTTTGAGGGTCATGAGCAGAAATGTTCTGATTGACTGTGAAAGGCCTCTTCATGCATGTGATAGAACTTCTCTCAGCTCCAGAGTTCTTATTGTAATTAGGTATGTTTCTCATGTTAAGTCTTTGAAGGGCCAGCAGCTACATTCACTGAGTCTGCCCTGATTATATAACAGCTCCTGGCAAGTGAAAAGAAAGAGGGCATCTTTGTAGCTAGGCTGGTTTCCTGCAAGATGCCTAGAGGCTTTTGCTATGGATACTTAGATGAGAGCAAAGTAGGCCATGAGTCCAAGGGCCTGTTTCACAACACAGTGAGTCACAGACATGAGATTTTTAGAATCAGTTTCTACTGTGACCTCTTATTGCTAGCAGGGATTTGGGGTGTCTCCAATGCCATGCAAAAGGTGTTTACAAAAGTATTTATTTAAAATGGACGCCAACTGGGGACACTTTACATGGATGGTTGCATCTAATCCTCATCATTTTATGCAATAAATACTAAGACATAGAAAGGTTAAGTAAGGGATAGATTAGGGATTCAAATCCAGGCAGTCTGACTGCAGGGCTCCCACCAAACTTAACTTATGTAAATACTTTTTTTTTTTTTTTTTGAGACAGTCTCTCGCTCTGTTACCCAGGCTAGAGTGCCATGGCATCAACCTAGCTCACAGCAACCTCAAACTCATGGGCTTAAGCGATCGTCCTCCCTCAGCCTCCCAAGTAGCTGGGACTACAAGTCCATACCACGACGCCTGGCTAATTTTTTCCATTTTTAGTAAAAACAGAGTCTTGCTGTTGCTCACGCTGGTCTCGAACTCCTGAGTTCAAGTGATCCTCTCACCTTGGCCTCCCAGAGTGCTAGGATGACAGTCATGAGCCACTATGCCTGGCCAATATTTATTTTTTTTAAGAGATGGGATCTTGCTCTCTTGCTCTGTCACCCAGGCTGGAGTCCAGTGGTACAATCACACCTCATGTGATTTATCCTGGATCTTTTTGAGGATTGGATCCCAAGAAGGAAAAGGAAAAATAATTTGTTGCTTTCATCCTTATAGGTTGAACTTGCTGACCATCTATGCTTGCTGGGCATTACATTGGGCATGATGCAAAGTAGTTCACAGGCATGGTCCAGGCCCTCAGGGAATTTATACTCAAAAACATTCATGTGTGTGAAGTCTGTTGGCTTCTGTTTTTCAAACAGGTGTGGAGAGGAGACGTATCTATGACATTGTAAATGTGCTGGAGTCACTGCATCTGGTCAGCCGGGTGGCCAAGAATCAGTATGGCTGGCATGGACGGCACAGCCTGCCCAAAACCCTGAGGAACCTCCAGAGACTGGGAGAGGAGCAGAAATACGAAGAGCAGATGGCATACCTCCAGCAGAAAGAGCTGGACCTGATGGATTATAAATTTGGAGAACGTAAAAGAGATGGCTATCCAGAGTCCCAAGATCCACAGTTATTGGATTTCTCTGAGCCTGACTATCCTTCTTGTGAGTTCATTATAACCTCATGAGTAATGGCAGAGAGACAGCAATAGTCTCTTCTGAAGAGTTTCACTGCTAAGATGGGAAGTGCCAGATTGACAACCCTGGAGGGAGATGTCCTCTTATCTCTCTGCTGGAGAAAGGGAGACAGATGGCTCCCAACTGGGCTGCCCACTCGACCTCACTTGAAACCTGTCTCATGGCAGTTCACCAGTGTTTGGCATGTTGGGACCGTCGATCGCTAACAGCGCTCCCATTTTAGATTGACAGCCCCATGCTGTTTTCTTTTGTGAGACATTAAGTAAAATTTACTTTGAAGAAGTGATCTGTTCAAAGAATTTTATCTAATTGTATATTGGAATAGACTACTTAGAAAAGGACCCCATTTGCAGAAAATGTTGATAAGAAAGATAGACGCCCCCTGTTTTCATTTGGTGCAGAAATTTTGTTCATTTCTGCATTGTTCTTCCCTTCCAACTCATATTTATCCTCTTCTTTTAGTCATTGATCTTCTTCGTTCTTACCCTCCTCCCCGTTGCTTAGATGACAAAGTACAAGTATCACACTCACATTTCATTTGCAAATGCAAGAAATAGGAATGGAAAGAAAGGGGGGCCTGGTTTTCATTAGATTCACTGCCTCATGCCTTTTAGTTCCACCCCATGAGCCAAGACTTATCCTAATAACCAGAGAAGACAGCCATCTGTCGGGGACGGTGTGCCTGCCCTCCACAGGAGCACACATCTAATCAGCCTGTTTATGTGTAGTTTATTTATTCATGTGTTTCTGAAAAGAAATGGGAGAGGTGGGCACCAACTATGCTTAGGGTATAGTCTAGATATTGTGGGCACAGAGAAATAAAAATGGAGTTCTTACCTTTGAGAGGAGAGTTGATGTTCTGAAAATAATTCCATATCCCTACCCTGTCTTTTTATCCTACATTAATCTTTTCAAGAAGTTGCTTCAGAAAAACTGCCACTTGTGATTCTATTATGTAAAGTATAAGTATAAAGCATTGAGAGTGGTTTCAAATATGCATTTCAGAGTTTATGTGTACTCTAGAGTAATACTTTTATGAGCCACAAGAAAATCCAGCTCATTTCTTTATGTGCTGCCTTTTGGGATGTGTGTCCAGTAGGCTTCTGCCTATAAAGAGGGTGATCTTTCCATCTGCTGGTAGAGTTAGATTTGGCAAATGCAAGGACAGTCTTTCTTGTAGAAAATTATAGATTTAAATGCTTTTGTTTCATTCCATTTGTAGCATCAGCAAACAGTAGAAAAGACAAGTCTCTGAGAATTATGAGCCAGAAGTTTGTCATGCTGTTCCTTGTTTCTAAAACGAAGATCATTACTCTGGATGTGGCTGCCAAAATTCTGATCGAAGAAAGCCAAGATACCCCAGACCACAGTAAATTTAAAAGTAAGAATCTTCACCTAAATCCACTTGTCAGCATAAAAAGGGCGGGATTTCAAATGTTGATATTTTCTACCTCTGAGATAAAAGTTATATAGAGAGACATGTACTCCTTCCTACACTCATAAAGGTTTTCATTGCTGTGAGAGGTAAGTTAGTCAACATACTAGAATCCCTCTTTTTTTTTTTTTTTCTGAGACAGAGTCTCGCTTTGTTGCCCAGGCTAGAGTGAGTGCCGTGGCGTCAGCCTAGCTCACAGCAACCTCAGACTCCTGGGCTTAAGCGATCCTCCTGCCTCAGCCTCCCGAGTAGCTGGGACTACAGGCATGCGCCACTATGCCTGGCTAATTTTTTCTATACAGATTTTTAGTTGGCCAGCTAATTTCTTTCTATTTTTAGTAGAGACGGGATCTCGCTCTTGCTCAGGCTGGTCTCGAACTCCTGACCTCGAGCGATCCACCCGCCTCGGCCTCCCAGAGTGCTAGGATTACAGGCGTGAGCCACCGCGCCCGGCCTAGAATCCCTCTTAAAGCCTGTCACATGTCTTCCCTGGATGGTTCCAGTGGACGGTGAGAAGCAGAGTGCTGTCCTGAGAATGCTGGTCAGGGAGGGTGTGAAATACTTTGCATCCAAGACAGAATGTCTGAGTTTTCTTTCCCCTTTTTTCCCCACCCCCTGCATACTCTTCTGAAGGGTGGAGATGAAAGTTGTCTAAGGTAAGACCCAGAGGAATGGCCAGGGTAGGGTGGTGGGACAGGGCTGCTGGACAGGGAGAGAGTGCCTGAGCTTCACGCTTAGTGTGTCTTCCTCTCCCGTCCAGCTTGGATGCTGAGCCAAGTGCCCTGGGCTGCTGGTAGCCTGTTCAAGCCCCTGGAAGCCACGAGCTGAACATTCTTTAGCTTTTTTGTTGTTGCCAGCTGGAATTATAGCCCCCCTGCAGGTGAAATGACTAGAAATCCAGCCCTGTCAGGACTGGGAAGCAGAAGGCTGCAGCTGGGGTGAATGCATGTCGTTTCTGGATGATAAGCAAAACTCCTTTCATCTTAGCCTTGAGGTCAACTGGGTTTCCTACCTGTAAATTGATTTCTTGAATCAAAAATACTTTGTGTTCATCATCTTGCCTGTTTAATGGATTACCACCCCTTCTGAGTTTTTTCTCTAGTAAGTGCATATGCAGAGATCTCTCCCAAAACCCCTTAAGATTCAAGGGATGCCCAGCCCAGCCCAGCCCTTCCTACTGAGTGGCCAGAATGCCAGGATTTTAGGTGAGGAGCTGCCTGTCTTATCCACAGTTATACCTTATGACCTTGAGTCCTGGCCATCCTGTGTGCCCAGGAGTGCAACCTGGCAGGAAGCTGTGGGGAATCCCTGTTATTTTCACAGACCAGCTGCCTGGTGGAGCTGGTGCCATGATCTCCCGCAGGGCAAGCTTTTGATGTACTATATCAGAAATACATTTACTAAGCCTTTAATGACAGCCCATTTCCTCCCTTGGTGTTTTTGCAATCCCAGTGCTCCCTGCTTGTCACCAGGTGCCTCTTGTAAGAGGTGTGAAGTTGTGGAAATGGAATGACACACTGACCTTCCCTTGGTATGTGTCTTCAGATCCCGCAGGTACATAAAATCCTGGGTGATTTCATGACAGAGTCATTGGTCTCCTCATCCCACCCCACTGCTTTCTTCTTGAGGTTTTTATGGTGGCTGAGAAAAGTTACCTGTCACATAAACTAAAATGTAATGGTGTTGCAGATGGCATGACCATAATTGTGTTTTATATCTTCAAGCAAAGGTACGACGCCTCTATGATATAGCCAATGTTCTGACCAGCTTGGCTCTGATAAAGAAAGTGCACGTAACAGAAGAGCGAGGCCGTAAACCAGCCTTCAAATGGATCGGGCCTGTGGACTTCAGCTCCAGCGGTAAGGTGGCGTCATTTTGCTAGGGACCTGTTTCATTTATAATCCCCGTTTCCTTCTCTAAATCATACATCTACTACCCAGTGAGACTGATCTCCTTGTTTTCCCATAACCCACGTCACGTACAAAATTAGACTAGTGACTTCGCTTTTGGAATAATGAGCATTAGCCTAAAATGGTGTGTGCTGGTTGGCTCATTCACAATAGGAAGGGAAACACTGAAAGCATGTCATGTGGGAGTTTCTGTAACTACAAAATTATAGCTTTTTAGGTTTTTAAGTTTCGTTCCAAAGCTTTTTCCTGGAAGTTTGGGACTGAGAATTAAAAACAACACCTCTTTTGAACACTGGTGGTTGTTTCTATGTTAGCAGAATAAAATACGGTTTTTCTCTGAAATTCCAGATGATGTAAAATTACATCAAATAACCATCACAAAACTAATACGGGGTAACTAATATGTGGTAAAATTGTATCTAAATATAGTGTGGATGTAGTGGACACCTTTGTTGTAATTTATTTAAAAGGTTACAGATGTCAAAATTTTACTTAACTGGATTAAATTACTTAAGGGCATTATCTTCTACTATGTCACAGGTAATATCTGAGCAATCAGGGAATAGATCCTACACACCAACTGTTTTACATACAGCTCGCTGCCTGGGAAAAAGCCATTAAAGCTATTTTTAAATTACCCTTCCAATTTTGGTGTTTGTGGTATAAATTTGTGCCACTTAACCCGGGCTTATAAAAGATACCGCTCTCCACCTCACTTTTAACACATTATTCACTTAGGCTCTAGATGAAACCACTTAAAATCAAGTATAACTAATTCAACCCAGTAAGTACTTGGTGTGGGCGGTTTGCTGATTATTATACCAAATGCCATGAGAGATTTAAGATGTGGGTGACACTGGCCCTGCCTGCATGAAATATACAACTTTGCCATTTTCTGCTTCTTTGCCTTTGGCTTCTGTTTTTTCACATGTGAAGCCCTCTTCTTTTTGACACAAAAATATTCTCAACATTCAAGATCTGGCTCAAGTGTCAACTGCTATGTGAAATTTTCCCTGATCACCCAGAGCAAAGAGTGTCTCCTCTGAACCACTGCAATTTAGTATTGTGCTTGGTGAAGTTGATACTGCAGTGTTGCCCCTGCCCTCCACGTTTGAGGCCAGACATCATCTTTATTCATCTCTGATTATCCCAGAACAGTGCCTAACTCACTTTAGTTGGTTAATGAGCTTCTATTGAAAATGCATAAATTAGCATAGGTTTGAAAGTTAGAGAGCCATTAAGTGCTAGACAGGGTGGTACTGGCTCTGCTGGAATTCAGAAAGGATACAGGTTAAGTTTGATGGACTTTTGGGTTTTGGAGGGATGAAGGAATATGCTGGAGAGATCAGTGGAGAGCACAGGATTTAAGTGGAGAGCACAGGATAGAAAGTAATGAGATATACAATATGATCAGTTGGGACCACATTTTTGGAAGGCCTCAAAAGTGAGCCAAGAAATTTGGACTGAATGTGATAGGCAGAATTGATAAGTCTTTGGAGGTAGAGATGAAAAGAGAAGGAAGGACTCAAAGGTGGTTGGTGCCATGGAAGAAGTAAGATAGCTAGGATGATAAGCTGGTGTTAAGAAGTCAGGGAGTTCACGTGGTTGTACAACCAGGGGGACAATGTTGGAGAGAACTCTGATCTGACATGGGATAGAGAGTTTGGAGCCAGGTCAGGAACCTTAAATTGAACTTAGTTTCCCTACCCTTCAGAAACCTGGTCCTCTATATTTCCTAGTTCCATTACTAATAACATCATCAACCCAGCAACCAAGTTTGGAACATTAAGTCATCTTTGATTCCTTGATCTGTTCTCCTTCACTCCTCAGGCAGCAGTTCCTCACAGTTAAACCTCAGAAACGTCTCTCTCCTCTTCTTTCCCACCAGCATGGCATAGTTCATTATGCATGGGTGTTTTCTTCTTTTTAACAGCTTTATTGAGGGGTCACTGACATACAAACTATGACAGGAAGTTATGATAAGCTATTGCATATGTATGCACCTGTGAAATAATCATCAAGGTCAAAGTAATGAACACACTCATCACCCTCAAGCCTCCTCTTGCTCCTTTGTAATCCCTCCGTCCAGGCCCCAGCTCCTATCCCCAGGCAACCACTCATCTGCTTTCTGTCACTCTATATTTGTTTATGTTTTCTAGATTTTTTATAAGTGAATCAGATATAGTCAATCCTCATGATTCACAGATTCCATATTTGCAATCCCTGTGTTGTGTTCACAAGAATGCCCAAAGTGAGTAAATCTTCATAGCAAAGAAAATCTTCTGTTATGACCCGAATGAAGTATAAAACCTACACTGAGTCAATAGTATCAATTGATTCATCCAAAGTGATTGAATAACATATATTTTCCTTTTGAAGTATTGCATGAAGTTGTTCTGTTAAGTGGAAGGCTAATTCATGCTGCTGATCAGTTATGGTTCTCTTTGAATGAGGCAGTTGTTTGTATTGAAACCTTACCATGGTCTGAGCATCCTATAACTTTGACAATGCATTCTTTCACAATTTCTATATCACTGAATGAATGGCTTCCTTTTTTCCCCCCGAGTATATAAGCTACTGTATAGGTTGCTTCAATGGCATTATTTCCAAGTCTTATTGCTGCTTGAAAGAATTGTCTGTGTTTTTCATCTTTTAATTTCTACAGTACAACCTTTCCTGCCTCTCCCTCTAATTTAAAGTATTTGTGGTCCTTTTGAATGTTATAATGTGATGAGCATTGAATTTCTTTACTGTTGATATTGTAGCATCACAAAGCAAGCAAATTGTCTTATCTTTAGCAGAAACAAGATAATATTGGAATTCCCACTCCTCATTAAAAAATCTGTTTTCTTCAGCATTCTCTTGGTCTTCTTCAACATGATGGGCTGTTAAGTAGACAGAATTAAAAAATACTGTCGAGCTGTGTAACTATTCAGAAATTTCACTTCAAACAGAAACACAGTGCACCATTGTCAAAAGGTGATAACAGACTGGCGTACTAGACCCCCACAAACTCTCGCCAACTTGACCCCCATAAACTCTCGCCAGCCAGCCTTGTGTGGTAGTGGCACCAGTCAGGTGGGGGATGTTAGAACTAAATTGTGAGAATAACAGCCATCAATTTAGCCCTTATAGCTTACTAATATTCTAAGTGTGCTGGTCAATCTAGGAGGATTATTTCACTGAAACTTACTTTATTCTTTGGTATTTTAAATCTGTGCATTTTAAAAATGAAATACAAATATAAAAGATGAACAAGAATGTATTAATAAAATAAAAGGATTTGCTCTGTAAAATTTGTATGCAATTAGATGGCCACACTTAAGGACCTAGAAGGCCACGGGTTCCCCACTCCTGTTCTAGTTTCTTAGGGTAGAAACTAAAGTCATTAATTTGAGACTTTTTTTCTTTTCTAATAAAATTTGACCCACACATTATTTACATGTGTTTTCAAATATTCTGGGAGTTTTCCAGATATCTTTTTGTTATTGATTTCTAATTTCATTCCATGTGGTCAGAAAACATACTTTGTATAATTTGATTTTCTTAAATTTATTGAGACTTGTTTCATGGTACAGATATGGACCATCTTGATAAATATTTCATGAACGTATATTCTGTTGGGTGGAATGTTCTATAAATGACAACTAGGTCAAGTTGGTTCACAGTACTTTTCAGTTCTTTTATATCCTTACTGATTTATGTCTACTTACTTGTTCTATCAATTATTGATAGATGGATGTTGAAATCTTTGATTATAGTTGCAGATTTTTCTATTTTTTCATGCAGTTCTATCAAGTTTTCCATGTACCTTGAAGCTGTCATGAGCTTTGTCTGCATAGAATCACTATGTCTTGATGAACTGACCCCTTTTTCATTATGAAATGACCCTCCTTGGTGATATATTCTGTGCTCTGAAATCCACTTTATCTGATAGTAATATAGTCACTTCAGCTTTCTTTTGATTAATTAGCATAGTATATATTGTTCACCCTTTTACTCATAAACAATTTGTATCTATATTTAAGGTGAGTTTCTGGTGGGCAGTATATAGTTGAGTTTTTTGAAATCTAATCTGACAATTTCTGATCTTTAATTGGGTTGTTTAGACCTGCTGTCCCCAAGCCCTAGGCCGCAGACTGGTACCGATCTGTGGCCTGTTAAAAACCTGCAGCCACATAGCAGGAGGTGAGTGGTGAGCCAGCTTCATCTGTATTTACAGCCGCTCCCCATGGCTCACATCGCCGCCTGAGCTCCACCTCCTGTCAGAACAGTGGCGGCATTAGATTTTGCATTATAGTGAGTTTTATAATTATTTCATTATATCTTACAATGTAGTAATAATAGAAATAAAGTGCACAATAAATGTAATGTGCTTGAATCATCCCGAAACCACGCCAGTACTTTTCAGTTCTTTTCAGTTCCCACCCCCCACCCCAACCCCCATTTGTGGAAAAATTCTCTTCCATGAAAACTGATCCCTGGTGCCAAAAAGGTTGGGTACCACTGGTTTAGACCATTTACATTTAATGTGATTCTTGATCTGTTTGGATTTTAATCCATCATCTTGCTATTTGTGTTCCATTTGTCCCATTTGCTCATTGTTTCTTTTTCTTTCTTTTGGATTTATTCTTTATGCTTCCATTTCATCTCCTTTGTTGGTTTACTGGCTATAACTCTTTGTTTTGTTATTTTAATGGTTGCTTTAGCATCTATAATGTGCATCTTTAATTCAAGTGATACTACATACATTGTATAAGAACCTTACAATAACATACTATTATTTCTCCTTGCCTGGCCTTTGTGCTATTGTTGTCAAACATTTTACTGCTCTATATGTTATATACCCCATAATGCATGGTTGTTATTTTTGCTTTAAACAGTTGGTTATCTTTTAAAGAGATTATAATAAGAAAAAAATTTTTTGTCTACCCATGTAGTTACCATTTCCAGTGCTTGTCATTCCTTTTTGTAGATGTAGGTTTCCATCAAGTATCATTTTTCTTCTGCTTGATGAACTTTAACATTTCTTATAGTGCAGGTCGGCCAATCATGAATTCTTCCAGCGTTGTATGTCTGAAAACATCTTCATTTCTTGTTTTTCTTTTTTTTAATTTCAAATTATTACGCAGTACAAATAATTTTGGTTACATGAATCACTTTTATAATGCTTGAGTCATAGTTATAAGAGTGCCTGACACCCGGACATTGTTCCTTGTACCTGTTAGGTAGATTTTCTGCCATGCCCTCCTCCCTGTCCCACCCTGGTTGATTTCTGTTGAGTTTTACTTTCCTCTATGCACGTGTGCTCATCGGTTAGTTCCAATTTAGTAGTGAGTGCAAGTAGTGTTTGTTTTTCTATCCTTTAGCTACTTCACTTAGGATAATGGTCTCCAGTTCCATCCAAATTATTGCAAAAGGCATTAATCCATCTTTTTTTATGGCTGAGTAGTATTCTATGGTATATACATACTACATTTTGTTAATCTACTCATGAGTTGATGGGCATTCAGGTTGATTCCACATCTTTGCAATTGTGAATTGTGCTACAATAAACATTCAAGTGCAGGTGTCTTTTTGATAAAATTACTTCTTTTTCTTTGGGTACAAACCCAATAGTGGGATTGCTGGATCAAATGGTAGGTGGACTTTTAGTTCTTTGAGGAGTCTCCATACTGTTTCCATAGAGGTTGTACTAATTTGCAGTCCCACCAACAGTGTGTAAGTGTTCCTTTCTTTCTGCATCCATGTCAGCATCTATTGGTATTGGACTTTTTAATAAAGGCCATTCTGACTGGAGTAAGGTGATATCTCATTGTGGTTTTAATTTGCATTTCCCTGCTGATTAGTAACATTCAGCATTTTTTCATATGTTTATTGGCCATTTTAGACCAATGGAACAGAAAGAAAAACCCAGATATAAAACCATCCACATACAGCCAACTGATCTTTGACAAATCAGACAGCAGTATATACCAGGGAAAAGAATTCCTATTCAGTGACGGTGCTGGGAAAATTGGATTGCCACATGCAGAAAAATGAAACATGATCCATATCTCTCACCACTTAGGAAAATTAATTCAAGATACATAAAAGACTTAAATGTGAGGCATGAAACCATAAGAATTCTAGAATAAAATGTGGGAAAAACTCTTCTACATATAGGCCTACATAAAGAATTTTTAAAAGAGACCATAATGGCAATCACAGTGACAACAATAATAAATAAATGAGACTTTATTAAATTAAAAAGCATCTGCACAGCCAAGGAAATAATTAACAGAGCAAACAGACAACCTACAGAATGGGAGAAAATATTCACAAGCTATACATCCAATAAAGGACTAGTGACCAGAATCTACAGAGAATTCAAGCAAATCAGCAAGGAAAACTCAAACAACCCCATTAAATAGTGGGCAAAAGTGATGCACAGAAGCTTCTCCTTTGTTTTTGAAAAATATTTTCTCTGGGTGAAGAATTCTAGGTTGAATATTTTCTTCTTTCAGTTCTTTAAAGAAATTGCTGCACTGTCTTCTAGTGTGCATTGTTTCTGACAAGGAATCTACCATCATCTTGTTATTCTGTATGTACTGTGTCATTTTTCCCTGGTTGCTTTTAATATGTTTATTTCATCTAAATCATTAAAATCTCTGTGGCTGATTTTAAGCAATTTGATGATGTGTGACTTCATGTACTTTTCTTCATGTTTCTTGTGCTTGTGTTTCTTCAGCTTCTTGGACCTATTCATTTAAAGTTTTCATCAAATTTGGCAAATGTTCGGCCATTATTTCTTCAAATATTTTTTCTGTCTCCTCATCTCCTGTCCTTGGAAACTCCAGTTATGCTTGTATTGGGCTGCCTAAAGTTGTCCCACAGTTCACTGATGCTTTGTTCACTTCTTTTTTTATTATTATTATTATTTCAGCATATTGTGGGGGTACAAAAGTTTAGGTTACGTATATTGCCCTTGCCCCCCCACCCCCCCGAATCAGAGCTTCAAACGTGTCCATCCCCTAGATAGTGCACATCATTTCTTTCAGTCCTTTTTCCCTGTTTCATTTTTGTATAGTTTCTATTGGTATGTTTTCAAGTTCACTAATTTTTTTCTGCAATATCTAATCAGCCATTAATCCTATACACTGTATTTTTCACCTCTACCACTGTATTATCTCTAGTAGTTTGACTTGGGCCTTTATATTTTTGATACCTCTATTTAACATATTCAGTCTTTCCCCTAGCTTCCTAAATTTATGGAATACAATTCTAATAACTGTTTTAACATGCTGGTCTACTATACTTCTGGGTCAATTTCAGTTGATTTGTCTCCTCATTGGTTACATTGTCCTGCTTCTTTGTGTACATGGTAATTTTTAATTGTATGCCAGACACTGAGAATTATACACTGTTAGGTGATAGACATTTTCGTGTCCCTAAAACTGTTCTTGAGCTTTGTTTTTGAATGCAATGAAGTTACACAGAAACAGTGATCCTTTTGGGTCTTGCTTTTAAGCTTTTCTGGGCAGGACGCTATCAGCATTTAGTTCAGCACATTTTCCCCATTACCAACACAACACCCTTTTTAGTGCTCTGACCAATGCTCCCCGTATTATGAGGTTTTTCCACTGCAGCTATTGGCAACAGGCACTGTCCTCCGCCCTATATGAGCTGCAGACACTGTTCCCTCCACTCCTTTTGAGGGGTACTTTCCCTGGCCTTGGGTAGCTGTCTCACATGCATCAGTACTCCACTGAACATTTCAGGGGGACTCTCTGCAGACCCCCAACATTGTTTTTCTGTATAGCTCTCCTCTCCAGCATTCTGCCCTGCAAACTCTAGCAGCCTCGGCTTTTTAGGACTCCCAGCTGCATCCTCAACTTAGAGAGACCACCACACTCTGTCTAGCTCCCCTTCCCCGCATTGCAACCTAGAAACATTCTCCAGACAGTAAGTTAGAACAATCATAGAGCTCACCTCATTAGATTCCTGTCTCTAAGGGATCACTGCCCTTCATGTGCCAATGTCCAGTGTCTTAAGAGCCATTATTTTATATATTTTGCCCAATATTTTACAGGTATCAGGACTTAAGGAGGCAATATGGTCCCTATTACTAGCTTGACCTATTTTCTTTTTGGTTTTGTAATTTCTGACTTTTCTTAAAGGACCATTTATTGGGCTTTTGTTATAAGAAAAAGAAAACCATAAAGGTAATTTTTTTTTCAATTTTAAAGTTACATTAACATGAAAGTGTGTGTTTTATAAAATGTAAGTCTAGGCCTTTCAGTTTATTAAATCAGTTTTATAATTAAAACGTGCATGCTTTAAGCTTAAAAAAATTAGCACAAGTGAACAAGGTAGGACTGACCATCTACACATCAGGGGACGGCTGCCTGAGTCCATATAGAAAATTCTGTCCGGACTTCACACAGGCTTCTTAAAGCACAAAATGTGCCTCCAAGGCCCACTCAACCTTGAAATATCGTCATTGTTCTGCAGCATTTTAACCATGAGATTTCTGCTGAACTTACTTCTTTGGGCACTTAGTAACTGAGCTTCCTATTACATAAGAAAGAAATAATAAAGCCTAATAGAAAATAGAGATTCTCATATTCATTGCCCCAGGTCTGTGGCATAGGAAGCTGGTCTCAATTAATGTTGAAAGCGAATCTCAAAATGTGCATGTTGGGCTGAGCATGGTCGGATTTTCCTTTGATACTCTCTGCTCAAATGGAGCATCTAAAATGTCGGGCTCATTCTAATTTGGGTTGAAGAACATCTTGCTCTACTTTTGTTACAGTTCAGATAATTTTAGAACATATATGGATTCAATCTCATTTTATAGTCATCCACTAACTTTTGAAAAAAAATTAGTACATTGAAAGAAATTGGGGTTTGAGGCAAGGCTCATAAAATTCCTTTGATTTATAGGGTAGCTCCACTGCAATTATAGGTTCAAAGCTATCTCTTTAAAAGACTAAAATTATCCTGGATTATAGCTGTATAAGAACACTACCAATTCTCTCATTTATTTAGATGAAGAACTAGTGGATGTTTCTGCATCTGTCTTACCAGAATTGAAAAGAGAAACATATGGCAAGATTCAAGTCTGTGCAAAACAGAAGCTGGCTCGTCATGGTTCTTTTAACACAGTTCATGCTTCTGAGAGGATCCAGAGGAAAGTGAACTCGGAACCCTGCAGCCCGTACAGAGAAGAACAAGGTATCTCGCCCTTGCTTAATCCATGGAATCCATCAGATGCCGTGTGATTGTAGCCCCACACACGTGCTGGCATTTTAATATGAGCTAACTCTCTAGCCCCTGCCTGTTTTTTCCAGAGGCCTAATTTTCACTTGACTGAAGTGAAACACTTACTGGGGGCAAAGGAGATGCTGACTTCACAGTGTGTGAACACGGCCCCATGCCTATAATTGACCCTGGTCAGCCTTGAAGATCAGTTGGCTTGCAGTGGTTGGCCTGTTTGATGTGTCTCAGAAATTCATCAGACTTACAAAGCAGCACTTACTTTGTTTTCTTACTAATTCTTGATGACACCTGAATTCACCGTAGCAGCTAGCTTCTGGAAATTTCTGTCTTTTAATCAAAACCAGAATGGATTTGAGATACCCTTGTAATCCCCAAGCTGAGAGTAATGAATTCTGCTGTATATAATTGGTGTGGATAAATGTCTTTCTGTATTTAAATCTTCATTTTCCTTTTCAGGATCAGGTGGCTACTCTTTAGAAATTGGAAGTCTAGCAGCTGTCTACAGACAGAAAATAGAAGACAGTTCACAGTGAGTAGTCTAGAAAAACACATATTCTTTCTATTGCCTAGTGTTAACTTTGACTAAATTGAAATGCCACCCATTAAAAGATAAAATTTAGCCATTTATTTATTAAGAGTTGATAAGTTTCCTTTTTGTGTCCAACACTGTGTGGGAAGTAGCACTGGGGACACAAAAGTATGAAAAATTTATCCTGTAAGCTATGATAGCTGATAGGAAACAAAATAAAAAGATAAATACACTAGAAAAAGACATTTCACCACTAACATGACACTGAGCATCATAGTCTCATAAATCACTCTGTCATCATCATAGCTAGCTCTGTTTACTGACTACCAGGTACTGTTCCAAAGGCTTTAATGTATATTAACCCATCTGATCAGAATAACAATCTTTTGAAGTTGGTACTATTATCCTTATTTTACAGAGAGGAAACTGAAACCTGAAGAGGTTAAGTAACTTGCCCAAGGTCAGATTGCTAATGAGGGACAGAGCTGGCCTTCAAACCCAAGCTGTCTGACTTAAATTTGGGGTCTGATTTTGAAAGACATCATATAATATCAGAGAAAGCAGAAGAAACACCAAAGAGAGAACGAGGGAGGTTTTTAATGACAGATATGGTAAGAAACAGATTATAAGGCAGAGTCAGAGAGTAGAGGGACCCAAAGCTGATTAGTTTAGCTGTAATGCTTTGTCCACGTAGGATAGTAAAAGGAAAAGTCACTCTGAAGCAGAGCTTAGGTACTAGAGGTAAGTAGGTCAAGTTGGCAGAAAGCTCTGAAAGCCCAAGTAGAAGAGTTTGAATTGATCACAGGAACAGTAAAGAACTATTAAAGGCTCGCCGAGGAAGATCATTCTGGCTGCTTTTAGCAGCTGGGAGTAGAAGTAGAGAAAGGCTCTAGAGGAGCAGATGCGGAACAGAGAGTTTCTAGTCTTTCTGGTCTGCTGTGGGGCAGATCTGAGCCATGTCAGCTGGAGGTGGAAAACAAGGGAAATCAGCACAAGACAGTGAGTCAGCAAGACTGGCTAAAGTAGACAGAGGCATCAAAAAGAACATCTGGGTGTCGGGTGAGGGTGGTACTGCTGGTGGAGATGGGAAGGTTGAAGGTCGCTGGAGGTCAGATGGTGGGTGATGTACTCAATGTGGGCGTGCTGAGTTTTGTAGAGCTGAGCGATGCTGATTACTCACTCAGGGAGCTGGGGATGGAGAGATGGCTCATCCCTGCAGCCCAGGGCACTCCATTTTATTCCTGGCAGCACAATGGACAGTGAGATGGTGGAAAAATAGGTCTCCGTGACTCCATCAGAAAGGCTGAAAGAAATTCCCGTCCTCTATTAACTATTTTAAAGGATTTTCCTCGTCTGTTCCTAAAAGTATACTAAAAACATAAACGTGGTTTTGAATCTTTGGAAATTTTTCTATATGAAAGGCCACGCCATTGTTTATGATCTCATATATTGATGGGACTTAATTTTGAACATGTGCTGCCTAAAAACTCTTTAGTAATACTGAGCAGAATGGGACAAGGACAGAAAATAATAATTTAGTAGGTAAGTTTGTTTCCCCACTCACTGCCCACTTCATTTACTTCACACTGGGTTTGAGACAAACTAGATTAGTCTTTCTCTAAGTCGAAGTCTGGTCCAGTCTCTTTTGTCCAGCTGAGATCTCTCACAGTGACTGAGAACAGGGGCTTTGCCATCAAGCAGGTGGATGTGGGGCCCAGATTCCCCACTTTAGTGCTGTTTCACCTTAGGCAGGTTGATTAACCTCTGAGCTTCTGTTTTCCTCACTGGTAAACTAGGGGAGATGAAAGTAGCTATTATGAGCATAATTGGATAAAAATTATTATAATACTATGCTAATTGTAATAGTATCTACATGCCTGGCAAGGGAGTAAGTTAATTAATAACTATTAGATGGGGAAAAGAAGGAACAGGAACCAGGGTTAGCTCTCAGCTGAGATTCCAACAACTCTTCCCACATTGGCTCTCCCACCCCAAACCCTACCCATCCATCCAGGCTGTACTTAGTCATTTGGCTCTGGGGTGAGCTAATATGTGCTCAGAGACTGTGTTTTAATATCCGCCTGAGCAGTATTATCTCACTTCTCACTTGGTATGGCTCTCTTTGGGGAAGCGAAAGGTCAGGAGTTGGTCGAATGTGCTAACTTCGTGGTACTCATTGTCTTTCTCTTTATTACAGGGAAAAAGCCCTTGCCAGTAAGAGAGTGGGGCCCTCATCAAGCAGCTTGGACCCTTCTGTTCCTTTCCCTGCCCTCTCTGTTGATTCAGAATATTGTGTTAATCCTTTAGCCTACCCAGTATTTCCTGTTACTCAGACGGACCTGCAGGCATTCTCCGGGCAGAATGGCCTGAATGGACAAGTAAACGTCTCACTCACTTCTGTAGCCTCTGCCGTGGAGAGCTTGAAGCCAGCGCTGCTTGCTGGCCAGCCCTTGGTGTACGTGCCCTCCCCCTCCCTGTTCATGCTGTGCGGGAGCCTGCAGGAGGGGCCATCCCCAGGGTCAGGGTCAGAGGATGGCAGAAGTTCGGAAGCCCCAGCTGCAGCAGAGCTGTCATCTGCACCCTTGGCTCAGAAGCGCCTCTGTGAGGAGAGGAAGCCTGAGGAGGAGGGTGAGCCAGCCATGAAAAGACAAAATAGGGAGTACGAAGACAGCCCCCTGTCGCTCGTCATGGCCAAGGTAAGGGAGTGCAGGTGGATGTGCCTGGTGACATCCCACTAGCCCTGAGCTTCTTCCTAGTGGAGACACACAGATATTAATAAGCAGTGGAGTCTGGAATATAAGGCTTATTTCATGTGTTACTTCTGTAATTAAGCACCTGGACTGGCTCTCCCAAAAATCCTGCCTTAAAATAGTACTGTAAGAAAAGTGATTTTTATAAAAGTCACACTTTGTATAAAATGCTAAAAAATATGAAGAAGAAAAAAACTTACCCATAACCCCACCACATAGAGGCAATCACTATGTTAACATGTTTGTACATTTCTCCCAGTCTTTTTTGCATCCTTTTTTTTAAACAAGTTGGGGTCACTGAAATAATCATCTTCATCCAGGATGCAGCTGAGTTCCAGAGTCGGGGTCTGTGCTTGGTCAGTTCTCTTCACTGCCCAGTGATCCCATTTCCCTAGCTACAAAATGGAAAAAACAAAAATATGAGCTGTCCACGTCTCCCACTTAGTAGCCATGCAGAAGTTAATGAGATAGGACCAGTAAAACTCTCAGAAAGCAGAAGCGCCGTCATTACTGCATTTTGCAGTAGGTCAGCTAGGCACGCTTCATGGAAATCATTCCATTAATTAGGAACCTTTCTCCTCTCCTTCTTTCTCCTGCCAGAATGAATTTTTCTTATTTTGTATATAGCCTGGGTTGCAGATCAGAAGTGAAAGACTGACTGGCATATGTCTTAGATAACCAAGACGGCTTGGGCCAGCCCACAGTTCTTATAAGGCCCCCAAAAGACTGTAGCATCAACACCCTATATTTGTTACCAGCTCAGAAATTTTACAGTCTAAACACCACAGCCAGTTTTCTATTGCTAAAATCGCTATCATTTCTCTACTTAGGAATCATAAGCCTATAGATGCATGTGACATAACACTTACTTTCAGACCATTCCTATAAATAGAATTAAAACAACTTACATACACAAAATCAGCACAGCACATAGCTCTGTTTTACTTTATTGTTTATGTGTTAGCCATGTTGAAAAAGCTGTTATTAAGATTTACTACTGGAATTTTAACTTGATTTTCTGGTTCCTGGTTTGGTTGTACTTAGAAACCCTCAGATTACACAGACTTTTCCTGTCCCAAGACTCTGGGTGGCAGGGCGTTCATGCCCCTTGAAGACACTCATGGGAACGGCCAGCTCCCTGCTGCAAAGGAGGCTTCAGGAAAGGCTACAGCAAACTGCTTTGCTGCTTCTGAGCGGGGAAATCCTTCAGGAAATACAGATGTTGAAAAGCATTCAGAAGAAAATGAAAGCACCAAAGAGTCCTCTTTGCTGCAATATCTTTATGTGCAGTCTCCAGCCGGTAAGGGATGTCATCGTGTCTTAGAGTCGCTTGTGGTAGTCAGATCCTAAACTGGATTTTTAAACGTTTGTCTGTGTCACCCGACAAAAGCGGTTCATTGATATGCTGCTGTCTGTTGCCTGTGAGTCACTTTACTCTTAGCCCCCTTGTTTTCTCCATCCATAAAATGAAGGGAGAAGCTGCTGCTTCTTTCACCAACTTCAGGGATAATGAGAAAATAATTAGGGCAGGTGATTTTAAAAAAATACATTAAACATTATTTGGTGAAAAAGCCCCCCAAATTCAAGACATGATTCTGTTTTTATAATGCAGCTGAATCTGGCATTGGCTTAGTATAACAGTATGAATCTATTAGCCATTATGCACAGCTAGCATTCTGAGCTCTTGTGTCTCTAGAAGTACCGAGGATATCATCGTGGTCGAGTACCAGGTCTGGTGTAAGAGGGCTTGACACTTACAACCACTTATTATCTGCATGAACTTAAGTATTCAGCCATCCTCATTGGTAAAATAGCAATAATAACAGTACCTGCTTCATGGGGGTGCTATGAAAACTGAATTAAATTTAATAAGATAATACATCTAAAGCACTTAGAATAAGAGTGCCAGGCCCTTAGTAAGACTCAATAAATGGTGTTACTATTTTGAATTAAAGCTGAAATACGATAGATACTTAATTTTTAAGATATGCACTATGTACATAAAGCTGCTCTTGATGCAAAGATACTTAAATTGATTTTCCTTGCTTGATAGCTGGCTTAAGCCTAACCTGCCAGAACAGGTTAGGTAGGTATTTATTATTGTTCACTTATCTAGATTTATTCCTTTAGCAAATATTTTTTGTGTGCTTACTCTAAGCGTGATACTCAGTGTTGGGGATACAGGGATGAACAAAAGCAGACTCAGCCCCTGCTGAGTGAAAATTACAGCCCAACACGGGGATTCTTAGCTTTTCCTATGCCATGGACCCTTTGACAGTCTGGTGAAGCCCAAGGACTCCTCCTCAAAATGTTTACAGATATATAGAATTAAGTACATAGGATTACAGAGGAAGCCAATTGTATTGATTATAATTAGAAAAACAATTTTTGAAATTATCATAATAAAGAGATCTGGCAGCAAGTCCAGTACTGTCATAATCTCCATGTTCTAATATTAGCTCAACAGTGTATTAAGAAATCTGCAGTAGCTATGATGTAATATGAACATTTCTGTACTTTTTACTGGTGACAAAGTCAGGGTACTGCTAATACTGTTGTGATTTGTTGCCTGTGATCATAATTGAGGGAAATATAAATTTTCGGTTGGAAGTTTATGAAAGTGAAGATGTTATTTTTCCCATCCAAGTTTCACTTTCCTCCTCAATTTGGGTTCAGCGGAACTCCCAGTAAGATCCCTTTGCAGGCATCAACCAAGTGCTCACACAGGTCAATGTGATCTCAGTCTTGGCCACTGCTGTGCAGGAGTGGGAAGGGGCTGCTTGGCCTGGTCAGGTAGGGGAGGGTTCCGTTGTTCATTGATTTATTGTGGACTTTCATTTGAAAGAGCCATGAGGAATGTGAACTTGAATGGTATCCTCATGTTGTGTTGATCTTCACTTTGTTCTGCTTCTGTTTCAGGATTAAATGGTTTCAATGTGCTCTTATCTGGTGGTCAGACCCCTCATACTGTGGGCCCATCTTCAGGTCAGCTGCCGTCCTTCAGCGTTCCTTGCATGGTCTTACCATCTCCGACTCTGGGCCCTTTTCCTGTTCTCTATTCTCCTGCAATGCCCGGCCCGGTTTCTTCCACTCCTGGTGCTCCCCCAAACACAGGACCTGTGAATTTCGGCTTGCCTGGCCTTGGATCAACAGCTCATCTTGTCGTCGGCCCTGCAGCCATGGTTAATCCAATGTCGTCCACACTCCCTTCTGCAGACCCTCAGCTCCAGGGTCAGCCCTCACTTAACCTGAGTCCGGTGATGTCAGAGTCACACAGTGTCATCCAACAACCTGAGTCCCCCATTTACGTGGGACATCCAGTCTCAGTGGTAAAATTAGAACAGGTGAGACCCAAAGTTGTCCTAAAGACTCTATCACTCTGGGATGGAGTATGCCTGTGTTGAATTAGCTTCACTTTAGCCACGTGACTGTAGGACAGCGGCACTAGGACAGGCTCTGCCTAACTTCCATTGCAGACCCAGAGTTATCTTCTTGTTTTATAAAGCTCTGAGGCATGAGGCAAGAAATCCTGTGCTTTAAAGACAGAGAATATGTTTTTTTAATTGTCATTCTGTTCTTAGAATTAGAGGAGGCCTATTATAGGCATAGTTCAGGGGTATTTTTGAGGAATGCTGAATATTTAGATGATTTCAGTGATCTCCAAGTTTTTATTTTATTAGGTCAATAAAAGAAACCACGGTAAATTTTAATTACGCAGCTATAGAGGCAGTCAGTGGAAACGAAAGTCTTGATACTAACTCAAAGATTCTTAGCATCAGTTATTTCTGAAAATGTGATGTTTAGAGGCAGTGTGTGTGTGTGTATATACATATATATATTACTCATAAAACATAAAAATGTACATACATACAGGTAGATAATCAACATAAGTTAATTAGTACTATTTTTGTCCCCCAAACTCCATTTGTAGTTCAATCAATAAATATTTGTTGAATTCCTCTTACCATTAGGCATTATTCAGAGTGATTACTTACTCTCCTAGAGAAAGTATTATATTTGGCCAAAAATATTTTAGAGAAGTTATTCAGAGGCTCAGAAGTTTGCTAGACATTGAAATAAACTGGTTAGTTTTTAAACATAATGCTTTTTGCTCATCAGTTATGTGCCAAGCACCTATCTAGGCAGTGAAGAAATGGTAGGATAATGGTCCCAGCCATTTTAGGGCACATTTAAGAGATAAATATTTAATATTTAACATGAAAAGATAAATATTAGCAAATAAACAGAAAGATCTAACACAGATACACTTACTATTTGCCTCACATGCTCTAAGGTGTTTACAAATATGATCTTGTTTAATTCTTACAGCCCTGTGAAATCGGTACTTTTATCATCCCTATTGCAGGGATGAAGAAACTAAGGGACAGGTTGATTAAGTAATTTGCCCAAGGTCACCCAGCTAGCTATGACAGAGCCCAGACCCTGGCTCTAGGTGCCACATTTGTAACTTCTTTGGTAAACTGCCTTTCTGCACCCAAAATAAATGGACTTAATTTCCAATTGTGATAAGTGTTGTAAAGAAGACAAATAGTATGAGCGTGACAGGAAAGCAAAGAGGAGGGAAATGCCTCTATCGGGGTCATAGTGACAAAGGGCAAGGGAGGGCTTCCTTCCGGTTCAGAGATTGAAAACAGTTGGACTTCACTTCTGTTTTTACTCTTTTTTGTTCAGTCACCAGTTCCAGTGACCCCCAAGAACACCCAGTGCACACAGCGTGAGACATTTTTCAAGACACCTGGCAGCCTTGGAGACCGTGCCCTTAAGAGAAGAGAAAGGAATCAGTCACGAAACGCCAGCTCCGCCCAGAGGAGACTAGAAATCCCCAGCAACGGGGCTGACTAACCTGCCTCTGCCAGATGGGAGTGGAATCAAACCACCTGAATCCCTGTGTTACAGGCGACATCCTGAGTAGGATACAGACCATCCGGTCGTGAGCACGCGTCCTTCCTCTCTCTTTCATCCACTGGTTCTCTTAACTTCCCACCATCATGAATCATCTGTTCTCCTGAAAGTAATTGTTACTAATTGTGCATTTAATACTAGGCTGTCTGCACGGTGTCACAGTGAAGGCACCTGCTGACTTTTGTGGTTTTGATTCAAGAATCATCTTATTGCTGGAAGTAGGTCTGAACAGGCTGCCAGAGCCTTGTGGTTTTTCTGAAGGGGGAGCTGTCTAGCACTTAACTAGGGTAAGCATTCTTGACATGTATTTCCACTTGCCCTGAGTAAATCTGTGGTGAGAGAAACTTCCTTTCTGCAGTTTAAAAAAGCTACTGCTTCCTTAGGCTTCATTAGGAAGCCACCTTCAGTTGTGAATCCTATCATATTATTTATTTTGTTCCTGAAATGGGATTTAGTGCAAAAAGTTTACAACTACAGCCTAACGCATTTTTTTCAGGGTATGACGACTTGAATGTTTATCCTTCTTTCCTATAATTTGCCCTGCACTTATTCTGCAACCTAGTAAAAATGTGGAGAAATGTATATACATGACAAATGTCAAGACCAAAATAACTGTGAATGCCACACCTTGCTGTAAATGAACTGTGCCAGCACTATCTGTGGGCATGAGAACTAAGATAAACTTCAGCAGCCTGATTGCTGCTTTTCAAATAACTGTGAACAGTGAGGTTTTACTGTTCATTTCTAAAAATCCTACTGTGTTCAGTTTCCTTCAGTACACGCCCTATGTTTTTTATTTAAATTTTAGCTGCAGAGTGTCAGGTATGGATGCCTTCTAACAATTGCTGTTTGTAAAATAAATCAGGATGGTAGAAAGTAATTATATGGAAAATTGGAACCTGAAGGAGACCTTTTAGTTGAATTCTTAAGAGTAATGGTGTAGAAATTGATACAGGGCAATAGGTGATTTTTTTAATATTTCTTTTACTTCTTTTCTTCATGTTATGAAGGATAAGAGGGAAAATGGACACATTATGTTCCATATCCAAGAATATTCAAACCATAGTTAGATGGTACTTCTGAAAAATAAGAACAGTGAGTGCAAGAGTTCATTGTTCTAGCGTGAATACAATTCTGGAAGCTGTTACGCAATTTCCCTTTGTTAAACCACATTACTTTAGGGGTTCATTAAGTAGCCAAACTAGTTTTTTGTATTCCTAGATTTACTGATATTTACCTCTCCTGTCTTCAGAGTAAATGACTTCCTTCCTTCCTTCCTTCCTTCCTTCCTTCCTTCCTTTGTGTTTTCTTCCTCTCTTTCAAAACTTCTATCTTAGATTTAGAATCTTGGTGTAGGGTTTTATTTTATTTTTATTTTTGGGCCCAATAAAAGGTTATATGAAAGAATAAAAATATTAATTTAAGAAAGACTCTGGGAGTCTAAGTAAAGTAGCTTTATATTAACTACAGGATAATATTAGCCTTATTGCCCCTACAAGATTTTTAAAAACTTGAGGTAGGTAGCCAGAGTAAATAAATTTGCTACTTATATGAAATTTTTGTCAACACTAAACTTTTAAAGTTTACAAGATGGTATTTTTTTCCCTTTTTTACAGTCTTCTCTAGAGTTAGATTAAAAATGTAGTTCCACCTGTCAACAATTGCATGGTAATGATTACCCTGAACTAATACTGATGGGTTTCCTGTCAAAATAAATAAAAATAAGCCTTTTTCAGGTAAATTATAGAATACGCAGCATATAAATCTATGCAGGGTATGTCCATTTTAAATCTGCCATGCGTAAGAACTTACATAAAATATTTTCACTGAGAGGTCTGCATTTAGATGAAACACAAATTGGTTTTCCCCTCACTGTTCCTGGATGTTCTCCACTTATTTTAACTTCTTCGCTGTCCTTTTTATTATTATTATTATTCTACTCTCAATATGACCATATTAACCTCAAAGAATTCAGGTTCTTGAGGGGTGTTAAAGAAGCAATCCCATAAATGAGAATATTACGACATCGTGACTATACTTAGCAATAGAAAACCAAGGATAAATGACATTTGTGTTCAGTACCCACTTCTTAATGTGGCTTTAAGATATGTAAAAATAAAATAATGCAGTGGTTGTTTCTGTCGGGAAAATAAGTCTTTCTTACAGAACAATCGATGGTAGTGAAGCTGCTGAGCTAGACTTGGTAGTGAAGAAGCAATGGCAATCTTGAGTCTATCATTGTATAATTTAGTAAAAGAAAAAAACAATCGTTGGTGATCCTGCTAAGAAAATGCAGCTTTGAGTCAGCATTGAGGGTGTGTGTACCCTACACTGTCCAGGGTTTGTGAAACCCTTTCATGCTGGTACAAGAGTTGGGGGTATAACTTTTATACTTGAATCTACCTACCAAGTTTACATTTCTCAATTCCTTTTTGTAAGGTGCTATTTCTGTATTTAAATAACATTTTTTTAAATGTAAAGCTGCTTTCTGTTTATCTTATTGCACTGCTAGTTTTGTGTAGGGATTAATTTTATTACTGCTTACTGCTTTTGTTTTCATATTATTTAGCTGTGCTCTTTTTCCTAATGGCTATATTGTCTATAGCTATCTGCTTGTAACTTTACTACGTGTAAATTGATTTTTTTTAGAAAAATATTAAGCTTTATAAAATAGCAATAAAAATTAATTCATTTAATGGGAGATTTTGGTTTTATTTCTTGGTGGGCTTTCTTGGCATACTGTTTCCAGTAAAACCATTAACAGTTACAACATAGCCAACCAGGCCCTTATAAACCCAAGTCAGATCTTTTTGCTGAGACTTCCCAGTGGTTTTCAAATACCAAAATTTACTGCATCAGAATTACGTGGGAGCTTGAGAGTGTTGAGAGACTATGCAGTTGAGCTTCTGATTTCTACTGAGTCTGAATCACTGTAGGTTTGGAGCTTCCAAATGATTCTGATGTTTATCCAATATAGGAATCACAGGTGAATGTAGACCACCCCCTGACTTCTCATGGTATCCGTAAGGTTAAATGCTTCTCAGTCTAGCAAATGCTCACCTTTAATTCAGAGTCAAATTCTGTTATTTCTATTGTTAACTTTTTTTTTTTGAGACAGTCTCACTCTGTTGCCTGGGCTAGAGTGCTGTGGCATCAGCCTAACTCACAGCAATCTCAAACTTCTGGGCTCAAGCGATCCTTTTGCCTCAGCCTGCCAAGTAGCTGGGACTACAGGCATGCGCCACCATGCCTGGCTAATTTTTCTATATAGATTTTAGCTGTCCATATAATTTCTTTCTATTTTTAGTAGAGATGAGGTCTCGCTCTTGCTCAGGCAAGTCCAAGCAGACTTAACCTGATTTTCCCCAGCTCTTCATATGTCCAGAGAGTCATCCGTATTGCCTGTTGTCAGACTCCCCTGCTAAGTTGTGAGGTGGGACTGGCAGATATTTGAGCCACTAGCACATGGCATCAAGCCATAGGAAAGGGCAAACGGTTCGCAGTTCTTATCTGTTCAAATTGGCACCACTGTGAGTGACTTGCTTGGACACCAACCACATCACTGGCAGCCCCTAGGAAAACTTTCTAATGCTTTACTCAAGCTCACGGGCCCAGGAAGGTCTTGTGACTTTCTCTGGTCCTCTCTGCCAAGAAAATCATTTTGAGTAAGACTGAGCCAGAGTCTCATTTCCTGTGAAGTCTGCCCCTTTGGAGCTGCCACTTGTAAAACTTCAACTTGAAAAGCAATTAGGTTTTTAAACCCTAGAAGGCCACTCTGGTGAAATGTCTCAATCATTTTGAGGGCATCAATCTTAGGGAAACTCTCTTGTACACAAATAGACATATATATATATGTGTGTGTATATATATATGTACTTATTGTGCCATTGTTTGTAACAATAAAAATCTATAAACAGACTAAAATACCTACAACATGGATAAATTGTGATCCATTCACATTATGTACTACTGAACAGTTGAAATAACTAGATCTATAGGCAACAACATGGCTATGTCTAAAATACATAATACATAATATTGAGCCAAAAAAGTAAGTCGTAAAAAGAGATGTACTTTTTACATTATGTAAATTTTTAAAGCACTTTTATAGTAAATATATAAAAGAATAGACACAAAGGATAGCATCAGAATAGGATTACTTCTAGAAAGGAAGGGTTTGAAAAACGAATGGGATGGGGTTTGTGGGGATGCTTTAACTTCATCTATAAAATTTTGTTTCTTTTTTAACAAAAGATCGAAAGTCAATATGGCAAATATGAACAGCTGGTAATTCTGGGATATAAGTACTTATGTCTCCGTACTTTTCTATATGTTGGAAATGTTTTGTAAAATTTGATATAGTTGATCCTTGAACAATGCAGGGGTTGGGGCCCTGACCCCCGTGCAGTCAAAACTGCATATAACGTTTGACTCCCCCAAAATTTAACTACTAATAGCCCACTGTTGACCAGAAGCCTTGCCAATAACATGAACAGTCAGTTAACACATATTTTGCATGTTGTATGCATTATGTACTGTTTTTAACAATAAAGTAAGCTAGAGAAAAGAAAATGTTATTAAGAAAATCATAAGACAGAAAAAATATATTTATTGGCAGAGGAGGAAGAGGTGGAGGAGAAGGAAGGAGAGGCAGGAGAGACAGACACACTTGGTATAACTGTCATTGAAAAAAGTCTGCATTATATCTGGGTGCGGTGGCATGCCTATAGTCCTAGCTACTCAGTAGGCTGAGGTGGGAGGATTTCTTGAACCTGGGAGTTTGTGGCTACAGCGAGCTATGATTGTGCCACTGCACTCTAGCCAGGGCAATAGAGAAAGACTCCGTCTCTAAAAAAAAAAAAAAAAAAAAAAAATTTAAATAAATAAATAAAATAATCCACATTATAAGTGGACTTGTGCAGGTCAAGGGTCGTCTGTATTTTTATATATATAATATACCAATTTTGGAAAATGATAACCATCTTCTTGCCATAACTCAATGATTCCTAGATTTTGGGGTTTTTTGGGCACAGTAAGTTATAATATTGATCCAAATATCTGCCGCCTCCTCATGGAAGAAGTTTATACATTCTTACCCTGTTGAACTCAACAGAGGCCACGAACTTGCTTTTTCTAAAGAAACATAGACAGAAGTGATATGTGTCTTTTTGGAGTAGAAGTTTTGATAGACTGCTGATGGTCTTCCACGTCTTATTTTTTTCCCCTGCCAAGAACTAGATGTCCCAGAGGGGCTGCTCTGTCACTGTCTTAGGCAAGGAGCAGAGGCATTGAACTTGTAGCGTGAGCAGAAATATAACTTATTTTGAAGTTGCTGAGAATTGGAGTTGTCTGCTACCTCAGTCTAATGTAGCTATCCTGACTGGCACAATTTAAGAAGCACAATAAATGAGGGGACCAACATAGCATGGCCAACATGTGATTTTAGAAAATCAGGGCTTTCAAAATCACCATTAACATCTCCTAGCACTGTCTTTTCTTTTCTTTTTCTTTTTTAAATGCAGAAGACATAGCAAAATAAAGAAGAATTATTTAAACTCAGTGAATTCAACACTGAAAACTTAACTATGCCCACTTGGTCCCTACCCCCACAGCCCAATTTGGCATCAGACTCATGGAAAGCTTCCTTATAGACCAGCTTTTGGGATAGACCAGTGATTTCACCCTGGGTGTGCACAAACTTTTCAAAGGATAGGTATATTCACATATATTTAAGGGAATCAATTTTTTTCATATCTTCAACTTCCATTTGTATTCATTTAAAAAATTTATTTGCCTAGTTATCTCTGGTCAACCGTTACACTGTTCCCACCTCCTCTTTCTCTATGTTCTTTCTCCACCCTCTTTCTCCCATAGCAAAAGAAAAGCTTATCTCCCTGTCCCGTGCAATTGAAGGTTAGAAAAGTGCACTGTCTGACGTATAGAAACCTCTGGAACATCCATCACAGGGATGATTTGAATTATTAGTATCTGTACTGAGAGAGTAAATGATTCTAATGACTGGATACAAAATCCTTTTGCAGGACCAATGGTTTCCAATCCTTTTGCTGTTAACAACCTTGAAGCAAAATCTAAACCAGTTGTCCACTGATCATTAAAAAAAGAAAATTATTGAAACTGTACTTAAGTCATTTTGGGCAAGTAACTTGGAAATTGTTCAAACAATTGAGTTAACATTGCCTAACAAAATTTCTTCCATTCGCATTGCTTTTTTCTGTGAATGAAACTTCTTTAGGCTTACAACTAGGAAAAATGATAAATATGGATAGTATTTATGCTGACCTTTGTCTCATTCTAGCAATAATCAATATTCATCATGGATATGTAAACTAATTTTTAAAAAGTCTTGTTTACCTAAGAGGCAGATTTCTAAATACAGCTTTCCTTTTTAATGTTTAATAATTATTGGTCAACATTTTAAATATATTTGTGTTTTAATCAATTGTGCACTAAAATATATAGATAACTAAAGCCTTATAGTCACAAAAAAATCTTTCACTTTGAATTTTAATTTATACATTTATTTTTTTAAAGAGAAACACATATAATGTTTTACATATACATAGTATTATATATTACGTTATATATTTTAAAACATATATGTGCATAAAACGTTAGAAAATAAGTCTGTTGGAAAAGTGGAATTCAAATACAAATTCAAGAAGGAAAAGGAATTAAGTGAAGATTACTCAATTAAGAAAGCTTGCCCATATAATTTTAAAATAGTTGATGGTGTATATCAAATCCCTACGGTATTTAGATTCCATTGTATACATTTAAAGGTGTGATATAGCAGTTTTATTTCAAAATATCAGTATTCATAAACCGCAAGAAATTATATTCCTTTCAACCATCTAAATGTATAATTAAACTTTTTACGTGCTAACTTAAATATGTGCCAGAATTTTTTTAGATTATTTTCAGGGGCACATGAGCAAAACCATCTGAAAGCCACTACCATGTTCCTCTCCTGCCCATCCCTCACCCTTCAGCTCCCTGGAGGTTCCCAGCATTGTCCACACGGTGGCAGTAGTGTCTGCGCAGCATGACGGATTTCCAAAGCTAGATGACCTCTAAACCATTCCCGCATTGCCACACAAGATTAGCATGTTAAATCAACAGTTTACATTTCCCTTGCATTAGAACAATAAACGTCCATTGTAACTTGCCACTGCTGAATTTTGAGATATTTCATTAAAATTTCCAGTCATGTAACAAATAAGCTATAAACATCAGAGCTATATAAATCTTTCACCCACTTGGGAATAACCAGACATTAAATTCATATTTTTACACTCCTTCCTGCTTTTCTCTTCCCTACTGCTTTTACAGTTTCTGCCCACCCCCCAGCTTTAGTTGCTAAGCAACTGAAAGAGCTTTGTTGTTCCTGAACACTAACCATTAACTGCCCTCATTTTCTCTAATGAAAATATGCCTGCAGCCCAAATTACCTCCTTTTCCTGAAAAACAGAGCAGGATGCTTATGACTTATGCTAATAGTAAGGCAAATCACATCCCAATAGATAAATGCAGGAAAAGGAAACCCAGAATACATGAGCAACTCTGAACATGGTGCCCAACTCTGAACACTGTACTAATGTACACCGTACCACTTAGCCTTATTAAAGAGATCATGATTCTATTGAACACCTATTATATACTAGGCACTGTTTTAGGTGCTCAACGTTTGTTATTTCTTTTAATATTCAATCCTACTTTATTAAGACTTTTACACCCCAGAACAGGACAACTTCATTAAGATTCAGTTGGATGAAAAGTACACTGTTGTTTTGAGGAAGGGGACATGGGAACAGAAAACTAGCCTAACTATTCACCAGTCATTCTTAGATAAATCTATTTTTTTTTTATTTTAAATTTTACTTTAATTTTCCAGGTTGGAAAGCTGAGGTCCATAGAAGTTCAACGATTTGCCTGTCACAGAACCAGTAAACGGCAGAATCTAGAATTTCTTAGATTCTAACCTGCTTGCATGACATTGCCTCTTGCTCCTACTGGGTTAAGAATGTTGTCGGAATTACCATCTTCCTACATCTTTGTTCAACATGTAAAAGTATAATGAGAATTTCTACATTAACACTCTGGTAGGCTATTCTCAATGTATGAAAGGAATGTCTGTGGTCTCTGAGTGGTTGGAGTTGAACTGACCATAGTTTGAATCTTGATTTGTCACTTGCATAACCTGAGAAAGTGATTCTCTCAGTATGGGCCTCAGTTTCTCCTCTGTAAAAATAAAGATAAATAGTATCTACCTCATAGAGATGATTTGAAGATTAACATTGTGTATAATTAGAGTCTGTTAAACTGTACCAAATGGATCCCAAAGTGTATAATGCCTCAAACACTATAAGAGTTTTCTTCTCACTCACCTTGCAGTTCAAGGTAGGCAGCATGCCTCTCCTTCAGGGTAACAGGTGAGGGCAGCTCTGCTATCTTCAATACCTGATTTTCAAGTTCACCCTAGGCAACATTTTCATCCAGGTAAGCTGGAAGCAGGAAAGACCAGAGCATGTGTGAGAGGCTTTTGAAAACCAGACCAGGAGGCAGGACACATCACTTATGCTCACATTCTATTGGCTGAAACTCAGGCACACAGATACAGTCACCTGCAAGAAGCTGGGAGATTTAACCTGCCTGAGTGCCCAGGAAGAAAAGAACTCAGGATTTGGAGAATACCTAGTGCTTTCTACCAAGTGTCATGTTTCTTTAATCATTTCTTACCATGCATATAAAGTTTAGTAAGTATTAGATTCTTCCCTTTCTCTCTCATTCCGTTCTTTCTCACTTTTTTCTTTCTGTCATCCTTTCCTCTATATTGATAATATTTCTCATATAAGATACCACCATTGATCACAGCATGATAACTCTTACACTGACATCAGAATAGTAAAATAGAGATGAGATGATTTTTATAAAACTTTTTGTGGCCGGGCACGGTGGCTCATGCCTGTAATCCTAGCACTCTGGGAGGCCGAGGCGGGTGGATCGCTCGAGGTCAGGAGTTCGAGACCAGACTGAGCAAGAGTGAGACCCCCGTCTCTACTAAAAATAGAAAGAAATTATCTGGCCAACTAAAATATATATAGAAAAAAAATTAGCCGGGCATGGTGGCGCATGCTTGTAGTCCCAGCTACTCAGGAGGCTGAGGCAGGAGGATTGCTTAAGCCCAGGAGTCTGAGGTTGCTGTGAGCTAGGCTCACGCCACGGCACTCACTGTAGCCCAGGCAACAAAGCGACATTCTGTCTCAAAAAAAAAAACACTTTTTGTGGAGCAGGAATCTAAGCCTACTCAAGAAACATTAGCTATTTTAATTATGACTATGATTCCCTCCTTCTAAATTGTCATTGGCTACTGTGTGATTTATTATGCCACAAAATAAAGAAATACTCAAAACAATACTAGATTTTCCATGTTGCTAGACTATCATAAGTTCCAGAGTTTGAGGGGCCTCAGACTCTGGAACTTATGTGCCAGAGTTTGTGCCAGCAGTGACCTTCCTAAGCCAGCTAACAAAAAACATGTGAACCAGCCCAGCTAAATCAGTAAAGTGCAGCCCAGAGCAGCAGACCTGGCCAACAGACTAGTGAATAATACATGGTAATAATGCATGGGTGTTGTTTTAAGCCATCACATTTTAGGGTGGCTTGTTATTCAGCAATTGCTAACCAATACAAGGGAAACCTTGCATTTAGAGCTAGATTGGGGGTCAGGCTAGCCCCAACAATCTATAAAGATCCAGCCAAGAATCACAGGTATACATACACACACACACACACACACACACACACACACACACACACAGAGGAAATATGTGCCAGCAAACTCTAGTTTCCATAGCTTTCTTATGTAACTGAAAAAATGTATATTGCTCCTGCTTCTGCAAAAGTAGAAAATATTAAGTGAAAAACAAAAAAATTATTCCTTCAGCCACAACAACACCCTCGTTAAATAAATGTAGAATACATATCTAAAAAAAATTAAACCAAAGAGCAACAAGTAATCAGATTGCCAAGGAACCACTATGTTTTTATTCAATTGCCTGCTTATAGATCATGGCATACAAATGTTCTTAGAGCAGTGTACTAATTGTCCTTATTTTTTTGGAAAACATCAAAAGCAAATGACAAGAGGAGTACTTTTCTAGTTCAGAATTAGAAAAGTTGTTAGGCCTTGAGAGGTAATATGAGGTCAAACCCAATGGCTGAAAACATGTCTCATTCCTCCCAATCTATGTCTCCCTTCCTTCCTGAACAACTCGTCTTGTACAACAGGCTGGTGTTTAGAATATCACTTCCAGACACCAACTCATCTTTAGACTTTGCTGAGTTTGGAGTTTGCAGGGTCGAGTTTCAAGAAAGCCAGGCAAAGTCATTTATGAGCTCTGTGAGACTGGAAATTCCATATGGTTTCTGACTTATAAAATGTAAAATAATATTTTTTAAAAACTACCTTCTCTATGCAAACTTATTTTCTTAAAGTATAGCCTTGTCTTGTGGTTACTCTCTACAGGGGAGTATTTTAAAAGGTCTCCTTTGGAAATTAAAAAAAAAAAAGTTATTGAAGTTCAAACTTTTGGTCTGTGTCAGCAAGTATTTCTACATACTGTTTGCCAGCAGGCCGTTGGTGCCATACAATTCACCGAAGGCGGCCCGTCTCTCTTCAGACCTAGCTGGATGGAAAATGGAGAGTGCTTTTGACAGTTACATTTTAGATTTAGTTAACATGGGAAATATTTAAACAGAGTGCAGGGAGCTCAGTTCTCTTGTGCCAGAGGCCAATTATTTCCCCCACTTAACTCATGAAAAAGTATTGCTCAGTGGTTAGGAACATGGGTTTGGGATTCCAGTTCCAGCTCTGCCATTTACTTGCTATGTGACCTCAGTTTCCTTGTCTGTGGAACGGGCTTAATACTTATGTCACAGAGTGGTTTTGAGGAAAGCGTGTCAGGTGGGTAATAATAAATAGCTAATATTTTTTGATCCTGGCACTGTACTAAACGTGTGACAACTTATACTGTGTTCGAGCATTACATTTTGAGGTCTATTTGGTACAGCAGTTTGACCTACCCCAACCAATACAGTTGACAAGTACAGAGTTAAAAACCAAATATGTTAGTTGAATGAAGTTAAAGTCTAGGGGGATCAATCTGTGATGGTCTCATATTCCCACCTCTGGGAGGAAAATATACATAAGAGATGATAAAGCAAAGAGTTAAAGAGCATAGTCTTCCACTTCGGACAGACTTGGCTGAAGTCCCAGCTCTGCCACTAACTAGCTGTGAGACAGCAGGTAAATCATTTCACCTCTGAGGCTTGGTGAAGCCAGGTGAAAAGTGGGGATGATGATAATCACCTGAGGTTTTCGCCAGGCTTGAACAATGTTATGACATAAAGCTCTTAGCACTGTTAATAGACTCCATAACAGCAGTACTGCATCAGCGTAGCAGCCCATTGGGTGGGAAAGTTCCTCCCAGCTGGTCAGAGCACCCCTGCTAATGGGCAGAGCTCGTGACACCCTGACAATTCTTACTCTTCTTACTCTTCAGACTCCCCTTCTTGTCTCTGCCTTACCTCTCTTATCCTTCTTACTGCCAGAGTAGGCCTTCAGATATAATTGTAACAATAATTAGGGCACTACTTTTCCACACATTCCATCTGGGTTTGATTAGACTTCCAGTCCTTGCTAATCTTCATTTTAACCTTTTGACAATTGACAGTCTTGTTCTTTTTTAAGGTATTCATCTACAGAATGTTATTTGTATTATTTTACTAAATTAACCCTAAGAAAGCAATATTATTTCCCTTTTTCCATGTTCTAATGCACACTTCCAAGTTCCAATACACAAGTAATGACTTCACTCTCAAGTTCACGTGCTAACCATAGATATTAAATTCAAGGCTTATTGACCACTTATCAGTGGGAGGAAGCCCAGATGAAGCCCAGGTTTCCACAAGCCAGCAAGGATATTCCATGGAGTGAGAAGAAATCTCAGATCCACTTACAACTGACAAGAAATGTCTATCGCTAGAGTTTTGTAAATCAGCCTGGGGACAGTGATATCATCTCTATGGCTCTGCATCATTTCCAGGTGAGGATGTGTGTAAAGTTGCCATAAGTCCACATTAATCCTGCTGAGATGAGAGTCTTGGGACCAGCCAGACAACGAGAGAGATGACCTCAAAGGGGTGTGTTTCCCCTCACTAAGGATGCTGCTGCTAAATTCCACTTTTTGCTAGACTTTAGGGCACAGCAGCTGTATACAGCCTGCACGGTAGGCAAGAAGGGTTAAATCATTTATTTGTCTCCTTTCCATTGCCTTTCCCCTCCATATCCCTACTAACGCCATACCACTTCAGGGTGTCTAGTTGTGTGCCATTCTCCAAAGGTAAAATTCCCCTCCCTCTAAGTATCATTCTCACTGTTTAATGCTGCTTAAGTATTTCTACCCTATTTTGTGTTAACATTTCCTGTAAGTGACTAGATAGCACAATAAATAGGAGTACTGATTATTCACAGACGCAATCTTGGTCTTATTCCATATTTTCAAGTTTTGAGTAAATCCCTTTGGTTTCTCCTGGGTCTAGTCACCATGGTCATTACCAGACTTCCAAGTTCATGAATATCTTCTGTAACACATTAAATTGCACTCCAGTGCACTATTTTTACTTGACTAAATTGGCACTACTTGGTTACAGCTGTATGACTGTTACAGTATTTCCTGGAATAACTTCAACATGTATTTTATTGCAAAACACTACAAACCACATTGTGTTCACAGTAATATTCAGCTAGCACTTTAACTCCTTTACGCCTGGCACACCTAAACTTTTTCCTCCTTTTTTCCTAATACTCAACAGCCAAGGTAGGAGGAAAAGTAAGAGTTGTTCAAACCAGTGGATATAATTCCTTGAAAAAATGTTATAAATTTAATTTTCTTCTGAACCAAAGTTTCACTCAAATTTTTACCAAAGTTCAAAGGAATTTAGGTAGCTGTATATATTCCTCTTTTTCAGCAATTTATCAATGCTATATAGATCGGGAGTTGGCAAACTATGGCCCAAAGCCAAATCCAGCCTGCAGCCTGTTTTTGTAAATAGCATTTTACCAGAACACAGCATTGCTCATGTGTTTATGTATCATCTATGGCTGCTTTCACACTACAACGGCAGAGCTGACAGCCCCCAAAGCCAAAGTTTTAACTATCTGGCCCTTTAGAAAAAAAGTTTGCTGACTCTTGCTATAGATGAAAGACTTCAAATGAATCAATTTGTATTATGTTTGTGAGCTTGAGAATGGGATGGAAGAGATAATTTCTACTTGATTGAAATGCAGTTTATACTTCGGATTTTCCCTCTGTATTGGGTTGAATAGTATGTCCTGCCCAATGCATGTCTGCCCTGGACCTGTGACTGTGACCTTATTTAGCAATTGGATCTTTGCAGATATAATCAAGTTAAGATGAGGTCATACTGGAATGAGGTGGGCCCTAAATCCAATGATAGCTGTTTTTATCAGGAGAGGGAAATTTGGAGATACAGAGGATACACACATAATGCCAACACAGGCAGAGAGTGGAGTGATGCTACATTACTATAGTCAGAAAAGGCCAACGATTGCCAGAAGCTACGAAGACACAAGAAAAGATTCTTTCCCAGAACCTGCAGGGGGAGCATGGCCCTGCTGACACCTTGATTTCAGATTTTTGGCCTCCAGAACTGTGAAAGAATAAATTTCTGTTGTTTTATGCCACATAGTTGGGGGAAATTTGTTACAACAGCCCTAGGAATCTAATACATGCTCTATTCAAGTTCTGCCTATAAAGTCCTTAGACTACTTTTCTGTTTTACCATGAAAGAAAGACCAAGTAACTAATGCAATTGCAGGTCGCTGATGCCCAGGACATTTTAAATACTTGTGAAAATGACATAAAATAGTCTTTCAACTTTATAAGCTAGGTTTGGGTTGAAGTAGAGGAAAGAAAGTAAGGGGAAAATAATTCTAAAATTAAGGGGGAGAAATCAGACAACTAAGGAGGTATATTCTTTCATAGTGTTCACATATTTTTACCTTAGCAAATTAGAAAAATATTTTGACTTTTATCAGCTCTCAGAAACACATGTTGAACATTTTCTCCCCACTGGGTACACCCTCTGCTTTGAGCACTCTTGTCCTGACTCTTGTCCTGATATCCATGTTTCCCTCATTCCCTTCAGGTCTCTGTTCAAGTGACGCTTTATCAAGGAAGTCTTCTCCTGCCACCTCGTATAACAACACACCCACACACACACACAACCTTTGCCTAGTCCCTTTGTAGCCTATTTCTCTTGATTGTTCTTCCTAGCACTTATGTTTCTTTGTTTACTGTCATCTTCCCTGACGAGAACGTAAACACTACATGGTCAGGAACTTTGTTCTGCTTTGTTCACTTACGTCTCTCCGGTGTTTATGAAACAAGAACATGAAAAAACAGTCCTAAGGCCTGGGCTCAAATTTTGGAACTAGCATCCAGCTGTGTGGCCTTTGGTAAATTTCCCATCGCTCTAAGCCTAATTGTTCTCACCTGTAAAACAGAAATCAGAAGATTGGTAATATATGCCTAACACATTATAGCTTCTGATATTATTGTGGATGTGGAGCTATGAGTCTTTAAAGTAGAATAATTCCACCCTTCCTTCTCCAGCTTCCAGATTGTTTAGGGGCAGTAGTAACTTCATAATTGAGATATATAAAAATGACTTTTAAAAATAACTTTTCACTCCCAGAAATGTATACTATAACCAAAATGACTTCATCAGATTCATAGGAATTCTTAAGATTCATAAGAGTTGATTCACCAATTTGTCTTCTAGAAAGAGAAGGAAATGAAAGAGAAAACTTTCAAGTCAGCCTAAATTAAAAGGGGAAATTCAAAAACTAGGTAAGAACATGATATCCAAGGTCAGGGAGGATAGCCAGGACTCCGAAGGGCCTATTCGAAAACAAAAGCACCTGCTCTCCCTTCTCTTTCTCCCTCCTGATCTCTCTGCCTCTTTTCTCCACTCCTCTCCCATGTCATCGTCTCTAAAGTTGCAGGCTCATTTTCCTCTGCTTCTGCAGGCAGACAATGGTTGCTGTAGTCCTAGCACTGCTCAAAAACAAACTAGAGTGGTGTCTCTTAAAGTGTGACCTACATCAGAACTTTATGGAGGTACTTGTTGAAAATGAAATTTCTGAGACCCACCAGAAGTGAAGCACTGATTCTTAATTTTTAGCAAGCTCTTTTCATGATCCTTATGCACCTGAAATTTGAGGACCATGAAACTATAATCTGCATACTAACACGAAATCACCAAAGAGGGAGAGGCTCTGATTGGCCTAACTAAACATATACACTGGTTTCCAGTCACCCATGAACAGAAGGGGGCGAAGTCACAGAATATGTGTGGCCATAGGGACCCATATCTATAGTTGGACACCATCCTCAGAAATAGGAAGGAACTTTGCTAAAGTTACAACTGTTCCTATTAATAAACACCCAGGAAGCTGGAGAATGGACCCTACGATACTGCCATGAGAAAAGCTCATGCTTCTAGAACCTTACATGTCACCAGTAACAGCCAACAACCACAGGAAGATGCCATCAACCTTAATTCCACCTTTCAGATCTCTCTTGGGTGCCTTAACTGGCAGAGTTGAATTCATTCCAGAACCCCAGCTGCCAGGGAGTCTGGGAAATGTAGTTTTAACTTTTCAACCTCTCCTACTGGAAGAAAGGGTGGAATGGAGGTTGGGTGAACTAATGTATAATATCTAGCATGAGTGGCATTCTTTAATGTTTGTATGCTTATATGGAATGAATCACAAGAATCAATCTACCATTTTATCTTTAGATTTTCCCCTATTTAGAAGAGGAAAAATAAAACATGTTTAAAAGCATTCTGATATTTTAGTAGTAAACATATATTACTAGGATTCTTCAATTTAGCCAATTTGCTAAGTCATTGGATTAAAGATACCTGATCTGAACGTCATCTAGAAGCCTTCCAAACCCAACTCCTCAAGTGAAATAGGTTCAAACTCCAACCCTAGACACCACAACCTATGCAAGGCTGGTGTGCACCCTAGAATTTCTATGACTTCCACATGGACTGACCCCACATGGAACTCCACTTGGGACTTTAACCCAAGCCTGGCTTACAAAGTTGAAAGGCTGTTTTATATAATCTTTACAAGTATTTGAAATTTTCCAGACATTAATGACTTGCAGTTGCTTTAGTTACTTGGTCTTTCTTTCATGATAAAACAGAAAAGTGGTCTAAAGATTTCACAGGCAGAACTTGAATAGAGCATATATTAGATTTCTAGGGCTGCTATAACAAATTGCCACCAACTGCATGACATAAACAACAGAAATTTATTCTTTCACAGTTCTGGAGGCCAAAAATCCAAAATCAAGGTGTCACCAGGTCCATGATCCTCCAAAGGTTCTAGGAAATGATCTTTCCTTGTGTCTTGTAGCTTCTGGTGGCATTTTTTGACTATGGTAGCATCACTCCAATCTCTGCCTGTGTCATCACATGGCCTTCTTTTAAGTGTGTTTTCAAATTTCCCTCTCTTTATAACTTTTATAACACCTGTCATTGGATTTAGGGCCCACCTCTATCCAGTATGACCTCATCTTAACTTGATTATATCTGCAAAGTCCTAAAGTCAACTTGAACTTGGGACTCCTACTTCCACATGGTCTCTCTCTGTTATGCACCTTTTTGATCCAAATGAGATACTCAGCCCTTCTCTAATTTCCACAGGATTCCATTCACAAAATATTAATAAGTTTAATAGGCTTTACTGACAACAATGCAACATTGCAAACAACATTGAACACTAGGCATTGTAGTTCTTACAATATCCTCTGGGTATTCCATTCCCATGAGTTTTAATGATCCTAATTTCTACTTAGTTTAAACCACCATCCTATCAGCTGATTCATCTGTCTCTAGGGGAAGGGGCAGGGGAGACTATCCTTATCTCATTCAGAATTGTTTAGTCTTTATTAATTGACAGGAATGCACTTATCTGCAAGTAACGGAAATGAAGCTATAGTGACTTAAACAAATAGAAGTTTATTTTCCTAATATAACAAGACATACAGAGATGGGCAGTCCAGGGCTAATATAATTGCTCAATAATTCCATAGGGGTTCCAGACTCTCTCAGTCCTTTTGTTCCGATATTATTAGATGTTATATCATTTGTTCTCATGTGCACGATCTCAGGGTTACAAGATGCCTGCTGCACTTTCAAGCATCAGGCCGTTTTCTACTTGATTCTAAGGCTGAAAATCAGATAAGTGCTGACTTATGGCATTCACTATGTTTTTAAATAGCATGAATCATATTGTATACAAAATTTTAGAAACTAAAACAGAGTTATTTTTTTAAATATATAATAACTTTCTGAGCATATGCCAACTGAGGTTCTAATGCAGAGAAAATATAATAACCATTTAAGAAATTGTAATAAGAGCTGCTACATCTTGAATGTCCCTGTGTTATGCACTAAACACTGTAATAGGCATTCTACATGCATTATTTTATTTAATTCCTCATGGCTCATCATTTTACAGATGAAGAGACTGAGGTTCAGAGATGTTAAGTGATTCGTACAAGGTCACACAAATACCATGCCTGGTGAGCCTAATTCAGAACTTCATGCTGTACCTCCAGGGCCATGGAGCCTTCCTTTTGATTTACACCAAAATCCAAGCTACAGTCTTTGAACACTTTCAGTGCATACACTGTGATTTTAACACATACTGAGGAAATGGAGCACACTTTATAAATGTTCTACCTTAAGATATTTTGTTGGTAGTATAAAGATTGTTAGTCTTGAAATGCATCCAAAATATTTAGTTATGATAAGATAGGCTGTGGAACTATTTTAAGACTAGATTTTCACGGCTCAGACATTACACCACAGTATAATGCTGCCTCCATTAACAACTGAGTTTAAGAAAATTGAAAAAAACATTGAGTTTAAGAAAAGTTAATAAATTACTCAAAAGACCTGCCTGTGTTTGCAGCTGCATGACAAACTAGCCTTCGTTAGGGCTCCAAAGCTCACCAGCCCAATTGACAGAACAATATAAGTTAAAGCTACACAGGAATTAGTATCTATATTCATTTCTCTATCTGTGCCTTACCCCCCTTCCCATCCACATGGATTTCCTTCCCTTATTTTAGGTACTGTAAGGCCTCCTGTTTCTTTCACTACTTTGCCCTATCAAAACAAGAAAGGATTTATTAAGTAAGTGTATGCATTTGTTGAACGGCTAATGACACTTTGCTGAAACATATTCAGACTAAATATTACCTCCTCTAGATATTTACATTTTGTTTTTTACATTGAATTGTAAAATGAAAGATTATTCTCAGTAAAAAAAAAAATTGGTATATTCAAGTAAGAAAATATGGGGAGAGAATGAGCAGAGGGACCCTTAAAATCCAGGATAGACCTCTTCTGTTAAACCCGAAGGCAAACCTAATTAAGTCCTTTTAAGGAGATTTGGGGATGAGAACAAGAGGAACTGGCAAGCTCCCCTTTCTTCTTCTCTTATGATACCTATCCTAAAATAGAAGGTACCCGTATATTGATCACCTTCATTATCATCTTGATGAATGTCACTGTCATCATCCTAGCATAACATGTTCCTTCATCTGTAATATCATCTGATATCTGAGACTCTCCTCTGACATCTGTCTCTGTATCACTGAAATAGACGAGAATTGAAACTTCTGCCCACCACCTGTGTGCCAGGACTGTGCCTGTTATGTCACAGGCATGATCTTTCATATGAGATAGGGTTTGATATTTCCCAAAGGGTGTCCAAGAATAGAATGTGTTGAAATTACTCTGGGTACTTATTTAAATGCAGATGCCTGGGCCCTGTCACAGCTTTATTGAATCACAATACTATAGGGATCTTATGCACAGTAAATTTCGGGAACAGATAGATGCTGTTACAGACATTCCTCGACTTATGATGGTTTGACTTATGATTTTTCAACTTTAAAATAGTGCAAAAGCAATACATGCTCAATAGAGACCATACTTCGAATATTGTCTTAATCTATTTTCCTCTGCTGCAACAGAATACAACAGACTAGGAGAGGGGGCAGAGCAAGATGGCCAAATAAGAAACCTCCAGAGATCATCCCTCCTCGTGAACACCAAACTCAACAACTATCCATGCAAGCAAGCACCTTAAGAAGAACCAAATATGAGGTGAGTGATCATACTACCTGGTTTTAACACTATATCAAGGAAAGAGGCACTGAAGAGGGCAGAAAAGACAGTCTTGCATTGTCTACACCACCCTTCCCTTATGTCCTGGCAGTGCTGCACTAGCGCGCAGAGTGGAGAGAGAATCTGTGTGCCTCGGGGGAGGGAGAATGAAGTGGTTGTGGTGCTTTGCATTGAAACACAGGGCCATGCTGGCACAGGGGAAAACAGCACAGGGCAGAATTCTGCCAGTGCCCATGGAGGGAGCATTTAGACCAGCCCAGTCAGAGAGAAATCCTCTACCTCAAAAATCCCAGTTCCAGCTAGCCCCACCACCAGCTGAAAGCAAGCACCCTGGAGCCTGGACTAAGTTCCTAAGGCAGTCAGGCCAAAAAGGCAGCAGTCCTTGGACAATTCCTGCAGTTGTGCTTGCTCAGAGCCAGTGAACTTGGGGTGCACGTGACCCAGTAAGACACCAGTAGCAGTGGCCAAACCAGTGCCAGTGTCACCCCTCCCCCAACTATAGCCAGAGTGGCTCAGGGAGTCCTCTTCCACTTGGAGAAAGAAAAGGGAAAAGTTCAGAGGACTTTGTTTTGCAACTTGGGTACCAGCTCAGCCACAGTAAACGAAAGGACCAAGCAGATGTCTGAAGCCCCTGAGTCCAGGAGTTAGTTCCTGGATAGCATTTCTGGACCCACCCTGGGCCCAAAGGAATCACACTGCCCTGAAGGGAAGGACCCAGTCCTGGCAGGATTTACCACCTACTAACTAAAGAGCCTTTGGACTTTGAATAAACATCAGAAGTAGCCAGGCAATAGTCGCCATGGGCTTTGGGTGAGACTGGGCTGGCTTTAGGTGTGACCTGGCACTGGTGACCACAAGGGAACACCCACATCACTTCTCCCCCAACTCCAGCAGCCCAGCCCAGAGACTGAGGGAAAAGAGTGAGACTTTGGTAATCCAGAGAATTCTCCCATAAGTTCACCAAGGTGGTATAGGACAGTGATCCTCAGGAAAAGGGAAACAAATTAGGTAAGTCCTATGATTGCCCTGGCTCTCTGCCCAGGGGCACATTCTGGATGGCAGTACAGAGAGGCAGACACCAAACAGCTTGGCAATCTTGCTGAGTTGAAAAAACAGATATTAAAGTTTTGGCTTTGGCGGCTAATATTTACAGGGCACTGTATTATGGTGGAAAGGAGGAAGTTATTAAAAAAAAAAAGTTCGGGAAATCTGCTAGGGAATCCCCTTGAGATTTTGGCTGAATGCCAGTCTGCACTTGTGTCAAGAGAAACTCCATGAAACCAGGCAAAAAATGCATGCTAGGAGAAGAACAACAATTGCCAGGAAGCTCAAGTCAAGCAATTCTCAGGGCTCATACATGGCTCACATATAGCAAAAGTAGAGACTGTTAAACATGTGGGTCATTCGATAGAGATCTGAGAAGGGTAACACATTAGTAGTGGGGCTACATAGCCTGAGCATAAAGGCTACTCTAGACTTGCCCTTAGAAAATTTATAAACAAAGACTTTAAAGGATCAAATTAATCATAAAGTAACTTAACTGCCTACAAGAACAAAGTCCAACATTCTTTAAAAGAATACAGTAATATCTATCACTCAACAATGCAAAACTCGCACCATGAAGTATCCAATAAAAAATTAATAGATTTATGAAGAACCAGGAAAATATGACCCATAAGCAGGAGAAAAATTAATCAATAGAAAGAGACTAAGAAATGACATGGGTGATGGAATTAGCAGATAATGACCTTAAAACAACTATTATAAATATGCTCAATAAGCTCAAGGATTTAAAAGAGAACATGAACACAATGAAGAGAAAAAAGAAGACACAAAAAGGAAATAAGAAAAAAATGGTTTGCATAAGTTTGGGGAAAAAAGGAAACGAGAGCTTTTAAAAGTAGAAGGGAGCTGACAAATACATTTTAAAATGAAAAATTCAACAGAGATGAACAGAGATTAACTAATACAGAAGGAAAGAGCTTGAATAAATAAGCAAAAATGAGATAGGTTTCAGAAAAAAAGTTAAAATAAAAACTAGTGATGATATAGGTTTATAATCCCTTATCCGTAATTACAAAATCCAAAGAGCTTTAAAAACCCAAAGTTTTCAAATAATTTAGTCAATGGAAAAATCTGATCTGAATTAACGTGGCTATTTATAATATACTTCTTGTGAACATTCTTATGTTTCATTGCAGAAATACCAATATGTTTGATTTTGGGTTGCTGAAGATATTATGCAAGGTATAATACATGCACCAAAATTCTGAATTCTAAAATTCATCTGACCCCAAGGGTTTAAGAGAAGGAATCAGAGGCCTATAATATAATTAATATTTACTGAGAAGTTACAATGTTCCAAGAGCTATTCTAGGCACTTCATATGTGTTAACTCATTTGATATAATAAGCATAATTGTGGGGTTTCCAAAAGTGAGGCATCTCCAAAAGGATATGCAATATGAAGAAAAATAAAACAAGTATTTAGTGCACACAGGCCATTGGAGAATTTGTGTCTCTCTCTATATATATATCTCACCTGGACAAACTCAGATCTCAAGGGTCCACCTTCAGAAAATATGTGCTTCAGGTGGGCCTATTGCATGTGAAGATAAGTTTCAAAATCTTTAGTCTCCCTAGTGGGGAGGATTATGCTTAAATAGCCATCAACTGATGCTGAGAGTAGAAAGAAAATAATTCTTCCTATGCTAGGTCTTATTTTTCTTGAAACCACTAAGTTGTGGAAAATAACTATGAAAGGGGAAAAATGAAGTAAAAGAAAATGAATATCTAAATTATATTTCTGTTTATAGTGAAGTCATTAGACAAATTCTACTCTATAGTTCTAAGTTATTCCTTGAACAGCAAATATATAATAGGGTTGTGAAAATCATTTATGGAAAATAAAAATTTTATCTGATGAGAGGATTTTACTTTTTCCCAGAGTGCTGAATAAGTATTGTCTTCTAGGGATCAATGACTAAGGAAAAAAACCATATTTAATGAATACTTTAATCCCTTCTTTTTAGTTATCTACTTCCTCATGCACAGAACTAAATCAAATCAATGGGAAATTGATTTTCATGCTAGGCTTAAATAGTAAAATATCACTGGTTAACTTAATATACCAAATTACTTACTATGCCCCATTATGTTGAAAAGGAAGGCTAAGCAGACCTCAATTATATGACATATCATTATATTATAGTACATTGATCATAAGCTTACAAGTTTGACTTACAAACCACATGTGTCCTCTAATTTCAAGAACTGTGCAAGCAAAGATAAATTGAAAAGCAGCAAAAAGAATAGTCACTCCCTTTGCTCTCTAACACAATTTAAAACATAAGGCAATTTATCATAATTGATGGATGAGGCAGGACTATCTTTATTCATCTAATTCTTAAGAACTAAAACAAGTTCAAGGTGGAATGCATCTTTGTCATCCAATTCTTCACAGTGGTTTATAGAAATGAAGTGTCTTTTATCTGGGGACATCAGACAAATTTATCCAGAAGAATTATAATAAGAGACACAGACTTCTTACTTAATTCATCTAGATGCAATACCAAATAAAATTACTAACTACTGACTCTATGTCCTCCAATTACTCACTAATTTAGCTCACTCAGTGTATTAAAGTCCTATTTCCAGGGTCAATGGTGAATAAGAAAAAAGTATCAGAATCAACTATGATTCCTGCCTGCCTTTAAGGAGCAAAGAGGTTTTAGTCTAATGTGGAAGATATAGATGTTGTGATGTTGAATTCAATTCTTGCAAATCATTATAAATCTTTGGAAAACAATATTTGACTTACTGTCTTAGATTCCCCTGAAGCAGATCTTGCGATGAGGATTTGTGTACAAGGAAGTGGGGGAAGCACAACAAAGAAAACAAATGAAACCAGGAAGGCTGTGAGTTCAGTAAATTCCTGGGAGGATAGTTTCAGTCTGATTCCACAGGAGATCTCTGAAGTACAAGTTACAGCCTCAAAGTTCTTGTGCCTCAAGGCAAGGAAGCTGGACTTTCATGTCCCCCAATGATTATTCATTAGCTTAGCATTACCCTAGGGAATCATAAAGTCCCCATCTCTTTTAGTGTTCTGTGTCTGTGGGTAAAGCTGCTCCAGTAGCCTGAGGACAGGCCTTTGAAGAAGAGTGACAGGTGGGGACTGTGAGAAGCAAAAGCACATTAAAGCTGGGGGAGGGGCGTACAGAAGAAATAAAAGGGTCTGAAGGAATCTAAGTGAGCGAAGGTAGTGTCCACTATCAAGAAGTATGGGAGAGTGATGTCAGCAAGATGGCAGAATAGGACTTTCCGGCGCTTGTCCCTTCACAGAAACATCAATTTGAACAACTATCCATGCACAAAAATACCTTCAAAGAGCTAAAAGACCCAGGTAAGAAATTACAGCACCACAAGAAAAGGAAATTATAGGCCAATATCCCTGATAAATATAGATGCAAAAATTTCCAAAGCACTTGTACAACGTTGGTGGGAATGTAAATTGGAACAGCCATTCCAATAATTTATTGAGTATGGTAGTTTCTCAATAAACTAAAGATAGAACTACTAGGATCCAGCAATCCCACTTCTGGGTAGATATCCAAAGGAAATAAAATCACCATTGCGAAGAAATATCTGCACTACCATGTTCATTGCAGCATTAGTCACAGTAGCTAAGATATGCAAATAACTTCAGTGTCCACTGAGAGATGGATAAAAAGAAGACATGATATATTACATATATATGGAATATTATGAAATATATACATATGGAATATTATTCATCCTTTAAAAAGAAGAAAATTTTGTCATTTGCAAAACATGGTTGAACCCAGAGGACATTATGCTAGGTGAAATAAGCCAGACACAGAAATACAAATACTACATGATCCCACATTTATGTGGAATCCAAAAAAAATAAAAAGTTGTTCTCATGGTAACAGAGAGTGGAGTGGAGGCCACCAAGGGACTGAGGCAGTGGATGGGAGAGAGAAGAGGAGATGTTGGTGAAAGGATACAAACTTTCAGTTATAGGATGAATAATTTCTGGAGACCTAATGTACAGCATAATGACTATAGTTAATAATAATGTATTGTATACTTGAAATTTGCTAAAAGAGTAGATCTCAAGTGTTCTCACCACAAAAAAAGAAATGGTAACTAGGTGAGGTGATGGATATGTTAGTTTCATTGTGGTAAATATTTCAGTGTATACATATATCAAAACATCATGTTGTATTAGGTCATGAAATATGAAATGCCCACTTTTGAATCAAAAGTTTAGTTTATTATATCTCAAACAAGAAGCAGTACAATTAATCAAAGTATGAGCCTAAACAATTGACACAGTTTTGCCATCTTAATGGTAGCCTGTTTATGCCAGTAGTAAAGAAGCCTGGAGAGTGAATGGTGATGAAATCACGAAAGGCGTTTTAAACAGCTTGTTGAGAATTGGATATTTTTCATTGCAAGAAGTGGTCCAAAGCATGGAAGAAGTGGTAGTCAGTTGGTCTAAGGTCTGGTGAATAGGGTGGCAGAGAGTTTCCAAGTCCAGCTTCTGTAGTTTGAGCAGCATTGTTTGTTTGACATGGGGTCAAGCGTTGTCTTGCAAGAGGATTGACCTGTCTCTATTGACCAATCTTGGCTGCTTAATCGCAAGCTTCCTCATCATTTCGTCCAATTGGTTGCAGGAGACATCCGCTGTAATCGACTAACCATGTTTCATGAAGCTGTAGTGGATAATACCAGCACTGGACCACCAGACACCATGGGCTTTTTCTGATGAATATTTGGTTTTGGACTGGATTTTGGCACTTCATCTTTATCCAACCATTGTGCTGAATGCTTGCAATTGTCAAAAAGAATCCATTTTTATGACATGTAACAATATGTCATAGAAATGGTTCACCTTTATGTCATGACAGCAAAGAAAGGCAAGCTTTGAGACGATTTCTCTTCTGATGCTCATTTAATTCATGTGGAACCCATCTATTCAGTTTCTCTGCCTTGCTGATTTGTTTTCAATGGTCCAATATTGTTGAAATAGTAAGGTCAAACCTTGCTACTAGTTCACACATAGGTTGAGATGGATTGATACTAGCTCACACATAGGTTGAGATGGATTCGCTTCCACTACAGGTTTCAGCTCATCATTATCCTTGGTCTCAGGTCACCCACTTGGCTCATTTTCAAGATTAAAATCACCAGAATGGAACTTCTCAAATCATGGATGTATTGTGTGTTCATTAGCCACGTCCTTCCCAAACACTTCGCTGGTATTTTGAGCTGTCTGCACTGCATTGTTTCCACGATGGAACTCATATTCAAAAATAACATGAAATTTTGACTTGTCCATGGTTTCACAAAAGTTGCCATAAAAAAATTAAAAGATAATCACAGGGAAGGACACGCTTGAAGCTCTGATTCGTGGAGGGGAGGGGGGGCAAGGGCAATATACATAACCTAATCTTTTGTACCCCCATAATATGCTGAAATAAAAAAAATAATAATAATCACAAGCCAACCCATGTGTTTTGAAAGAATATATATTGTGAAGGATGTACCTTCACAATAAAAATAAAACAAGAAGTGTCAAAGTAAAACGTCAGCGATATCAACTGTCAGACTTAGTACTTAAGGAAATCAGACATTTCATACCTAATAACCTAATACACCTTAAATATACACAATTTTTATCTGTCAATCACACCTCAATAAAGCTGGAAGAAAATGACATTCTAGATGATGCTGTTTACATTTTTTTTTAAATTCTTTTAAAATTTGATTTTCATAAAGAAATTTTTTATGTAATATTATTTCCAATTTTCTCCTTCTTACATTAAACAAACTGATCCCAAATTGGCTACAGTTAGATTTGCTGCTATGAATAAGTCTTGGTAGTATGTTTTCAATTAGATCTTACTCAATTCAAAGAAATTTGCCTATAAATTTGCATTAATTTTATTAAAATTATATGTATACATGATAAAATGTAAAAAACAAAAAAAAGTCTAAGGAAAAAAATCATCAAAATTCCATTTCCCGTAATCACAAATAACATTTCAATGAGTGTCTTTCTACAAAGGATATATTTTTACATAAATGGAATCATACTTAGGCATTTTTCACTTTTTTTTCACTCAACAGTATGTCATATATATCTTCTCATGTCAATAAATACTGAGCTATGTCAAGTTTAATGACTTGAGAATTTTATTGTTTGTATGTGCAATAATTTACTTAATCAGTACCCTATTGATAGATATTTGGGATGTTTCCAAGTTTTCTACATTAAAAACAGATTTATAAGAAACATTCACATGCTTACATCTTTTCACTCTTGTATGATTCTCTCCATAGGGAAGATGCTTAGAACTGGAATTATTGGGTCAAAGAGTCTGATATTTTACAAGTTGCTAGACTGTGTTTCCAGAATATACCACAGATTTACAAGATCCTTCCCCCTATTTAATGCATAACCCTAAACATATATTTAAAAAATAACTTCATTCCACGAGCAATCTTGAGACTTTTTTCTATTTTCTCTGATGTATTTCTCACTAAAATACAGGTCTTCAAGAACTGAAATAAATAATTCCCACAAAGCTTGTTTTTAACAAATTTTAAATTCTGTCATAGTTACAAGATGATGTATTTGGGTTTCAAGAAAAATAAAAATTGATTGCTTTCCCCACTGCCATTTAAAACTATTGTTATGTAGGAAAGATTTAAAATATATTCACTGTGAGATTATCTACTTTCCTGTTGTTAATAGAAACTGAAAAATTGTTGTAAAATATAGTAACATTAATTTTAGAAAAATGTACAAATCCTTAGTTATTATTATTTAACAAAGCTATTATATTGGAGCAAAGAATAGAGAAGTAATTATCACACTTGTGACAAAACTGCAAGTGACTCTGTCATCCCATCTCAGTTTAATTGAGATAAAGGTTTGCTGTGTTTAAACAAAGACCTTGAAATTAATAATTTGTGCAGGTTAGAAAGCCTAGTCTTGGAGGATTTGGAATGAAGAAGACTCTATCTGTTGGAAGGGGCAAATAAAGATTGCCCTGTAGATATGAAAGATGAATCTGTCTTTCACTTGTAAGACTGACTTAGGGATAAAACCAATGAATGCTACATCAGATACTGTGGTCCTTGGCCATCTACCAGTGTCAACCAATTCTGGTACCCAGTGTGTCTAGGTATCTGTGTTCTCTAGGGAAACTGATAGAATCAGTGCTGGTGAGGTTTGCAATGTCTCCATTCCTTTTGAAGGCCAAGAGTGAACATGTGCACTAATGACTTTGTGAAGTTCATGGGAAGATGGCTGCTTTGGGAAGATAATTCTGTAAACCAACATCCTAGCCCTTAATTTATTTTTCTTTACTGTGAAAAATTCATAAGCACTGTTCCTCTTTCTTTGCCCTGTACATACTAGCTTATGTGACATTTTTACTTTTATTTTCCTGTTTAAATTAAATCTCTGCTATTAATTTACATCATTTAAGATATATATATTGAATATCTGTCATTGATCAAAAATGGTTCTTAGCACTGAGAGTACAGCAGTGAATATAACAAATTCTCTTTCCCATAGAAGCTTAATTTTTAGCTGGGGAGATCGACAATAATCAATTAAACAAGTAAATAAATATTAGGCAGTGGTGTAAATTTACCAAGGAAAAATAGAGCAGGTGAGGGAGATAGAGAATAATGAGGAAGGGCAGCAGGGGGTGCTACATCAGAAACGGTGGTCCTGGAGGGCATCTCTGAAGAGGTGGTACTTGAGCGGAGGCAAAGGGAATGAGGAGTTAGCCATGCGAATACACAGAGGAAGAGAGAGTAAAGTTCCAGACAAAGTGAACCGGAAATAAGATGAGAAGCAGCAGGAGAGTTTTTAAAGAATTATTCTGACTCCTGTGTAGAGAAGCCACTTACTGACGTGAAGCAGATCGAGAAAGATTGTTGGATGAGCGGGATTGTAAGAAGAAATCAAGAAATCAAAAGTTTAGTGTCAGATATGTTGAGTCTGAAATGACATTCGGACACCTATGGAGATGGCAAGTGGACAGTCTGATATACACATGTGGAGTCCCAAAGGGACATCTAAAGAAGTTTATTATAAAATGAATCATAATATCTCAGGATCGGATGAATCCTTTAAACATCATCTATCCCAAACATCAGCCAGATGCTTGAATCTCCTCTACGGTGTTCCTGCCAGTCGATTATTCGGCCTAACTCAAATGGGTATTTATTACCACCACCCTGAAGCAGCCCACTCCATGCCAAGATGATTTTGACCAGTGAAAATTCTTCTTGATAATAATATCAGTCTCCCTGGAAATTTCACGCACCAAGCCTAGCTCCGTCCTTTGGATCACTAGCATCTGTCCCAAAATATGGAAAGAAAATTCCAACTCCTTGTGAGAAAGAACTATTCAATTATCAGAGCTCTCCTAAATTAGACTGGGCATGTCATGAGAAGATGAAGTTACAGAAGATAGTAATTTAGGGAGAAGCTAGATATAGATTCTGAGGATTCACACATCAACTAGATTTCTAAGTTCCCTTTCAAGATTAATGTTCTAACTTTGAAGAATATCTGTTTACAGTATGTTAAAAATAAAGATACCATAATCTAGATTTAATACTGCTTTGAGGGGGATGGATCACTCTATATAAAAGTGTTGTGTGCCTGCTCTACAAACCTCACTTTTGCATGTTGAGGCCTATTTTATACTTGACATATTTGGAAGTAAAAAATAATATCAGCTCTCTGGTCCTCTCCAGAGACATAATATCTTTAAGAGCTGTGTTCCAACAATAAGTATTCAGAGGGAGGAACAGATCTCCCTCTTGGCTATTTGAAACAGTCATTCCTTCAGAAAGTGGGGGGAATGATTCTCCCTCCTATGGGAATGACTGAGGATTCTAAAGCGTTAACCTAAATCAAAAGAATGTGCTGCTACACTTCAAAATAGACAAACATAAAAAATTATATAGTGAGTTAGATGTTGCATGTTTGTATTGACCTGTTTCAGCTTTATCTCTAAGTTTGTGCTTTAAGAGTCCCATACCAAAATAACCTCTTGGTTCTTCCATAAACTGAACAGAATCAATGTGTATGAAGTGTGAGAATTTATGTATTTATCTAGAGTTTTGAAAGATTGCCAAACTCAGAGAATAGAATTCTATTTCAAAATTGCTGAAGTAATGGACTTCAAATAAATGTTTCAACCTGCTCATTTTCAATGGACTGTGAAATGCCTACATTCATTTATGTACTCAGCAAACAGTTCTGGAGTTTACTGTGGGTTGTTATAGGGCCAGGCACTGAGCAATTCATTTTTCACCTCTTTGAAGGAAAATAGGCTGCAAGAATAGAACAATAGTGCAAAAAATGTAAAGAAATTGTTTGACCAATAAGTACTGGGATATCAACACAGAACCATATAAAGATCATTTCAATAACTATGGCTATGCAAGATGATCCAACTGTGGGACCAGAATACACTTTTATGAGATAATTTTTCTGTTACTGTTTGAACAGATAAAATGTAAGAAAACTTTTTCCATTCTTTTATGTCCTGAACTATGCTGACATTTCTTTCTTCTAATGTTACATTGTATGCCACGTTCAGATGGCACCTGTTGAGCTCGTTATTTTAAAATGTAAATAGGTACTTACACACTTGTATTGCTACATTTAATTGTAGGCTCATAAAATGCTCAATTTGAAAAGCACATAGCCAAATGATAAAATAATTTCAATTTTATACCTGCACATAATTTTTTCCTCTTTAAATATAGTTTCTGCAGCTAAAATGAAATAGAAAAGAAGGCTTATGGGAACCCTAAGGTGATGCTGCTCTCACAGCTTTGAAAGCACAGCAGCTGTTGGGCAGAATTCTTCGTCCCTTCTACCACCCTAGATGTGGGAGTCCTGGCGAAGCTTCAGACTGAGCCACAATCCCTTTGGCGAATCAGAATTTCATGTGGCCCCAGTAACCAAACAATTTTCTCTGTGGAGATACTCGAGCTTTTTAAACTACTAAGATCAGAAATAGCTAGGCTTTTTTTTTTTTTTTTGATTTTGATTTTTATCCACAGAGAAAAGAGAAACAATCAAAGACAATAGAAAGAACTTAAAGGAGGGCTTTGTTTATCCCTATACTTCAAAGGAGAAACCTGAAAAAACATTTCAAAGGCATCCTTGCCAGGAAGTCATCCTCTGTCCAGAAGGCCCAGGGAACAGGGCCTTCGTGTGGGTCCTTGTCAAAATATACTGTCCTTGTTGACAAAATCCCCATGAATCCTAACCTGAATTGTGCTCCTTACCAGACCCCAACACACAACCAAAAGAGGGAAAAGGAAGGAACATCAATAGTGACTCTCTGGAGTTGGGATTTTTTCTTCTTTTTTAAGTACCAGAATACTTTCTTTAAAAGAAATCACACCAGGAAGTCCAAAATGTAGAACAAATGAAAGATAAAAGTTGAAATGCCTTCCATTTCAAATGGGAACGGTAAGGTGGAGGGTCTGGGTTGCTGATGTCTTACTTTTTCCCACCCTAAACCTTAGTCATCTCAAACATAATCATCATCTTCATCATAGTTTTAATTTAGATCATACAGGCAGACCGGCTTTCTCACATTTTGCTAAATGTTTTAGGAGTGATATCAGATCCAGTCATAACACCCAGGTGGTGTCGTTTGTTCTGATTTTTAGCACATAACCTGACTCCAGATTCGTCCCTTGGTGCAGTGAGTAAAAACTGTACAAAATTAAAGTCAAATTTTTAAAACGAAAGCTACATGAACACGTTGTACTTAAAGTGACAAAAAGGTGGGAGAATGGGTTATTTCCCACTTTAACGCAATGTGGTGGTGACCTTAAATGCATTGATTCTGGAGTCATTAAGTTCATGGTTTCTAGAATCATAATGCCTGGGTTGGAATCAGCCCCTATACTGGTTACCTATGCAACCTTAGGCAAGATTGTTAACTCTTCTAAAGATTCTAGATTATCCACATCTGTATTATAGATTGTCCACATGTATAAAATGTGGATAATAACAGTGCCCATCTCCCAGAACTGTTATGCGTATTAAATGAGTAAAGTTCGTGGCATATCGTTAAGTACTCCATGAAAGCTACTTGCTATTATTCTCAGGCTGTGGTATTGCACTCTGCCCTGTGGAGATGGCATCGGTAGGAGTGGTGTCCCAGCATCAGCACAGCAAGCTAACACAGAACTGGCTTTGATGAACAGTAGGCAACATCAGGCCCACCACCCACCGCGAGACCCGGGTTCCCACAGCGGCAGAATGCAGTGCTGGTGGCAGAGGTGGCTTGGTGGTAGGCTCCAGTGGCAGTGAAGAGCTCCTTCCCATGGCTTTGAGAGTGCTAGAGGGTTCTTTACTCAGGCAAGTCAAGGTCCCTGAGAAAGTCAAGAGTCTGACATATTTGAAGAACAGTAAGATGGCCAGTATGGCTAGCGTGGTGTGAGCAAGGGAAGATGGGAGAAGACGATACAAGACAGGTGACAGGACCAGATCGTGTGTGTGTTGGGGGAGAGGGATATTACCAGCTATTCTACAACTTCTGACTTTCACTCTAAAGGAGATGGAAAGCCAATGCAGGAATCTGAGGAGTAAAAACCATCAGCTGTGTTGAAGTAAATCTCTCGTGAGATTTGGCATCAATACAAGGCCAATGAACTGAATATGCTTTGATCTTGGTAGTCAAGCAAACTGCATACAAGTTACTCGTGATCACACAAAAAGTACATTTTGCAGGTATTTTACAGTATCCAAATTAATTTTAGAAATCATTACAAGTGTCTGGATAATTGTCAAACTTCCTTTAGATGCTGTGTTGCTATAGTATTAGCTACTGAGCTATTGAGCTGTGAAATACAGGCCAAGTGTAATAGCCACAAAATCTAACTCAAATCTGAAGCAATTGGCAATTGGTGTTTGTACCATCCATGAGTCACTGAAAGTGCTACTCCACATTGGAATAGCCCAAATTTGATGGAATCAGAAGCAAGGAAAAACCTTGAAATGTTAGGAAACATTCAGTGACAACCACTCCCCAGATCAGAAATTATGTATGCGTTCCTCAAATTTACAACAGAGGCAAGCCCTCACAAACGCAGGGTGCCTTACCCACAGCAAATATCTGCTGACTGGATTTTATTTTAACGTTAATGCAATGTGTCAGCATTTCCTACTGTCTGGATCTAGAGCCAATTCCATCAATCATCTTCGAGGCTAGCTCTGTCATGAACACCCCAATGAGCTGAGGTAATATTTTCCAAGTACAGGCAGTTACATGTCCCCTTATTTTCTCTGTTGTAGGAATCTGTTCCAATATCTGATCACCCCGCCCAAAAGATGACCTACAGAGTAAATGCTCACCCAAGGATTAACAAATACACCACCCTGTGTGTTAAAACATCAAGTGAAATTTCTAGAAAATTTCTTACTTTAGCCACAGTGTTGATAATGTAGCCACTATAATTTAACCGCTGTGTCCTGATAGCAACACAAGTCATGAAATTGTACTTTAAAAACTGAAGCTTCAAGATTATCTGGCCTATTATCTTTATAGATGAGGAAAATTGAAGTCCAGAGAGGCTTGGAGACTTCTACAGCAGCAGCTCAAAGCAAGTTAATTGCAAAGCCACAACTATAATTCATGTCCCATGACTCTTACCTCAGGGTTCCTTCCATTTCATGATGCTTCTCTCAAGCTGTGTGAATCAGTTAAGGTTCTAAGGCAGCAAGCAACAGAAACATCTTGTCAAACAGAAGCACCAACAGTGGGATTGACTGAAAAGTTATGGAGGAGCCAAAAATTGGAAAGAAGAGTTTTGAAATGGACAGAACCAGGTGACTTCAGAAGGTCTTTCTCCAGGAACTGCTGTCAGCCTTCCCCAAATGCTGCCACTGGCCCGCAGAAATTCCCGACAGTTTCTTCCTTCCAGCCTTACTTAATTCCACCCAAGACTTAAAGTTGCATGAGACTCTGATAATACTATGTACCTCTTGGTTGTTCTTGAGTGATAAGAAAAAGGATCTGATGGGAGGAGCTCCTAGGAGCCTTCACTGTACAGTCCAGAAAAGAAGAGCAAATATATGGATTTTCCACCCCACCAAGACTGCACACAATGGGGAGAATTAACTCTCCTAAGTGTAATCAGGGTGCAGGTTGGAAGGGGTATTGGTGCTGAGTAGTCAACATCTGATAAATGTCTACTACAAGATGAAATGCATGAGACTTTATACAATCTGAAGAAAAAGGGAAACTGAAGTTTAGAAATTAGAATCCTCCTATAAATTTTGATAGTTGAACACAGTATTTTTCTATTAAATTGATAATTTGTGTATCTATTATAAAAGTGACATGAATAGTTAAGGATTGATTTGTTGTATGATGATACATTGAATTAGAAACATGGTTAGAACACTTAAATCATTTAATTTCCATAACTCTAGGACATAAAAGGGAAGAAATACTGGTAAATCTATAGCATCCATTAACTATTTCAACCACTTAAGAGGATGAAGTCATTGTTAACACCACAAGACAGTAACGGTTTTGAAGATTTACTGGCAAAGTGGATGGCAATCTAGAACTGAGTATATGTGAGGTTATGACTGGTTGTGGAATTAATCCATAAGACAAGCGGGATTGATCTCAGTGATCAGGTTATCTGTTTGGTTGATAAAAAATATCATTAATAAAATGTTATTACAATTCAATTCAGTAAATACTGTCTCTACTTTCTGACAGGCACTAATGCAACCTTGAGTAAAACCCAATCCTTGCCCTCAGAAAAATTACATACTGTGGTGAAGACAAATATGATAGAAATGTATTTCATCACTTTCATGGGTAAGTGGGAGAGTTCAAAATTATATCTACAGCCACCACTGCTCTTTTGGGGTGTTAATGTTCACAAGCCTCTATTGCAGCACTTCCAGGGTCCTGGGGTTTAATGTGGTGCTTGTCCCGCTTGGATCAGTTGACTGAGTATTGAGCAAAGTCTTGTACAGATGAGTATCACTCTGCCAGATGAGCAGTAAGTGCTGTGCTGGTTGCTGACCGTTAGAGGCAAGAGCCTCTTTCCCATTCCTGGTGTTTCCTTTCGTGTCAAGAGAGCACAACTAGTGTGAAGCTGCTGGCTCTCCAGTCCAGTTTCATCAGATAGGTAGATAGAGCCACTTCCCTACCTGATAAAATTGGGAAGAATAAACCAGGCATGCTTGTGTCATCGCCTCCCTTTTTCCTCTTGGTAGCAAAACTGATTACCAGGATGAGTGGTGGGAGCTGCCAAAACCTCATGGGACACCCCAGCACCACCAGAGGGAGAGGCTGCCCTTCTCCCAGTGCTGCCTGTGGGGGCAAGGAGGTGCATCCCATGATCCCATCTGGGCTTTTGTAAGTCCGTTATTCTACATCTCCCACCCAGGATTTATCGCTAACAGCAGTGACACCGTAGTTCTTCTTTGTCACTTCCTGGTTTTACTTCTCAATTTGTTCAAAGCTCAGGCATTTCCCACCATCCCAGATCTACTTTTCTCTGCCTCCCACCAGGTTATATTCCCTCCGTCTCCACTCCTCCCTGATATGAAGAGACCCCACCACTAACGAGAAGGACAGCTAAGGTGATACACAAACCACACTGAGGACTTGACCGTCTGCAGCTGCTAACTGGGGTCTCACGTGGTTCCCTGGTGCTGATCCCTGGTGAGGATGGCCAAGTGCAGGCCAGGTTCCCTCTGTACATGAACCCTCCAGACCTGGTACCCATCCGCATCCCACCTGTCTCTGTCTCGCAGTAGACTGTGGTCCCTACACCTCCCCTTTCTCTCTCATACTCCAGCCTAGGAAATTAGTTCTCTCCCTCCTAATACCTTAAATTAAATCTATTATCCCTACATGGTTTCTTCCTATTTTCAGGATGCCCAGGCTTTGGAACTCAAAGATCAAAAATCAACTCCTAAATAAATAAATAAAATCAACTCCTTTTTTGGTGTATATATGTTCTATTCTATCACTTCTTCCCTGAGGCAATGAACACAAAATGCTTAGCTGGTTGAATGGGATACAGGCCAAGGAATAAGAAGAAATATGGGAAACAAAAGACTTATTTGAAAATATTATTTCACTCCCCAAATGACTAAGCAATGACAACATGATGTCAAAGACAAGAGGGGTAAGCACAGAGCACTGCGTGAATGCAAATGAAGGCCGGATAATTCAGTATGAGGGAATCAAGAAAGGCTTCGGGGAAAGAGCGCTTCAGGTCAAAACTTGAAATTGTCAGAACAAAGCCTGAGTTCTTAACAAAGAGGCCGTGTGTGTGTGTGTGTGTGTGTGTGTGTGCGTGTGTGTGTGGTGAAGACTTTTAAAATTGGCTTATTTACTTTTGATTTTGGAAAATTCAAAACATAAATGTAGGAAAAGAGCACAATGAACCCCTATCACCAAGCACTTCACCAAGTTGCATTAGTCAACTCATGGCTGATCTTATTTCATTTAAACACTGTCTTCCCAGGACCAAATTATATTGAAGCTAATTCCAGACTTATCATTTCATTCATAGATATTAAAGTATATATTTCTAAATGGTAAGAACTTTAAAAATATAATCTCAATACTGCCATTACTCATAAAAATAGATAATTCTTTAATGTCCTTGAATAGCCTACCAGTCAACATTCAGAGTTTCGTATTTGTATAAATTTTTAAAAACTTACAGTGGGCTTCAAATCAGATTCCAAACAATGAGGTTCACATACCGGTTTTGTTTGATATTTATTGTAAGTCTCTTTTCATCTACAGGTTTCCCCTTCTTCTTTCCTTGCAATTTATTTGTCAAAGACACCAGATTGTTTTTCCTATAGAGTTTCTCATATTCTGGATTTTGATGATTGCATTTCTGTGGTGACTTTCTATATATTCCCTCTTTCCCTTTTACTCACTATAAACTGGTAGTTACATCTAGAAACTTGATATAACTTTGATCTTTTGTGACCTAAAGAATACTTTATAGGTGGTATTGATGTGATTTCCAATCGTAGTCACATTATTTTTGTTGGCCCTCTGTGATGTTAGCAACCATTGAAGATGATAGCCTCAATTTTAACTTTATCAGGGGGTTGTATTTGTATTTTAGAGGCTTATAATAAATCTCACAAAAACAATTCATATTCTTCTGTGATTTTTTCAGGGGGATTTTTTCATTGCCATATGTTGTCTAACACTCCAGAGCTAGTCAATAGAGTAAGGGAGAGATACTCAGCTAGTCTAAAATGGAGCTTTGTAATGTTTCTAAGTGCACCAATAATTCTCATTTAACAATGAAAACTGATGCCTAACTTGAGAATAGAGTGATTTAAATGCAGGCTCCAGGGTAGTTCTACCATGAAACACAGAATTCTGGAATCTTAATGTTATTTCCTTTGTGCTCACTATTCAATCATATTTCCTTAGTTTCACTAAATAAGAATAAAACATTCATTCTATTTCTATCAATTCTCATTTTCTTTCTTATATTGACAGATTTCCACCCCTTCCAGTTGAAATACTCCTTGTCATAAATCAAAAACCAGTTGGATTAATTTATAGACAGTCAAGAATAAAAAAATCATTAAACGTGAAAACCAAAGACTGCACTACGAAGCACAAGAAGCATGTATGTTCCTACCCAGGACATCTGCAAGCAGTTAAGGTGTTGCAGTAATTCTTTTCCTTTGTGCATCAATTGCTAAGCCACCTGTTAAGTATTCAGTACTACTCATTTGACGGTGCAGACTGAAAATTTACACTAAATGAAGAATTTCTCCCAAGACTATCTCTTTTTTAAATAAGGCTTTGGCGTGACTCATTTCTTGTCTAACATGCAGTAATGAAAAGCAACATTTGTATCACATTTGTTTCATAGGTCCAAACCAAGTACTACAAAAAGAAAAGATTTCTTATGTTCTTATATATCCAATTGAAGGCAAAAATTCAAACGAGATAATAATCACAATTTGTAATCACCTAAGGAATATTAGGATGAGTGTTGGGGGATGGTGGGGTGGCAACTGTCCACAACAGATTTGCCAGTCAAAAATATGAACACCATATGGGGCGCTTAAATTCACAGCTTGGCATTACATTACAAACCATCCATGAACTTACAATGTGTCACACTTCAAAGAAGCCTAGATTCATTTTCAAATGCAATTTTTTAACACTTTCAATTACCTTTGATGTCAGTTCTCTCTCAGAGTCTGGGACTGTTTCTGAAAATGCTTTATTTTAAAATGCAAGTCATTACAGCTTTTTATTTCAGAAGTGGGCATAGAAAATAGCACCATGCATGATCACTGACTACTTGTTTATTATATCCTGCCTGATTCATGAAAGCTTCTAAAGGTATATATTAATAAAATATGGTAAATAAATTGGAAATAGGTGAAAAAAAAATGGAGAGAAAACAATAAAGATAAAACCCAAAAGCAGGAATGAAGCTAGTCCACAAAAGGCACATCTATATACTTGCCAAGCAGGGTTCTTACCACGCATAAAGAGATTGTTCTAAGATTCAAGGGCATCACTGAATAAAGCCGAGTGGGATTGACTTCATGCAAACACTGCTACTCGGGCCTTCGTCATGTGTTTGCTTTCTCCCAGCCTTTTATCAGTTCTATCATTGTAAAATTTTTAGGTTAAAAGCAAATTTCTTAAATGCAGCAAACAATAAAGAGTCATAATTTTATCTATTTCAGACCATCAATTCCTCCAGATATTGTTAGAAATATTTTCCCACAGCTAATACAACTATCATAAAAGGTTACAGGAGGTTCTTTGAACCTTTCTAAGCCTTTCTAAGAGTTTCTAAAAAATCCAAGTATGAGTCATTTAAGCTATTTTTTCTAATTTTGGCATGGAAAATTCTCTGCACTGCATTCTGACTTCCAGACAGTCCTGTAAAGAATACTAGCTGAGGCCTTCTATGCCCTGAGCAGCTAAAAAGTCATTCATCCATTCACCTATCCTTTGAATTCTCATAAATTCATTAATTTAATAGATATTGATTGAGTACTCTCTTTGTTCCAGAAGTGCATTAAGCACAGTAAGGAAGGACTTAACAAGATACAAATTCTGTCTTTAAGGAGTAAGGTAGACATGAGGGCTAATCCCAATTCCCTTCTCTCTTGGCTCCCCAGGTTTCCTTGAAGGTCGATGTAGCCATCTGACATAGTCCAAGCCAATGAGATATAAGAAAAATATCAGCTTAGGTCTCTGGAGAAGCTTTCCTGACGCAATGAAAGACCTAGCCAGAGCAGAGACTTGGCTCTACAAAGAAATGAGCTGCTAAGCTGATATCAGCAGCTGGTTTCTTTCCTCTTGACATTTTGTATCTACGAAAAACAGCCTCTATTTGACTTAGCCATTGAGAGTCCAATTTTCTGTTACTTGCAGCCTAAAGCATTCCACACTAAAACTCACCATCTATTTGAAAAATTAGACAAGATATTTTTATACAAGTCAAAGACAGAAAAATGTTATTGGCTTCCAACAAGTCATTTCTACCTAGGAAATGATGAAAGAAGAGATAGGTGGGGGTGGAGGGGAAGAGGGAGGGTAAAAATGTGGCAATATTTTTGCTGCTGTATTTACTGAAGCAAAACTGCTTTAGAAATAACCGAGGCAATGCCTCCTTACTAAAGCTCAGACAACAAAACTGTCATCCTGCAGGACCAGGAAACATGGCAGGGGAGTAGGGACGTTAGGGAAAGAGAGCAATGAGGAAAGACTAATACGTTTGAACAGAGGTTGGAGTAGCTGCCCTGAAAACCTGAATTTCAGGGAGAAGAGAATTTTTAGGAAGCTTTGATAAATATTGAATAATGGACTGCTCCTTCCTTTCTCTTTTAGACAATTCAGTAATGATTTGCATCAGTTCACAGGGTTCTTAGAAGTAGATGTATATTGTTATTGAATGCAATAATGTACAAACCGAAAACTTTAGGCAACCTCAGAAAGACCAGAATACTTAAGTTACACATATATTATCATATTTCATTATTACAACAATCCTATGAAAGACCTATTATCTTTTTATTTAAGTGGGGAACTGAGGCTCAAAGTATTAAGATATTTGTTGAGGAGAGAGAAGATGGCGGAGTGGAGGTGACCTCCTGGATTTGTGCTCCCGGAGAGGAAGGCGTGGATCTCCACCTGCCACAACACTGGAGGATTGCTCCTCCACAGGAAGGGTGAGGTGAACCCACGGAGAATCACCGTCGGACACAGGGAACAGTAAAAAACAGAGGCGAGTGGGAAATCAGACCGAGATAATTTGGAGAGTGCGGGACGGAAAACAGACAGCGGAGTGCGGGACGGCCGTGCCTGCCTCACCGGCGAGTGGGGCGGGTGCAGCCCCACAGCAAAGCGGCTTGATCTCCCCACTGACCCCCACATCCACTCGGTCAAGGATCTGACTGAAATCGGAGCAGAATCACCGCGGGAGACCTGGAGCTCCGAGGACAGGTGACATAGGCGGGCAAGAGCTTGGACCCTGGCGGCTCTCCGGCGCCCTATCTCTTAAAGGGACAGACGCGGGCCTGAGCCGAGGCCAGGGGCCGCGAGCGTGAAATATTAAAGCGGGACTTTTTTGCTTTTTTTTTTTACCCCTACGGCAGCTCTCCGGCTGGGGAACTGCCGTGGGCCCTGGCGCCTGCCGAGCTCTGAACGCTCTCCCCGGGCGCCTGCAACCGGCGGATGCGCGGTCGCCATCTTGGTTCCCACAGCTAAGCCTCTGACGCGTCTCTGGAGCCCTATCTCTTAAAGGGACAGACGCGGGCCTGAGCTGAAGCGAGGGGCCGCGAGCGTGAAATATTAAAGCGGGACTTTTTTTGCTTTTTTCTGCCCCCACGGCAGCTCTCCGGCTGGGGAGCTACTGTGGGCCCTGGCGCCTGCCGAGCTCTGAACGCTCTCCCCGGGCGCCTGCAACCGGCGGATGCGCGGTCGCCATCTTGGTTCCCACAGCTAAGCCTCTGACGCGTCTATGGAGCCCTATCTCTTAAAGGGACAGACGCGGGCCTGAGCTAAAGCGAGGGGCCGCGAGCGTGAAATATTAAAGCGGGACTTTTTTTGCTTTTTTCTGCCCCCACGGCAGCTCTCCGGCTGGGGAGCTACTGTGGGCCCTGGCGCCTGCCGAGCTCTGAACGCTCTCCCCGGGCGCCTGCAACCGGCGGATGCGCGGTCGCCATCTTGGTTCCCACAGCTAAGCCTCTGACGCGTCTATGGAGCCCTATCTCTTAAAGGGACAGACGCGGGCCTGAGCTGAAGCGAGGGGCCGCGAGCGTGAAATATTAAAGCGGGACTTTTTTTGCTTTTTTCTGCCCCCACGGCAGCTCTCCGGCTGGGGAGCTACTGTGGGCCCTGGCGCCTGCCGAGCTCTGAACGCTCTCCCCGGGCGCCTGCAACCGGCGGATGCGCGGTCGCCATCTTGGTTCCCACAGCTAAGCCTCTGACGCGTCTCTGGAGCCCTACCTCTTAAAGGGACAGACGCGGGCCTGAGCTGAAGCGAGGGGCCGCGAGCGTGAAATATTAAAGCGGGACTTTTTTTGCTTTTTTCTGCCCCCACGGCAGCTCTCCGGCTGGGGAGCTACTGCGGGCCCTGGCGCCTGCCGAGCTCTGAACGCTCTCTCCGGGCGCCTGCAACCGGCGGATGCGCGGTCGCCATCTTGGTTCCCACAGCTAAGCCTCTGACGCGTCTCTGGAGCCCTATCTCTTAAAGGGACAGACGCGGGCCTGAGCTGAAGCGAGGGGCCGCGAGCGTGAAATATTAAAGCGGGACTTTTTTTGCTTTTTCCTGCCCCCACGGCAGCTCTCCGGCTGGGGAGCTACTGTGGGCCCTGGCGCCTGCCGAGCTCTGAACGCTCTCCCCGGGCGCCTGCAACCGGCGGATGCGCGGTCGCCATCTTGGTTCCCACAGCTAAGCCTCTGACGCGTCTCTGGAGCCCTACCTCTTAAAGGGACAGACGCGGGCCTGCGCCGAAGCGAGGGGCCGTGAGCGTGAAATATTAAAGCGGGACTTTTTTTGCTTTTTTCTGCCCCCACGGCAGCTCTCCGGCTGGGGAGCTACTGTGGGCCCTGGCGCCTGCCGAGCTCTGAACGCTCTCCCCGGGCGCCTGCAACCGGCGGATGCGCGGTCGCCATCTTGGTTCCCACAGCTAAGCCTCTGGTGGCGCTCCGGCGCCCTATCTCTTAAAGGGACAGACGCGGGCCTGCGCCGAGGCGAGGGGCCGCGAGTGTGAAATATTAAAGCGAGATTTTTTCTTTCTTTTTTTTTTTTTTTTTTTTTTTTTATTTTATTTCCCTCTTTCTTTCTTTCTTTCTCTTTTCTTTCTTGTTTTCTCTTTATTCTCCTTGTTATTCATACTGTTTCTCTCTCTCTCTCTCTTTTTTTTTTTTTTTTTTTTTTTTATTTCTCTCTTTCTTTCTTTCTCTTTTCATTCTTGTTTTCTCTTTATTCTCCTTGCTATTCATATTGTTTCTCTCTCTCTCTCTTTTTTTTTTTTTTTTCTTTTCTTTTTTTTTCTTTTTTCCTTTCCGGTAGCCCTCCAGCCCAAGAGCTACTGTATACTCCTGAGTGCTCCAGACCCCCAGGTCTGATTCCTATTGGTCCCTGAATATTGCCCCCCAGTACCAGCGAACTGCGGGTGGGCAGCAGCAATTGTGAGGGCCAAGGTCTAACTGCTGCAGAGCCATAGGGTGCCAGGCGGCTCCCCAGGAGGCTCCATCCCCTGATCCATAGACCCTCTCCAGGTCCCCTTCCCAGGTGTGAACACTGAGTGCTTCCCCAGACGCAAGAGTGTGGAGCCTGGACCTTGGGAACACTGGGACAGTGTAGACCCTTGCCCGTGGGAGCTGCAGCAGCTGGGGCACTGAGGGAGTGAGGGCACTGCCTCCTCTGCCTAGCCAGTGTCTTTCCTGCAGAAAGAGACAGAAACCACACATCCAGAGGAAGAACCAAAAGTCAGGGGGGGAAGAAGAAGGAAGAGGAAGAGAGAGGAAGGGAAGAAAGAGGAAGGAGGGAGAAGAAAAAAAAAGAAAGAGAAGAAGGAAGGGAAAGAAAAAGAGAGAGAGAAGAGGCTTTCTGCTTGCAAATAGTGTGAATCCTGCCTACTAACTGAAAGTCCACAACACAGTGATTTAACTTGCCAAACTGGTCTTAGGTCAAGCCAACCCTCTGGGGGTGGACCCATCAGAAGCAGTCCCCCAACTGAGATAGAAAAAAGAAACTCTAAACAGCACACAACAGTCTCCCCCTATAGATAAAGGAAGCAACATTCCTAGACTGTTCCACAGCCTAAGAACAGAGTACAAGACGTGCTGTTAACTAGACTAAAGCTGTGAGAAAAGATCTAACGATAGAGCCAGATGGGAAGGGCTCAGCGGAAAAATATGGGGAGCACAAAAAACCAAACGGAAACCTCGCCCCCAAAGAGAAATACCAACTCTCCTCCAATTGGCACAAGCCAGTTTCAGAATACCAACATGTTACCAGAAGAATTTCAGTCTTGGGTTATAAATAAGCTGAATGATATACAAGAAAAAATTGATATCCACCGCAAAGAAACCGCAAAAAAATTCCAGGATTTGGAAGAAAAATTCACTAAAGAAATAGACGTATTGAAAAAAAACCAAAATGAACTCCTAGAAATGAGGGATTTATTCAGGGAGCTACAAAACACAGTGGAAAGTCTCAAGAACAGGGTAGATCAAATAGAAGACAGAATCTCAGAAATCGAAGATAACTCTTTCCAATTAAATAAGACAGTCACAGAGATAGAGCAAAGAAATAAGAAAAAAGATCAGAGTCTTCAAGAAATGTGGGATTATGTGAAGAAACCTAATGTGAGAGTTATAGGCATCCCTGAAGGTGAAGAAGATAATAAGCAAGGGCTGGATAAACTATTTGAAGACATAATAGAAGAAAATTTCCCAGGCCTTGCTAAAACTTTAGATATACAGGTTCAAGAAGCTCAAAGAACCCCTGGTAGATTCATAGCAAATAGGAAAACACCACGCCACGTAGTCGTCAGACTGACCAAAATATCCACTAAAGAGACACTTCTTCGAGCTGTAAGGAGAAAGAAACAAGTAACATACAAAGGGAGACCCATTAGAATTACGCCAGATTTCTCAAATGAAACTTTACAAGCAAGAAGAAGTTGGGGCCCCATTCTCACTCTTCTGAAACAGAATAATGCCCAGCCTAGAATCTTGTACCCAGCTAAGCTAAGCTTTCTATATGAAGGAGAAATTAAGACATTCTCAGATAAACAAGGACTGAGGGAATTCACCAAGACAAGACCACCCCTCCAAGAAGTACTCAAAAGAGAGTTACACACGGATCATCACAACAAAGGCCCACGAATGTAAAGCCACCCAAGAACTAAAGATCAAATTCTAGCCACCACAATGGCTCAAGAGAGAAAACATAGAAAAGAAGTTCTACCCAATAAGATAAACAGAAATCTGTCCCAATTATCAGTTCTCTCACTAAATGTCAATGGCCTGAATTCCCCACTCAAGAGACATAGACTGGGCCAATGGATAAAAAAACACAAACCAAGTATCTGCTGCCTTCAGGAAACACACTTAACCGGCAAAGATGCATTTAGACTGAAAATAAAAGGATGGAACTTGATATTTCAAGCAAATGGTAGCCAAAAGAAAGCTGGTGTGGCAGTTTTAATTTCCAATAACTTAGTCTTTAAACCAACAAAAGTAATAAAAGACAAAGACGGTTACTACATACTGGTGAAAGGCACAATTCAACAAGAAGACATAACCATACTTAATATATATACACCCAATCTAGGTGCACCCAGATTCATAAAGCAAATCCTACTCGATCTAAACCAAATGATAGACAACAACACTTTAATAGTTGGAGACTTTAACACCCCACTGACAGCACAGGACAGATCCTCCAAGCAGAAAATAAGCAAAGACATAGTAGACTTAAACAGAAGGCTAGAACAAATGGGCCTGACTGACATCTACAGGACATTCTACCCTAAATCCACTGAATATACATTCTTCTCATCGGCTCACGGAACATTCTCTAAGATTGACCATATCCTAGGCCATAAAGCAAGTCTTAAAAAAATTAAAAAAATAGAAATCATACCCTGCATCTTCTCAGACCACAATGGAATAAAAGTAATAATGAACCCTAACAGGAACTCTCATTCCTACTCAAGGTCATGGAAGCTAAACAACCTTCTTCTGAATAACAATTTTGTAAAAGAAGAAATTAAGTCAGAAATCAAAACATTCTTTGAATTAAACGACAAAGGTGACACAACTTATCAAAATCTATGGGATGCAGCTAAAGCAGTCCTGAGAGGAAAATTCATTTCCATAAATGCTTATTTCAAAAAGACAGACAACTTACAAATAGACAACTTAATGAATAGACTCAAAGAGCTGGAGAAAGAAGAACAGACTGACCCCAAACCCAGCAGAAGGCGAGAAATTGTTAAGATCAAATCAGAATTAAATGAAAAAGACAACAAAAATACTATAAGGGAAATTAATAAAACAAAAAGTTGGTTCTTTGAAAAGATAAATAAAATAGACACACCACTGGCTAGACTAACCAAGAGCAGAAAAGAAAAATCTTTAATAACTTCCATCAGGAACATGAAAGGAGAAATCACAACCGAAGCCACAGAGATACATGACATTATCTATGAATATTACAAAAATCTTTATGCACACAAATTGGAAAATGAGGAGGAAATGGACAAATTTTTAGAAACACACAGCCTTCCCAAGCTCAATCAGGAAGAAATAGAATTCCTGAATAGACCAATATCAAGAACTGAAATTGAAACAGCAATAAAAAACCTTCCCAAAAAGAAAAGCCCTGGTCCAGATGGGTTCACACCTGAATTTTACCATACATACAAAGATGAACTGGTGCCCATCCTACATAAACTATTCTTCAATATTGAGAAGGATGGAATTCTCCCCAACACATTCTACCAAGCCAATATAACATTGATACCAAAACCAGGAAAGGATGCAACAAAAAAAGAAAACTACAGACCAATTTCTCTCATGAACGTAGATGCAAAAATTCTCAATAAAATCCTAGCAAATCGTATCCAAGTGCTGATTAAAAAAATAATTCATCACGACCAAGTAGGCTTCATCCCAGAGATGCAGGGGTGGTTCAACATACGAAAATCTATAAATGTAATTAACCACATAAATAGAAGCAAAAATAAAGACCATATGATCCTCTCAATAGATGCAGAAAAAGCATTTGACAAAATTCAACACCCTTTTATGATAAAAACACTTAACAACATAGGCATAAATGGGACCTACCTAAAAATAATACAAGCCATATATGACAAACCCACAGCCAACATCATACTGAATGGGGAAAAATTGAAAGCATTCCCACTCAGAACTGGAACCAGACAAGGCTGCCCACTGTCCCCATTACTTTTCAACATTGTATTGGAAGTCCTTGCGAGAGCTATCAGACAAGAGAGCAGAATCAAAGGTGTCCAAATAGGGACAGAAGAGATCAAACTCTCACTCTTCGCTGATGATATGATGTTGTATCTGGAAAACCCCAAGGACTCAACCAAGAGACTCCTGGAATTAATTAACGAATTCAGTAATGTCTCAGGTTACAAAGTCAATACACACAAATCAGAGGCATTCATATATGCCAATACCATTCAATTGGAGAACCAAATTAAGGACTCAATACCTTTCAAAATAGCAACAAAGAAAATAAAATATCTAGGAATATATTTAACTAAAGAGGTAAAGGACCTCTATAAAGAGAACTATGAAACGCTAAGGAAGGAAATTGCAGAACACGTAAATAAGTGGAAATCCATACCATGCTCATGGATTGGAAGAATTAACATCGTTAAAATGTCTATACTACCCAAAGTAATCTATAGATTCAATGCAATTCCTATTAAATTACCAACATCATTTTTCACAGACTTAGAAAAAATAATTATACACTTTGTATGGAAACAGAGAAGACCCCGTATAGCAAAAGCAATCTTAAGCAATAAAAACAAAATGGGAGGTATTGATTTGCCAGACTTCAAACTATACTACAAAGCTGTGGTGCTTAAAACTGCTTGGTACTGGCACAAGGGCAGGGACACAGACCAGTGGAACAGAACAGAAAACCCAAATATAAAACCATCCTCATATAATCATCTAATCTTTGACAAAATAGACAAAAAAATACTCTGGGGACAAGAGTCCCTATTCAATAAATGGTGCTGGGAAAACTGGATAGCCACATGTAGAAGACTGAAACAGGACCCACAGATTTCACCTCTCACAAAAATCAAATCACGGTGGATAACAGATTTAAACCTTAAATGGGAAACGATTAGAATTCTAGAAGAAAATGTAGGAAAGACTCTCACAGACGTTGGTCTAGGCAAAGAATTTATGAAGAAAACCCCTAAGGCAATTGCAGCAACAACAAAAATAAACGAATGGGACCTGATTAAATTAAAAAGCTTCTGCACAGCCAAAGAAACAGTCACGAAAATAAACAGACAGCCTACAGAATGGGAAAAAATTTTTGCATACTACACATCAGATAAAAGACTGATAACAAGAATCTATTTAGAACTCAGGAAAATCAGCAAGAAAAAATCAAACAATCCTATCAAAAAATGGGCAAAGGACATGAATAGAAATTTTTCAAAAGAAGACATAAGAATGGCCAAAAAACGTATCAAAAAATGCTCAACATCCCTAATCATCAGGGAAATGCAAATCAAAACCACAATGAGATACCACTTAACTCCGGTGAGAATGGCCTTTATCAAAAAATCCCAAAACAACACGTGTTGGCGTGGATGCGGAGAGACAGGAACACTCATACACTGCTGGTGGGAATGCAAACTAGTGCAACCCCTATGGAAAGCAATATGGAGATACCTTAAACAGATTCAAGTAGACCTACCATTTGATCCAGCAATTCCATTATTGGGCATATACCCAGAAGAACAAAAGTCATTTTTTAACAAAGACACCTGTACCCGAATGTTTATAGCAGCACAATTCACAATCGCAAAGATGTGGAAACAACCCAAGTGCCCATTGATCCACGAATGGATTAGTAAACTGTGGTATATGTATACCATGGAGTACTACTCAGCTATAAGAAATAACGATGATACGACATCTCTTTGGTTCTCCTGGAGAGAGCTGGAACCCATTATACTAAGTGAAGTATCCAAAGAATGGAAAAACAAGCATCACATGTACTCACCAGAAAACTGGTTTCCCTGATCATCACCTAAATGTACATCAGGGAAGGATACCAATTGGATATCAGACTGGGATGGGGGGGTGGGGGGAGGGGATGGGTGTATGCCTACATGACGAGTGCATTGCGCACCCTCTGGGGAATGGTCATGCCTGAGGGTGCAGACCCGGGGAGGTGGGGGGGGAGGGGATCGAGGTATGAATACATGGCGAGTGCCAGGCGCACTGTCTGGAGAGTGGGAGCGGACGCGCTTGGGACTCTGACTCGGGGGGATGGGCGGGACAGGGACAATGTATATGATCTGAACTTATGTACCCCCATGATGAGCTGAAATAAAAAAAAAATATATTAAAAAAAAAAAAAAAAAAAACAAAAAAAAAAAAAAAAGATATTTGTTAGCTGTTGTAGCCTTTACCTTTAGAAAGTTGCATAACGAGTGTTGAATAGACTTTGCCCATTTCCAAAATACTTTCTGTTTCTACTATACTATGTTGCCTGGAGCTCATTGGAAAAGGGGAGGGTTCAAGGGACTTAGAGGAAAAAGTCCTTAGACAGAAATTTCCATGAAATCCCATAACAGAAATAACCAGAAGCTAAAAGGAAGATTTGTTGCTCTGTAAAAGGAAGACAAAAAGCCCCACACCACTGACTAGCTGGGTGACCTTGGGGAATGTACTTCATATCTCTGGGTGGTAGTTTTCCCATCTGTAAGACAAGTGACTATGAGAACTCAATGAGATACTATATAAATAAAGTACTTAGCAACAGTGACTGGCATGTTGTAGGTTTCAAAACTGTTAACTACTATTATCATCATGATTATTCTAATTATTTCTCTTTTCCCGCCCCAATCAATGCTAACTTATGAGCGAGGATTTGTTGATAGGTCCCTCTTCTGTTCTTTGAGAAGATTGGTTCCCAACAGGTCACAAAAGGAAAGAAGAGGCGTCTTCCGGCAACAGAGAAAAGTAATATTAGAACAGTCTGCAACATGAATGATCTTGGACCATCCCCAAGATCAGCAGGATTTCACTCCATGGCCAATAAATAACACTCACGCCGCTCTTACATGGAGCATGGCTTCCAGAGTGCCCAAGCAGCCAGTCTTTCACGGCTGAGAGGAAGGTTGTCATACAGAGGAGACTAAAAGCAAAACCATAAGGTCACAAAGGAAGCGGCCTCCTACTCTCTAAGAAAGATGAAATCAGATCCTTTGTTCCTTTACTTGATGTTTAAAACACACTATGTCAACTCAATCTTTTAAAAAGCATATGGACATGCTGTTATTTTTTTTTTTAATGCTGCTGCACCTGAAACTTCTTTTTCCTAAAAATGTCTAAGCTAGATTTCCTAAAAATATCTCACGTTTTTTTTCCCTATCAGTGTCTAAACTGGCAACAGTTTTACATAAACCCTTTGTTGGAACCTTAGGAATTGATTCTTAAAACTTTTATATAGTTGTGAATGGCTTATAGACTCCTGATTAACTAGGCCAAAAATGTGCAGCAAGGCAAGCAAAGAGAACAAAGAGGGTAAGTGGTTGGAGGCAGGGGCATGGCTTCACCTAAACCAGGCTGGGGCTCTTGTAAGATGGCTTAAACCTGAGAGAAAATCCTCAGGTGAGAGAAATATGAGACACAAAGGAATTTTGCAGAAGGAGATCTCTGAGGCTAAGGACAGGTGGTTTGAGAGAGGGCCTCTGGGTTCCAAGTAGGGCTTGTGAGGAGCAGACCATCCAGTGATGGGAAAAGTAATTGGCCAGTAAAGTTATGCAGCCTGTAATCTGTTCCACATCTGGTCTTCCAGCTTTCTATCTCTCTCGGTCTCAGTCTCTGAGTCTGGGACCTGAAACTCAACACGGTGTGAACACAGCAATTTATTAATGTAGAAGTACTTTAGATCTCAGATGCATAATTTCAGAGCTGGGAAGGATTTGGGGGACGAGGGGCTGACCTCGTCCAGACTAGGTAATTCAGCCGTGTCTTCACTTGGATACCACCAGCACAGTGAGACAAAGACCAGGAGTGCCACCCTCAGGCTGTGGGACAGATGGAGAATTGGGCAAACTGCCTGGGGAGGAAAGTAAGAGAAGGGGAAGACAGAGAAGAATCACGGAAATAAACTGCAGTGGGGAGAGGCAGCTACAACAATGGCTGTCAGACTCTCTCATAGTGTCTGTGATTCAAAGTCAGGTCTACTCTCGGGCTAGTGTTTACCTGCACCATTCCACATGCCACCTGACATTAGAGATATAGAAGAAAATGGTGGTCTACCCTTCCGTGAGTCCTACATCACCAATCAGCGCTTCAATAATAAAAAGCACCAATAGAAAATCAACTTCTCCCAGATTCTCAGCTTAGGAAAGTGGGAAGTGTGCTCTTCCCATAGGCCATCACTATCCCCCAATGCGTAACAATTGTTATTTCCTTAATATTTTACAGTTTACAAAACAATAAAGCTTCATGGCTAAGGCTCTGGAATCAGAAAGCCTGAGAGCAAATCTTACCTCTTACTGGTTGTGTGACACAGGGCAAGTTCATTCATTCATTCAGCAAATTATGTATTGCCCCTTCATGTGCAAGGCACTAAAGAGCAATGAACAAAACAGAAGTCCCTCTCTGTATCACGGAGCTTATATGCTGGTGGAGGAGATGGACAATGAACATTAAATAGGTGTGTGTATATTAGACTCCAATAAGTGCTAAGGAGAAAAAATACAAAGCAGAGAAGGGAGATATGAGTATTGGAGGTGTGGGGCTGCAACCTTAGATAAGGTGACCAGCGAAGGCTTACTAAGAAGGATTTTTGAGAAAATGACTCAAAAGGAAGGAATCATAGATAACTGGGGGAAGAGCATTTAGAGGAAAGAGCTGCCCGTGTGGTGTCCCTGAGGAAGGGGAAAGGTGGTGTCCAAGGAGGTCACTGTAACTGACTGGAGCAAACAACGAATGAGATAAGGAAAGGCTGGAGAAGCAACCAAACATGAGGACCTTGTAGAACACAGGGCGGATTTTGGCTTTTACTCTGGTGGACATGGGAAATTTTGGCCAGAGGACAAAATCTGACTTAAGCTTCAACAGGATCATTCTGCCTGTTGTGTTAAGAATGGACTGAAGACAGAGGGGATGGAAATAGGGAGACCAGTCAGGATTCTATTGCCATAATCTAGGCAAGAGATGTGATGGCTTATATCAATGAACGTTTCTGAGTATTTTTCCCTCATGTCTAACATGGGCATTGTAATGCTCACTGCTCTCGGCAGGCAGTGCGATGTCCCATGGATAGATGTAAAGCCCTTAGAACAGAGCCTAGCATATAGCAGACACTGAAATACCAGCTATTACGTGGCCTCATTGACATCTCTCAATCAGTTCTATTTTATGGATGCATAAACTAAAGCTTAGAATACTTAAATGAGTTGCCTAATGTCACAATATCTTGACACCCTAGGAAGAAGGCAAAAGAAAAACATGGAAAGAAGACAAAACATGTGGGCAGGTAGAAAAAGCAAAACAAGAAAAGAAAAGAATAGAAAGAGGAGATTAAATCCTAGAAGCAAATTTTACCTTCTTCAAAATCCTGTTCAGGGTTGGCTCTGCCTTCCCTTCCACACTCTATAATTTTCTTTTGCTTTCGACCTTCGCCAAGTTTTCCATGTCTCTCTTTAGCATCAGTAAAATGCAGACAGGCAATAATATTGAAAACCCATTACGGGGGCAAAAAGAAAACAGAGAAGGAAGCACACCTAAAATTGAGGTCAATTGAAGAACAAGTTCATTGTAATCAGGGACCAATTAAGAATACAAAGTGATTTATCTTTGAGACAAGTTATTCATTCTAATTTTTTTTTACCAGGAACAAGAGACATTCTTTTCCTTTCAAATCCCTCTTTCTTCAGAGGAAATATGTCTATGTTTTTTTTTTCTTTATCTGTTGTGGAAAAAATATCTAGAGTAACAAAAATATTCTTAACACAAATGAACCTTCCTTGTGTTGAGAACGACACAACTTTATTATTTCTGCCACCACTCACGGTACAGTGCATTCACCCACCAGTGTGCGCCTTCCTGTTCATTAGAAAGCTGAATGCATGCTTATGTTCATTAACAAAGGTAATCTTGGCTTAATTAGCATCCACATTTATATGTCCTCTCTTGTAGAGATCAGCTCTCAGAAATTAATAAAAATGTCTTCTAATTTACGCAAATCACTATAATCAGATTTGTCATTAATTTTACGTGCATTAAGTTTCTATTTAGAAAATGAAGAGAACTTGCCCGGGCTGGAACACACAAATAAATCCAAGCCACTCCTAATAAACCTGTGGGTGGTTGGAAGGAGAGGCTGCACACAGGGACAAGACCTTTCTTTAATTTGATGGAATATGAAGCTAACAAGGCCATTTTCAAATTATTTCATTTCTTATCCAGTTGAATTGAATCTGAAAGAGTCAGACACCTGGGGGCTGTAAAAATGTCGGAGGATGAGCCAAGTAGCAAAGCCAGCACTGGGGAGGCAAGTTCATTTTCGCTGGACTGAGAAAATTAAAATAGGACCCCCTCCCCAAAGAACCATGACACCCTAAGAAGTGTAAAAATCATAGTAACTGACATTTAATCCTTTTGCCTTCATCTTTAATGGATTGTTAGGTAATATCCTCCAAATCTTTACCAATAAGGCAGCAGTCATTTTTTTAAAGAAAAATGATTTGCTTTGGTAAATGTAATTAGGGGATTTGGGGAGGGAGCCCCTAATATCCGGCCCAATTTTAATTTTGGTAACACAGCGATGGCTCCCCGAAGACCTTGCCTCTTAGCAGACACATCTGCTCACCTAATTGACAATGCAGGAGGGAGTTGTAATTTGTTTCCTTTGGACTACATCAAAAATCTGCAAACCATTCATAACCTTATGGTATCAAGGACAGTAACTACAAAAATCCATACCAGTTATTCTGGTGAGAATTTATAATTTCTAGTAACAGATTGCCTTTTTCCATGGTACTTACAGTATAGTAATATCTGTGAAGCTGAAACACATTCCTTTATAGTACTTGTCTAAACAGGTCTGGGAAATCACATTTATGCTATTAGGGAGCCTCAATGTGACTAAGAGAAGAAAGATACATTAAATACATTTTGTTTGTTGAACCAGATAATGCATATCAATCATCCTATGCATTGTTTTCAAAGAATGTCAAATATCTAAGAATTACCAAGGGGAAAAAATGTTCTCATTTTCTTTTCCCCTTGATCAGTAAATTTGTATTAACACAACAGCCTATTCTACCAAGTTTGAAAAATAATTAAATTTAGTTAAATAATGTTTACAATTATTTGCACATTTAAATGTTCACTTTTTGATCTTATGTTAATATTCTATGTTTTATATTATAAAAACTAGAACAAAAACAATTTAAATGGAGTTTAAGTCATGTAAAGCTGTGGTCCCCTACCCCTGGTTGGTGGCCTGTTCGGGACAGAACCACAGAGCTCCTCCACTCCCCCACCCCCATTTGTGGAAAAATTGTCTTCCATGAAACTGGTCCCTGGTACCAAAAAAGGTTGGGGATGCTGATGTAAAGCATATAACTGGAAAACCTTGTTTCTCTGAATTGTAATGAAGGAAACCAAGGGAGTTATTTCAACCAAGTCAAATCTATTTTCCCCGGGACTGTCCACTGAACAGCTCCCAGAGATGTCATTCACATCATTAGCTCTGAAAATGACACCCCTTTGAGTTGTGCGGTACACAGCCTGTCCAGTCCTGTGAGGTGGCTCTGATTTTTCCCAGTCTACTACTATCAGAACTGCAGTTTTCATGAATTAATTCCTGAGTGTCTACTCCTCATTCTGCAAAGGAAAATTTTTATTCAGAGACTACCTGCCATTATAAAGTCAAATAAGTAATTTGTTCCATTTTGCCAGACATTGTATTATCCATTGCAGAGTTCCCATCTAGGAATAAAAATAATATATGAAAGTAGTGGGGTTACCCATCAATATTTATTGAGGAACTACTATCTGCCAAGGGCTCTGTTATTTTAATTAATCCTCACAATAAACCTATGCAGTAAGTATTACCATGGGATGATTTAGTTAATAAATTAGAATATGAATTCAAATTCAGATCTCTTTAATCCCAAAGCTCATGCTCTTTTCCCTCCCTAATTTTACTATGCTTTTATTACGAGAGCAGGATCTGATAAATGGCTATGGGAAAATTCCCAAAGTGCAATCATCAATTGCCATAAAGATAGTGCTTAACAATGTAAGAGAGAGTTTTAAAGTATTGTCTAGACTTCCCAGGGAAAATGGTGATGGCAGTTAATATGAAGATGTATATGGAACATCCCCCAATGGAGATATTACAGAGAGGGTAGAGTGCCCTGAATGCAAACAACCTGGTGCCGAGGATTAGAGGGGTGACAGAGCTGTGCAGAGCTGATGCAGATATGGACACGGTGAGTCAGGGAGATGAGAAAATGCAGACCAAAGGCACAGGCTGTTAGATGAATCTATAAAGAAGGAGAAGAGGACCAAGACTAAGGGAATACATATCAGAGGTTCAGAGGCTCTAAAACTCATGTTTAGTAAGTAGAACAAGAACAGTGTGTGATTAAAAGAAAATAGAAGGAAACAGGATTTCAGAGAGATGGGGGGAGCATTCCAGAGGAACACTAGCACACTGATTCAGGACCTATAACTAGGGGTGGCCCCCAGAGAAAGGTTCTGATTCCTTAAGAAGAGTTTGGGCTACAGCTCAAGTGGGGGAGAGAAGGCAGTCTTTCCTGGAGGCTTATGCTGTGTGTTCACCGAATCCCATTTCCTTTTCTCCTGGGCTGGCGGCTGGACTGCCTTCCCCAGTGTCCCCAGCATGGGCCTACGTGGCTGAATTTGGCCAGTGCAATGAGAGTGAGACGATAGGTACCACTTCGTGGATGAAGTGGTGGGGTGGAGATAACAGTCTCCTTCCCCATCTGAATGAAGAGAATACCAACCCCTAGAAGTAGGGAGAGCCACAAGATGAAAGGAGCCCTGGTCCCTAAATGAGCACATGGGAGCCAACCAACCAGAAATACACATCGAACCTTGACATGAGCAAGAAACACACCTGTCTTACATCAAGCCGCTGAGAATATGGCACAGCTGGTGCTGATACCTAAATGATACAAGAGACGATAAATCTCTCAGGATTAGGACCTAGAGGAAGGAAATGTGTAGACCAAAAAAGAGTGATGAAAGTGTCTCTAAAATCAGTGAATGCTTTAAAAGTTGGCCAAAGTCACTGAACAAAGTGTGTCTCTCCTCCCTCAATCCTACTTTCACTGTGCAATCAGGCACTGATTTAGGTGTTGAGGCAAACAGTGCCCAGCTGGAAAAGTCCTTGCCCTTAGGAGGCTTCTGGTCAAGAAATTCAGGTAGTCAAGTTGGAGATAGGCATTGATAAGTTTTTTAAGTACTTAATTAGTGAATTAATTACTTAATTTCAGATAGTGAAAAATGCTATGAAGAAAATAAATTGGGTGATTTCCTAACAGGTGACAGGAAGGCTACTTCCGTTTGGGTGGCCAGTAATGTTTGAACTGAGAACTGAATGATGAAAAAGAAGCCAGTCATAGAAAGATCAGGGAAAAGAGGAAACAGCAAGAACAAAAGGCCTGAGGCGAGAAAGAGCTCTTAGTTTCCACGGACAGAAAGAAAGCCAATATGGCCGCCGGGAAGGAGACGGAGGGGCTGAGGTCGGAGAGGTGGACATGGGCAGATGGTGTAGGACCCTGTGAGCCAGGCTGGGGTGGTTGAGGGTTTCTTTTCAAATTTGTTCTAAAAACAATAGTAAGCAATCAGAGGGGTTTTAAAAAAATACTTTGGATTTTATACTCAGTATAATGGGATTTAGTTTGTACATGATTATATATATTGAATGTCTCACACCCTACAAGGAAAGTTTGTACTTTGAACTAGGTGAATGGGTAGAGACAAGGAAGTATCCCTGATTTTAAGAAGAAAAAAAAAAAAAGATTGAGTTGGAGAACCCTCCTACATGCTTTATCTTGGGTGACGGTAGCAGTTTTGAACCTGACATCCCCACAGATGGCATGTGTGACACAGTGCATTGTAGTGGCCAAGGCCCTTGGTTCCCTGATGGTTCACGGAAAAACTACTGACATGCGACAGATTAATTAGTAGAAGAAAAGGCATATAAATTTATTTAACATATTTATACAGGAGTCTTCAGAATGAAGACCCAAAGATACAGTAGAAACTGTCCATTTTTATGCTTAGGTTGAACAAAGTATAGACAGCCGTGTAGAAATATGATTGGACAAAAACAGTCTGATCTAATGCTAATAGCCTAAGTGAGGAAACCCAGCAAGGCCTGTCTGTACAGATTCTTCTTGGCCTCTCTGAGCATTCATTCCTTCCTTCTGGGTATGGGGAAGGGCCCTCTCTGGAATGGGGGTCTTATGACCTACAGTCAAACAAGGTTGGTCGGATAATTTCTTTATGGCCAGTGTTTACACAGTATATTTTTAGGTGTTATGGCTGGCTTTCCAGAAAGGGAGTTCTTTTCTGGAAAAGCCCTGCCTTGGGGAAGAGGGATTCTAGTTTCTATGACTGGCCTCAGGGAGGAATGGAATTAAGAGACAGGAGAAGGTCAGAGAAAAACTTTTGCTTCTGAGGCTGCTTTTGAGGCCTTCATTTTGGGGTACTATTTCCTAAGCCCTAACAATATAATAAGAAATATATTAATATATTAGGTCCTTGACCAGAGTTCTTGGCACAGAGCTTCTAAAACCTAAAACGCTTAGAGTTTCCTGAGTAATAGAGGTAAGAGGAGCATCTTTTGTTATTCATGATAAGTTCCTTTAAACCACACCTGGGGTGATTCTTGGTGGGCCCCTACATAGTTTCAGGGTGCTGGTTGCCAAAGGAACCAATCATGTAATTAAAGGGTTAGAACCTTCAGCCCCACTCGTCCACCTCCAAGGAGGGGGAGAAAGACTGGAGATTGAATTAATCACCAGCTGCCAATGATTTAATCAATCATGTTCACGTAGTACCAGCCTCCATAAAAACCCTTAAATGACGGGGTTCTGGGTGCCTCCAGGTTGGTGGACACATCAGTATGCTGGGCAGGCGTTGCTCCCAGAGAAGGCATGGAAACTCTACACCCCAACCCACACCTTGCCGTATGCATCTCTTCTATTTGGCTGTTCCTGAGTTGTATCCTTTACAGTAAACGTTAATAGTAAGTAAACTGTTCTTCTGACTTCTGTGAGTTGCCATAAACCTCAGGGCGGGGGTGGGGGTGTCATTAGAAACTGTGATTTGTAGCCCATCAGTAAGAAGTATGGGAGACCCAGGACTTTATCTGAAGTGAGGGCAGTCCTGCCAGACTAAGCCCTTAACCTGTGGGGTCTGCGCTAACCCCAGGTAGCTAGGGTCAGAATTGAATTGAACAGTAGGACACACAGTGGGTGCCCAGAGAGCAGGAGAACTGGCTGGTGTGAGGGGGAAGAAAAAAAAACACTGAGTACATCTAGTGTCAGAAGTTTGTAAGTAAAAACAGCCCAAAGCATGTTGACCCCACAGCGGCCTTTAAAGACATTTGCCATAATTGTCAATGGCTGTATTGTTCCCCATGTTATTTAAAAACAAAAACAAAAAACAAAAACCACTAGTCAGGGGTCAGAAAGTAGGCACTGGAAGGGGGGATTTTTCCCAGCTTTTATTAAGGTCACGTTACAATTTGTTTCATATCATTATTCCTTCTTTTAGAGCATTATTACAAAAAACAATTCAAAAGCCCTGACCTTTATATAGATGGATGTGAAATACCACAGTAATATTCTAAATTGCAGATAAAGACGTAAGATTATTTGAGTGAAAAGGACAAATAAGTTAGTGCCACTCTCCTTCTGACCAGTCTGATGATCTTGAATGCCAAGGTTATAAGCTTCCCACTGATGGCTCTTCGGGTCAATTGTCTGCAGGATTCCTCCCTGCATGAGAAAAAATGTGGTGTAGAAATGCATGTGCTGACTTAGAACCCTGAACTACTACTGCATCTGCCAAAATTATCTATCATTTTATTCAGTTGGAAATTGAGCATAAGCATGTTTGATTCAAGACTCTGTGTTTGGTGTTTCTGTTTTTTCCTAACTTGTAGACATAATGCTTGCATTAAAACTTTACTCAACAGCTATTTCTTTTCCTGCCTAATTAAACTATGGTGAATAATCATCTCTGCCTTCATAATCTAATATTTGTCCAGAATCTATAAAGTTTCTAGCATTATGAGGTCAAGGGAAAGATTTCTGTCTTGAATCTGTGCATGTGTGAATGTATGTGTGTGGTTAGTGAGAGTGTGTGTAAGGGTGTGAGTGCGTGTGTGCGTGTGCACATGAGTGTATGTGTGTGCATGTGCTCTGTTACAATATCTTGACATCTAATATAGATCTTGAAAAATTACCAGTAACATGGCTGCCTCCTGATAAACCTCTTTCCCAGAGGCACCAAGCCATGGTGACATAAGACCTGCTGGTAAGAAGGGACAGCCTCACGCCTGTAATCCTAGCACTCTGGGAGGCTGAGGCAGGTGGGTCGTTTGACCTCAGGAGTTCAAAACCAGCCTGAGCAAGAGCGAGACTCCATCTCTACTAAAAATAGAAAGAAATTATATGGACAACTAAAAATATACAGAAAAAATGAGCCAGGCATGGTGGCGCATGCCTGTAGTCCCAGCTACTCAGGAGGCTGAGGCAGGAGGATCACTTGAGCCCAGGAGTTTGAGGTTGCTGTGAGCTAGGCTGACGCCACAGCACTCTAGCCTGGGCAACAGAGTGAGACTCTGTCTCAAAAAAAATTAAAAAATAAAAGGACAGCCTTCTTATGTGCCAGTGACTGCCCCCACAGCCTTGGTAGCCTGTGCCTCAGGAAGCAAATTCAGCAGCGCTGGGAGGCCTGAGGACTTATCTTGCTGCCACCAGAGGCTGAATCTCCCACATCGAGCAACACTGAGGCAAAAATAACCAGAGCTGGGTCTCGGACCATCCAGAGCACCGAGGATGACAGCAGACATCTGCATTCGTTGTTCAAATGCTAGGATTACACACTGCATACATGTGTTTTGTACATGACTATGATTTCACCCGCAGCTCTATCATGTGTAGCCTAACACGCAAAGAGATATTAGAATTACTACCACAATGTCTGTGTTATAAATTTTCCTAGGACTATGTAAGGTCTAAGAGAAGCGTGAATCAGCCTTTATCAAGAAAGGGGCACCTGGCCTGCTCTACACCAATTTTCCATCCAATTTTACTGTAGGAAGGATCTGTTCATACATTGTGAAGGGCTGGTTCCCCCAGGAAACTCTAAAATGTATGTTTTGAAAGGAAGGATTATAAAAACATGAGATTCTTCAAAGCATATCCTAAAAAAATATCCTGCAATACATTTTCCCTTTTGTCTTTTCACAATAAGATTGAAACTTAGAAACTTAGAAACCAGTATTTGCCATTTTCTCTATTTTGTTTTCAGAATTATATCGCCTCAAAGAAGTCCACAACTATTTAGTTCAATTTCTGCAGCAAATTATCCTGCAAGTCAGAGAGAAGTGCAAAACCATTTGAAAAGATATCATTGTGCTTCCAAGATATTTATCCTTAATACAATTTATACATCCTGCAGAAATATACATGGTGCCTATTGCTGCCTTTTGAAATGTGAGTAATTTGATTAATACAGGGGCTTTGAGGGAATGGGTCTGGAAGTCTTGATTATTAATTACACCTATCCCAAATTGAATTCCCTCTAATGATTTATTAACCACTGAAGTTAGCCCAAAATGAGTTCCTGAAAAAACTGGGTAAAATTATACAGGAAATAGCTATTCTGTATAAACTAGATAAATTATCCCTAGTTTATGTACATGCCTAAGTAAATTACACGAGGAAAGCAGCAAAGAAAATAGTGTAGCATCATTCTTCCAACATGCAATTTTGATTTTCATATTTTAATGTAAGGAAGATAATCAACAAGAAATCTTTAGAAAATTATACTGGGTTTTCATGTAAGGACATCTAATAATTCACGTTACTGAAAGAATGTAGTTTCTCATGTAATTTTTTAACATTCTCTTAATTAAGAATAAAATTTTCCAGAATAAAAAAATAGCCTCTTACCCAAACATTTTTATTTTTTCTAATTAAGAAGATGAAGTCCGATTCTGTTGTTTACTAATTATAAAGAATTGGGCCGGGTGTGGTGGCTTATGCCTGTAATCCTAGCACTCTGGGAGGCCAAGGCAGGTGGATCGCTTGAGGTCAGGAGTTCGAGGCCAGCCTGAGAAAGAGTGAGACCCCGTCTCTACTAAAAATAGAAAGAAATCATATGGACAGCTAAAAAGACATATATAAAAAAATTAGTCGGGCATGGTGGCACATGCCTGTAGTCCCATTTACTTGGGAGGCTGAGACAGAAGGATTGCTTAAGCCCAGGAGTTTGAGGTTGCTGTGAGCTAGGCTGATGCCACGGCACTCTAGCCCGGGCAACAGAGCGAGACTCTGTCTCAAAAAAAAAAAAGAATTGGGAGGTTTTCTTCAGGAATTTTTTTGTTTTGTTTTATTTTCTTATTTCTAATGGTGAAAAAAAATCTTCAAGATATGTTTCATCACCTTAAGACACATGTAATTTATAATTATAAATATTTGGGATGTGTAATATATAAAATATATATGTATGTCTATACATATCAATTTTTAAATACTTTATATTATTACTAGTTGTGTTATTATGGATTTATTAAGTGGAAATATTTGAGTTTAATTATTTTCTTCATATTTTATACAATAATAAATAAAACTGTACCATGTAAACATATACCTCCTTTTTTGCAAATGATTTTGGAAAGTTTTGGGTTTTTTTAAAAACAATTTTATTTAGGTATAATTGACAGCTACAAACCACATATTTAATGTATATAATTTGATGAGTTTGGACATATGCATGCACCCATGAAACCATCACCACAATCAAAGTAATAGACAAATCCATCACCCAAAGAATTGTTTAAAAACATATTAAATATGATATTTAAATTTTTATAGGAAAAGTTAAAGATATTTTACATGATTATTTCTTTTACCAAAAAAAGATAAACATTAACATGAAGTTTTATACCATGTTAATGAAGCGTACGGCACATGCTATCCACATACTACATAACTTCATGTTGAAAGAAGTTGTTCTAGTAACACAGACATTGCAAAACAATGTTATAAGCATGCTTACTACAGTTCAAATATAATCAGGGTTTAATATTTAAAAATCTATAAAGTTTGCTTGTCTACAAATTCATTTAATGATTAAAATTCATTTTGTAGAGAAGGAAAGCTTATATTATTTAAAAATATGAATAATAAGGTTCTGGAAGACAGATTTTAAGCATACCAAGGCTAGGTTGTGGTTACATTTTCTTAATTTCCTCCCCAAACTATTAGATTATCCTAAAAGTGGAATGTTCCAGTTAAAGTTTTGTGGCACTAATTGACTATGTGGCAATCCACTTAAGCTCTCCGGTTGTCAGTTTCTGCTGCATGATAAGATGAAGAACCATCTGCTCTACCAGCTGTACAAGTGTATTGTCACTCACCAAAAGACATTGTGAAGGTGAGTTAATTTTGAAAAATCAATATTAGAATAAAATAGATTATTAATAAATGATGGTTGAGTTAGCCCTTTTGAATTGAAATAAATCTAGCCTGTAGCTTGTTTTGGATGTCCCACAAGCTATAAGTGGTCTTTACATTTTTTAAGTGCCATTAAAAAACAAGAGGAAAAAAAATATGCTATAGAAACCTCATGTGGCCTGCCTAAAATATATACTAATACTATCTGGTTCTTCACAGAAAAAGTTTGCAAGCCCTGATCTAAAAACCATAATTACAAGCAAAACAAGGTAAATTTCAAAATAGATTTCCTGTTTCCTCAATTTAAATAGAGCTGTTAAATAAACGTTTGCATTAATGGATATTTGAAATTTTAATTTTTAATACTTTACTGGAGTATACTTATATGCAATAAATTTTACATACCTAAAATATAAGACTTAATGAGTTTTCCCATGAAACTGTCATCCCAATCGAGATACTAAACATTTCTATCACTTCCAATAGTTTTTTTCAAGCTTCTTTGAAATTCGTCTCTCCCTTCACCCCTATCCCCAGACAATTATTGGCTTGCTTTCTGTCATCGTAAGTTAGTTTGTGTTTAATAGAATTTTATACAAAGAAATCATAATACTTATACTTTTTGTCTGGCTTCTTTCACTCAGCATGATTTTGAGATGCGTCCATTTGTGGCATTTATTTCTAGCTGGTTCCATTTTATTGCTGAGTAGTATTCCACTGTACAGATATACCAAAGTGTGCTTATCCATTCACTTTTTGATAGATACTTTTCTTAGGTAAATACATTGAAGCAAAATTTCTCAGTAATATAGGAACTATATGCTTAATTGTATAAGAAATTGCCAAAGTGTTTGTGCGACTTTATATTCCCTACAGCAATCCTTGGTCCACATCGTTAACTTGTGTTATTGCCATTTTTTTAGCACTTCTACATGTGTAATGATATCGTAATGCTAATTTGTATTAATATCTTCCCAATGACTAGTGACAAAGACTTGCCAAATTCTAGTCAAGCTCTTCTGAACCCTCTTCTCTAGCAGGCCTGAAGCTTGGCCTATAACACTACAGACTCTCAGCAGGAATGATTCCATCTGGCCACACCGCCTCCCCAAAAGACTTGAACAAACACTGATATAGTTTCTAACAGCTCAAGGTCACATCCCTAGGATGACCCCAGCCTCCCTTAAAGTGGCCACCTGAGAAAGCTCAATGCTGCCGGGATAATTTACTGTTTGTTTCAGCCAAACCTGACAATAGGTAAATAGGCCTCTGATTCCCCCTTAGAGTGGTTATTTTCTTTTTTTACATTATTTTTTTAATGGACACATTGTAATTGTACATATTTATGGGGTGCAGTTTGATGTTTTGATACATATCTATGTTGTATAACAGTTACTTCAGAAAGCTTGCAATTATAAATCCTTTGTCTGATCTTCAAGATGTAAATTTACCACCCAAAACTGTTTTCTCAAGGACCTGAGAGCCATTTCTTTGAAATGCAAACACTCAGGGAAATAACTCTTATTTTTTCTTTTGGTTCCAGCGGGAGGATAAGGGCCTAGCTTAGGGAGGCACCTTGCTCATAAAAGTAGGAGAAGTTTGACCAACCTGGGTGGCCTGGTCACATTAACTACCCCACCCCCTTCCTGCTCTTCCTACATTTCTACTTCCCTTACTCTGCTCAAGCCCCCACCATTCCCTGCCCCCTGCTCCCTCATTCTCCTATAAATGCCCAGACACCTTCTATACAAATTGACTTTTTAATGTGCTTATTGGCCATTCATATATCTTCTTTCGTGAAGTGCTTGTTCAAATCTTGCCCATTTAGTATTGCCTTCTTCTTATGGAGTTGTAGGAGTCTTCATATATTCTGAATACATGTCCTTTTTCATACATACACACGCACATATCAGATAATTTCTACTAGTCTGTGGCATATCTTTCATTTTCTTCATGGTAATTTTGAAAACCAAAAGTTTTTAATTTTGATGAACTTCAGTTTATACATTTTTCTTTTATGGTTTTGTATTAGTCAGGGTTCATCAGAGATACAGAACTAGCTGGATCTGTGTGTGGGCGGGGAGAGAGAGAAGAAGAGAGAGAGTGAGATTGTGATTGTGGAGGCTGGGTGAGTCTCACATCTGAGAGAACAGGCCGGCAGGCTGCAGACACGAGGAGGAGTTGCAGTTCCAGCATGGAGGCCTGCTGGTGGCGCAATTCCCTCTTCTAGTGTTCTATTCAGACCTTCATCTGATTGGATGACGCCACCCACATTATGGAGGGCAATCTGCTTAACTCAAAATCCATTGATTTTAATGTTGATCTCATCCAAAAAAACACCTTCACAGGAACATCTAGAATAATCTTGAGCAAATATCTAGGCACTGTGGCCCAGCCAAAGGGACACATAAAATTAACCATCATAGGTTTGTACTCCATGTGACCTGTCTAATTTGTCTTTCCCCACTCCATCATAAGAATTTCTCCTGTGTTTTCTTCTAAGAGTTTTACACTTTAACTTTTAAGTCTATGATCAAGACAATTTCAATATAATGAATGATAAAAGGGCTGGAAGTTATTTGATTCCTTATGAATAACCAGTGTTTCAGCAACATTTGCTAAAAAGACTACTCTCTGCCCCACTGAATTACCTTGGCACCCTTTTCAAAAATGAATTAGCTATAATGTACAGGTCTTTTTCTGTGCTATTATTCCATTGATCTGTATTTATATTTTTATGACAATAATCATTATCTTGGTTTTTTTAGCTTTATAATAATTCTTAAAATCAGATAATACAAATTATCTTACTTTGGTTCTTATTATTCTAAGTTGTGTTGGCTTTCCTGGATCTTCTACATTTCTATTTAAATTTGAGAATCAGCTTGATGCTACTGGAATTTTGAGGAATATTCTCCTCCTTCCTACTCTCCTTACTCCTCCACCGTGTGGGAGAATGCATATTCCCTGGCCCTGTCAAGACATTAAAAGTAATTTTGACTCAAGAAGAAAACTGCTGACTGGAGGTGAGAATCACCCCTATCAGGCTCCAGACTTTTAAACTTGAAGTTTATCCTAGAATATACTTTAGCATCTTCGTAATCTATAATCCTGCTCCCATTGTTGATTCATCAAAAATCAGACAATTGATTATGGAAATGGTTGAGAATATTGAATTGCAACATGAACGATTTGATTGCTCTGCCTCTTTCTAGTCCTAATCCTAATCCATACTCTATAACACTTCAGAGAAATGGTTCTAAATTAAAAATCAAATTACATCATTCTCCTGCTAAAAATCCAAGAACCGACCTTCCTTCTTTCCTTTCTTCCTTCCTTTCTTCCTTCTCTTCCACTATGTAGTACTCATACCTTTCAAAACTCAACTATCTTTTTGTTTTTTAAGAAAAGTTCCCTAACTTCCATTTTTCCTACCCCAGACAGGGATAATTATCCCTTCTGTAGGATCTACTACACTAAATTCTTACTATCTGTTTTCTTGCTTGTCTCCCATTGAGTCTAACTGTTTGATGAATAAACACTGTAGCCTCAGTACTTAGCACAGAGCCTGGCTAAATCAATGTATGGTAAATGTTTGCTGAACTGAAATCAATAAATTGATGACATTAATTGGCCAATTATGATCATCTAGGAAAAGCTTGGGGGCCAGGAGGAAAGTTCTCCAGATCCATAAATTAATTTTCTCAGCTGACAGACAAGGATGAAATAACTGAGTCACACGAAGCAATATGTACTAGAAAAGGGGCCTAGTTCACAAGAGTTACGAGGAATGAAGAGAAGACCAACTGTGTGTCCAGTAGCTACAAGAATTGCAGCTTCCAACTAACACCAGGGTGATGATGCCTAGGACATTGAAGGTCTGCTTCCCTGGTGACTAGGAAATTAAGAGAGCGAGAGCTTTAAAATTCTAGTTTGGGCTTAAGGTGACTAGGAAAATTAAGAGAGCGAGAGCTTTAAAATTCTAGTTTGGGCTTAAAGGTAGAAGGCAGAAAAGCAAAGGAGAAGACATAAAAGTAAAACAGAAGGTATCTTTTAAAAGCTCAACACTTATACAAAGTCAGGACAAAGTGAATTCATTGGATAACAGGTACATGTACTTAGAATCAGTCTAACCTTATGAAGTGGGTTTTCCCAGGATCTGCACACACTAAAGTAAATTAGCTTTGCCCTTTTATCAACTGACCAAACTCATGTTTGGCTAAAGAGTGGCAGCCAAGGAGAGGCACGAGGGAGAAATAAGAAAGAGAGGGAACTCAGGGGCATGATATTTAATGGGGCTTCTATGGAGGCCTTGGATAAAGGCAACAGAAAGTTAATAGTGAAGAGGAGCTTTCTGTCTGGTGACATCCTGAGCACACCTCATCACATAAACACTTCAAGCATGTTAAGTACTGGCACTACATGAAAGCACTCATTTCATTACTTCAAATAATTTGAAAATAGGAAAAGTAAGTGATTTCTGGGAAGAAATCCAAGAAGTGTATCTCATAAGCAGTTTTATTTGCTCAAATCATAACCTTAGATATTCTAGAGAAGGAAAATTAATCAAAGATGCATTCATGTAAAAAAAATAGTTGAAGATTAGAGCCACACAAATGTGGATAAGGTTGTCCTCACTCAATGGAGGGTAAATGTTCAACATAGCAGTCATTCTGAGAAAAATACATTCAATGTTAATGATAAAATAATAGAATTCTCTTTTGATACATGCCTATGAACTGACAGTATGTACAGGTAAAATATCAGTGGACTAAGATACTTTAGATTGAAGGTTACTCCTAGTTCTGCTGCAGATATAGAGCAAACTACTGAAGAAGAACACAAAATATGAACCCTTCCCCAACTCCCATTCTTAGTTAATCCCTCAAAAAGGCACTTTCATATTTATTACCTTAATAAATTGAGAATACATAATAAAATACAAAACCTTGAAATTGAGATTTCTAATAAAAAATAAAACAAGAAAACCTTGAAAGCTAGATATTAGTATCTCCATTTTACTAATTAAAAAATTAATTTCAGATAAGTTAAGTGATTTCTCAAAGTCATGTAGCTAATGACAAAGGCAAGCCTAGAATAAAAGTCTAATTTCCAAGCTGTGTTTTGCATAACATATTTTGTTTCTTAATTACTAACTTATTCCTCCATTCAGCTACTCATTAAAACTTATTGAACACCTACTATATTCCAGGCATTATACCAGAAGCTAGAAATACAAAAATAAATAAGACATAATCCTTGTCCCCAGAGAGCTCACAATCTAAAAAGGAAGCAGACATGTAAATAAATGTAAACTCTGTGTCACTGGCTATTAGTCACATCTACAGTTACAGGAACAGAGTGCCCTACAAACATACCTCCCAAGATCCTCAAGTATTCTTAAGGATCCTACGGGTCTCCTGAATAAGTCTTATTAGCTCCTGCAAATTTGAGATATCATGACTAATGGTCTATAATGATAAAAGATATCGTTTGACTTGCATGGTTTTGACCTGCACAGTTACACTTTTTAAAATTTGACACAGTTGCTAATTTCACCTAAAAATTTTGATCTTGAGATTTCTTGAAAATATAAAAGATATTACTGTCCATGTTCCTACACAACAGTAATAGACTAGAACCGAGTAGTAGTTGTTCCTTGTAGACAAGGTATATAGTATCCAGTTAATCAACAACCCACCTCTGTTGCTTGTTTCAGTGACTTAACCTACTTTATTCATTTACTTTGCCTGCCTGGCCATCAGCCAAATGTTCCTCCACTCCAGCTCTGACCTTCTCAACTGGTTACCACTGTGTTAAGCTCTAAAAACTCTCAGTGATTCCACTGAATCCCACAGGATAATTCTGTAGGTGAATCTTAGAAAAATTCTGTGGTCAAACAAAGAGACTTTTGTGCCATTCTCTCTAGGAGGGATACAAAACAGTACTGGTTTTTGTAAAAACAAACAAACAAACAAACAAACAAACAAAAAAACACCTCACTTTTTAACTTACATCCCATAGGGTTCACATATAGGTCCATGGAACTGAGTGGAAGTTGTCAGTCAGGGTCTATTCAAGAAATAGAAGCCACATTAGTTATTTTAACAGAAATAATTGAATAGAGAATTGGTTAAGCAGATCTGGGGACACCAGAGTAATACAAAGACAGCAACTGCAGGAAGAAGCCACTGTCCACAGGGCTCGGGAACAAAGAGGAAAGACTGGTATTTTTCTAATCTAGGAGTTTGGAGGAGGAGACCCTCAAAGCTGAGATTTGACCTTTGAGAAGTGCCATCCAGCTCCCACTGGTACCTCTGAGGAGGATTGCTAATCTACTGCTGTACTTGGGCAAAGTGCTATCACTTAGGCACAGAACAGAGAGCAGACGGGAGCAAGTACCTCCTCTCTCCTACTGCCTTCCCATCTCACCCTGGTACTTCCTACCAGGGGAGCAGAATCCCAGCCCCAGCATCACAAAGAATAGTACAGAAAGCATCAATTTGGAGTTCAGGGACAAGAGCTTCACAGTAGCACACTTGTGGTCCTCGAATTGCCCTGCTCTGTAACAACCAAGGCTTTGTTATAGAACACACTGCTTATCTTTGGCCTTTCTTCCCTCGAGTTGAGTTTTCTGCCACAATGGCCCTCAGTCCCTTATACAAACACATTTATGGAAGATCTGCTAGACCCATAGTATTATCAGACATAACGACTTCCAGAGTACAAACAGCTGAGTCTCAGACTGGAGACCTCGCTACACAGGTTAATACTAAAGTGATTAATACTAATTGAGGGTATATACAGCATGCAATGGTGAAGAATTCAAAGAAGAGATGACATTTGACCAGCATCTTGAAGGATGATTGGGAGTTTACCAGAGGAAGACGGAAATGAGTCTTGTGGATAAATAAAGCAGCACCTGCAGTGATGGAGGCCTGAGTAGAAAAGGGGTGCTGGGGAACCCCAAGCAGATTGGCCTGCTGAGAACACAGGGTAAATATGGAGACATGGCAGTAGATGGCACATGGAACCCCGGAGACTCTCCTTCTCCCCTCTTCTCATCTCAAAAATCACCAAGTCCTGAAGATTCTGCCTATTCTGAAAAAAATCTTAAATTTGTTTTCTCCTGTCCATTCCCTCTGTCACTGCTTCACATCAGCCTACATCAAAACCTCACCTGGGCCAGCAAGCCCCTACTGTGGCACATGGCAATTACAATCCCCCCTCCTCACTGCTGCCCAAGTGATATTTCCGGATACAATTGGCGCAAGTCTCCTCTCTAACAAAAACCCTCTGCACACTTCCCTAATACTTATGTATAAAGCCTGAATTCCCAAGCGTGTCCTACAAGACCCCCATGATCTGACCCCTATCTATCTTTTAACCTTATCTCCTTCTCCTCATTCCTTCTACTTTCCATTCCAAGAAGGATGCATTTTTGTGTTGCTCCCTACAGACATTAAGCAGTTGTACACAGCCCTGCCTTTGCATGTGCCTGAAATGCTCTCCCAGCCTCTCCTCTTGTCTGCCTCCTGGTCCTTTAGGAAATCCCATCTGCGATGTCACCACCTTGTGGAATCTGTCCTAACCCAGCAAGTAGAATAAATCACCCCTCTCTAGAGCTATTTCTATGGCTTCTAATGCTATACGTATCATGCATATAATAATCATTAGCTTTAATTCTATCTTCCCTGAGAGACAATGAGTTCTTGGAGAAAATAATTAATATATATTTTCATTTTTAATATCTCCTATGCTTGACAATTGCTGGCATTCAGTAAAGTCAGGATATTATGAAGTGTCTTTTATGCTAAGTTAAGAAGGCTTTGGCTTTTTTCCCATAAGGAAAAGAAAATGCTTTTCTCTCTTTCTCTTTCCCTTTCTCTCTTTCTCCAGATAGGATGATGTATATATAAAAACTTTCCATAAGGAAAAAAAAAACAGTCTAAAATACAAGTATTCATTCGTGTGGATTTTAGAGTCTTTAACAATTTATTCAACACTTTGACATGTTCTTGAAAAAAACCCCATTATGTGGCTCTTTTTGAAATCCTTTAGCATCCCAATATTTATTTCTCTGCTTCATAGTCCTATCCAGTCTCACCATTAGTTCCTACCATCTTCTCTCCAAAGTCCCAGGTACTGCTTTTTTCTCCCTCCCAAGAAGTTTACAGGAACCTCCCTATTTTTCTTAAAGCCACAGGCCTCATCCACAGCAGCAGGGCCCTCCTTGGTTGGTCCTAGCACAAAGTCATTGCCTGCAGGGACAGGAAGGCACAGGAGACACCTGTCGGCAAAACCCCTAATAAACAATGCCCTCCTTCTGTGCTGCACCCTTTTAGGGTCTTAGCCTGCAGCACCATATTGAAAAGGGGCTACCACCAGGAAATGCAAAAGGGAGGGGAGGCGGAAATGGAGGTAAATATTTAAAAAGATCCTTAAAACTTAACCTTCATTTAATGAGAAAGTCAGGGGTGCGCTCATGTTAATGGCTCAGATAAATCACCTTCTTTGAGAGGAGTTCATATGTGCATTTAGGAAGAGACACTAACATTTTCCAATCATTTGGTGGGGTGCGGGGAAAAAAGAGAAATTAGGCAGGTAAACAGTAGAGATAATAGGTTTTCAGCCTCCTAGGGGCTTGTGTAGCCCAGGATAACTCTAGAGTTTACATTTTAGCTATACATTGATATATTTCGCACTTACATTAAGCTGTAGGCTTCCCACTTCCAAAAAAGGCATGTAAATAGGGCTATTTTCACTATGCCCAACTGTCTGCTTACTTTGTGGCTTGTTCTTATATATGTCTGCTGAACTTCAGACTGGTATTTATTTTTTAAAAATAATAATTACAAAGTAATTCATGGGTGCTACAAAAAGTGAAACAAGTCAGAAGTGTATAAAGAAAAAGTTAAAGTCTGACTCCCATCCATTCCAAATCCTAAGGTAACCGGTGTTAACAGGTTGGTGAATATCCTTCAACACCTATGGCTACTGGGCGTAAAACTGGTGTGACCACTTTGGAAGGTAATTTGGTAATCGCTATAAAATCTGAATTGCACAAACTCTTTGATCCGGCAATTACACATCTCAGAATTTGTCTTACAGGCATACCTGAACACACAGGATACTCTTTGTAGGATTGTTTATAGCAGCAACAGTTTAAAAACAGCCTAAAAGTGTGATTAAATTATGATGTGTATTAAGTATAGAATACTGTATTGCTCTAAAATATAATGAAGTAGATTGATAGGAAATGGAAAACCAATGTCCAGAATAATGAGTATGGCATGTTCCTGTTTGTAATTTTTAACTATATATATTTTTTCCACTGTATATGTGATATACAGAGGCTATTTGTGGAAGGATACACAAGAAAACACTTTATAATCGCTGCCTTGGATATAGAGTCTGGGAGACTAGTGATTTAGAATAAGAGGGAGGCTTGCTTCTTTATATACCCTTTGGTAGCATTGGACTTTTTTTTACCATGTGAATGTAGCCTTTTTTCCAATAAAAGAAAAATAGTGGGGAAAATTTGCCAATCTGATGGATGAAAATTATACTCATTGTTTGGCTTTGAATTTCCCTGGCTTAATGTGAGATTGAACACTTTTTTCATGTTTTATGGTCATTTGCATTCCTTCTATGAAATGCCTATTCATATTCTGTGCCCATTTTTTAAAAAATTGGGTGAACTTCCTTATTAACTCCTAGTAGCTCTTTGAATACAGGATATATGACTTCTTGTCATATATATTGCAAATATTTTTCATAGTCTATTATTTTTTGCTTTATATTGCTTATACTGACTTCAGACTTTTTTTTTAAATACAGGTAAATCATTCTATGATTTGTTTTTAGTTTTCCCTTTTCCTTCTTCAACCAGTTATAAAAATGCTATTTTTAACATTTAGATCTTTAATCTATCTAGAACTTATTTAAGTATGCAATTCATCCATTTTCTTCCAAGTATATAGTTAGTGCCATTTTTTAAAAAGTCTTTTCCCCCAATGAATTGAAATGCCAACTATCATATATTAACTTTCCATGTGTGCTATTAATGTTACTTTGCTCTCTCAGATTCATTCTCTGCCCAGTCTTATATGCTAAGGAGCCGACCCTAGGGTCTATATCACCCAGGCCCACTTGCTTCCTGATTTAAAATTGACTTTAGCCAATAGGAGGCACTGCCAGGAGATCAGAGGTCAAAAGGAGAGAGTTAGAATATTTCTTCCCCTACTCCTTCCTTGCTTAGTCACCAAAGTGCCTCAACCTCCCTTTTGGTTCCCTTAAACCTACCTAAACTCTGCAAATAGGCATGTCTCTAAATTCTCTTTTAAGTCTCATTTGAATGTACCTTTTATTTTTAGATTCACTATCTTTTCTTGTTCCTATTTTATATGATTATGGCAGTTTGAGTACATTTTAATACATACCCAATTTAACATCTGGTTGTTCAAGTCCCTCAATATTCATCTGCTCTTTCAACATTTTCTTGGAAATTTTAACATGTTAATTTTTCCACATGAAATAATTAATCTTGTCAGTTCAAAAAAATTGAAATTATAATTAATATTGCATTACATTTGGCTATCAATTTGGTAGAGATTATCATTTTTATGATTCAGGTTTTCCCATTATTGAACATGTATTTTCAAATGCCTATTACAACCCTCAACTCAATATGCACAAAACAGATAAAATCAATTATTGCTTTCAAAATTCTTTGTTTTCAAATTCCCTCTCACATAATAGTATTCACAGTTAACCATGCTCAAAACCTAATGTCATTTTCACTTCCTCTGTGATGCCCCACATCCAAACAGTTGCCAAATCCTGTTAATACTAACTGGGAAATATCTCTCAAATTCTTTCCTCACCCTCCCAAAACTACAGACCCAAGTTCTCATCATCTTGTCAATGAATTGCCACTTATATCCCTTAATTGGCCTCCAACTTCCAGCCTTCCATAAGTCTATTTTTCACACTGTTTCCCAAATTAGAGTTTGAAAACGCAGATGTGAAAATGGCATATCCCTGTGGAAAACCTTCAATAGTTCCAAAGTAATACCTTCAAAACATCTTTCACATTCTTATTCCATCTACCTTTCTGGTTCCTTTTTCTTCCATTTACCAACCCTTCCCCAAAACACACACACACACACACACACAAACACACACACACACACACACACGCACACACACATTTCCTCACACTCTAGCCACATGGGTTCATTTGTCGTTTCCCAGATGAGCTATTTTGTCTTTCACAATTGCTCTAGTCCCATGCTGGCCAATATGGTGGCCACCAGCCATGTGTGGCTTTTGAGCACTTGAAACATGGTTAGTCCAAATTGAGACATGATGTACTTGTGAAATGAACACTGAAATTTCAATTCTTTGTACCGAAAGGTAATACCAAATATCTTATTAATAATGTTTTATTAAAAAGTATTCCATGTTGAAATGATAACATAGTAGATATATTTGGTTAAAGAAAATATATTGTTAAAATTAATTTCATCTGTCTCTTTTTACTATTTTAATGTGTCTACTAGAATATCTGAAATTTCCTGTGTGGCTCACGGTATATTTCTGTTAGAAAACACTGCTCTAGTCTGTTTTTCTCCATCTGATGAAATCTGATTTGTGCTTAAACTCCAGTTCAGATGTCACTGTGAACCCTCCTCTGTGAAGCCTTCCCAGCTCCCTCGCTACAGGTAAAATTAATCATTTCTATCTCTATCCCCAGAGTACTTTGCATATACCTCTACTGTAGCACTTACCTTATTATAATGTCATTATTTGTTTATATGTCTGCTTTTACCTTTTTTTTTTTTTTGTATCTTTGTGTTCTTTGTTTTCTTAGACTCTGAACAGGTTTAGTGCTCAATCAATCTGTGGTGGTTAAGTTGGAGGAAGAACTAGTATTACCAAAAACTGAGGCTAAGGATAATCACTAAAAATAATCACACAATTTACCCCTAAGCTTACAAGACAGGAAAGGAAAATGCCATTTTATATAAGTCTAATAAGAGAAAGCTTTCAGTTTGTCAGGAGACCAAACTTTTCCTAGCACTAACTCTAGGACAGATTTATTGCATGAAAATTTATGTGAGACATTGAACCACATAGTACATCAGGTCTTTAATCAGGGGTTTACAGAAAATACAGAAATATTCCTTATATGGCCATTTCTTATATCAACCAAGACTATAAGCAGGCAACATAACATTACAGCACAGCTAAAAGGAAGCATTTACAGTCTAGAGTAAGACAGTCCAAACTGAGCTCTCTGGTGATCTCACTTGATAAAGAAAAAGAATCCAGAGGTACAGTTTTTTCAAATTTAGTCTGATAATCTTTGTCTTTTAGGTGGAATGTGAATTCTATTTATATTTATTAAAATTTTAATATTGGTGGGTTCAAATCTCTCATTATATAATTTGTTTTCTATTTGTCCTATTTGTTCTTGGTTCCTTTATTTCGCAATTTATTTCTTCATTTGGATTAATTACATATTTTATTATTCCACCTTTCTCCTCTATAAGCTTTAGTTATGTATTTTATTATCTTTCTTTTTGTAATTATTCTATTAATAAAATTTAGAAATTGTTTTAAATGTATGTTGTTGACAAAAGAAAATATTTAACCTAAGGACAAAAAAATTCAAAGCAAAGGAATTGTAAAAGACTTAATAAACACATACTAACCAGCAAAAAGCTGGCGCAGCTATATTAATATCATATAAATGTGATTTTCAGACAAAAATATTACATAATGACATATGAATATATATGAATCCTGAATGCTACAATTTTCAAACACATGAAATATTTATAAAACCTCACCTTATACTAAGTCATAAAGCAAATCTTAGAATTACCAAAAAATCGACATCATACTCACTACATTGTCGATTCATAATTAATTAAAAATAGAATATGTTAACAAAAAGATAACTTCCCCAAATACCCACACTTGGAAATTTTAAAATGCAATTGTAAGGAGTTCATGGACCAAGGAATAAACCAAAGTAGAAATAGCAAAATATTTAAAACCCGAACAACATGAAAATATTATACTATACTAAAACCTGTTGGGTGCAGCCAAAGTAGCCCTTAAAAAGATATCTACACTCTTAAATGCATAAATTAGAAAAGACAAATGACTGGAAATAAATGCTTTTAACACAGGAAGTGAAAAAAAAACACAAAACAGTATAGCCAAAGGAAGTACAAGAAAAGAAATAATACAGATAAGAATAGAAATTATTGAAATAGAAAACAAAAAAAACACTAGAGGATCACAAGAACCAAAAGCTGACAATTTTTGTAAAGCTAATAAAACAGAAATAAACAAACAAAAAATCCTGGCAAGTTTGATCCGGGGCACAAAAAAAGGCAGTACAAATATATTAGGAATAAAAAAGGGATCAGTAGACTTTTTCTTTTAATCACATACGTTAATTTTAACTCTTTTGATCATAAAGGATCAAAAAACCAACACAAACCAGCTTAAATAAATATTGAAAGTATTAACTCATATTCTGAAAGAGTCCAGAGATAGGCATAGCTTTAGGCACAGACTAATCAAGAGTTTATATTCCCATGAGCCAAATGCAAACCTGTTGCTCTCAGTCTCCCAAGTCTACAAATCTACTCTCTGCTGTATTAGTTCTGTTATTGTAAAACAGATTCTCACCCTGTAGGATAACAGAGCTAAAGCCAGTATCTTCATAACTACAATCTGGAACAAAAGGAACAGTGTCTCAGTAAATGTATCATTGTGTTTTATTGACTCTAATTGGCTGGTGAGTCCATCCCTAATCCAGTCACTGTGGCCCAGGGAATGTGATGCTCTGCTTGACTGAGTTTGAATCACGTGTCTCTGCTGGAGCAGGGAACAGAGTCAACACAACTGGCAGCACATTAACCAAAATCAAGGTGCAGTTAGAGAGTGGTGAATGCCTGCTGTAGGGCACAAATATCAGATGTGCATTTCACCATGACTTCAGTCAAATGTTTTATTTTAAATAGGCCTCCAACCTTACAATCGCACCAAGAGGAATTAATTGCCAAATGTCGCCCTACATAACAAAATAAATTTGGTCTGTTGCATGAAATGATTCAATACAATCTAGTCCACTTAAAGGAAGAGGCCATTTGCCAGAAGTCACTATTTGGGTTTGGGCAAAATTGATACTGATTTGTTCTTTTCAACAGGTATTTGCCAACAGATTCAGTAACTTCTCAAGGTCAGTTCCTAAATCGCTTTGCCCTTTTCAGCTAGGTCTTTAATAAACAGAATTATTTTTACTTAAGAGCCGCACAATACTCTGTATAAAGTTTGTTCTTTGTTCATTTACTCAAGAAATATTCATTGAGTGCTGACTATCTTCCAAGCATTTCATTTACTGGTGGGGAAATAAAAGCAAACCACAAAGACCCCAACCCCTGCCCTCATGGAGTTGACAGCACTGAGCCTACAAGTGGAATAAATTTTCAACTGTTGAAGTGCATGAGTTATTTCTACACCCTTATTAAAGCATTTTGCACTGCAGATTTCACAGGTCATTAATCTGGCCAAGTGAGGAGAACATTTTGTTCTTGTGGGAAAGTTCTCTGGTCACTGGGGAACATTGTCACTAGTATGTATCCAGAGCTTTTGATGGAAGGACAAGTGGAACTGGAATAATTTGTCCAGCCTGCAATCTAGACCTTATCCCCCTCCCAATTGCACTTTGGTGGACTTTTAAGGGTGGGTGGCTTGGAGGAAGGGAGTTGAGTATAAAGAACAAAGAAAGGGCCAGAAGCATAAAAAGAGAAACAAGGTAGGAAAGGTGGGTGGAGGAAAAAAAAAAAAAGAGTAGGTGATACAGGTTAAATTATGCCTCCCAGGACACGGATAAATATTTGTCTATTACTTGTTGTCAGCATCTTTCCCAGGACTCTAAATGAGTCCTGGGAAAGATGCCTCCTTTGAATGATTCAATGACTATTTCAAATGATCTTCAAAACTTTGGAACAAAAACACTATTGACTAAAGACCCAGAAAACTAATTTCATGCCATCCTGACTTAATTATGGCAGAGAATAATTGACGCCATATAAAATTTCATGTTATATTCATGTCATACCTCTCAGCAAAACAGTTCAGTTTAGATTTCTCTTACATACTTGGCTAACAAGAAAATATCTGATTGCAAAACAAAAGAAAGAAAATCAAAATGCAAATTCAAATGAGTGGAAACTATGTATTTTCAAACAAGGAGAATAATTATGTGTACAACATCATAAGCTGGTCTTCAAAGAATGTAGGCAGCGATTGATGTCAAGTATTCCTACCAGTAGACAAAAGTTCTCTTTAGAATAAAGACAATAGTGAATGTAATTTACATTTGTTGCAGAATAAAAATAAATGTTTCAAAAAGTACTTTTTAATTAAGAAATCAAAGAGTGTCATTCTAATGTGAGGAGAAAAGTTTGAACATCTTACCAAATACAACATTTAGAAAGGTCTGCTTAAAATTTTTTTTGAAACCCAAGAGAAAATAAGTTGGAAAGTTAGTTGAGTTTGTGGTACTCAGTTGGGATGGCTTTCCATATGTAAGACTCTCTTGCATCTGGATTGTAAAGCAGAATTGATGCCAAGTTTTACCAAAAGAAAAAAAAAGTTAATATTTCCCTTGTAAACACAAAAGCCTTCAAGGTCCTGCTCCATTTGCCTCCTTTTCTACCTCAGCTCCTACAATTCCACCGTGGACCCCTGCCCTCCAGCTATGTTGTCCTCCCTGGGGCTTTTGGAGCACAGCCAGGCACTCTATCCCCTCAGGGCTTTTGCAGCTGTCCTTGCCTTTGATTAGAACCCTCTTCTCTCAGGCTACTATTAATACATGGCCCCCTACATTTTTGAAATCTTTGTTCAGTGAGGTCATTCCTGATACCCTATTTAAAATTGCAAACCCCCACCCCTTCTTTATTTCTCTCCATAACACTTATCATGTGACCACCACAAAAGCTGAGATTTTTGTATTTTGTTTCCTACTTATTGTGCCTGGCACAGAGTAAGTGCTCAATTAATGTTTGCTGAATGACTTAATGAGCAAATGTTGGTATCTGAAAATGGGGCGACAGCCATGGTTAGTGGCCATGATTAATCATATCCTGAGTAAAATTAATGCCATCCAAAATCCTATCGCCAAGCACTGTACTAACTGTTAGAATCTGGGTTCTCTTAAGAGGAGAATCTGAGACAAAGGTATGCATGCAGGTAGTTTATTTGCAAAGTGATCCCAGGCACTAGGAATGAGGCAGAAATGAGGGACAAAGAGGAGTGAAATAAACAAGAGTTAGTGAAATGGACAAGAAAGGCAATAAGCAGGACCAACCGAGAAAGGGGGCAGTACCCACAAAGCAAGCAGTGTTAGTAGGTAAGCAAGGGTAGGTGGTATCCAAGAGTGAGGACAATAAACCTCGCGGGGGCAAGGATGGAGAAACGCACGGGTGGGGTTGATGTTGGACAGTGTCACAAAGCCAAGCAGAGCAATGGAAACTGGTGAGTTCTAACTTTGCCGCGTAATCTCTGATTTCGGGATGAAGCAATTGCTCAGAAAGGCATAATGGTCGGAATGGGCTTCATGAGCGTGTAATCTGCATTTGCACAGGACCCGAACTTAGTTTAATGCTCTGCTCTAGTGTCTTAAAATTGCTAATATTTTACCTTTGAGTTTGTGTTTTGTAGTGAGGTCTGATGGACAATGGTGAGTGCGCATGAGCAGAGGGAAGATGCTTGCAGTGCGGGCAAGCGGCTGTGGTGCGGCAGCAGCCCACGCGCGAAGGGCTCAGATCCACGGGCACGACGGGCAGCAGGCACGCACAGCAGTGTCGTGGGGCAGTCCCCAGGGGACAGCCAGACTGGAACCTGGGCTTAGATTGGCGGCAGCAACAGCAGAAGTAGCAGCGGCAGTGGAAATGGCAGAAATCACAGGAGAGAGGAAGAAGGGCTTTGTGTGCAGCCAGCACCACGACCTGCAGTGGAAATGCTGGCGCGTCCGCCCCTGGCTGTCTGCAGAAATATTAACAGGGACTATAATTGCTGGCACTTAGACAGTAAACTTGACCAGTGCGTTATTACAAAATAAAAGTGTGTACACGTGGACATGGAAATAGAGCATATCAGGGAATTGTTAGAATTCTTGAAAGAGTTCACAATCTCTGGTTTTGAAAACTGCTGCAATATTGCAAAGCAAATGTCTACAGGCTTAGAAATGGAAATTACATTAAAAAATTTTCACATTCAATGACAAAGGTCTCTATTTTCATCTGAAGCTTTGACTGAAACAATTATTAACAGGGAAAACAGTTTTAAAATTAATTTTCTTGTAATTAAAGATACAGCAATAGAATTCATAAAAGGACATTTTCAATTATATACATATCATAAAGCCTCTTTCAGTTTCTTGTATTGGCCTCCACAATTTCCAGAAAACCCCAGAGAAAAAATTAAAATACCATTGTATGAACTTAGCATTTAAAATTAAATTCAGACTTACACAAAGCCGACTTGTACGAAGAGTTAATTTTTTTTTTTTAGAAAAATTAATCCCCTGGAATCATCAGCCCTATATATATCCTAAAATTTTTGTATCAAAATAATTTATCAGAAATTTATGCCAATGTTGTCAGACTATAAAATATTCTTAACAGCTCCAGTAACAGTTGCATCAACAGAAAAAAACTTCTAAAAATTACAAATTATCAAAAATTATTTGCCATCTTACATTTGCCAAGACTGGCATTGCTTTTAATTATACTGATGGGAAAGTACAGATTGTCATGATCTTATAAATGAATGTGCAGAAAAGTTGAGCCTGAAAAATCTTAGGATCAATCAAGATTTCACAATAATAAAGTGGTATTATTTTATTTTATTATGTAAAATTATGACATCAAAAATATTTTTGTTAGGTAGATAGTGAGGGATTCTGGATCTCCTAGGTACGAAAGTAGGTGCTGCTGCCCCCATCTTCGTGGACTACCCTATGAACCTGCCAATCAGAACTTGGTGCACCAGCTGCAAAAGAATGCAGAGGACTCTCTAGCCCACAGGCAAAGCCACGTGGATACCATAAAGTCTGGAAGTGACCTAGAACCCACATGCATAGTTAAGGCTCAGGTCATGTGACTCCCACCTGTCTAATCAAAGTGGTTCCATGGTGACCTCTGAACCACAAATGAGGTTCCTACCAGGACACTATAAAATAGGACGCAGACCACAGCCAAGCTCGCTCTCTCTCTTTTTTTTTTTTTTTTTTTTTGAGAGAGAGCCTTGCTCTGTTGCCCTGGCTAGCGTGCCGTGGCGTCAGCCCAGCTCACAGCAACCTCAAACTGCTGGGCTCAAGCAATCCTACTGCCTCAGCCTCCCGAGTAGCTGGGACTACAGGTATGTGCCACCATGCCCGGCTAATTTTTTCTATATATTTTCAGTTGTCTGGCTAATTTCTTTCTATTTTTAGTAGAGATGGGGGTCTCGCTCTTGCTCAGGCTGGTCTCAAACTCCTGAGCTCAAACGATCCACCCACCTCAGCCTCCCAGAGTGCTAGGATTATAGGCGTGAGCCACCACGCCTGGCCCAAGCTCTCTCTCTTTGCCCTTCCTTTTGCCTGCCCTGCTGTGACAATGGGCCCGGTCGTCATCCATGGTGTATGTACCATGCTCTGTAAACCTGTATCTTAGTCTTGCCCTGTAATCCTGTCTTTCCCTCCTCAGTAAACCTCATTTTCATGCTTGCCTAACTTTGGCGTGTCTTTTCGTTCTTAAGCCATTAGCACGCCAAGAACTGGAAGTTTCAGACTGAAACTTAACATTTTCCTTTTTAAGTTTTTGTTGTTACTCACATATCATGATTACCCCTCTTATGTTTTATAAGTAACAAAATATTTTTAAAGATGAAAGCTTTATAGTTTAGGACCTTTAATGGCAATTTTTCTCTCCTTTTTGAAAAAAGGGCCTCAGATTTTTATTTTGCACTGAGCCCCATAAATTATGTGGCAAACTTCAAGCTATGGTTTAAATGTGTTCCCCAAAGTTCATATGTTGGGCAGTTAATCCCCAATGCAACAGTGTTGAGAGGTGATTAGGTGATGAGGGCAGAGCCATGGAGGCAGACGTTAATGACTTTAATGAGTTAATGTTATCGTCAGAGTGGGTTCGTTATTGCAAGAGTAGGATTGTTATAAAAGTGAGTTCTGCCCCCTCTTGCTCAGTCTCTGGCACGTGCTCTCTTGCCCTTCACCCTTCTGACATGCGATGACACAGCAAGAAAGCCCTCACCAGAGTCAGCCCCTCAACCTTGGACTTTGCAGCCTCCAGAATGGTGAGTCAAAGAAATTTTTTTCCTTTATAAATTACCAGGTTTCTGGTTCTGTTCTAGTAGCACAAAATGGACAAAGACACTTCACCATTTGAATCTGGACATCAGTTTGAATGAAAAGAACACAAGGAAGAAAATAAAAAGTGTGACATGTAAAAAGAAACCAGCACCAGGTAATGGTCCTTTCTGATTGTCTTTACTTTAGGAAAGTAATTGATAAAAAAAGAAAAAGAAAAAGGGAGGGGGGGAAATCTTCCTTTTAATATAGATCTTTCCAAAGCCAAAATCAAGAAACCTTGAAAAAGAAATAAAATAGGTAGTTGAATTGCACATGGAAAAATGTGTAAGTTCCTAGCCACAAAAACCTCATTATATTGGCAAGACTAGGGTTGAATACATGAAGAATTTTAAAAATCAGATTAAATAGCATGCTAGAGAGTTAAAGTAAATGCAAACCAAGTGGCAGAATACATATTGCAGATAGTGAGGGCTCTGGCAAAAGAGTAGCCAATGTTTTAAATCAAAAGGTGCTCCTAAGTGTAAAATGAATAAGTCTGGAGCTTGAACATACAACATGAGTACAATAGTTAATAATAGTATTGGGTTTAGGATAATTGCTAAAAGAGTAGCTTTAGGTTCTCTCACCAGGAAAAAAAAAAAAAAGTAACTGTGTGGGATGATAGATGTGTTAATTTGCTTGACTACGGTTACCATTTCACTATAAGAATATCAAAACAGCATGTTGTATACCTTAAATATATACCAAAAAAGAGGAGCTAATGAGATCTAAGATTAAGAGATTTTTTATTTGGACAAAGATAGCAAGGAGCTGGTAGGTGGGTCTTGGCACTAAAGGAAGGGATACAAACTGTTATTTTTCTCAGATATTAAAACACTAGCTGGTTGTCCACAATCATTACTCTCACTATGTCAATATGTAGAAAGCATGGTCAAAAGGCAACTGGAGTTAGATGGGGTTCTTGTTCCACCACTAATTATCTACACGACACTAGGCAAATTTAGCCTTTCTTTTTCCTAATCTGAAAACTGGAGGAATTTACATTATCTTCCCACTTGCAGGACTTGGTAGAGATAACATATGTGAAAATTCTTTGAAAAAATAAAAAGTAGTAGTCAGAGCCTTAAATTATACATTCCAGCACTTAGAAGAGTTGCTTTATGTCAAAAAAGAATGGTTTTCCTGTAATTTAAGAAAGACTGTAATTTCAGTGGCGAGTTCATCAGTAGCAAGTTCCATCTTCTTAAATATTCCTAAAAAGCCATCTATCAAATGATGAACAGCAAAGACACCAATAATTACTGAGCTATCCTCCTCAAATTTCTCCTAAACTGATCATAATCTTGATAAACAACTACCAACATAGAAATAGCTGACCAATGGAAAACCGCAGTAGTGAACAAAATCTGGGTTAGAGTCCAAAATAAATACCAAACCATTTAAAAATAGCTTCATGATTTCGTAAACACTGAAACACAAACACATAAAACTTTTGAAGTTATTTTGGATAAATGGTGATAAACATGATAAAAATATCCTGAATTTTAAAATCAGACATGAGCTTTCCCCAAGTTCTCAACGAGCCCTTAACAAAGTGTTGTTCTGGAGAGTTTGTAGAATCAAAATGCGACTTTGGAAACAGTCTACCCAATTCTGGGTCACGGTTATGTAACCTTGTACATATTTCTAGTATTTTCAGAGAACCATTTTAATCATTTGTAAATGGAACAATAATAAACACTCTGCCTGCTGCATGATGCTTTAAAAGGCCCAAACCAGAAAATGCCTTAAAAACTGTGAGAATCTGCGCAGTGAGATATTTCTACAGTTTTCAGTCTGCTACTAGGCTCAGCAGCTTGATCTGGAAAGAGCCAGGGATGGTAACGAGGTGAGAATTTAAAGAATTCTTTATCTAAGGCCATAATCAATGAAAAGAGGACAGAATCCCTTTAGTGGGCTTTGCTAGAAATGAGACAAAAAGGAACTAAAAATAATGAACTGATGATCTCTAAAGCAATCTATTTCTGTTCTCTAGAAATCTGTGTCTGTCTAGCCAAAAAACGGAGAAGTGTTACTTTGCATAAATGAGACAGATTTATAGCGAATATATTAGAATTTTTTAATTCAAATAAAATGTTGCCTCCCTCAAAATAACCATGTCTTCAAAATAGACACATTTATTCCAACTGCTATCTTCACTTCTCTCCACTCCCCCAGTTCAAAACACTTTTAGATTTGCTACACACTTCGTAAACCAAAAAGATGTTACCCAGAATTGGCCCCCAAACATTTTTGGTTCCTGACAAAATTTAAATCTGTCTTTTAAAACACATTTTTCTAGGATTAAGGATTATTCAAAAGAAAGTGCCACAAGGTCTTCGATTACAGGTAGTCACAAAAGAGAATTTTTAAACTGTTTTAGCAATGGCAGTTTCAATGTATTAAATAATACTTGATTAACTTCCCAAGGTAATGGCCTCAAAGAGACCCAGCAAGTTCTGGTTTTGTTCCATTGTTCGTCATGTTACATCGCCTCATGTATTTGTGTTCATGTGCTCAGCTGTGCATAGCTATACCTGTGTGTATGTACACAGCAGCCATAGCACGAATTCTTTAGTAATGTTTTATCAGAGTAAAAAGGGTAAGCGAGGTATCCCAGGAAATTGGGAAATTTTTAGAGGGAAGAATGCCCAGTTCTAGTGTGGTAAATACTCTTTATTTCATTGCCCTATTTTTGTTTTCATCACACCACTGATTACTTACCTTATGTTATCTTGTTTATTTTTCTTTTTCTCCCTACTAGATTCTAAGCACCATATGAGTAGGGCCTTCAGAACCCTGTTCAACTCTATAGCCCAAGGCCTGGAACATGATGAATTCTTGATAGATATTTTTGGAAGGAGGGAAGGAAGGGAGGGAGGGAGGAATGGAAGGGGAGGGAAAAGAGAGAGGAGGAAAGGAAGGGAAGAAGGAAGGATTCCCAGGTCTGAGCTGAGCTTGTATTCCCTTCTCTGTCAAGGAAGTCAGCTGGTGGCTCAGTCTACACTGACAAAAGAACAGGTGAGGGAGCCAAGGATGATTAGATGCTCTTTTCCGCCCAACCCCCTGAACTGTGTTCATCCACAATACTTCTGACACCAAATTCTCCAATTCTCCACACACTAACTGGGTGTCCTACAATTCAGTTCAATTCTGACTCTAACTTCCCAGAATTAGTGCACACATCCCAGGTTAAGGGTCAGTCCCACAAGACCACCCTCATCTCAGACACCAGTGCAAAGTCTCAGGTTGCCACTTACACTTCTGACTGAGGAGCTACAAATTCAGTGTTTCCCATAACCCCCTCCTCATGTCCAATAACTTGCTAGAATGGCTCACAGAACTCAGGAAAGTGCTTTACTGACTAATACTGGTTTATTATTAATATTATTAATATAAAGAGTACAACTCTTCCATGCCTTCTCCAGGAACACCATCTTCCCAGCACCTTGATATGTTCACCAATCCAGAAGCTCTCTGAAGAGTGCCATTTACGAAGAGTTTTTCAGAGTTTTTATGAAGGTTTCATTATGTAGGCATGATTGATTAAATCACTGGCCACTGGTGATGGAACTCAAGCTCCTCCTCAAGGTCATGCCTTGGACTTTTTGGCAACCAGTCTCCATCCTGAAGCTATTGAGGGACCATCCCCAGCTACCAGTCATCTCACTAACATCCAAAAATCACTCCTAGCACTTAAGAGATTCCATGGGTTTTAGGAGCTGTGTGCCAAGACCTGGGGACAAATACCAAATATCTATTTCTCATTGGACCACACCCCTTCACCCATTCCCAATAATCTCTGTCAGTTACCACCCCCACCCACACCTTCCTTTTTGATAAGTGTTATTAATCTTAAAGTACTACACAAATGCAGCTTAAGCCAAAGATTCCAGCCATTGTTGCTCCTTCTGTGTAGAAATTATGGAGCTACCTGAGAAAACCAGAGTTCTGAGTGTTTTATTTTTGGCAGGTGCTGTGGTATCAGATGAAGATGCTATGGTCTCACTGTCTTTCCATTTATCTGTCTCTTCCTCTCTCTCTCTCTCTCTCTCTCTCTCTCTCTCTCCTTACTTTCCCCACCAAGGGTCACACCCTCCTCCTCCAAGGGTTCATCCACAAGGACCCATTAGCCTGGCCTCGTATTCACTAAAGTCTGAAATGTAGACTTTAGACATTATGTCCATTATAGTTGCCTTAGAAGCTGGGAGTCATGTTAAAAGAGATGGTTTGTTGAATGTAAGCATTTGAAAATATATGTGATCCTGTTGGGTCCTTTCTTCATGTTTAAAGGTATTGGAAAACTTAGGAAATGGAGCTGGCTTTGACATTCTCAACCTCTAAGAGGTCCTGAATATGATGGAGAATTCTGGCTTCTAATTATTTGACCCTTGAATATATTTCTGTCCCTTGGAAACTCAGTTTATTCATTTCTAAAATGAGATAATAATTCTCGCCCTGACTATTGTATGGTGCTGTTAAAAGGACCAAATATGGAAATGCCTTGAAAACTGTCAGAAGATTTACAGTGAGGTGAAAGTCAAGACTTTAGGGTTAGGGTCCAGCACCTCCACTGGCCAAATCGCTTACCCACATTGTAAACAGAAGGGCTCACCAGGATATGTTTTGAATCCCTGCCAGCTATCAAATTCTGTGATGTTAGGAAATGAGGGATGATTATCATCACTTCCTTTTCACCTTTGGTAGCTGCTGCCAAGTTTACAAGAGAAGGAGCTAAAGGAAACTGGCCTTTTTGGATATTACTTTTACTATATGGAATTAAGAGTTTACCATTAACATACTTTGGGAAACTGACCAGAGGGTGGAGCTGACAGGAAAGTAGCAGTAAGTTTATTGAGGAAATTGCATTTTGCAAGTTGGTAGCTAGGCAAATTTAAAAAAAGAAAAAAGAAGATTCTTTATGCTTCTAGCTGCTGTAGATTGCAGGTAACTCATCTCAACACTCTTTAGAACTTCAGAACTAATCAACTGCAGCCAGTGTGTATTATTACATGCAATTCAAAGCATCTAGCACAAAGGAAATGAAAGCTGAAGGGTAGTAGGGGAAGAATGTCAGAGAAATGGTGAATTTGAGCTACACATGTTTTGCTAATAATGAGGCAACAAAGAAAAAAGGAATGTCTGCTTTGAGTTTAATAGATAATGACTGGAATAAACCAAGAGATAAAAGCATTCGTAAAAATGGAGTTCTAAATTTGCCCATGATTATCAAAATCTCTTTTAAGTAAATAATTTCACTACTTGCCCACAAACCGACATGAACTCCATTTTCCTGGCTTCTAATCCCTTTGCTCACTTTTAAATCCTGTCCCTCAATAATTGTTCTAGTCTCAAACACCACGGTTACCACAATTCCGTGAAATCTCTCAGAGCTACGATCAGGCTTAATTCCCTAATTCTGTACTAACTGATACTGTTAACACAGAATAAATAGTAGCCATACAAACTTACAAAAACAGTAATTTAGGCAATTATATTAATTAATGAAGAATTGTTCAGTCTTATGATAGTATCCCTAGTCATAAATCAAACAGTTATGTTTCAGAAATTGTGTAATTTACCATGCTATAATGTAGTTCACATAAATAATATTTGATTTTATTCCCAATATCAAGGAGTCAATGATTTCATCTCTCAAGTAAAAAAATAAAATCAGGATTGCGCCATCTGCTATCATTCTAATCAAGGCTGGATTCCAAGGACACTTGTTTAAGGATACTCTCCCCCGTATATCCGCCACTGTGTGCTTAAAACATTGCACATGGGTGGCAGTGGAGTGAGTCCCAAGCATAGACATGTTTTGTTTGAATAACACAGCATTTTAAAATTTTTTGAGCGGACATTAAAAAATATATAGACTCTTAACTGGCTTTTCTTTAAAAATTGGAAGGTCTGGCAATAATGGACACTGTCTATTCTATCTTTCTTGTCTTTTTCCCTGTCATTCTCTCTTCAAACACACTGGTGCATTTCATTGATTTAGATTTCCTGACTGGCCCCATTGGGACATGAGTTTTTACTACCTCTTCTGTAAGAAGTTAGATCACAAGACTGGTAGTGTCTTTGTTTGGATTTCCTTTATTTACAGTACAATTTAAAAGGTTTTCCTGCTTCTGAGTTGTCTTAATGTCAATATAATAGGACCGACTTAATAGGAATAGACTAGAAAGACAGACATTCCTTAAACGCATACTAGTGATATAAATAGAAAAAGTACAAGAGTGAGGGCATTACAAGAATTGCAAATGGAAAAAAATATATATACAAATTAAGAAAAAAGTTAGGAAATATCACCAGCTGACTCAGAAATCTAAAACCCATTGAAAATGAATCTCTACTTTAAGAGAACCTGAATTTCAGTAAGCTTCTAAGCTCAAGAAACTAACTTTCTGGTGAATCCTCAAAATAAGGCGGTTAAAAAAAAAGTAAACTCATGTAATACATACTATAAACTAATTAAATGCCTAGGATATAACTGCTGAAAATACAGTCCCTGGTTGTAGATCAGGAGTTCCCAAACTTAGAATTGCTTTGGAAGCTTTAAAAAAATGCTAGAGTCTAAATCCACTCCAAAGATTTGTATTTAATTGGTGTAGAGTGTGGCCTGGACACTGGGATTTTGGAAAGTTCCTCAAGTGCTTCTAAAATGTGGCAAAATTTGAGCAGCATTGCTATAAACACTGATTTGGCTGTCATTAAAGATTATTAGGGTTATTGCCTCTTAAAAAACTAATCCTAGTTCTTAAGATTAAAGCAAATCATCTACATGTTCCCAAAGCCCCAAAAGGTGTATCATGTCATTAAACTATGGATTTGAGAGAATAAGGGGTCAGAGGGCAAATCTTTTTACCCTAAAGGAAAATGTTATCTGACCCATCAAAAGAATTTCAACAGTCCTATTTAAACTTGACCAAGTTAATTCCTGAATTAGACCTTGATTTCCTCATTTGTAAAATAGGGACAATAATTCCTACCTTATAAGATTGTTCTGTAGATTAAATGAGATAACATATATAAAGCAATAGTTGGTTCTTAATAAATAGTAACTATTTTTTTTACAAATCTGATATTCAGTGACTATAGTTTTTCCTCAAAGCCGTAGCCAATAATTCTAGCTAATATTAATCTTTCTCTTCCCTTGTATTGCACAGCACTCCAATTTCAAATGCTTTATTTTATATTGTGCTATAACGTTCAAAGAATTGTGGTCTTACTGGATAGACAAGAATTGTTTGAGAGAAAGGGATATTAAACAGACTGTTTATCAGCATTGATAAAAAGCTGCTTGCTTCTCATACAGTTTACTATGATATATTAGGTTGAGAGACTTGATCCTAAAATTGTTGGATGGAACTGGCAACGAGTTTTAAAGTGATATCCACATCCACGCCAACATGTGTTGTTTTGGGATTTTTTGATAAAGGCCATTCTCACCGGAGTTAAGTGGTATCTCATTGTGGTTTTGATTTGCATTTCCCTGATGATTAGGGATGTTGAGCATTTTTTGATATTTTTTTTGGCCATTCTTATGTCTTCTTTTGAAAAATTTCTATTCATGTCCTTTAGAGACAGGAACACTCATACACTGCTGGTGGGAATGCAAACTAGTGCAACCCCTATGGAAAGCAATATGGAGATACCTTAAACAGATTCAAGTAGACCTACCATTTGATCTAGCAATCCCATTATTGGGCATATACCCAGAAGAACAAAAGTCATTCTTTAACAAAAACACCTGTACCCGAATGTTTATAGCAGCACAATTTACAATCGCAAGGATGTGGAAACAACCCAAGTGCCCATCAATCCACGAATGGATTAGTAAACTGTGGTATATGTATACCATGGAGTACTACTCAGCTATAAGAAATAACAATGATACGACATCTCTTTGGTTCTCCTGGAGAGAGCTGGAACCCATTATACTAAGTGAAGTATCCAAAGAATGGAAAAACAAGCATCACATGTACTCACCAGAAAACTGGTTTCCCTGATCATCACCTAAATGTACATCAGGGAAGGATACCAATTGGATATCAGACTGGGATGGGGGGTGGGGGGAGGGGATGGGTGTATGCCTACATGATGAGTGCGTTGCACACCCTCTGGGGAATGGTCATGCTTGAAGGTGCAGACCCGGGGAGGTGGGGGGGGGGAGGGGATGGAGGTATGACTACATGATGAGTGCCAGGTGCACTGTTGGGAGAATGAGAACGGACGCGCTTGGGACTCTGACTCGGGGGGATGGGTGGGACATGGAAAATGTATATAACCTAAACTTATGTACCCCCATGATGAGCTGAAATAAAAAAAATATATATAAAAAAAAAATAAATAAAAAAAAAATAAAATAAAAAAATAAAATAAAATTTAAAAAAAAAAAATAAAAAAAAATAAAGTGATATCCAGAAAAAACCAATGGATCGGCTGTTGGGAGGGGGTTGTGAAGTAGCACTTTCCTTTTTAAAGGTAGAATAAGCCATATTTTTTGTATTAGTTTTCTATTGCAGCTGTAACAGATTACCAGAAAAGCGGTGGCTTAAATACACAAATTTATTATCTTACAGTGCTGTGTGTTAGAAGTCTGACATGGATCCCACTGGGCTGAGATCAAGGTGTCAGCAGGGTGCATTCCTTTGTGGGGTCTGTGGGGGAGCATCTGTTTCCTTGCCTTTTCCAGCTTCTAGAGTCCACTTTAACTTTTGGCTCCCTGTATCTGTCTTCAAAGCTAGCAAGAGCAAACAGTCTGCATTCTACCAACACTCTGGTTATCTTTTCTATAGTCACAAAAGGAGTCCCTCTGACTTCTTCCTCCCCTACGTCTTCCTCTCTCAGGGGCCCTTGTGAGCACAATGGGCCCACCTGGATAATCCAGGGTTCTCTCCCTACTTCCTTAGCTGATTGGCAAACTCAATTCATCTGCTCCCTTAATTCTCCTTTGCCATGTGACATAACATGTTTACACAGTAACAACAATAGAAAGAAAAGTCAAACTAGACTGCCAATTACATAGCAAACAGATCATCTTCTCTCTCAGTTCAGTCAAGACTGACTGTTATCCCAGTTTCAGGAATTAGAATGTGGACAGCTTTGGGGACCATTATTCTGCCTACCATATATTGATCTCATCATAAGAAGCTAAATAGGATCAAGAGTTTTTAACAAAGTAAGATCTAATACAAGACAGATTAAGACAACAGCAACTGACCAAGTCACACACTCACGCTCTCTATACCTGATCCATGGCAGACATTGCAAATCAACCAGGTATAATTGTACCCTTAGAATCTTCCCCAGAGCATGCTACTTAATCACCAGTAAGTGCGGTCAAGCAGAATTGGCATGCAAAGTGAAATCTATTTTGCATCCTAAATTTGAGCAGTGGTAGTGGCAAGAGACTTTCTCACAGGGCATTTTTTTGGAATAAGGTGATGATCTGATGTTTTTAATCTGGCAGACAAAAGGAATCCCAGCTGAGCTAAAATAAAAAGATCATAAGACAATAAAACAAGTGAAATAATTAATTTGATCCTTGACAGAAATCTGTGTTTCCATGATACTTTGTAGAGAAATCTTATGGTGGCCAAGAAAATCTCCATTTATTACTGGCCCTGCCCACACTACACAAACCATCTCTTGAGGTCTATTGTCATGTACCTTTTTTTAAAACAGGATATTTTGCTTCGAAAGATTTGGATACTGTGTATATGTAGATATTTTAATTTAAAAATTATTATAAAACTCTATGGCCTCTTACAAATATTTTATACAAGTAATCCATGATCATGGTAGAGAAGTTAGGAAAAACAAAAAAGAAAGACAGAAGAAAAACTACACATGATTGTATCTGCTGGAAGTAAATTTTGGTGCTTATTCTGCCAGATGTGTTAACATTCATACATTCATTCATTCAACATATTTTTATTAAGCCCTGTGCCAGGTGCTGTTCTAGGCCTTGAGGGTATAGCATGAATAAAACAGACAAAAATCTATGCCCCAAAATGAGCTCAGTTATGTACAAAAAATTACATTTTTTAAAAATAAAATTACACTATATTTTGTATACACAAAGTTTGTAATTGGCTTTTTCTATGTCCTAGTTGTTTGAAGTATCCCCCTAATTTTGTCAGGCTTTTATGGTTTTCCCAGTAGTCTTGATTTAACCAAGAGACAAGATGAGCACTTACTGCTGCATAATTGGCAGTCCTGACTTACGTTTCCATAGTTTGTTGCTATGTGGGAGCTTTACTTGGCTCAGTTGAGCAATTCTCTCTTGGGTTTTTTTTCTTGTGCAGTTTGACAATTTCTGGTGCTAGAGTTATCTTGAAGGCTTCCTCATGCCCAGGTCCCACGGATTCTGGCTATTGGCTGGGATGGCAGACAAAGTTGTGGTCTGGAACACCCACACACAGCCTCTCCTTGTGGCCTGGGCTTCCTCACAACATGCCAGTTGGGTTTTGAGGTCAAGTGTCCAAAAGCACGAGGCAGAAGCTATATCGCCTCTTATGACTTAGCTTCAGAAGTCTCATAGGGTCACTTACATCATGGTCTCAAGCCTATCAGATTCGAGGGGAAGAAATGTAAATCCCCACCCTTGACAGGAAGAGCCTCAGCATCGCCTTGTAAAGGTATATGGGGTGGAGTACAGTGTGGTGACTATCTGTGGGAAATGCAATATGCCACATAGCTCAACTTCCTTACACCTTTAATCTGTATGGTTAAAATCAGGAATACCAAATTCCAGGGCCACTGTAAGTTTAAGAGAAAAGTCCTATCACTATCAAGCCTCTCTAAAGTAACACATCTCAGGCTGGCTGCGGTGGCTCAGGCCTGTAATCCTACAACTCTGGGAGGCTGACGTGGGAGGATCGCTTGAGGTCAGGAGGTTGAGAACAGCCTGAGCAAGATTGAGACCCTGTCTCTACTAAAAATAGAAAAAATTAGCTGGACGCCAGGGCACTCCAGCCTGGGCAACAGAGAGAGACTCTGTCTCAGGAAGAAAAAATAAAAAATCTTAAAAAAACCACATCTCAAAGATTCAGTTTAGTAAAAAAAGAACTGATAATTGAATAACTATTCTAATTCCCTGTATATTTATCCTAGGGTTTAACACTTAAAAATATCAGTTGATGATAAAACAGCTTGATTGGGGTTTTTTTCCTCTGTAATTTGCAAAACTCACCCTGAGAAAGTGGCATGTAGAGAAACAATCTTTCCTATGTGTGAAGTATGAGAAGAGCCATTAATTAACTTTGGCATTCAAGGTTACTAAGATTATAATGTAAATTAATCTTAATAGTGTTTAAACGTAATGTTGAGAAGGCTGATGAATGGGTTCTAGACATCTGTGGGATCTCTACGTACATCTTTGTGAAGAGATAAATACCTTAAATTATCAGGTTTGTCTTACCAAAAAAAAGTCAAATGAGAATTTAGAGGAATTTTTAAATAAATACTTGGTGAGACAAATCAACCTTTTATCCTTTTATTCAATAGTCAATGAGCACCTATGATATATCTGGTACAAACAAATACTAAATACCCACAGTATACTATTTAGGTTACATAAAAATAATGTCAAATGATTGATACTATGGCATTTTAATATCACAAATAAAATATCATTATAGTAAATATTATTATAAAGAATGATTTTATTATATATAGCAGATATAGAAAAGTCACAGCAGAGTATCCACATCAGTGTGCTATTGATCTGATCACAACACATTCTTTCGGTTGTAGATAGTTTTTCATGTCTTTCTTTAAAGAATTACTCCTTTGGGTTCTAATTATTTCCTGTAGAGGGGAGAGTTAAGCTGGATGGTAGCTAAAAGCCACATGTTTCTTTTGTCCTGATGTGAGAGAAACGCTCACTTCCTTTTACGTTGTATAAATTCTCAAATCCTCCCTCTAGAAGTTAACATAAAAAAGGAAGACTTACTTTCCTTCTTTCTGAGTTCAATCCTTTCTCCTTGTTACAACAAAGTGAATGAATGTAATTGTTTCTTTTAGACCTGTTTCTAACCATGGGTCCGTTAATACTAAATTTCTTGTTTTCAAATTTTTAATTTTCTCTAGAGTTCATTGTAATGGGAATAGATGACCCCCGTTTCCAACAACATAATGCATTAATTAACTGTTAAAATCAGCCTAGGAAATCTGAGATTCCTGTGCATAACATGCTCAATGTGGTGAACTTACTGGGTCATTTCACTTAAGAGAAAAAAAAAAAAAAAGGTAGAACAAATGAGAGAAGATTATGTCACAAAGTAGCAAAGGAAAGTCCCGTTTTGTTCCTTATTTGTTTGCTTTTTGTTTCTCAGGTTTGAGTTTGGGTTTGGTTTGGTCTTGCTGGAGAAGAGGGATGCTTTTCCTGCTCACTAGTGCTGCCCTGACAGAAAAACGTAGCCTGGCAAAACACATTTTCCTGGAATCACAGCTTTTTCTCCCCTTACTGAAGATGGTTTAGGGGAATCACACCATCCAGTTATTTTCCAGACAGCTCCATTTTCTTTGTTGAATCATATACAAGACCTGAACAGGGAGAGGAAATGTTCTCAGAATAGATTCATTTCATGCATGGGTCCATGCGTAGGCATTGGAATTACTTGTGGGTTTTTCTAGGGTCTTTACTGGATATTTATATTTACACCTTTAAAAGTTAGAACTTCAAATAATCTAGAAATATGGTTTATGTAGCTTGAATTTCTGCCTTAACTTTTGACATTGTAAATACCGTAAGTAGTGCTTCAATTGTTTTTCTTCAGACACTGCAGATGTATAAACATAGAATATGTTAACATTCCTCTTATTTTAAACCTAACCTTAGGCCTTCTTAGATCACAGAAGTGTGAGTCTAGTTGTAAAAAGTTATCATCTCTTTTCAGGATATAAAATAATGGAGAAGAAAAGAATAGTAATCATAAATGTCTAATTCATTTCCAGTTTTCTAAATCTGTCATAAGAACCCAGGTTTTGCTTTACAGGCATTAAATATATGTATCTGGGAAATCAACCAATTCATAAAAACCAAGTTAATTGGCCTTTTCGTAATGGGTACTATAATCCCTTGCTCTGGTTTGATTTCTTATTTTTTCCCCTGTATTTGTTCATTCATTCCGCCAGCACTCATGAAGTATGTAACATATTCTAAGCTTGGTGCATTAGTCTGGGCACTCAAAATTAGTGAGACAAAAACTCCTGGGACCCAGAGAGCATAAAGTCTAGCATGGAAACAGACAATAACCAGTCACAAAACAATATATTTATCCAGGACAAATTTATTTATTTAACAAATATTCCAGACACTATACTAGGTCGTGGGGAGAACAAAAAGGCATAGTCCGTCTCAGGAAAGTTAATCATGCAGACAGGTCTTAATCATATGTAACACAGATATAAGTTGAATGCTGTAGAATTTAGAACTCTTTCAGTTTCAAGTGGGCAAAACCCCAACTCACAATTGCAAATGCCAAAAAAAAAAAAAAAAGTATTTATTGGCTGAAGGGCTAGGTGCAGGTATGGCTTGGCGTAGGGGCTCAAACAACGTCCCCAGGATCTGGTGCCTCTCCTCCTTTAAGTACTGCTCGCCTCCATTTTTGTTTCATCTCCACCTTCAAACCCAGTGATAAAAGAACAGTGTTTTCTCCCAACAAATATTCTGGGCGTGACTCTCATTAATTCAAAACAGAACACACACACATTCCTAAACTAATCCTGGCCAGCGGAATGTGGTGCTCTGCTTGGCCAGGCCTAAACCACACGCTCAGCCTTAGACTTGGGGGTGGAGCCAATTCCAGGAGAAGCCTGTGGATTGGGAGTGGGCAAGACGGGTCAGGCCCCAGAAGAAACTGGGATGCCTTACAAAAGGGGGAGAAATAGACATTAGCAGCCAAAGCAACTAGCCACTGTCCACTACAATGCCGTGTGTGGTCCAGTCTCTGTGTGCCCTCCTATTCCTAGACGCAAATGCAGCAACCAAAATTCCACTAAAGCAATTTCTGACTTTACTGGTGCCTCTCAAAGACTGTCAAAGGGGATTTGAGTTGTAACCTACAGACACACGTGTCCTCTTTTCCCTTTTCTCTCATTCTCGATATCTCACCTGTCCCGTGGTTGTCCCAGTGCCTCTCTGTGTGCTCTTTCATCCAGTCCCTACCGAAATTCCAGCCCTAGCTCACATCGCTGCTGTCCTTTCCTCATTTACAGTACCTCAACTCCGTGCTGGATCCACTTGTCCCTCACTCCTAGTACTTTCCTTCTCCATTGTGGGTCTTCCAGGCTTATGTGTTTCTCAAGTTTTCCTTCCACTGATTTAACCAAACTGCATAATAAAATTCAGAAATTCCCTTAAAAAGTGGGGGTGAGAGGAACCCAGTGGCAAAAAATTAGACTATTTTAACCTCTTTTTTTAAGGGATGTATCTTGCTATGTTGCCCAGGTTGGGTTCAAACTCCTGGGCTCAAGTCATCCTCCTGCCTCAGCCTCCTGAGTAGCTGGGACTGCAGGTGGGTTCCACCAGGCCCCTGCATTAGACTATTTTAATCTGAGGAGGTGATAAACACATGTATAGTGTCTTTGCTTCCATCTCTGCCATCCAATTATATCCCACAGTATATCATTTCAAAATGTGATAAGAATCTGGAATAGGGGTGGGCTGGAGGAGGGCAGTGGCAGACTTTTGAATTAAGATCTAAAGGATGAAAAGGAATTCATTAAGTGAACAAGATTGGCCAGGTGACAAAGTATTCTGGGAAAAAACCACATCATTAAAGAAGACCCTGAGCCTGGAAGAAGGTCGAGGTGTGTTCAGAGAAAGGTAGTGTGACCCAAGATGAGGCTGCAGGGCAGGCCCAGGTAACCCTCAGGCAAGAAGCTGCAAAAGAGCAGATGCCAAAGACCAAAACATGAGTGTGGCCCAAAAGGTGTCCAGAGTCTTTGAGTCTAAGGAGGACAAAGGAAAGCCATTTTAATGCTGTTTCTGAGCCTCAGCCTCGTGAGAAAGGGAATGGTCAGCGCAGAAATCGCTTTTGAACACTCTGCCTGGGTGGTTACGCTACAGCAATCTGAGTTATGAAAGTGCTCCACGAAGAAAGAAATGAAAAGTGCCTTCAGCACAGTGTCTCTTGGCTGAACTGGTCAGACATCTCTCTGTGATATGCTTAAATCAAAAAGGAATCACTGCCAAGGTCATTTGCTGTTACAGCCATGATTCGTTCAAGTTTCTAATCTTTCACTACACAACTTTTTGAGAGAAATTTAATGCAGTTAGGAGATCAAAGTTAACTTGTTTATTTGTCTAAGAGAATAGTCTAAGGGTTTATTTACATGGTTGGGTTTAAATCTACCATCTTGCTAATTTGTTTTCTATTTGATCCATCTGTTGTTTGTTCTCCTTTTCATATTTTCTGCTTTCTTTGGATTGAGTATTTTTATGATTCCATTTTATTTCCTTTGATGGCTTATTAGTTATAACTTTTTTTTTGTTTTAATGATTGCTTTAGGGTTTATAAGCTTACATTCTTAACCTATTACGATCTACCTTCAATCGATAATGTGTCACTTCACATATAGTATAAAAACCTTACAACAGTACCCTTCCTTTTCCCACCTTCAGATCTCTGTGCTATTATTGTCATACATTTTACTTCTACATACATTACAAATTCTATAATACGTTGTATACATTGTTAGTGTGTTCTTGTTAAACAGTCAATTATATTTTAAACATATTTTTTAAATTAAAAAAAATTTTATAATTACCTATTTACTATGTCTAGTGCTCTTTGTTCCTATTGCAGGTACAGATTTCTTTCTAGCATCATCTTCCTTTTGCCTGAAGGACTTCTTTTTAACATTTTATTTGGTTCAAGTCTGCTGTGATGGCTTCTTTCAGCTTTTATATATCTGAAAGATACTTTATTTCATCTTCATTTTTGAAAGATTTTTTTTTTTTGCTGGTTTTTGAATTCTAAGTTGATACTTTTTTTTTTCTTTCAGTACTTTAAGGGTATTGCTGCACTGTCTGGTGACTTGCATTGTTTCCCACAAGAAGTCTGCTGTCATATCATTTTTTTCCCCCTCTGTATATACTGTGGTGTTTTTCCCTCTGGCTGCTTTTAAGATTTTCCCATTATAACTGATTTTAAGCAATTTGGTAATGACATACTTTGTGTAGTTTTCATGTTTTTGTTTGTTTTTGGAGTTGTTGAATTTCTTGTATTTGTAGATTTATAGTTTTCATGCAATCTAGAAATTTTCTGGTCATTATTTCTTCAGATATTCTTTCTGCCCCCCACTCTTGGGGACCCCAAGTACATGAATTAGGTCATGTAAAATTGTCCTACACCTTGATAATGCTCTGTTCATTTTTTTTTTCTGTCTTTTTTTCCCCTCTGTGTTTCATTTTGGATAGTTTCTGTTGCTATGTCTTTAAGTTACTTAATTTTTTATTTTCTAGATCCTAAAACATTTTTACATTTTTTTAATCCCAGACATTGTATTTCCATCTCTGGAAGTTCAATTTGGATCTTTAAAAAAATATATCCTGTGTGTCTTCTTAACATGCTCAAACATTTTTCAACTTTGTTATGTGAACTTACAGAATATAGTTATCACTATTTTCATGTTATTTTTTGGATCTGTTTCTATTTATTGATTTTTTCACCTCATTATAAATTACATTTTCCTGTTTCTTTGCATGCTTGGTAAATTTTTATTTGATACCAGTCATTGTAAGCTATCAATAGTCTTGAGCTTTGTTCTGGGATGCAGTTAATGTTATTTTGAAATAGTTTGATTCTTTCAAGACTTGCTTTTAAGCTTTATTATTCAGGATCAGAGACGCCTTTAGTTGAGGGCTAACTTTTCCCCACTACTGAGGCAATGCCCTCTGAATACTCTACCTAATGAGTACTCTACTTTGCTCGGTGAATTAGAAGGTTCATTCTCTCTGGCTGGTGGAAACAGAGACTATCCCCATCTCTGTTTAAGCTATAGAGATTGTTTTCTCTGCTCCATTTGGGTGGCTCTTTCCCCAACCTCAGTTAGTTTCTTCATACTCACACACTGAACAGTACTCAACTAAAACCTCAAGGAGGACCCTCTGCAGCTCTCTGGATTTTCCTTTCTCCGAAGCTCTGTCTTGTCTCGTAATCTGCCCTGCAAAATTTTAGTCACCTTGGTCTCCCTGCACTCTCAACCCATCTCCTTAACTCAAAGAGATGGCCAGGCTCTGCCAGGGTTCCTTCTCCCTGACTTCAACCTGGAAACTCGCCTACCCCTTCCAGGCAGTAAGCTGAAACATTCATAGGGCTCACTTCATTTGTTTGCCATTTCTCAGGGATGAATATCTTCTGCTGCCTCATTTCCAATGTCTGAGAACCATTGTTTTATATACTTTGTCCCTTTTTTTAGTTGTTTCTGGTACCGGGGTAAATCCGGTCCTTGTTATCCTTTCTGAGCAGAAAGTGAACGTCTTAGACTGCGTTAAACTAGTGGTTCTCAAACTTTAGCATGCATCAGAATTAACTGGCAGGCTTGTTAAAATACAGATTGCTGCTCCCCACAGAGTTCCTAATTAAGTAAGTGTGGGACCTGGGAATTTGCATTTCTAACAAGTTCTCAGGGGATTCAGAAGCCTTTGGTGCAGGACCACGCTTTGAGAACCACTGTGTTAAACTAGTCAATTACGAATATCCCAGATGATGTTCATCTACAAATCAACAGTAGAGTGTGAACCACATTGATAGTTAAGAGAAAATCTGTTAGTCATAGAAACACAATTATAAGTACTTATTATATATTGTTGTTTGAGTCCATTGGCAGACACAGAGAACAAGAACTAAGATGCTGTTCATGTTCTCTGTTCTGGTAAATCAAGGAAATCAACTCCACAGAAATCATATATATCAATTTTTACAAATGATACTCTTCATAAATTTAGTACTTTATGAGGTTTTTAATAGGTGCTTTGTGAAAGGTTTGTATAGTCAAATAAGGTTAGGAAGCTGTTACATTAGTGTGTCTTATGAACTTTCCAAGGGGAAGATAGAAATTGAAGTGTCTCCCCAACTTATTTGACAACAGAACCATTTTATTTTGTAAGACACCTGTTGGCAACTTGAGAAACTCTTCTGCTCCTCTGAAGCCAGTTTGGGAAATACTAGAGGAGACTCCCTTAGCATTTGTAAATTTACTATTTTCAATGTTAGCTATTTATCAGAAGCAGCTCCATTGCTGTCGTAATTGGTGACTCTGATGGGACAAGGTGGCACACTAGGGGATGGAGCCACTCAGCTGATGAAGAATGAACCCACCACTGCCCACAATGCACACCCCAATATGGCTTTCCTAGTTTGCTGCTCATCACTCATTTTTTCTAGTAATAAAAATTTATTTGATTTGTGAAAATGGCTTTGAAAGAAATTTAAGCTGTTGGTTTTGGTGATAGAAATTAGAAGAAGAGGAAAAGGAGAAAGGGGAGAAAAAGAAAGAAGAGGAAAACAGGGGGTTGGGAGGAGATCTTGAAAAGTGGGTCTTAGCAAGGAAATAGGAGTTTGGGGATAAATTTTAAAAGTGACCTCCTAAGTCTGGCAGGGAATTGGATCTATATGACAATAAGTTTATCCTGTAGTGTACACGAAAACCATAAAATGTGATTCATGAACTGTTCTGGTGAGAGAGAAAACTTACCAAGATAAAATATTATATATGCAACTGCTTTCTGAGATATAATTCAAGAGAAAGCCAGAAGCCTGGGCAGGTGTTTCTGTGAAGTCACAGGTGGTGAAGACAGTCATGCAGTAAATAAAGTTGGCTTCTAGAATTTAAAGAAGAGCTTTCGTTATGTATTATGATGTTAGCAAGGGAGATGCAGACTTGGCTGGCCATATTCCCAGGAAGTGTTTCCACCCAAGCTAAAGACCCCACAGAAGGAAATATCTGAGAAATAGATTTTATGTCTCAGGACATGCAGAAAGTTATAGAGGGCAAAAAGTGCTGCAAATTACAATGATTCTTTTATCAGAATCTAAAGTTCTATACCCCTTTCACATTTTACTTAGGGATCCTCTCCTATAATTAATAAATTTCACCCAGCATCTACTACGTGCAAGATAATGTGATATTTATAGGGGTTTTAAATGTAAAGAAGCTGGTGCGCTGCCTGCCAGGAGCTCACAGCAGCCACCGGATTCACTCGCCTGTTCTCCCAAGGGAGAACTACTGTGTACCACTTGTGAACTACTGTAGCCTGACTGATCTTCATGTTTCAACAGTGTCCCCTACTGAAACGTCAGCTCCAGAAGAGTAGGTATTGGATCTGTCTTGCTCACCTTTGTCTCTGGGCAATGCATATTTATCGATTAAATGAACATTTTTGATAATAAGTTTGAAAACAAGCTAGATGTTTAGATACTGGGGAATGGTTAAGCAAAGAGTGAGTTAACACAATGAAATGCTAGGCGGTAATAAAAATAAGAATGACATAGGGGGAAAAATAAACAAGATAGTTGTACCAATTATGTTAGTTATCTACAGTGTCCTGAACTTTGCCTTCTCTGGGTCTTTGCTCCAACTATTCCTTGTATCTGTTGTCCTACTTCTTTAAGCCTCAGTTGAAGAACCACATCCTTCCTGAAGTATCTAGATTTCCACGTCCCTATATCCTAAGAATTGACCTCCTTCTACAGCATATGTTGCTAATTCCCACCCACATGACTCCAATTTTGCCATCAGTGCTCACAGTATGTATTTATCTGACTGAGGATTTCCTCCCAACCTGGAGGAAGCCACTCTGCTCGCTTATTTGGCAGATCAGAAATGCTAAAAGTAACTCCCTCCAGAAAAGCCCCTGCTTCAAGACTGATGGAATTTGGCAAGTAAGCACCTCAGCCTCTTTGCTCCTTTTGTAGAGTAACGCTAAGTTTGTGTCAATGTCCTTTCCCAGTTTCCCCAGGAGATTAAGCTCCACGCAGCCACACTGGTGACTGGCTTGATACTGTATCCTCTATCAGCCACTTTCTCTTACTGTCTCACTTACCCACTCTCATACCTGCTCTTGCATCCTTGTATCAAGGTCATATCCCCTTCTGAGCTCCTTTATTCCTGTGTTATAATATGTCTTCATTAGACTATGTATTGGAGGGTTTTGTGAATGTCTTGGCTCTCCTAACTAAACCGTAAACTGTTTGAGAGCAGAAACTTTCTTTAATTGCTGTATCCCTCAGAGCCTAGCAATATACCGTGCACACAGCAGGTGCTTGGGAAAACTAGATTTAATCAAATTGAGAATTTGCAGAATAAAGACACTATAGAAATCTAACACCTAGATAAATAGTTCATAGCATTCTCTGTGGCACTAAATAAATCAAATTATTTTAAGCCAAGTTTTATGAATTATAATTATGTATCAATTTAGAAATCTCATAAGGTACTGTTCCAAGTTCAAAATAAGGCTTCAAGTTTAAGCAACAGGTTGAATATATTTTAGCATTTTCTAGTTAGAAAAAATATCAGCACCCATGAACAGATTTGAGGGAACATGATTTTGATTGAGTCCATATTCCTGATCATAGTTCAAAGACCCATATTGTCTAGTCCTCCCCTCCGTTTCCAGCTTTTTCTTTCATTCATCTTTCACTCTTTCCACCATTCCTGTGGATGAGACTGTGTGATCATCATGCAAATTATCTTTAATTCAAATTTATCTTTGCTTATTAACAAAACTGCATAATACCACTATGAACTTCATAAAAAATTATCATTGTTTTAATATAAGCAACAAGAGATACGATATAAGGGTGAAAAAAGATACTCCGAGGAAGAAAAAAAGAGACTCCTCAGATAATTCCCTGACATTATTATTAATATATTGTCTGAGTCTCCATTAAGAAATTAGTTCTAATATCTAGAAGTTTGATAACATGAGCTGAATTGGAATAATGGTTTACATGCCCTTTAAAGTTATTTTCAAGGTCTAATTCTGTACATTGAAGGCAGACATCAGCAAGACACAAAAAGGCGGGGACACTACCTCTATGTCAGGTAGAATCATAGGCACATAAATAGTAAATATCATTCTTTTAAGAAATTATACAAGTAATATTCATGGTAGAAAAATTGGTCAATACAGAGAATCAAAAAGAAGAAAAAAACACTAATCCTTCTGATCAAAACAAAGCACTATTAAAATTTTCGTGTATACCCTTTCAGACTTTTTTATAGAGTACATTTTTTACATATAAAAAATGGACACATAGTGTGCACACTATTTTCCCCCAACTTTTTGCACAGCAATGTGTTAATAACATGACGTGACAGACACTGCGCACAGACTCACTTAACAACCACTCACACTTTGAACTTAGCTTCCTGTTCTCCAAAGGATAGAAAGCTACACATTTCCAAGACTCCCTTGCAGCTTGGGTTCCACATATAACCTAGTTTCCACCACGCCCTGATGGAAGATCCCTGAGCCAGATTTGGGAGGCCAATGGGCAACACAAGGGTTTGGCCATAGTCAGTGACAGCAGATCTTCTAGCAGCTGAAGCAGGAGGTCTACTCCCAGGCTCCAGCACAGCAGGTGTTGAGAGCCAGACACAGGCAGCAATGGGGACTCCTTTAAAACTGTGCCATGCTGGGGTCAGGCAGTGATGCTGACTCTATAGCATCATTTGGCTCTTTGACCCTCTCAGAAATTCTGTTATCTGAAACTAAGAACCCTGATGGATGCATGTGAACACCTTTCCTTGTCAAAAAATACATGCCTACAATACCATATAGCTGCTACTATTAGAATTGTAGACTTCTAGAGCTAAATGGGACCTGAATAACTAGCTAGACTTAGGAAATTTAAGCTCAGGAAGTTAAATAACTCACCCAAGCTTCCACAGATAGGTAGTGGCAGAGGCAAGACCACATGCAGGTCTCCTCATTCCTGTTTTGTATAAGGAATTTATGCCACCCTTATGCCCAAAAAAGGAGGTGGGACAGAATGGCTATGCTCTGAGTTAGACTTTGGTATTTTTATGTTAGCATAATGTGACAAGCTCATCCATCATCTGGCAGGCTTTCACCCCATGAGGATAGTCAAAGTGTAATGCCTTTTTAATGTGTTTGCTTCCTCTTCATGTTCCCTTCTTGTCCCCCACCCCCACCTCCCTTCAGCAGAGGCCCTGTCCCCAGACCCACTCCCCAGGTGAAGACCAGCTAGGATTGTGCAAGTAGGGCACGACTTGTCCTAGCCTTCACTTCAATCAGCTATGCTGTGGGGGTCTCCTCACACTGGAAAGGTTTATGTTTGGTTTGCCCAAAGACTTGCTCCCAAGGAGCTAGAAGTCTTTTGTGTCTTCAAGTAGAGGTACTTTTCTTCACTCCTCTCGTATAACCGGATAGAATCATTGTTAAAAGCCCCCATTCAGTAGTGGAAAGAGTGCGAGATTTGAATCCAGGCTGGACTTGAATTCTAATTCTGCCACTTGCTAGTTCTGTGGCTTTGGACAAGTTATTCACTTTTCACAAGTCCCACTTTTCCTATAGGTAAAATGGAAAGAAAGATAACAACCTTACAAGGCTGTCGTATGGACCACAAAAATATTTCTACAATGTTTGACATGTGAGGAACATTCAATAAATAGTTAGTTATTTGGTTGAAACACATGTTGTTGGCTTGAAGAACAGCCAGTGGCATGAACTTTGGCTCTTCCTCATTTATGATTTTTCAGCTGATTTTGGGAGGATGATCACTCCAAGATAGCCCAATGCTTTTTCCCAGAGAACCTAGATGTTTTACAGGTCCATGCATGTGTGCATGTGTGTGTATAGATATATTTATATATAGTGTATATATTTGAGCTCATATCCAGCCATTAACAGGTCACTGGAGTTTAGTTCTGCAACAGTGCTCCAAATCTTATAATTGAAGTGAACATAGGGACAAATAAATCAAAAGCTGAGTCTTTCAACATATGACATTATTTAAGAATTAGGAATGGGAATTAGGTATTCCCGAACTGTTTTTGGTACAGTGTAAGGCAATAATGTTTAAAGTAAAATCTAAGCCAGCACTCCTTATAAAGATATAAATATAGAATTTATGCAAACTTTTTTTTTTTAAAAAAGCATTAACCTTTTTCCTATAGCTCAACACTTTTCTTATGAGGTGAGAGCTATAGAAACATGACAGTTTTTATTTTCTTTTACAAGAAAAGTTTCATTTTACAAATGACTTTTAATCCCACATGTGAGGATTACACAAAAATCCTGGCAGGCATATGCCATAAATAATTAAGTGCCTATCAATTATAGCAGTGTGTATTGTTTCCAAAATCTAGTTAACCTTCCTTACATCATTTCCCAGAGACATACACGTACACACACACATAGAGTTTTAAGTGGAAATTTTTATGAGGTTTTCTCTAGAGCTTTGCTCAAAGATCAAGATACATGTGGGAATCTCATTAACTACATTTAAAATGAAATATACACTTAAATGTTAATTTTTAAATCCTAAATTAGAGTTATTTTCCAGTTAGTCTTTTCCTGAACAGGCGGAAAACCCAAAATTTTTGGATAAGCACTACTGCAAATTTTTAAAATCTTTCTTGAAATTTGGTGGATAAAATATACATTTATTTTTATATAATCTTCAGCAAGAATAAAAAATCTGTGTAAAAGTTGGAAAGTAAATATATGTACACTTTAAATTTTCTGAAGTGTCTAGTGTTTCCTATCATAAGTGAAATTAAAAAATCATTTAATGAAAAAAATCATTTAATGCATCCTCTAATATCCTCTGGTCCTCACAGTACAGTTTTTTAGGGGAAAAACTATGCTTCCTAGTGGTTGTGGCTTTGAGAATTTATTACCATTTCTCATTAGAACAGTACTGAAAGACAGAAGTTAACATTTGTGTGAAATTTCAGAAGTGTAACTCTACTAAAATATCTCATTCTGTGAATGTTTACGCAATCATATGTTTATTCAATGTTGTCCAATAACCAAGAGGTCAAGTAGGGTAAGGACCAAAAAATGGTAATTGGTTAGGCAATTAGGAACTCTCTGATGACGGCAGCGAGAGTCTCAGGACCTCTTGCGAGGTTGCAGTCAAAGTGTCAGCCAAGGCTGGAATCAGTTCCAGGCTGGACAGGATGGTAATATCTCTTTCCAAGCTCATTCATATTTTTGTTGGCAGAAGGGTTCAGCTCCCCTGGGACTTTTGGCCAAAGCATGTGAGCCCTCCATAGGCTGCTTGAGTGTCCTCCAGACATGGCAGCTGGCTTCCCCTGCGGCAAGTGAGGGGTAGGGGCTGGGGAGAGAAAGAGACAGAGAGAGAGATGGGCAGGGGATAAGAGAGGAAGGTAGGGGGAAGAATGAGGAGGAAGTCACAAAACATTTTCTGATTTAGTCTCAGAATCATAATCATACACCTTATTCTAGTAATATTTTCTAGAAGCAAGTCACTAAATAGCCCACACCCAAGGGGAGGGGAATGAATTAAATTCTACCTGTTAAAAGGAGGACTATCAAAGAACTCGTGGATATAGTTTCAAACCACCACAATCCATTGGTAGTCCTAACTGCAGGTAACAGAAAATCTGTCTCAAAATGGATCAAACAACAATGGAAACTCATTTGTTCCGCCAATGAAAGGATCCCTCAGGGAGGTAAACTTGGTAAGTAGTTTGTTTAGAGCTCTGCTTCCATTTCTCTGTCCTCTCTGTGCCAAATCATCGTCGGCCGCTTTCAACTAGCAAAAATGTTGGCAGTAACTCTAGGCCTCTTCTGTACACGTAACACCTTCCAGAACAAGTGAGCATGGTTCCGTCTCAGCACCCCAGCAGAGTCCTGAGATTCACTCTGATTTAATGGGCTTAGGTCATGTGTTTCCCCTCACTCCCAGAATTTTGTCAGTTTTTTAAAATGTGGGGAAAAGAGCATTTTTGTCACCTGAAAGGAAACAGTAGAGACATAGAAATTGAAGAGCAAGGGAGTACTGCCATGCACAGCATGAAGACTTTCAGTCAGCAATGGACTGCTTATACAACGCTGGTCCCATAGGAGTATAATGCTATGTTTTTACTGAACCTTCTCTACGTTTAGATACAGAAATACTTACCACTGCGCAGTTGCCTACAGTATTGAGTACAGTAACATGGTGTACATGTTCGCAGCCCAGGAGCAACAGAATGTACCGTGTAGCCGAGGTGTGTGGTAGGCCGTATCACCTAGATTTATGCTGGTACACTCTATTATGTTCACACAGCAATAAAATCACCTAATGAGACGTTTCTCATAATGTGTCCCCATTTGTTAAGCGATGCACAACTGTAAAGAATGCCCAAGAAATGGATCAAAAACCCCAAGCAGAGTGACTATTTTTGGTAAGGAGTGGGAGCATCACCTTCTCCTCCAGGCTCAGGGACAGCAAATATAAACACGGGAGAAAACCTGGATGCTTCCAGGCAGAGTGGAAGAAGGGTGAGCAAACGTGGCCTGGTGGCTGTGAACGCCAATGAGAAAAGAAGGCAATGTCACCAGCTGAATATAAGAGAGAAAAGTGAAATAGGGCATTTAAGGGAATAAAATAAGGTAGATAGAATGGGCTGTCTAGGAGATTAAAGTTAACAGTGTTTTTTATACTAGCAGTGCTAGAACACCTCTGCTATAATCAAAAGCATAAGTAGAGCTCAAAAAGCTAGAAAGCTCTGCCTGACAAGAACCCACAAATAACACCGTCATAAAAGGTAACAGCACTGAAGGAAAATCGTACCTTCTCGAGAAAGTGAGTTAGGAAATGGAGCAAGTATGAAGAAGTACAGTTTATGGCAAGTTTAACAAAGCAACTATGACAAATACCAAGAACAATCTAATTTACCTTTCAAAATGTAAGCATAAGTAATCTCTTTTCTCCGTCAGATAATGTATCACAGAGTATTGAGTATGAATAATTTTTAATTCCTGCCACTGAGGCTAAATCTTAGCTAAGAGCTAAAGTAGAACAGCTGCTTCTTTTTGTATTAAGTGTATAGATTAGCAAAATGAGAACTTATTTTTTCCTTTTATTTCATAGTAAAATTTTTAGACTAAAAAATTCGTCACCAAACCCAGCTGGCTTCTGGGAAGAAATTATTGCCCTAAAATAAAATAAAGAGGCCTTATGGTTGTAGTCACACTCATTTGATTCAGAGTTTTGTGAAGAAAAAGTGGCATGAAATAAAAATAATAAAAATATTTGAGAAATCTAAGCTTGCAGTACAAGGTCAGGGAGAAAGGCAGCCTTGGTTCAACTTGCCTTTGGACAGTGACCTTGACTGGAAATTGGTTGATGGGTTCCAGAGAATGAAGTTGTTACAGGTATAATGTGCATTGTGAGTGGGAAAAAGAATCGACCTGCTGGACACATTTAACCTGCAATTTTGCCTGTTACAATGCTGAAGGTGTCAAACAGACTAGAACCTTATGGAATTAAGAAGGGTGTATGCTTCTACAGGAGGACAAATTTCTCCCAGTAACCCTTCCCCAGGCACAAAAATGCTTTGTACTGAAGGCTCTTAATTGTTTTGGAAAACACTGCACACCTTCTTATTACCAAACCCTCGAGAAGGTAACACAAGATGAGTGCTTAGCAAAGCACAATTTCTGTTTCTTTCTCAAGAGTCAGAAAAGGACATCAAGATATCCTTGCTTAACATAAGAAACATCACTTGTTCAGTATTTACCACGTGCCAGGCCCTATGCTTGGCATTTTACATACATCGTCTGATTTAATCCTCGTAACGAATCTACAAGTGTATAGTATCACCATTTTACAAATAGAGAAACAGGTGTAAAGAGGTCAAGTACTTAGCCCAAGTTCACAGAGCTAGCAGGTGCTAGAGCTGTATGCTGAAACCATGTCTGTTTGATTCCAAAGCCCACACTCTGTCTAAAAAAACTTAAAGAATTTCTCATGTTCATAAGTAAATGAGTCAACAGTTTAAAGAAATGTTTAAAGAAGAGGGAAATAAAAATATTTTTAAAGTGTTGGTAACTAAATACAAACAGATTTATTCAAAATCCAATGTTGTATATGTCGTCCCCAGACTTGCTGTGAGATGCCGAGACAAATACATACGGGGACATATAGCAGAAATAACTTCTAGGTCAGAAGCAAGCCCAAGTTCAAATGATAAGATGCAGCTGTGGAATTCAGGGACAACGTGAGCCCTACAGAAAGCAAAACAGGTCAGGTCTGGGAGGCCCCTTCCACAGAGAGGCATTGAGAAGAACTCAAGGGTAGGAGAGAAAGGACAATGGTTTGCTCAAAGCCAGTGCTGCAGTGAAATTCACTGATTTAGTTTCACTTAGTAGAAGCACTACACAAACCTGTGCAAGAAAAAATAAGTAGCTGAGCTAAAAAAATGTGCAATCTGAGGAACAGAATTTTCATGTTGGCTCAGGAGTTAAGTCACTTACATTAGCTGATATCATGGAAATAACTATTGCCCATATTAGGAAAGCTCACAGCAGGCAAGAATACTTCCAGACTCCTGCCACAATATCAGGAGGTGTCAATCATCACTATGTGTTTTCCTACAGGACTTGGTGGAGAGAATAAGGCTGCTATTATAATGAGTTTATCCTGGATTGGCCCCAGCATATAAAATAAAACAAATATTATAAGCCAGGTCTGCACTTTGTCATGCAGATATATGCTTCCTGCCCTCCCTCCCCAGAGGGCATTTGGCAATGTCTAGACATTTCTGATTGTCACAACGTGGGGGGAAGGGTACTACTGGCATCTAGTGAGTGGAGGCGTCCTACAAGGCAAGGACGGCCTCCCACAACAAAGAATTATCCAGCTCAAGACGTCAATAGTGTGGGGGTTGAGAAGCTTTGGACCGGAGCTCGTGCATTTGTGGCATGGGGGCATTTTGGGTACCGCCTTTTCCAGCTCCCCAGTCCCCAGGTATGAGTTCTCAGGGACCATCGCTCCTGGCAGGAGAGGTCATCAGGAGGCCTAGAACCAGATCCAGTTTGCACTGTTTATTTTCTTTCTCATCTAAAACAGTAAATCACCCTGTAGCTTAGTTATTAGTCCCTTCGGATGTCCCTGGCATCCCAGGCTTTTCTGACATCAGCAAAGGAAACCCAGGGCCCTTTGGCGCGCAGGTTTCCGTTTCTTTCCCCTCAGCAACGTGTGCCCTGCCCTGGTGGTGGGAAGAGCGTTTTCGTAACGTCATTTATTTAGTCTAGATGAGGAATTTGCTATTTAAGAACAGGAAAGTTGCAGATTCCCAGAAACTGGAAATCCGACCAGAGGATATTTGTCCGCTAGGGAGGTTAATCAGGTTGAGTTTACTTATAAGGACAAGGCAAGGGGGGAGGGGGTGGAAATCCCCGTTCGGCCAGTTTTCTGCCGGAGCCTCCCCGACAGGGGGCCGGCGCCCGCGGAGGGCAGGTCCGGGGCGGGGCTGCGGGGCTGCTTCCCAGCGGGCCGCCCCGCCGCCCGGCGTCGCCGGTGGGTGAGGCAGTCCCCTCTCCAAGTCTCTGGAAACCGCAGGGTCCCGCCGGCGGGGAGGGGTGAGGCCGGCGGGAGAGGTCCCGGGACGTGGGAAGATGCCGGGCGGGCGGGAAGCAATAGGAAGAGGCGGGAGTCCTGTCTTTTGTCTCCAGGTCCCCGGCCCGGCCGCGACTCCCCCTCCCGCCCGACGCCCCAGCCGCTTAGCGGTCCGGGAATCCGAGGGGCGCGGCGGGGCGGGCGGCGGGGCGGGATCAGGCCACGCCCACAGGGGGCTATTTAAAAGGCGCGGGCGCAGGCCACGCCCACAGGGGCTATTTAAAAGGCGCGGGGCGCGCGCCCCGCGGCAGCTTTCGGACTGCTCGCGCCCTCGCTCGGCCCGGCGTCGCCAGCTCCGCCCGCGGTGCGTGCTCCCGCCTCCGACCCGAGTGAGTAGGCCGGTGGGGCGTCCCCGCCGGTGCCGGGGGAGGGGGTCTCCCACCGCTTCCCGGGCTCCCCGGGCGGTCCAGCCGGTGCGCCCCTGTCTCCCCCGGCATCCCCATCCCGGTCCCCATGTGTGCCCCCAGCCAGCCTCCCCACCCCTGCGCCCCGGTTTCCCCCCACAGTCCCCCCCAACACACCTGCCCTTCTCCCCGAGGCAGCCCAGGCCCCGGCCTCGGATCCCAGACCCGCGAGGCAGGTAAATAATCCTGAGTGACCTTTAAATTTCTCAATACCGGTTTCTCTGGGGGAGAGGCGGGGTCGTGAGTGTCGCGTTGCCGCTAATCCGCCTTTTGGAAGCCGGGGTCCCCTCCTCCGGCGGCCGGTTCTCTCTCCGCTGGGAGAGGGGGTGTGCGAGTTCCGGGGTCCCCTCTGTGGTGCGCGCAGAGGGCGACTTCCCAGGTTCGGGGGCCGGGGCTGAGGTGGGGACTCCGACGCCCGCCGAGCCCGCAGTCCTTCCCCTGCCGCCGTGCAGTGCTCCTGGCATCACCATTGCTGGGTGGTCTCTGCCCACCAAGCACCGAGCCTTCGTGTGGAAGGAGCCGCAGTGAAACGTCAATCGGTCACCCCTAGCTTTTTCTGGAACTTTCTACCATTCAGGTACAAAGGGGGATGCAAGAATGCCCGGTTGTGAATTTCTGCGACAGGTCCCGAAAATCCCATGCTGGGTTCCAGGACCGGACTCGAGAGCTCCACGTAGGCACCCACCGAGGGAGGGGGCGGGGGGTTTCCAAGCCGGCGGATCCCCGACCGCTTCTGAGCCAGAACGTTTGTTGAATGAAATTTGTTTACATGGTTACCCGAAATGTTTAACCTGTTTTATTTGCAGTCTGCAGACCAAGCATATTTTCACTTTATGAATGCTTTGCGATACAGAAAATCTTTTTATTTTGGGTAATAATTTTTTTAACCCGGACATTGAAAATAGTTTGTTTAATTCTTGACATTTCGAATTAATCTCTTTTAAAGGTCTACTTATAAAATGCCAACAACCGCAAAGTTGGTTATACTTTGACTCAAATTTTTGAAGAAAGAGTTGGGTGATAGAGTTTGAAAGGGGGTAATCGCATGTAGTTTCAAAACTGCATACTAAACTTCAACCGATTTTGTGAAGTATTCCTTGGTCTGACCCCCCCACCCCATACCTCCTGGGTCATCGCTCTTTATGATTGCTACGGTACTTTATCAGTTTCTCAGCGTTCTTTCTCTGCATTCTGGTTTCCTTTGCTCTTTTGGTGCCATTGTTACCGTTGAGGCAGGATCTACATCCCGTGAGTCTTTGGAACTCGCAGTGCTTGCTTGGGTGCCTTGGGCGTGGTTGGACGAGAGCCAATATCAGTGAATTGAATGCAGGAAGAAAGCAGCGAATAAGGTTGCAATTGTAGGAAACAAAAATGTAATTTGACTCAAGCAATAGATATTTATTAGCAGATTTGATCTAACGTTTCTGTCATTCCAAATTTTTAATGAATTCCTCCAAATGTATTCACCAAATACTGGCTGGTAAATGGTAAATACTATGCTGAAAGCAGTACTGATGAAATTCCAAAATCTCTTGGATTTGGGGGAAATTCTATTTTATTCTATGACAACAAGAATGTTGGTGTAGAGACGAGACAGGGGGGACAAAAATAAATGAGTTTTAAAAGCCTGGGTTCAGATGCAACTCTGCCACTAAATAGCTGTGTAGATCTGCGTTTCTAATTTTTCTTGTGTCAAAAATGAAATGAATCAAATGAGCCTGGGAGAGAGAGCCCCCTATGGGAGAGGAGGCATAGCATGGCAAGAAGGGCCCAAATTCCCATCTCAGCCCCAGCACCCCATTGGTTTGATGCCCTTGGGCAAGTTAAGTGTATTCTCTGGCCTCAGTATTTCATCTTGTAAAATGGGTGTAACAGAACATACCTTGCATAGTTGTCGGTAAGGCATGCTGATGCTTGTACAAAGCCCAGTCCAGCCTGGGGGAGGTTCCTTGTAATTAGACAAAGTTGTGCACTTTGTTGAATATATGGGGAAATGGCTATCAGTGAAAGTCTCTTCTGCAGGAGAGCTGAGCAGTATCTCCTAGGCCTTGCCTGGAGGCCAGCTTTCTTCCCTTTGCTAATATCCACAGGTTTCCTCAAAGCACTCTACCCGAGCTGGTATTCACCTGTCATCTCTTGGGTTCGGATCCCCAGACTCCCTTAGGGTCTTGATTACCTACGTGGGGGTTTCTATTACTGTGTCACGGACCTCTTTGGAAGGCTCTGGACCCCTTTTCTAAATGTTTTTAAGGACCTTACGTAAAGTACATGGCACTGAGTTTACCGATCCCCAGAATTAAAAGGAATCTGTGGATTCTGGATTAATAATCTTGATTTAGGAGAGTTTTTCTTAATCTGGATTGTGGAGGAGCAAAGCACAGTTTCTGATTGTTAAAAATTTTATTGTTGTCAGTCATAGAGGAAGAACCAATAGAAGTATATTGTGAATCATTTGCAAAGGATATTAGGTTTCTTGCTTTTTTGTTTACAGTCTCATTGTGCCAACAGTACTACTAATTGTCTTTGGCTAATAAGAACAGACACCATGTAATATATTAGTGCCAAATGACTTCCCAGTTCACTATAGGAAAGAAAGTTTCATGGTGGTTTCACAGTACTTCTAACAGAAAACTGAAGTGAGAATTGAATCCTCATCCAGCACACAGCCATCCAGGAAGTACTTAACCTAAAAAGAACTTGTGTCATAGCCATACAGGTCAGTACTTACTATATTTGTAAATCTAGCAGTGGTTTAGTTTTAGCAAAAGGTCAGTCAAATAATTTTGAATTTTATTGAAATTCATTTTTAAGTTGAATTGGTAATTTTGTTTTGGTTTCATAGTTTTGAGTCTCTTCATATCTCTATGCCTCAGCTTCCCCACTCAGAAAATGGGAATAGTGATAATGCCTATCTCAGGTGTTACGAAGATTAAGTGAGTTAATATAAACAAACTACTTAACATAAGTAAAGCATGTATTAAGCTTCATGGAAGTATTTGTAATTATTACCTGTCATGTAGCTGACACTATTCTAAGTGTTTTGAATGTAGTGTTTAATCTCAGAAATGCTTATTTATATCATAAGGCAGTATCTTCATTTTAAAAATGAGAACTAGCAGATCAAAAACCAACCTATGATCATTTGGCAAATGAACAGTAGTCTTGGCATAGAAGTCTAGGTCTGACTCCATATAAAAATCATACAAATGTTAAATTGTTTGAAGAATTAAATGTCTTGTAGTTTGCACAGACTGTGGATTGCAGTGGCAGATGCCCAGGATCAGGGTTCCCAAGTGTAAAGTGTAGTTGCATTTTAATTACAATGTGGGCTTGCTAGGCAGTGATCCAAATCTGTGTGAAGGGGTTTGCTGTACTCCAAGTTGAAGATATAAGTGGTAACAGGATATAGAATTAGTCAGAATGGTGAGGCAGAGGTAGACACAGGAAAGTTTACTAGATAGAAGGGAGGTTTCCGTCTGTAGTGAGGTTAGATTTAAGTTAGCAGAGAGGAGTGGTAGAGAGTGTTTTGGTTGAAAGCAGCAGTTTGGGTGTGAGATTGGCACATAGAGGCCACTTACTGACTGCTAGTCGGATGGATAAAGACTGAGCAGAGAGGAATGCTGTCCTGTGCATGTAATTCGATAACTCAAGGACAGACAATTCTCAGGTGACTTGAATAGTCTCAACCCTTGGTATTTGCAGAAAATCAGATATGTGCGTTTTGGGGACAGTTTGTGGCTCTGGAGTCAAAATGTAAGCCTGATTTGCTTTTTTGGAGATCGGTGACCTCAGTGAGTCACTTAACAACTGAACTTGGTGGCCACATTCATGCTGAGTAGTGCTTCTGAAGGAAAAGGAAGCCGGTGTTTGTGGAGTACTGGCTTTGCCAGGTACTTTACAGCTGTTACCTCATTAAATCCTTGCAACCACCTGTGAGATAGTTCTCATCCATTTCCAAGTTACAGTTGAGGAAGTTGAGACTCAGAGATTAAGGAACTTGGCCAAGATCACAGAGCTGATAACTGACTTTCAAACTTATGTCTGTCTGATTCTAAGCTCCACACTCTTTCTGTTATACCAGGAATGTCTAAGAGGTGGCATGTGTACTGTAGGTTCCATGGCAAACATTATTAATCACAATACTCTTTAACGAAGAACCTGGGCTAAACTTTAGTATCTTTCTCAACATACTTCCAGGAATCTACCAGTGGATCTGCACGATGAAACTGTTTTGCCACGCCTCTAAAAGTAAACTGTGCACACTTCTGAAAGCCCTTTCTGCATGCCTCTGTGTCATTGGTTATATTGCCATTATTTGTCCACATATTTTTATCACTAGAGTAGAACTCCCTGAGAAAGTCGCCCTTCCTTATATCCCTTTTATCCTCTGCTCCTAACCCAGTATAAGGCTTATAAGATGTTGAGTTAATACATTTATAGGAGAGCTTCATAAACAGTAAACATTATACAGTGCTTATAAGCTGCCTCCACGCTAGAAGAATTACATGAGATACAGAAATTAAGTCAGAAGTTAGCTGGATGAGGGAAGGAGGTAAGTCAGTTGCCTTGATGGGGAAGGATTAGGGGCATAACGAAGGAATGGATATATGAGATGAGTAGGGAAAGATGAGTACAGATAACAAAGGTTGAACATTGCTACATATTGATGACAAACACTATCATTTATTGAGTCTTACTTTACAAGCTTTATCTCATCAAATTTTCTTAACTCTGTAAGGAAGGTACTCTTATCCTTATCTTACATATAAGGGAACTACTACATTGACTCCAAAACCTATACTCTTAGTTTACCCTTACGCTGAGCTGTCTTAAAGGCCAGGTTGAGGATTTGGCTTCAGTAGGAGAAGTTAGTGGAATATGTAGCTGATCACCACGACATGAAGAGTCCGTCCTTGATGCAGCGGCATTCACTTCAGTAGGAGAAGATGACTAAGCAGGTAATTTGGGTAGCAGAAGAAAAAATTTTTAGAACAGGTGTCAAGTAAATCTTAATTTCCAATTAACTACAGGTCTCAAATCCTGGCCTTGCTAAAAATCATTGTAATTGGGCACAGTGCTACTAATTTACATTCTTTAACAAGTAACTCCTCCCTGGATGTGGCTCAAGATGAGACTGGTTTATAATAAATTCTCCCTTTTGGGAAATTGGATTACAGCCAGGTTCTAGAGTAATAACAAAGCTCTATATGTAGTAATAAAATGTCAAAGCTTCTGGAAGCATTTAGAATCTGGGTTTATAGATAGATTCACTCCAAACCTTTAGTATCAGAGCAGATAAACTGTTTGTGGCAACATGTAGACTTGAAATTCATGGATTCAGGTCATTCAGATTCTAAAGTAAGACAGTAAATGCAGCACTAGTGGTGTGAGAATGATCCATGCGGTCATTTTGCTGCTCTCAGTTGGTTATCTAGAGAATGAGATATCTGTACCACAAGATGACTTAGATTTAAAGTCTTATGAATTTTGGGTGGTATCTTAGACTGGGGAGAAGCAGCAAGGAGAAATTGCACTTAGGTGTTCAGATATAAACCAAGCTTTTTAATTGAATGCAGTGGATAAATCCTAGTGATGTAACTCTTTCAGACATTGAAAAACAAAGAACAAAACTAAAAAGCAGAATTTGCCCTATTTTTAAGATATGTATGAAGTGGGATCTTGTATTTGCTCTTACCATTCTGTAAATTAACGCACAGGATTTGGGAAAGGCATGCAGCCCAGACTGCTCATGCAAATCCAGTTTGCTGTGATTAATGGCAGCTGTTGCGGAGTAGTGCAGCCAAAGGCTTGTAAGAAAAATGAAGCTTTTCATTTTTTTTATATGCACAGCAATGCCAAGAGTGACAGAAATGGAAGATTACACTTCTTTCTGCCAAATTCAGAAAACGTCCATAGGGGTTCAGCCTAAAAGTGTAAATTTGAACTTCATTTCTTAGACAGTCACCACCATAAGTAGAACTGTTGTTGTACTTGCAGTACATTTTAATGGCCCAGAAAAGGAAGGTTTGTGAGCACCTAATCAGCTAAGTTTTTTTCTTTACACTGTTTGTTGTTCTGCAGCTATATTCTAGGCGCTGGTCAGTGGGTTTTCCTACTGGAGTACTTATAGCAGGATGGAGGGCATGAGCTGTCCTCTCCATCTCCAAGCTAGCTTTTACTGGCAAGGAACTGCCAAGACATTGTTTACCTTGTTTTATCTTTACAGTCTCTCTGTGGGTAAAGAGAGCTACCTTTCCCCATTTACAAGATAAGAAAACTAAGCCCAAAGTTGTACACCTATTATAATAGTAGAGTTAACCCAGGTCCGTCTAGCCCATTCAACCTGCCTACCCTCCTTCCTTCCTTCCATTATGAAATATTTCAGACATACAAAATAGAGAAAAACACAAAGAAAGCCCGGCTACCCACTATCCATCTTAAAAAAGAAAACATAAATCCAGTTGAAGCTTTCTGAGGATGCTCCTTCTATCATTAGATATTAGAAAGATATTAGCTATAATAGAACCTTCCCTGTATCACAGAAAAGATGATTCAGAAATCCTTAGGAAAGCCCTTAAACTGAATAGAACTTTAAATATTTTGATATATGCCAACTACTCTAGTACATGGTATGGGGAATGCAGAAATGTGGCCCTCACTTTAGAGGGGAAGAAGCTTGTAGCATAGTAAGTTGAATGTTATGGAAGTCTGATAGGTATTTCCTGAAAAGCTAACACATTGTCATTGGTTGGTATAGCTTGTACAATAGAAATTACATGTAACTTAGAATAAGTGAATTTGAAGTAACCCTGAATTACCCTTAAAGAAAAGGAAGAGATCCCCCCCCCTTTTTTTGGAGACAGAGTCTCGCTCTGTTGCCCGGGCTAGAGTGCCATGGCATCAGCCTCACTCACAGCAACCTCAAACTCCTGTGTTCAAGCAATCCTCCTGCCTCAGCCTCCCGAGTAACTGGGACTACAGGCATGCGCCACCATGCCCAGTGAATTTTTTCTATATATTTTTAGTTGTCTGGCTAATTTCTTTCTTGGGGTCTTGCTCTTGCTCAGGCTGGTCTCGAACTCCCGAGCTCAAACAATGCTCCCTCAAACAATGCTCCCGCATCGGGCTCCCAGAGTGCTAGGATTACAGGTATGAGCCACCATACCCAGCTGATCCCCCTTTTTTTTAAAAAAAAAAATCCATGCTGCTCTTCAATGACACAGAAGAAAATAACAAAGTAATTAGTTAGGTTTTTAAAAATGCATTTTTAAATGTAATTCAAAGGCAATCTAGTCTAACCTTAGTCTTGTGAATAATCTGGTTCCTTATTGATCATTGCTCCAAAGTAAGTATGTGTGAAAATGGAAAATACCAGGTTAATATTAACAGTCTACTTTTTTTTGTTCCTTTCAAAATATTTAAGAGGTACAAAGGTTTTTGTTAGATAGATAGCTTTCATAATGCTTAAGTCAGGGCTATAAGTGTGCCCATAACCCAAATAGTGCTCATTGTACCTGTTGCGTAGGCTTTTACCCTTTCCCTCTTGCCCCTTCCCCGCTTCTTGATTGCCAATGACTTTTACTTCTCTCTGTGCCATGTGTGTCCATCATTTAGTTCCAAATTATTAGAGAGTACATGTGGTGTTTGTTTTTCCATTCTTGAGATACTTCACTCAGGATAATGGTCTCTAGTTCCATCCAAATTGCTGCAAAAGACATTAATTTATTTCTTTTTATGGCTGAGTAGTACTCCATGGTATATATATACCACATGTTGTTATTCCTCTCGTAAGTTTATGGGCACTTAGGTTGACTCCACATCTTTGCAATTGTGAATTGTGCTGCAATAAACATTTGAGTGCAGGTGACTTCTTTTCCTTTAAGATACCCAGTAGAGGGACGGCTGGATTGAATGGTAGGTCTACTTTTGGTTCTTTAAGAAATCTCCATACTCTTTGCCATAGAGGTTGTACTAATTTGCAGTCCCACCAACAATGTGTAAGTGTTCCTTTCTCTCTGCATCCACACCATTCTGTCAGGGGTAAGGTGATATCTCATTGTGGTTTTAATTTGCATTTCCCTGATGATTAGTGATGTTGAGCATTTTTTCATGTGTTTGTTGGCCATTTATATATCTTTTTTGAATAGCTTCTGTTCATATCTTTTGCCCAGTTTTTAAGTTTTGTTTATTTTTTTTCTTGCCGATTTGAGGCTTTTGTAGATTCTGGATATTAGTCCTTTATTGGATATAGTTTGAAAATATTTTCTCCCATTCTGTATGTTGTCTATTTGTTCTGTTGATTACTTGCTTTGCTGTGCAGAAACTTTTTAATTTAATCAAGTGCCATTTATGTACCTTTGTTGTTGCTGTAACTGTCATTGGGGTCTTAGTCATAAGTTCTTTGCCTAGGCTGATGTCTAGAAAAGACATTTTCCTACATTTTCTTCTAGAATTTTTATGGTTTCATGCCTTACATTTAAGTCTTTTATCCGTCTTGAATTAATTTTTGTAAGTGGTGAGAGAGAGAGGGATACCGTTTCATTCTTCTAAATGTGGCTATCCAATTTTCCCAGCACTATTTATTGAATAGGGCTTCTTTTCCCCAGTGTATTTTGTTGTCTGCTTTGTTGAAGATCAGTTGGTTGTAGGTAGATGATTTTACGTCTGAGTTCTCTGTTCTGTTCCATTGGTCTATGTGTCTATTTTTGTACCAATACCATGCTGTTTCGGTTACTATAGCTTTGCAGTATATATAGTTTGAAGCCTGGTAATGTGGTGCCTCCAGATTTGTTCTTTTTGCTTAAGACTGCATTGGCTATTTGGACTCTTTTCTGGTTCCATACGAAGCACAAAACTATTTTTTCTAGATCTGTGAAATATGTTGGTATTTTGATGGGGATTGCATTGAATCTATAAATCACTTTGGGCTGTATGGACATTTTAACAATTTTGATTCTACCAATCTATGAACATGATATGTTTTTCCATTTGTGTCATCTGTAATTTCTTTCTCAGTGTTTCATAGTTTTCCTTGTAGAGATCTTTTACCTCCTTGGTTAAGTATATTCCTTAATATTTTATTTTCTTTGTATCTATTGTGAATGGTATTCAGTCTTTGATTTGATTGACTCTCAGCTTGAGTGTTATTGGTATATAGAAATTATTGGTATATAGAAATTCTACTGATTTGGGTACATTGATTTTTGTAACCTGAGACTTTGCTGAATTTATTTATCAATTTCAGGAGTCTCTTGGTAGAGTCTTTGGGATTTTCTACGTAGAAGATCATATTGTCAGTGAAAAGTGGTAGTTTGACCTCCTTTTTCCCAATTTGGATACCTTTATTCCTTTCTGTTGTCTGATTGCTCTGGCTAGGACTTCCAGTACCATGTTAAATAGAAGTGGTGACACTGGGCACCCTTGTCTTGTTCCAGTTCTTAGGTGGAATGCTTTCAACTTTGCCCCATTCAGTATAATGCTGCCTGTGGGTTTGTCATATATGACTTTTACAATTTTGAGATATGTTCCTTCTATGCCTAGTTTGTTGAGGGTTTTTAATCATGAAAGGATGCTGGATGTTGTCATGCTTTTTCTGCACCTGTTGAGATGATCATACGGTCTTTGTTTTTGCTTTTGTTTATATGAATCACGTTTATTGATTTACGTATGTTGAATCATCCTTGCATCCCTGGGACGAAGCCCACTTGATCATGGTGGATTATTTTTTTGATGTGCTGTTGAATTCAGTTTGCCAGTATTTTATTGAGGATTTTTGTATCTATATTCATAAGGGATATTGGTCTGTAGTTTTGTTTTTTTGTTTTGTCCTTTCCTGGCTTTGGTATAAGGTGCTACTGGCTTCATGAATGAGTTGGGGATGATTTCCTCCTTGATGTTATGAAATAATTTCTGCAGTATGGACACCAGTTCTTTGTAAGTCTGGTAGAATTCGGCTGTGAATCCCTCTGGTCTGGGGTTTTTTTTTTTGGTTGGCAGATTTTTTTATTCCTGCTTTGATCTTGCTGCTCATTATTGGTCTGTTCAGGAGTTCTGTTTCTTTTTGATTGAGTCTTGGGAGGTTGTGTGTTTCCAGGAATTTGTCCATTTCCTCTGTGTTTTCCAGTTTATGTGTGTAGAGATTTTCATAGTATTTACGGATGATGTTTTGTATTTCTGTGGTGCCAATTGTAATATCTCCTTTCTCATTTCTGATTGAGCTTATTTAGATCCTTTCTCTTCTGTTCCTGGTTAATCTAGCAGTATGACGAGAAATGCCTCAATAATAGAAATGCCTCAACAACAAAGTATTTCAAGAGCCAGCTGATACTTGGGGTGCAGTATAAGTAATTGTAGTGTCATTCCTATAGGCCTACATTTGGCCTTTTGGGAACTTACAGCAGATGTCTGTTACATCCATGAGCATTCCATAATGCAGGTAACTTTGGAGGCCAGGGGCAAAGTCAGTATCACTAATGGCATTCCAAATTCAAGTCATTGCAGGCTACTGGACCTAAGCCTTTGTGTCTTAGGTTTTACAGTGACAGTCAAGTTTCATTCTGGATTTAAACAATGGAGCACCTGTCTCCTGGGAAGGTAATATAAGATTTATACAAGTACAGAAGGAAAGCTTGATAATCTGTCCCATTGTTGCAAGATATCGATCCTATGTAGATGGCTTCTCAGTAAGCCTGGTAACTTTTGTGGACCCTTGAAATTACCTTGTTCCCGTCTGGATAAGAGAAGTAGACTGTTTGCAAATTCCAATCAACAGTTTAGTAATAACGAGTAATACCAATCATATCTCTTTGTGTGTGTGTATTGTTGTTTGTTTCAAGGAGCAATTCCAAATGACTTAAAAAGGAAATTTATTGGCTCACCTAACTGAGGTATGCAGGCTAAGATGAAGCACAGTTGAATTCAGGGGCTCAAAAGAGCTAAACCAGGGGTGGGGAACCTTTTCATGTTGGAAGGCCACTTTAATTTAGCTATAATCAAATAAGGCCACATTCAAGAAATGTCAATTAGAGATACTTAAAAATGTACATTATTTTATAAAAAATCTAACTATGTACTTAATAATTAAAAAATGAAAACTATTTGTTAATTTTAAAGTTAACTAACATTTTAAAGACTTTGTTGTGTCTGCTTTTTGTTGGAAAGCCTTTGAATATTTGGTTGCAGCATGGAGGTCTGCAGTTTCAGTTGAGCCTCTAGAATGGGTATCGGTCATTTGTGACCTTAAGGGCATCTTGATTTGGGTTAGGTAGCAGAATGTAGATTGGCAGCAATAAGTGGTGGAAAAGCAAGAAAGCATTTTTCGGGCATGTTTCTGAAGGTGTGTGAATTCTACATTTTTCCATATTTCAGTTGGATCTTTCTTAGCATCAAACAATGACTTTAAAAGGCCATCTACTGAGAGCTCAGTCAATTCCATCTGTAGTTCTATAAGTGCCTTGATGATACTAGCGCCATAGGGGCGCAGCCCCCACGGAGAGCACTCACTAGGGCAGTGCTTAGTGGAGCCATGGGGCAGGGGTGTCTCTGAAAGCTCCTAACAGTGGAGCCACCAGCATTCAGCACCAGCCTGGGAGAGCTCCAGGCACCTGACTCCAACCTGTGAGAGCCCAGTGGGCTGCACCCAGCAAGGCTGTGGGGGTGGGGCCACCCGGAGCCTTGAGGGCTCAACCCCTACCCCAGTGTGCACAGACAGCAGATATGGTGTCAAAGAAGTTTATTCTCAAGCCTTAGGATCTAATGTTGTTTGCCCTGTTGGGTGTTGGACTGACTTGAGACCTGTTATCCGTTTCATCTTGCCTATTTCTCCCTTTTGGAATAAGAATGTCTATCCTATGCCTGTCCCACCATTGTATTTTAGAAGCATGTGACTTCTTAGATTTCACAGACTCACAGTTGCAGGGAGATTTGTCTCAGGATGAATGATGCTTTGAGTCTCACCCATATCTGATTAGATGAGATTCTGGATTTTAGACTTTTGAGTTGATGCTGGAATGAGTTAAGACTTTGGGGGCTACTGGGCTACTGGGATGGAATGAATGTATTTTGAGCATGAAGACATGAATTTTGCAGTGCCAGGGGAAGAATACTATGGTTTGAATTTGTCTCCCAAAGTACATGTGTTGGAAACTTAATTCCCAATGCAACAGTGTTGGGTGGTGGGACCTAACTGGAGGTGTTCAGGTCATGAAGGATCCACCCTCATGAATGGATTAATACCAGTATGGAAAGGGCTTGTGAGAGTGGGTTCACTCTCTGCTGCTCTTCTGCCATGTGAGGAACATCCTCCAGAGGGGATGCAGGCACCATCCTACAAGTGGATACTGGGTCCTCACCAGACACCAAACCTCTACTGCCTTGATCTTGGACTTCTCAGCCAGCAGAACTATGAGAAATAAATTTCTGTTACTTATAAATTACCCAGTTGGAGCTATTCTATTATAGCAGCACAAAACAGACTAAGACAATACCATCTAAATCAGTGCTTTTCAAACTGTCTGTGGTAAAGGACTATTATTTTTGTTATAATTTCGAAGTACAGACTGACTCTCTGACTCTGTCCAACAAGATGAGTTCACTGATCATGATTTTTGTTTGTTGCATAAGATTGTATAGAAGTTTCTAAGTCACCTGAATTTGGTCTTGTATTGGTAGTAAGCAAGGTGGAGCATAGCCAGGAGACCACATTTTAGTAAACACTTCTCTAAACCACATGGACTAAGATAGAGATGGTTGCTTCCTTGGGAGAAAATCTGGGGACGAGGGAAGAGAATACTGTGTGCCGGAAGGATGCCCGCCACCGTCATTAATTCTACAGATCTGTCTTTTGGAAAGGCCTCAACTTAGCGTCCAGGAAATTGTTGGGTTATGGATCATTTTAATGGGGTAAGGGGAGAATTTACCACCCCCCTTTTTATTTTAAAGATTGCAGATTCTTCGATCTTTTCTACTGAGCAACATTCCTTTTCCCTTGTTTTTCTAGCCAGGTTTGAGTGAGTGTTGAGGTCTCCGCTTTCTTACCCAGCTGTTTCCTAGAGAGGCAAACAGCTCATCGGAGGAGACAGGCAAGGCCTGCAAGCACCACTCCACAGAAGTCTGAAAAGGGCAGTGGGGAAAGCGGAATTGTTCTGCTGTTCTTAGTTACCACTCAGGGCAGGGCAGACATAACATGCCTCCGTAGCAGGACAACTTTCTGTACTGGTTAGGGCACTTGAGGAAGCTGCCATTCAAAACTAGGCATTCTCAGCTGTGTCCAGGCAGACCAATTTGTTGAGAAGGGTGATGAGAAAATTTTGCCTCGTATCATAATGAGATGGCCCAGGATTTAAACTTCCACCTTGCCCATCACATCAGGCCACGTTGTTCAAACTGATTCCTACACGCTCGGCAGACAATTCACATTGCTTGGTAGCAGAGTCTGCATGGCCTGACAGACCTGCCAGAGAGGGAACAGTGACTGTTGGCTGGACTGCTGGGCCTTGGGATTAGAGAAGCACAGAAACTAAATCGGAGCCATCTGGATGAACGTTTGTTGTGGTTACAGCCAGGCTCCGTGCATGCTGTCGTGCTAGTCACAGACACAACTATTTATGTTATAATTGTGCATAACTCTAGCAGACAAATGTAAAACTTGTTCTTTGGGGGCAACACACTTTCTTCTTCCCTAGAAAGTATGTCATAGCTTGTGTATGTTAAATGTTAAGAATTTAGTGTTGTTACAGTGAATTAAACGTGCAATAAAAACTTCCACCCAAGAGTAAGATCTTCAGCTGAGTTTTTTTTAAAAAGTTCATTAAAGACTGGGGTTGTTGGGGAGGGGGGCAAGTTTGCCTTTCCACTCCCCACACTTCTTTCTTAACTCCTGTGGATTCTAGTGGCATAGTTGGTTTTGTGCCTGGTGACCTGTACTGTTCTATTGAATGCAGGTCCTTTGTCTTGGAAAAAAAAAATTTTTGTGCATGACAAGCCAGAGTTTCCTAATCAAAGAGCTGTAATTTGGGGGAAGAGATGAGGTTATTTTGGAGGAACTCAGGCCTTTAAAGATGTGGTTAGAGCAGTTCCTAAAGAAACAAAATCTGCAGCTGTCCCTGGGTTTAAACAGCCCTCTAGGGAGCTGTAAGACCAGCACAGGGACATTCTAACAAATGCTTTATTTCTTCAGAATGCCTGTCTGGGGAGGTGGAAACAAGTGTGGGGCCTGCGGGAGGACCGTGTACCACGCGGAGGAGGTGCAGTGCGACGGCCGGAGCTTCCACCGCTGCTGCTTTCTGTGCAGTAAGTAGCTCCCTGTGCTCGGCCTTTGAGTGTAAAAAGCGTCAGTACACTATTTTTACCTAATTAAGGAAAAATGGAGGTTTTGCTAGCAAAGATTACTATGGAAGCACGAGTGGATTTCCCTGTCTGTCCTCTGTCGCTGTGAGCACGGAGCCTCGCAGGCAAGGCCAGCAGGGGTGGCCCAGGACACGCGGCCTCCCTGCGCGTCCCCACAGCGCGTGGCTTCTGTTTCACCTTTTGGCTTTTCCTTGGGGCCGCGTCCGTCTCCCCGGCCTCCCTGAGAACGCAGTGTCGTTTACGCAGTGTCGTTTACGTAGTGGAGCACACTTGCTGGCGCGCTGTAAGTCTTGGTGCCAGTTTTTGAATAAATGAATCGTTCCTCTTCCACCCCAGCTTTCTCTTTCAGGCTGGGTTCCTTCTCTTTGAAACCTTCTTGCTTATTTCTTGCCACACTGATAACTAAAATTCAGGTACTTAGGAGCTCAAATTCTGTTTTCTCTGGTAGTGAAATGTTCAGGGTTATTCCTGGTTATTGATATTCTAAATTTGAGGGAAAGAAGCAGAGGATATGAAAGTCCCATAGAGGCAAATTAGGAGTTGTTTATAGATGGAAAATGACCAGTGTCTGGTGTAGACAGGAAGTAGGACATAAAACAACACATGCCTGTGTGCTCCAAAGACAGTAAATACCTGATAATGAGAGAAACAGAACAAGAGAGAAGCCCCAACACCCACAAATTCCCTCTAATGACAACTTTGTCTTTAGTTTTGAAACAGTATAGTAGCAGCTTAAGAAAGCTCTTCATGAGTCATCTGATTCAAATGACAGAATTTTCTTTATTGAAGGATTTGTTACATTGGAGGAACCCATCCCTACATGCAGATATTTGCCTTATCTGTAGTACTGTACAGTGAAAACTGCTGTAAGAAACCATATATTAAAAATAAATTTGGTTACTGTAAGAAAAAAATCTTCAGAAAAATCCCCCAAATTTGAATCATTCTCTTCCCTCGAGGAGCCAGCATTCAAGGTGTCTGGACCTCTTTAATAGTGTAACTGCTTCACAGACAAGTAGAAACAGATAACAGAAAGTTGTAGTTACAAAAAATATTATAGAAATACTAGATATGAATGTTTGCTATGTATTCCTCATAATAGCTACTATTCCTTAAAAGATCTGGTTTAACCATTACTTTCAGAAGTTACTTTTTTTTTCCTAAAGGAGTCTATTTTTCAACAGGCAGGTTTGTAACCAAGAAAGGATGGAAACAGAGAAAATGCAAGACTTTAGGAATTGCTCTCAGTTTTATCTATCTAGGTTGAGCCATGATGTCTACACCATAATAAAGTCAGTGTTTTACTAAATGTCAAGGTCTTTAATGGTCATTTTTACTAACCCTTCCTAATATTTGTCTCTGCTGACTAAAGCTTTTAAGGAAATAATGCAGAGTAGATTGCAGACCTGTGAGAATTTTACTGCAGAGAATACGGATGAGGACTGGGAAGAGAGGAGTAGTTATATAGTATCATTTTCATGTATGTAAACTTGCTTTGGTTAATACAGGTTTTTTTCAAAACAGTTCTTACATTAATATTTGTTTATATTTATTCTGTCTGTTAAGGGTATTTGTCCCTCAGCAGTGTATGTTTTTAGGTTAACTATAGCTTTAGTCAAATCTTTCAGCACTTGAGCCTCCACAGATAGGTTCCAGAGTAGGTGTCATTTTATTCTACCACAGACGACTTTAAGATAGTAGAACCTTCCCAATTTAACTTTATTTTAAAACGAGCCAGCTTGTCATCTTCCCCCCAACACCTTCTGTCTTTCCGTTTGTCCTTCTCTCCCTCCTTTTGTTTCTCCCTCTCTCTTTTAAATAAATAAAGATCCCCTTTTCAACTATTCTAATCTTTGCTTTCTGGCTGCAGAATGTGCTACCAATGAGTTCCCTCATAATTTACTTCTTTTCCTAGAGCTTAATTGAAGTTTTAGAACGTGAAATAATGTCTGGATAAAACGTGATGATGTTTGGCAGTTTTATGAAGTGGGATATGTGGAAATGTCTTGTGGCAAGAAATCCATCAAGAAAGAATGTATTCTCCTTTGGGACAGAAGGGAAAACAAACGCAGACTTTAAACCACTTGACAATTTTCAGACATACTTATCACTGCTAGAGAAACTGGTGGGGAGTTGAGAGAAGAATATTTTTCCCATTCTAGATGAGTGATGAAAACTAGAATTCTGGATTTAAAGCTGTTTTTATCCCAGAGGATGCTTTTTGGGGATGAAGCGCTCCACAGGCAACTCCCCCAAGGCACTGAGCTACGCTTTTGTTCTTTGTGACGTTGTGATTTAACAAGATCTGGTTATGGAGAGGCTGAAAGATTAAGAGTGAGGGTTGCCAGCAAGTCCTTGTTAGTTTATTCCTTTTGTTCCTGTAATTATAGCCATCTCTGAGACAGAGGCAGATCATATTAAAAGTTTGAGGCTTCTGGATATTAAGATTCAGAAACAACTTATCATATCCATGGAGAAAGGCCAATAATCCTCAACTGTAGCTGACCAGTCCAGATGCTGGCTGTCTCATGGCTTTTGGGAAACCACGGGATAAACTAGGAATGTGAGAGTGCCTCAGCTGTTACCATGTGTAGACCATGTGTCTGTGCCACCAATTTTAAGGAAAAAGGCATCTTTGGAACATGTTTAAAGTCTAACTTTTCCTCCTCCTCCCGCCCCAGTGGTTTGCAGGAAGAATTTAGATAGCACAACGGTGGCAATTCACGATGAAGAGATCTACTGCAAATCCTGCTATGGAAAGAAGTATGGGCCGAAAGGCTATGGTTATGGCCAGGGCGCTGGCACGCTCAACATGGACCGTGGTGAAAGGCTGGGCATCAAGCCAGAGAGGTGAGAGAGGAGATTGTTTGGTACCTTTAAGAATGAGTTACAACAATTAATGTTGCAGGGCGAACAGGAACCTGGGAGTTTCCAGATTTTTAGTTTAAACTAAGCAAATACAAAGTGACTAATTTTCCAATGTAAACTAGTGACTATTCTTTAAGTTCAAAATATTGACAGTTTTGTACCTAACAAAATTATTATTTTTAGTTCTGGTTTTATAGCATTCCAAGGCATATCTAGGAGTCATGTTCTTAAAAAGCAGTTTATTTAAATTTACTTCCATTTCACAGCACTTCAGAGACCAGATGTCATGAAATTAAATGATAGAGAAATCTGTCATTTAGTAGTGACAGTGTAGTATCTGAATTATGAGAGGCATTTCTCATGTACAGTTAAACAGTCAATGAAAATTCCTGTTACTCTTTCCATGTAAGAATTTTCCTCATCAAAAAATTACTTTTCGGCCGGGTGTGGTGGCTCACGCCTGTAATCCTAGCACTCTGGGAGGCCGAGGCGGGTGGATTGCTCAAGGTCAGGAGTTCGAGACCAGCCTGAGCAAGAGCGAGACCCCGTCTCTACTAAAAATAGAAAGAAATTATATAGACAGCTAAAAATATATATAGAAAAAATTAGCCGGGCATAGTGGCGCATGCCTGTAGTCCCAGCTACTCGGGAGGCTGAGGCAGTAGGATCACCTTAAGCCGAGGAGTCTGAGGTTGCTGTGAGCTAGGCTGACGCCACGGCACCTGGGCAACAAAGCGAGACTCTGTCTCAAAAAAAAAAAAAAAAAAAAAATTACTTTTCTCTAACTTAAAATTCTTACTTAGGCTGGGTGTGGTGGTTCACTCCTGTAATCCCCGCAGTTTGGGAGGCGGAGGCAGAGGATTGCTTCAGGCCAGGAGTTAGAGACCAGTCTGGGCAATGTAGCAAGACCTTGTCTCTAAAAATTGAAATTATTTTCTGTTTTTGATTCTTTGAGAAACTAGTGTTAAACTTTAAAGGCTCTGGTATCAAAGTCAATGTGTCAAGGTGCTGTTAATGTTCACTTAGTATTTCATACTCAGGCTGACTAACTTCATTTGGAATTTCCTCTTAAGTCCTATTTTTAACCTGTTAATTTCCCTATTTGAACTTCATATTTTTCATATCCATTTTATATTGAAGAGGTCAAAATTGGTATAATACTCCAATAAAACAGCCTTTCCTTGGACAAGACCATTAATTGTGCCAGACTTTATAGAATGTTAACATATGTTAACTCTTGTAATCCTCACAAAAAATCCTGCAAAGTTAGGATTTTCTGTCTTACTCAAGAACAAATTGAGACAGTAACAAGTAATTTGCCTAAAGTCACACTGTTAGTTAATTGTAGAGCTTGGAACTTAACCTACTCTAACTCCAAAGTTTATGATCTGAAACATGGTGCTTGACTGGGCTGAAATAATAATATGTATTGAGTGCCTATTGTCTGCTGAACATTTATCTTCATTCTGTATAATCCTCACAGTAACTCTGAGGTGTAGATATTTTGTCCCCATTTAATAGATGAGGACACAAAGGGTCAGGTATACAGTTAATAACTGTAGTCACCCTGCCATGCAATAGATCTTATTAACTTATTTTTCCTATCTAAATGTAATTATATATCCTTTGACCCCTCTCCCCTAACAACCTCAGCCTCTGGTAACCACCATTCTATTCTCCACTTCTATTAATACGAGATCAACTTTTCTAGATTGCACATATGAGAGAGATCATATAGTATTTGTCTTTCTGTGCCTGGCTTATTTCACTTAACACAATGTCTTCCAGGTTCATCTGTGTTGTCAAAAGTGACAGGATTTCATTCTCTCTTTATGGCTGAATAGTATTCCATTTTGTATATATAGCACATTTTCTTTATCTATTTATCTGTTGATGGACCCTTAGGTTGATTCCATACCTTGGCTATTGTCAATAGTGCTGCAGGGAACACCGGAGTGCAGATCTCTTTGATATAATGATTTTATTTCCTCTGAGTGTATACCCAGTAGTAGGATTGCTGGATCATATGGTAGCTCTATTTTTAACTTTTGAAGGAACCTCCATACTGTTTTCTGTAGTGGCTGTGCTAATTTACATCACCACTAAGTGTGCAAGGGTTCCTTTTTCTCCACATCCTCACCAATAGTTGTTGCCTTTTGTCTTTTTGATAGTAGCCATTCTAACAGGAGTGAGGTAATATTTCATTGTGGTTTTGAATTGCATTTCCCTGATTAGTGATGTTGAGTGTGTTTTCATATACCTGTTGCTTATCGTATGTCTTTTGAGAAGTGTCTGTTTAGGCCTTTTGCCTATTTTTAATTGGTGTATTTGCTTTCTTACTATTGAGTTGAATTCCTTATATATTTTGGTTATTAACCCCTTATCAGATGAATAATTTATAAATATTTTCTCCCATTCTGTAGGTAGTCTCTTTACTTTTGTTTCCTTTAATGTGCAGAAACTTTTTAGTTTGCTGTAATCTTATTTGTCTGTCTTCGCTTTTATTACCTGTGCTTTTGAGGTCCTATCCAAAAAAAATCATTGCCCAGACCAAGAAGCCTTTCTTAATGACTGAACGCCTGTGGCCTGGACTGCCCTTGTGGCATGTGTAATGGTAATAAACGTCTTCACGAGGATCTCCCAGAGAGGCAGCATTGTGCTCAAGAACCTTTCACTGAAGCCAACCTGCATTTTTCAGTTCAGGCTCGCCATTCACTAAAGCTCTAGTCCTTCAGTAAGTTATTGAAGATCGAGCTCCCATTTTGTCATCTGTAATATGACGTAACAATTATCCTATGAAGTTGTTAGAAGGCAGATGGGAGGTAATAATCCATGTGAAGTTCTTATTAATGTGATGATTGGCAGATTTGGAAAATTTCCTCAGGAATCTCATCTCCAGCACTTGCAGTTATCATTGATATGCTCTTAATCATTTTTAAAACTACAGTGTATCAGCAGGTTGTGAAGATTCTTTGAAAATACATCTACATTAAGGAAAATTGGAGAAAACTATACTGTGAATTAGTACTTTGAATTGGTATTTGTTGCTCAGAATAAAATTTCCAGTGGCCACATCAAATGTGATTAAAAAAATGCTGTATATTAAACAGCTTAGGTGGAAGTGCAGAAAACTGTTAAATAACAACAAAAAGCAGATATAATGGAGATGAAGATATTGAAGGTACATGTCAAATGTTTGAAAAAATTGTTTTATGAAAAGGCAGTATTTCTAAATTAACATTTTATTTGATTTTAAATATGCATATAACTAGGAAAATTTTACTGGGGGGAGTGGTTGGGTGGCAGGAGGTGTGAAGTGGGAAAGTGACAAGACCAGATTTTTCAGACAGTTGAGACCTCAAAAATGGTGATTTCATGGAGAAATAAGGTAGTTACTTTTATCTAGATTTGCCAAGGGTCTGTGATAGAAAAGTGGCAGAGGAAAGTAGCTTGCTTAGTCCTTGTACCTTCTCTCTATTTATTCTCTCAGGAGCACCTCCAGTCTCAAGGTTTGTCTGCTTGTGATTCTCAGATTTGAACCCGAGACTCTCATATCCAGCTGCCTACTGGATATCTCCACTGGGAAAGGCTAATGAGCTTCCTAGACTTGTACATCCGAACCTGAGCTGCTGATACACCCCCCCACCCGCCGCCAGACTGCTCTACCCAGTCATGCCCCTCTCAGCAAATGGCAGCTCCAATCTCAGTTACTCAGAATAAAATTTTTGATCATTCTTTCCCACATCTTACAGCCAATGAAGTCTAAAAGGATTGGATTCATCAGGTCTTACAGCTACATTTCAAAACCTATCTAGAATCCAGATTAGTCCAAGTGAATACAATTTTTCATTTGGTTTATGGCAACAGACTTCTAACTGATCTCTGAGGCTTGTGCTTCTCTCTTTGGCCTCCCCCTTCAGTCTTCCCTCAATGGAGCAACAGAATGATCTTGGTAATACCTACATCAATTCATAGCACTTCACTCCTCAAAACCTTTGAATGGCTTCCCCTTTTCCTCATAGTAAAAGCCAAAGTCTTTGCAAAGGTCTTCAAAGCCCCAGATAATCTAACCCCCTGCACCTTGTTACTAGTTGGCCTTATTGCCCACTGCTCTCTCCCTCCCTCCCTCCACTGCAGCCAGACTCACCTTCTTGCTGATCTCAGAATTGCAAAACATTGTTTTTCCAATAGGAAAAACTGACACTTACTTGCCACTTGCTGAGTGCTGTTGATAAGCTCAATTAATTTATAAGATCTAAAAGGGCTTTTACGTCTTCTCATAAGCCCAGTGGGTGTTCTGAAATAGCAGGTACACCTACTTTACTAAATGGAAAAAATTCCTGAGAGCAGGGAGTATGGTTTACCCAGTGACCCAGTGTAAACAGTGACAAAAATACCACTCTATCCAGAGAAAAAGTAAACAGATCACATAGTAATAGGCAAATTTTCTAAAATATTTTCCCATGAAGAAAGTAATTTATTCACATTTTTCTCTCTTTAAGATATATTAGGAAATTAAGTAATCTGTAAAACATGCTGAACTTTCTTATAGACTATGTCAGGCAACTGACCTATTTGCAGAATTTCTTAACTGCTTAACATTGATTTTTCAGTCTCCTGTGAAGTAAAAAAGCTAGATGTGATTAATAATATGAATCTGGAATAAAAACATGTGCTCTGGTAGGTTTTTATAAAGCTAACAATTGCTTATTGGAGAGGCTAGCACTGGGGATGAAAATTCTATGTAGACTTAGAGAAACAGATAGTTAAGTTTGGGGCCTTTCTTTTTGTAGTAATAATGAACCCATAAATTGATTAAAGTAATAACTGTGGCTGACACCTGAGATTAGTTTCTTCTTTATTCTTTCCTCTATACTGGCCTGCAGAGGGCTCTGGCCTGAGACAGTACAGTAGCCAAGTCCCAGAGTGCTATTGTTCCTTGCATGTGGACTTGTGAGCACCCTGTAGAATATCTTGCCTATTTTTTTTTTCTCTTTCCACAAGTGTTCAACCTCACAGGCCTACAACAAATCCAAACACTTCTAAATTTGCCCAGAAATACGGAGGTGCTGAGAAGTGTTCCAGATGTGGGGACTCCGTATATGCTGCTGAGAAGATAATTGGAGCTGGAAAGGTAAAGTGTTATTTTGACTTAGTAACAGTGAATGACTCCTCTCTCATCTTTTTCCCTCTAACCCTGCCACATCACTCACTCAGGTATGCTATGTGTTATAAATGCCTTGTCTCAAACTTTTAAATGAATTTCCATCAGAATCATTAATTTTTTGAAGCAATGTCCTTATTTGACAAATTACTTTTATGTATAAAAAGAAACTTGTTTTCATTGGGAGTGCTCCTAAACATTAACTTTAAAAGGCCAGACTATTAAAAACCTAGAATTTAACCCCAAAGGCAATCACAGCAACAACAAAAATAAATAAATGGGACCTGATTAAATTAAAAAGCTTCTGCACAGCCAAGGAAACAGTCACGAGAGTAAATAGACAACCTACAGAATGGGAAAAAATTTTTGCATGTTACACATCCGATAAAGGACTGATAACTAGAATCTATTTAGAACTCAGGAAAATCAGCAAGAAAAAATCAAACAACCCTATCAAAAAGTGGGCAAAGGACATGAATAGAAATTTTTCAAAAGAAGATAGAAGAATGGCCAACAAACATATGAAAAAATGCTCAACATCTCTGATCATCAGGGAAATGCAAATCAAAACCACAATGAGATATCACTTAACTCCAGTGAGAATGGCCTTTATCAAAAAGTCCCAAAACGATAAATGTTGGTGTGGATGCAGAGAGGCAGGAACACTCATACACTGCTGGTGGGACTGCAAACTAGTGCAACCTCTGTGGAAAGCAATATGGAGATACCTTAAACAGATACAAATAGACCAACCATTTGATCCAGCAATCCCATTATTGGGCATCTACCCAAAAGAACAAAAGACATTCTATAAAGACACCTGCACCCGAATGTTTATAGCAGCACAATTCACAATTGCAAAGATGTAGAAACAACCAAAATGCCCATCAATACATGAGTGGATTAGTAAAATGTAGTATATGTATACCATGGAGTATTACTCAGCTATAAGAAATAACAGTGACATAGAATCTCTTATGTTCTCTTGGATAGAGCTGGAACCCATTCTACTAAGTGAAGTATCCCAAGAATGGAAAAATAAGCACCACATGTACTCACCAGCAAATTGGTTTCCCTGATCATCACCTAAGTGCACATTTGGGAACAACACCAACTGGCTGTCAGGCAGATGTGGGGGGAGAAGGGATGGGTGTATACCTACACAATGAGTGCGCTGCGCACAGTCAGGGGAATGGACACGCTTGAAGCGCTGACGGGGTGGGGTGGGGAATGGGCAATATACATAACCTAAATTTTTGTACCTCTGTAATATGCTGAAATAAAAAAAAAAAACCCTGGAATTTGCCACTTATTCAGTGTAGTGAAAAAAGCAGTAAACAGAGTCAAGATACCTGATGCTAAGTTAGGTGCATGGATTTGGAGAAGTTACCACTTAACCTCTTTGAGCTGCAGTATTCTCAGCCGGAAAGCAGGCAGTCTTTAAAGGAGCAGACTGGGCTTGTGGCAATAGCCCTTTTGTAGGTGACCAAGAACGTAGATAGTGAGGAGGGCTAGTTTCTTCAAGTTGGAGTTGAACCACAGAAGTCAGAAGCTTGCTCTGGGCTGCTCTTCCTGAGCCACTGTTTGCCACACATCTAAATTATACTTCAGGAAACAGGCTTCTCCACTGTGCTAACACATTTGTCTCTTCTAGCCCTGGCACAAAAACTGTTTTCGATGTGCCAAGTGTGGGAAGAGTCTTGAATCAACAACTCTGACTGAAAAAGAAGGTGAAATCTATTGTAAAGGTAAAATTAGTTTCATTTATTGCTATCTATATGAATATCCTACACTGGTTATTGTTTAATGAAATGTCACCAGCATAAAAAAACAAAAAAATACTCTGAAAATAGGGACAAGGAGGTGTCACTGGCTATTGGAAAATAAAGATCCAGAGATGCTTACAGATGACAGAGAACCACAGATAATCTTAACTTCCTAATCAGTTAAAACTCCCCCACAAATAAGCAAAAACACCATATAGTTATCTTTCAACTTCATGTTTTAAGCAAAGCATATGACTGTATGAAAGTAATGGACAAATACGTAACTGATCTGACTGGAACTAGAATGCTGGCACTTGCCTTCATGGCTTGAAGATACTTGCTACATGGCACATTCTACATCTTAAATGATTTAAATTCTTTGACATTGCCAGTAGTTTGTTGAGTGGGTCTTAAGCAATGACAGCAAAGCTTAACGGACTTGCACTAACTCTCCCTTTTCTTTTGTAGGATGCTACGCAAAGAACTTTGGGCCAAAGGGATTTGGCTATGGCCAAGGAGCAGGAGCTCTTGTTCATGCCCAGTAAAGGTGTAAACCCAGAACTAAGCATCACACACTGAGAATCTCTTCATAATCTAGGCACAGATAATCTTCTAACACTAAACTACTGTGAAATTCTACCAGCATTAAGTACTGTATATTACCCTCTACTTGGATAGGCTGCTTAACTTGTAGGAAAAGAGCACATTTGTATCCCTTTGCTTTATTCACCAGCATTTTCAAGAACCATTTCTTTTACATTTTAAATAAAACTTCAGCTTGATGTGTGTGTTGTCTTTTAATTAACCTTTCGGAGGAGCCTGTGTCTTCAGTTAGTAGAAAATCATTTAGGCCTCCACTTTGTTAAAGAGAATCAACCCCCTCAACCCAGTGACTCACTAGGTTAATGTCTGCATAACAGGTGTTGAAAAGGATGTCTCTCTTAAGCTGGCAAGTACGCCTCAAGAGAGAGGGAGGGTTAGTAGGTAACAGGCATCCCCATTTCTGCTCAGAGCTGGTGTTCAGCAGTACAGGATCTCTTTCCTTCCTGCCCCACTGCAGTCTGAGTTCCTTTATACCTAAAAATCATTATAGCCCCTTACAGACAACTGTAAACTCTCCCCTCTAATCTGATCGATGATGGTTTACTAAACCCTGTGAACTGGGGTGTTTTCACACATTTCAATTCTGCCTAAGTAGCAAAGATGCTGCATTGTCCAGGCACATTCAGCTGGCTCCGGGAGAAAAGGAGCATTAGACTGTATAAGGTATGGTTTCATTATTCCCCCAGAAGCTTTAGTTCTTTACCGGATATTCAATCTAATCTTTTTTCCCCCCAAGGCTAAGGTGTGAAATTGGCCTATAAAGTATATTAGTGAAACTGAAGCCCAGTCTGTAAACACATCTTAATATTTTCTAAGGTCCATTTTAACATACTATACTGCTTATTTTGAAAAGCTAAAGAGGGTATGGTATGACATCAGAAAAACAAACCAAAACATAATGGGAAGAAGTTGAATGAGGATGTACTGGGTGGTTATTTTACACCTTAGCCTTGAGCAGCTTTTCCAGGTGTTTTATAAGGTATACCAGTTCCATTGTGGGAGGGCATTTTAGTTAAGCAGGCTGAGAAATAGTTAATTGGCAATAAAAGGGGTTGAAGGAGACAAGTTATGGAATAACTTCTGATTCTGTATGTGGTAGTTTTAAAACATGTTCACGACTTCTTTGACATTACCATCAAATGATGGTCCAATTCCCCTCCCTTTGAATAAAGGCCAACCTTAGTGACTCATTTTTAACCAAGAGAATATGATGGACAAGGCTAGGTTAGAAGAGACAATACAGCTTTTGCCTCTTTGTCTTGGGATGCTCACACTTGGAGTTCAGTCTCCATGTTCTGAGAAAGCCCTGACTACATGGGGAGGCCACATTAACAAACAAAAATGCATTAAGCCATCAAATTTGGGGGTAGTTTGTTAGGCAGCACGAGATAACCAGAATGAGAAACAATGGGAAATATAGTAACTTGTTCCCCACAAAAAGCCTACATTTCCCATACCTACCATGTTTCCCAAACTGTAAGTTGGTTGCTAGAACTGGAATTGGAATTGCCAGTAGATAGTCCAGAGAGGAAAAATAATGTCAGTGAAGTTGCCAGGTGCTTGGTAGTCTGAGATTTCCATCTAGTAAAATAAAACAAGATAGATAACCATTCATATTTAAAATCATTCTTGATTAAACTGGGAGCTGTGGGAAAACAGCTACTGCAAAACTATAAAATTAGTTTCCTGCTGTTCTACAAGAAAAAAGAATTTGGCTTTGGGCCAGACTCTTCTGGAAGGATTCACTTTGATCATCTGGATATAAGTGGGTGCAGTAGCACCAAAGTAATCCAAATGCAATATTAAAGTGCTGCATGTTCAATATATACATATTTTTACTTTAAAAACTACCCATTTGATGTATTTTCAGCCCCTTTATGTTGGTTTAGTATATTTTTGAGGAGGACTACTGTCAACTCTAGTTCCAAAAAATCTTCCTAAACAAATATGTTTAGGGAGTGCTGCAGATGCTATGTATATATAAAATGCACACACGTATGCATGTATGTGTATATATGTATCCCTGTAGATTAACAGTGCATACTAGCATATTGAAGGCCTTGAGATCCCATGGTTGAAAAGTCTGTGCTAACTTGAAGAGAGCCTTACACTGAATGAGTTGTCCATGGAAACAATGACATCTTGGGAATTACTGATCTAGACCTGTGGTTCTCCAAACAGTTTGATCTCAGGCCCTTTTTACATTCTTAAATTACTGAGGACTCCAAAGAGCTTTTGTTTATGACACTTGTATTAATATCTATCAATATTTTCCACATTAGAAATTAAAACACTTTTTAAATTTAATTCACACTTCCACTTACAGCCAAGATGAAGTAACAGGGACCAGGTTTACCCACTCACTGGAAACAAAGACAAATTACATGATAAAATGTTCAGGACTCTGGTCATTAGGCCACAAAGGCCAGTTATGGGGAAAAATGAAATCATTCTTAACAACTACCAAAATTTACTGCCTTGAGAATTTCCAGGCCTACAGCACAAGAAGGGAGAACACAGGTGGAGCTAGAAGCCACCCGGAGCCCAGGAGAAAGAGCTGAGAGTCCAGGGAGACCAAGGTGCCTGAAGTTCGCAGGACTTAGAGAAAGCTGCACAGAGAGAACTCTAGGACTATACAGAGCACTACCCCACCTTGCTAGTTTTCAGCTGAGTTCTGGTGGAACATGCATGTTAGGTGACTACCCAAGGCCAGGGAAAGAATAATCCAAAAGGCTCAGAGGGAACAACAGTGTCTGGTGCTCATGCTGAGTGGGAATAGTCTGTTCCCATCAGTGAGACGGAAATGTGACCGTTAGGGTTTTGGGTAGAAACATAGAGAAGGCTCTTACCTCAGTAATGGGGAATAATTAGCCCTACCTAAACAGAGCACTGTTCTGGTCCTACTTAATGACTCTTAAAAGCAAGACCTGAAAGGATCAAAATTTCCAAGTAACTTAACTGCATCCCAGAACAAAGCTCTAGAATTTTTACAGGAATTACAAGAATACCCAGCACCCAATTCATAGCATTTGGCATTCAATCAAAAATTACCAGGCATGCAAAGCAGCAGGAAAATACAATCCATAATAAGAGCAAAAAATCTATCTAAACCAACCCAGAATTGACACAGATGTGAAAATTAGCAGGTAAGGATATTAAAGCAGTTATATCTACTATGTATTTTCACAAAATTAAGTAGAGATATGGAAGATATAAAAAAAGGTTTAAAACACATACTGTAGGTGAAAACTATAAAATGTGACATGAAAATAGACTGAATGGTATTAATGACAGACTAGACATTGCAACAAAATATATATATAAGCACTGAGAAAAAAATTTAAAAAACCAATTGTGGATCAGTGAGCTATAGGACAATCTCAAGCGGGCTAACAGGTGTAATTTGAGTTTCCTGAAAAAGGAGGAAACATATTTGAAGAAATAATGACTGAAAAATTCCCAAATCTGATGAAAACTGTAAACATACAGATCCAAGAAACATAGCAGCAGCAACAATGAGACTTTCTGATGGTTTGAATAGAGCCAATCTCTTTCAGAGTACTAAAAACACTGCCAAATCTACGAAAAATATTTATCAATCCTAGTAAATAACAGAGATATTCTAACAAAATGTATCTGAACAAAAAAATTCATACTCAATTCAAAGGCAAAAGAGTTTTTTAAGAGCCACATTTGGTTTCCTTGACTTTGTGACTTAGCTGACTTAAGAGACATTGTTTGTTCCACTTGGAATTACAGATTTTTCCATTTTAAAAGTCATATAAATATTTACTAATAGAAAACTCATGATGGGAGGTGGAGGCAGGAGAATCGCTTGAGCTGAGGAGTTTGAGGTTGCAGTGAGCTATGATGATGCCACTGCACTCTAGCCAGGGAGACAGAGCGAGACTCTATCTTCAAAAAAAAACCCAAAAAAACCAAACAAACAAAACTCATGACAAGCACTTTATGAAACTCAAGGTATACTTTCTGACAAGAAGACTTCTTGTCCTGGTATGTACCACTTGTTTCCAATTATCTCCATAAACTCACAGAACCAGACATCCATCCATATCACAGGTACGATCCACCAATCCAGCAAGGACTGAGAGAGACAACTAAGTAGACAACGAAGAGGAAAGTACTTGACTGGAATGGAAACTGATGGCTTGCTTTATTTTATATGGTTGTTCAAAATACTGCTACCTGAGCTCTAGACCACTCTTGAGACATTTTTTTCAGTATCACAAAATAATTATAAATAGAGTATTGGTCCAATCTGAAAATATTCTTGTTTAATACCACTGGGTTCTCAAACCATAAACAGCCATGTAAACAACAGGAAACGGCTCCTTCATATTTTTTCCTTTTTAAATTCCCAAATAAAGAAGTTCTCTTTGCCATGAATATTAGATCAATGTTTGGCAAATTTCATTTTGCGGTATTTTATTATAGTATCTTTAGACATACTTACATTTAAAACTTGGAGATTTATACAGTCCCTGAGGATCCTAATTAACTCCATGGAATCCAAAATTCTTAAAGAAAAATGTATTCTTTTTATTTAAAAAAAAACAATTACACACACACATGCATACACACAGAATTAGAAATTTTTTTTAGTATACTAACACCACCTTTTACATTTGTAAATTCCTACAGTCTCACACCATTTGACTCCTAGTTGACCAGGATATAAATATATAGAATAATCTTTTCATACCATAGTTACCATTATCATGGTTTCATCAATTTCCTGAATGAACTGAATGAAATCATAAACAAGTACACACTTAAGAGTCAGTATTTATTCTGATTAATATTTTACAAAATTTTGACAGATTTAATTTATGTAAGGAGAGCTAATTTATTAAACACTTTACAGGTTTTTCTTTCACAGAGTAACACAGTAAGTAGCAAAATAATACTTGGCACAGTTATAAATAAAGAAAATATAAAATAAAAATATCCATAGCTTAAGTATAATGATGCTGTTTTATGCCTATTGGTATTTCAAATAAATTCCTGGAAACAAAAATATTAACAAAAACTCCAACGAAGTAATTCATGTTCAGAGCTGAGAATTAAGTTCCTATTTGCTAAAAGTATCCAATTAAGATGATATGAACTATTCCCAAATGGTTCATCGTCATATACAACTTTAGAACTGGGTTTAGTTGGTTCTACACATAGGACCTACCAAATAATTAAACAGACGGCACACTGCTGCACAGTTGGCTCCTGGCCATCTGACCATTTCTGAGTTACAGATTTCACTGGTACTATGAGATGGTTACTCCTAAAGCATTCACGATGTTAATATTTTCCATGTAATTTCTAGGTTTTTGTCTATTTAACTGAAAGACATTTCTTTTGCACTGAAAAGAATATTGTACCACAAAGAAAGAGCATGGTAACAACATTCTTATCCAAACTCTGAAAACCGCCCCCTAGTCTTCAACTGTAGGTAAAAATGTATTTGATAAAAACTGCAACTGAGTCTTCATGTGAAGTGGCTCAAAATACAAAAATTAAAACAAATTCTAGCATTGTATAAATAACTTTGAATTTAAAAATTATCTAAAATTTCCCCCAATTAGTAGTCAAAACTAGCAGAAACATTTGTAAAGTTAACCAATTTATACATTCTATGACAAAATGGCACAATGCTATTGCCACCCCACACCCATCTCTTCCCTTTTCAAAAATAAAGCACATATGCCAATTTTCTAATATTAAAACACTCACATACACTAAGGGTAATCTTTTTGATGTGTGACTTATGGTCAAATAAACTATTATATAAAAATGGTACTTGGAAATACTGAACATCAACTATATACATTTTCACTGCTCCTCTTACTAAGGCAAGGGGCGAGTATACCACTAGATTGCTTTAATACCTGTAATCTGCATTTTACAGAGAATACTAATTTTACCAAGCATGAGACATGCAGTGAACTTGCAGGGTATAATGCCTATTAACAGCAATTTTGAACATCACTAGAAGCTCATTAGTTATCTTCCTTTTCTTTTTGGTTGGATAAAAAGAAATGAGCAGCTTTAAAAACACTAACACATACAGACACCAAGAGAAAACTATTTGATAAATTATTTATATACAGATACACATTCTTTACACTGGTCTAGGATCTGTCATCAGTCTGACCACACTTCCCTCCCCCTCTCCCACCCCATTCCCTCTCACAGGTTTCCCACAGGTTGCTCGAACCACAGTTTGCTACAGCACTTAAGATGACTAAACCAAATCTCGCTCTGTAAACAACAGTTATGGAAGCAGTGACTAGTTTACCAATAAGGTATGGAAATGCTGCAACAAAAATTGATCAGTGCATCACATTTAACAATAAGAAAATCTTTCTGAAATTGTTTCAGAAAGAAGTAACAAATTTCAAAACATATTCAATAATGGGAAAATGGAAATAATCTTGGGGATTAAATTCTACTTTCTGATAGGTCATTTTTTTTTAGAAATCAGAATATACCAATAGCATTTCTTTTACTCACATGTGCTATATACAGAGATCATGCTCCCTCTTTATGTAAACTCCATTATTTTATCTATAATTTATTTTGCAGCTCAGAATTTAAAAAGAAGTATATCCATTTATCTCTATTACTGAGAATTTTGCATTATTTGTTCTGCCTTTTCTTGAAAATATCACCTCAAACTCTTTTAAAAATTGGACCGCTTGAACATCAAATTAAATTCTAATTTATTTTTCACTGGATAGTATCTGCTAGTATACATTCTACGTGGTGTATCATGCACTTAGTAGGGCTTTTAAATTTGAACAAAATAATGTAACCTACTATACTCATGCAAGTGATTCATTATCAGACCATAAAACCTCAGAACAAGGTTACTACAAATTATTTCACTGAACTAGAAATATATCAGCGCTGCAATAGCTGATAGAAACAAAATATTGTTAGCACATTTTATTGTGAACGTTATTTTCCTGTGCCTTTGAAGACACATTACAGTAGACCCCTAATGAAACCACATGATTTTCATCACAGTATTTACATGTACATTCTAAAATGTACATAATACTAGTCAATCAACATAAGACAATTCTCCTGAAATTAGATGCAATACTTTTAGTAGACTGCATCATAATATTTAGCCATATTCCATAAATTTAGTTTTAGTTAGAACATTTCTGATCAGTATACCATGTCTGTCAAAAGAATAAGTTCACCCTTTTTTCGTGAAAAGTACTACGAGAACAAAACAGAAAAGTTGAGTATGTTGTGAATTTCCACATTAAGAACCATTAAAATTCTCCTTATGATCTTTATTCTTCCCAGAAACGGCAGTGTGTTCTGTCCATGTTTACTTTTGTTAATAAAAGTGTTGAAAAAAAGACTGTAAAATTCACTGTTAGCCCTACACATAGCATGCTCTTGTTCAAAGGATGTGGATTCGAGTGTGAGAGAGACACGGACAGACACAATTTTCAGGCACCACTCAGCAATATGCTTCATAGGATAAAGATGTTGCTACACAAGTTGGTACCCAGATCCTGATATTTGGTCATATTCTATCGTATACTGCCTGGTCCAGTCCACGATAACAGGACGAAAGAGGCCACAGCATCGAAATTCAAAGAAGTCTATAATATTCCTTACACATCCGTGGCTAAAAATATCCCCCACAAAAAGAACAAAAAGAAAAAAAGTCAATTAGTACAAATGACTTAATACACAAGTTCAATACAATTTTGGTGTTAAAAAATAACTTTTTCTAAACTAAAACTCAGTTTACTTGCAAGAAAGAACCAATTTGTAACTCTACAAAATATATATGAATTCATATTTCTCCACTTCTCTGCCAACACTGATTTCTCCTTTTCTCTTTTGCTAACTTAAAGGGCGACACAACTATATTTTAAAGTTCAGGAAATTTTAGGACTTGAATAACGCCTTTGGAAAAGCAGTCAGTTTTACACCTGATATAATTATTGTACCTATGGGAGAATTCTCAAAACTGCCCAACTAACTTCCTTTTGTTTTTATTTAAAAGGTTTGCTTCCTTTCTGAAAGTATACAATAATTAATATTATCACAAAAGCTTGAGGGTTGACAGAGGCCTGAGTGAAACTCAAAGTGTTAAATATTTTATGTGATTAGGACACTACTGTTTCTAAGCACCAGACTGAATGCAAATTTAAAATTAAAAAGAAAATATATACATATATAAAGAGTATCACAAATATATACATTAATGTGATGAATTCTGTTATGTTATGGTATCATACTGAGCTACCCAATGCTACTTCTGCAGAAATCTTAAATTCAATAGGATTTAAAAGCTATTTATATAGAGCTAAGTAAAACAAATAGTCCCTATTCCATATCCTATTGCCTTACCTACAGACAACATTTCTCTTTGATGTATTCACAAAACAATTACTGAGTCCAGTTAGTAAGGTAATTTGCATGACAAGGGAAAATATTAAAGTTATAAATATGAACATACTTGAATGGGCTTTCAATAGATGTCGTTGTGACTTTAAAGTGCTTGTATCTTCTGGCATTCATTCTTTCATTTGTAGTAATACCTAAACATGATATCTAAGAGGTAAGAAAAAGTAAATTATTACTTGTTCTGAATATTTAATGTAAAAACAAGTTAATTCTCAAGAGAACTACGATGGAGAAAAAAATAAAGTCTGTTTTTGGTTTTCCATCAGATCATCAAGCTAGTTTATATGGTATCATTTTGACTTTATGAAAAGTAGCCAGTTCCATGGGAAAAATATTTGAAAACAGGTTATTTAGCATAATGCATGTGGACAGATAGACACTATATCCACAGACAACTTCTCCATCAGTCTCTTATAGAATGAGCTTTTAAAATATTCTTACTTTTTTAAAAAGAAGGCTTTTGAATAAATACTGATATCTGTGGATAATAAAATACCCATTAAAATGAACACGAAGTTGATGGCATCATCAATCTAAGCTCACACAATATCCAACTGGATGTATTTGACTCAGGAATAACAGAAATAAAAATTTTTGTTGAGAGAAGTACTGAACATCAAAAGTTGCTATTATGAGAAGAGGAAGGAGTAGAAGAGGGCAGTAGAAAAGAAAAGTACATTGAAAACTAAAATTAATCCTTGAAAAGCAGAAATGGTTAGGAAGAGGATACACTATCATCTTTTAAGCAAGGAGGGAATTTTTGAAAGAGTTTTCTGTTAGTACACTAAAGAACAAATAATGCACTTGAACATACCTGGTACATCTGACACATGAGTAATACAGCCACCCACATGAAATGAAAAACACTGTTCAGAAACATCCAAAACATCCAAGGAGAACATGTGGCAATTTGAGTAATGTATGTCCAAAATCCATCCTTGGTGTAAGTGGTCTCACAGTGCAGACCCCAGTCTAAAAGCAGAAGTATTCACATTTACTCAATATCACCCAATATCACCCAGGCATTTGTGCCGGCATCACTTAGAAAATATAATCTAACAGTCGAGATTTAATTGATGACATTCAATATCAAATGATTTTATACTCTTAAATAACCCCACATGTATTAGTGAAAAAACATAACAAAGAAATGGAAAAGCAGTTAGCCAATCTTTAAAAATATTTCTGTATCTTAAGAATAAACAGTAGTATCTGACTGGTATTGCGAACACACAGTATTTTTTTTAAATCTTCTTTACACAAAGATGATATATATAAGTGAGATTTCGGGAGGGGAGTGGGAGGCATATAACATAACAGGATCACCTTGGCGAGGTGAGCTTTCTCTAATACAAAATCTCCTGTTCTTTGAAAGCTGCTGCCATAAAGTACTACTGTTATTGGCAGGACAGTATTCTCTCTGAGGTGTTTTGGGTCAGAAATTAGGTCAGCTCTGTGACCTAATCTTTCTATTTATCTCTATTTTAGGAGGTAGCCTCCTTTTGTTCTTGGGGCAATAACACTGATTATTTTCAATATCTGTGAGGGTAAGTGGACCAGGAAATCATCTTTCTAATATTTATTTTTAAACTAGGATCTAACATGCTAAGCACCACAATGCCCTGAAGCATTGTAACTAATAACTAATATCTTAATTTAAATTCTTTCCAGATTGTATTCTTTTTTTTTTTTTTTTTTTTTGAGACAGAGCCTCACTTTGTTGCCCGGGCTAGAGTGAGTGCCGTGGCATCAGCCTAGCTCACAGCAACCTCAAACTCCTGGGCTTAAGCAATGCTACTGCCTCAGCCTCCCGAGTAGCTGGGACTACAGGCATGCGCCACCATGCCCGGCTAATTTTTTCTATATAGATTTTTAGTTGTCCAGATAATTTATTTCTATTTTTAGTAGAGATGGGGTCTAGCTCAGGCTGGTCTCAAACTCCTGACCTCGAGCGATCCACCTGCCTCGGCCTCCCAGAGGGCTAGGATTACAGGCGTGAGCCACCGCGCCCGGCCCAGATTGTATTCTTAACGCAATAAAAACTCATCATTTCTTCTAAGATACTAAATCCACATGACTGAATTACGAACATCTTATCCTTAAAAAGGTAACTTATATATTAATATTCTCTAACAGGCAATAATTATAACTTACTTTTCAAAATATTTCATGTTCTGTGCAAACTTAACTTTAAGTATATTTTCCCAACTGTTTGGAAAGAAAGAAAGAACTAGCACAACCACTTAATCTATAAACTACTAGAGTAAAACAAGCATGTGATGTGAAAAATGTCAGTGTATTTTACCCAGAAGCTTTTCAAAGCCTATTAAACCCACATATTTTTCAAAGGACACAAGTATTAAAAGGTGGTCAACTGATAATAACTGGTTGCTTATAGTAAATGTTGAACATATTTGATGGATCTATATCTTTTTTTTCCTTTGTGCTTTGTAAGGTGTCCCAAACCAATTTTTAGTTAAAAGACTTGTCATTATCATAATTTGTTAATATGGTAAGTAATCTGAGTATGCAAACATTTATATTTTAATAAGGCAAAAAACAAATTGTACTCACAAGAAATACAACCATAAATCATCCAGCAGATCATAAAAAGCAAGAAGAATAGGTAGCCCATAAAGTATCTATGGTTGCCTGCACCTAAAGAACAACACAGAAGCAATATTTTTTTAGCTAAGAAAAAACACTGGTAATACACTTTTGAGGGGTATGCCATGAAAGGTGTGATCACATACATAATGATTTTATAAAATGGATTTCAAGAAAATATTTTAATGAGAATGCTTATAATTACACACAAAGATGTGGTGACTGCAAAGATGTTCATTCTGAAGGCAAAGGAGTCCCCCAAAAACAAACAAATCACAATTCTGATCTTTAATCCTATTCTTTGCTTTGTGAGGTTTAAACTAACCCTACTTTATCTTTCTTTTCAAAGGCTTCTCCCAAACAGTTACATAATCTTTGTAATGTTTCCCATCTGTCAACTCAAAATCTCCAGGGCCATCTCTCAGAGCACTTAGTTACTACACCATTCTTAAACACTGAAGTGTGTACAATTCTTATCTGTCATTTCTCTGTGCCTCTGTACATACATTATGTCAAATATTATTGCCTTACTTTCTCTAGTTTAAGTAAAAATCAGTATTATTTGCCTCCTATCAATTTCATTGTTACCCAAAGGGGAAAGCAGAGAAGAGCAGCACCACTCTATCAGAGAACTGATAGAGAAATGATACCAATCTTCTCCAGATACTGGTTTTGTAACATTCCACACCCCCCACCTACCCAGCTAACTTGCTGTTTTATCAACCAGAAGATAACTGGGGGAATGACAGGTGCCAGAATAAACTTTCTATTATCAATATTGTACTTTATCAGTTACCTAAAGTAACTTAAGTGAATGATATATTTGGAAATTTCCAGTATAACTTACCTACACAATTACCCACCCATGGGCAATGGTGGTCAAATTTCGCTATACAGCGGTTGCACACACCACAATGTTTGGACCTTACTGGTTTCCGTATCTGTTAATAGGCATGTTAAAGGATTATGAAAGACATTATATTAAGAAAAGCCAAACATTTATTTTCTCAAAATATAATTATTGAAAAAACTGTGTATTTTAAAACATTATACCAAGGTTTCCAAATGATTAAGTTCAAACAAAAATCACTATTGTTTTGTTTAATGAAATTCAACTGCAACCACAAAGACTAAAAGGATAAGCCTACTCCAGAATATAAACATTTTTATATAAATATATTTTTATTTTTTTTTAATTTCAGCATATTATGGGGGTATAAAAGTTTAGGTTACGTCTATTATCCTTGCTCCCCCTCCCCTGAGTCAGAGCTTCAAGCATGTCCATCCCCCAGACGGTGAGCACTGCACCCATTAGGTGTGAATATACCCATCCCCTTTTCCCCTCTCCAGAATACAAACTCTTAAGAATGGAAGAGAACCATCACTTTACAAAAGTAACTACTAAGAATTAAAAACCAATTTGATATTATATGATACTATATTTAATTTACATCCCCCAAATTTCTGAATAATAAAAACATATCACTTTCCAGGCTTCTAAATTATGTCTCATTATTAATAATTAATGGTCATAATACTGGTTGCTATTTAATAAAACTGTTTCTTATTAAAATGAAGATCAGCTTAGAAGTGAATAAAAGAAGCTTTTAAAATTCAAAATCATTAATACATATCTTTCCCCAAATTAACAAAGTCAGCAAGAAACGGTAAGTGTACACATCTATTTCTCTTTATTATAATAATAAAGTGCCTACCAAGATCTCAGATTAAGCATTTTCCCTGCTGAAATGCATGACCATATCTAAGAAAGTAGAACATGCTAAAGGGGTTTAGATAATCACTATTTCTTGACGAAAAACCATAAAATCCATAATTCAGCTCCTGACAGGCAATAAATAAGTCATGTTTATGATGTCTCTTTGAAATGTTTTTTACCCTACATTACTCTAAATCAGCCAAGTGAATACAAGAACTCATTGGTGATCTTCAAAGGGCTGGCAGTCCCAATGTTGGATATATGATAAGAGCTAGAGTTATTAACTCATGCCAGAAATAAAATTTATAATATCCTTCACTGGTGTTTCAACAAAAGCACTGCCATTTCGTCGTTACTATGCATAAGGTTATACACTATATTGAGGTACCAGGTAAAAGGCACAGGTGGATTGTGCAGTTCTTATATTTACAAAATGATCTGTGGACCAAAGAGAAGGGGGCTATTCCTCACCACAGATGTGAGACTAAATCTACTAAGGGGAATGCAGTGGGATATATCAAGCAACTTCTACCCATACTTCCAACCCTCAACTATTTTCCCTTTGGGCAACACTAGTTGAAAAGCTGTTCAACAGACTGATCGGTTAAGCAGCGATGTGCTCTGAAGGTTACTGAACATAACAGTCTCCTTGGCTGACTTACAAAGTAATTTATTTTTAGAAAACTCTGATCTACATGTGTCTATTTATCAAAGTGAAGCATTCCCATATAATGATAACTACCTCTTAATTTGAATCATTTTATCATAGGATATGCTCTTTATTTTATAATAAGGAACTATCTAAAGTACATGGCTTATAACATAATATATAATAAAATAGTTACACTATGATGACAAAAATAGTCTTGTTTTTGCCATGAGGTATTTACTTAACAATGAAACTGCTATCTCTATTTAGTGACGATACAAATAATTTGTTTGCCATATGGCAAGTATATCAGCATTGCATACTTGACTTTGTGGAACAGAATATTATTTTCACAAAACAGTAGTGTATCAAAACATTCTAGATCATAAGAAAACAACATGAATCTTGGCAGTTACCCATCTTAAAGCAGAGAAACAAAAACCTTTTTAAATAATGCCTGAACATACAAAAGAATCTAGTCAGTATCCTAAAGTTGCTACCCAAAGTAAAGCAGCATATATTCTGAATATTCAAAATTGTAATTGGTCAAAGAACATTAAGTGAAATAACTTAAAAAGAATTTGTAGACCTAGAATTCTGTTTCAAAACCATAACCCTGAACCTATTATTAATAAAATGTTAAGACATCAGTTCACTTGCAATGTATAATTTAAAGGTATGAAAGAGCATTTGGTTTCATGTACGATATGGGGATATCTCAATTTTCATGTACAAAAACATGACTTAACCACTGTGGCAGCCTATAAATTGTTCACAAATACTAACTATAAAAGCTAAGCAGAAAATAACTAAAACAGTATTCTACAGAAAACTGATATCTATAATAATAAAATAAACAATGTCAATATTACTATACCTTACTCCATAAATAAATACTACTTAATTTCATACATATATCTTTGCCTACAGACCTGGTTGAAGATGACCACTTTAAAAATAATAAAATAGTGTTCAAAGTTGTATAAACACTCTAATACAGACAAAAACTGCTCAAATTGAACTTGTTTGGAGGCCATGTTGTCTTAAAAGTTATTAATGTCTAATGGATTTTCTCACTGTGACTTTTAAGTACAAGAACAAATTTTCTCAAAATGTAGTTAAGAAAACAACCTCATAGGGAATCATAGTAAATCTCTGATTTTAAATACTTTATTACTTAGTTTTTACTTTACTGAGTTACATTTTAAGAGAAAAGGAACGAGAATGAATATGAATAAATGGCACCTCTGAATGAGAAATGTAATCAAGGTCTACCATCAGGGAGAATAAACACATTGGGAAGGAGATAACTGTTGACCATCTTTCCTCTTGTGCCATTCTAAATGGTACTTTTTAGGCGGGATGAAAATGTGTTTAGCAAAAGAAATTTTTCTCCTTGTTCCCCATACTCTCTTTGCTATGCCACTGTTAGGAGGAAGGGGAGGGAGGAAAGAACAAAGAAGAAAATACTACCAAGCAGGTACTGCAGAATATACTGAGGTCCAGACTTCCTGTCTCTGCAAGTTCAACTATTGTCTGTGAATTAAAAAAAATAGTCATTTTATTCAAAACCGAACAAAGCTTACCAACTCTTTTACCATCACTATGAATCAATAAATATGATATTCATCTTCAATTTACCCATGTTTTCAGCTCAAAAGAAATAAAATCTTTTGTTCATTTACTTCTGCTATTTTATTACAGTACAAATACTGAAAAACATAAGGGTAGCTGTCTCTAAGCAGCTCAGAAAAGGGGGATTAGACCATAAGAATTTGCCACTGTCTTCATCTACTGTGGACAAGAAAAATTCGAGGTTTGTTGTTTTCAGAGACTTAATAAAATAGGTCTTAAAATAATCTAAAATGCCTCCAGTCTAATTCTCCAAATACACAATATTCTTTAGATTATAAATTTGTTTTTCCTAAGTACCTTGGTTACAGAAAAGGGGTGCCCTGGATCGTATACATAAATATTTAGTTACTGGAATGGTATACTGGCCTTCTAGTCTATACGGTTGTTCAACAAATACCTACTAAATGCATACTATTTCCTGGGGATTTTCAGAGATGTTTAAGATATTACATTCACCCCTCAAAGCAATCACACTATCCTTATAAGGGAGAGAAACATGAAATTATTAAATGTCATGGAAGTGTAAGGACAGGCTTCACAAGAGCACCAAGGGTGAGCACTAAATAAAATATATATAATCTCAATTTAGTTTAAAACTTCTTTATATTCTAAAAGACAGTTTCTTCTAATATCTGCTACAAATTCTATAAATACTGATAATTTTACAGCCAAACCCATGTGACTTAGATTATATTTTGCTACCTTTTTCTTTTGCTCTTCTGTAGCTTTAATAATCCCTGGATCTGATTTCCAAGATTTTCCAAAATTGTAGAAAAGTGCAACACTATTGGCAAGGAATGGAAGATGGATAAATAAAAAGTTGAGATGTGCCTGAAGTTAAGGAATCTAAAGAAGCAATGATAAATGAGTTACTATTATATATAAATTTATAATCCATAAAATTTTACCACAAAAGAAAATGCCTACCAACCAAAAATATACAAGATGTTTTTCATCAAAATATTTTCCCATTATAACTAAATGTAAACAGTAATAATCTGACTTTTTTATAAACTTTAAATCATGTACACTGATCTGACATTTTAAAAATCATAGTATATGCATTAAAATCTTTATATATCTACCAAACAATGATAACAAAGATTGCTTTTAACTATAAGAAAGTAGAAAAGGAAAAATTCTTCCCTTTGCCTTTTTTGAACATACTGAAGTTGACCTTAATTTCAAAAAAGATATTTTTAAACTTACTTAAAACAGAAAGAGTTTCTAGGTTCACTTTTTTTCTATCACATAAAAATATAAGAAATGTATTCGGCATTTATAGATTTATCAAAAATTATTTTAAATAACTGAGAAATAAAGCAATATTGCTAGAGCAATACATTTCTTAGACACAAAACAGCTGGTATACTCGAAGACCATTCTGAAGACTTTATATGGGTCCAAATATACAAGAATTTCACAAGATTTTTAACATTATCATGTATACACACTTTTCACATTTCTCATGAAGCAAAGACAGAAAAAGAACAGTTTTTTAAATTAAATCATCCTATATCTGATTGGCAAATACCAAACCACCAAATAACCACCTAAAATACAGGAGAAACAAAGGAAGAAGAAAAAGAATTAGTTATTATCACCAGCCATATTCAAAAGTGATTTATTTCTCTTTTCCTTTTTTCCTCAGTCCCCTATCTTCCCTAACTTTTACCATCTTTATTCTACAAAATATACTGGTATAGCCACCAGAGAGCCAGAATTCAAATTTTCAGGTGTTCCAACTCCAGCTTTTGAGAATAAAGTGTGCAAAAGAATGCTGAACCTTGGCATTATTCAGGGGCAGCACCTTTATTTATCACAACAGTTTCAAAAAGGTGCTAACATGTAAATAAATAGGTCAGGCCCTTAGAACTTGGGTTAAATTTGCAGGGGGGGGCCAGCTAGCAGCTCAATATATGAATACATATTTGAAAGAGATATTCTAGAATTAAATATCAGATGACCTTAAAGAATTTCTTTGCTTGCTCTTAAATGGTAAAGAGATTACATATCTTCAAATGGTAGTGTGAACTTAACTTTAGCAATAGGTTAGACAAGCTAATTTTAAAAATTTATATGATATAGGCACTCTCTACAAATAGCATGGTTGTTTTTGGTATTAATATGATTATTAGAGACAATGAGAAAGCACTAAAACAGCATAAAGACAAAAACAATAATTCTACAAGCTAACGATAACTTTCTTTCAATTTTGGTACTCTGTATTTTAAATCATAATCAGATCATAATGTATTTAAATATTAAGATTAACAAAATAAATAACACATTAATTACCAACTATGTGCCATTTAAGCAGCACAAGAACACTATTATAAATCCGGGTATCCCCACTTTACAGATGATAAAACTGAGGCATAGGCTAAATTGTCCAAGATTACAGAGTGAGTTAGAGGCAAAGCAAGTATTAAAACCCAGTTTCCTCATTATCTGTGCTATTCTGCCTCTCCAAATAATTTCCTAGGTTAATAAATATTGACTTAGGAAAACATTATCTTTAGGTATAAACATTTTTTATACACACATACTTTTATACTGCTGGATTATTTTCCAGATAGATATACCAATTTATAACCCCACTGGCAACACTGACTGCTTGATTAGTACATTTGCATTAGCAGTGAGTAAAGAAAAAATGTTGCCAATTGTCGAGGCAAAAGAAGCATCATTTTATTGTTTTAATTTATATTTATGCTTTTATGCTTAAACAGCCCTCCAATTAAATATAAAACAAATATTAATTATCGATGTTTTCATTTAAATGCTTATAGTATCATTTTTTACATTTAACCCTTTAAACTATTTGGATGTTATTCTGAAGCCTAGTATGAACTGCAGCTCTAACCTTAAAGAAATTTATCTAACTAGACTTTCAAGCTAGGAGTATAGAATGAAATTCATACACTAAATTTCTTTATCCAACAAAATGTACCAAAACAGTAAATCAAACACATCAACTGCCTCCAAAAATATTAGCAACAACTTTGGAAGGGGAACAATCCACGCTATACCATAAAGCTCAAAACTGAAAGCCAAGGAATGAAAATGATTCTGGTAAGGCAAGTTGCCTGGGGCAGCTATTAATCCTGCTTCCACCTGTACAAGTATCAATAGTATGAAAAACTGCAGATGAGTACTCTGATCAATCCCACCATAGCACTCTGCTATGGACTGATCGTGTCCCCTGAAAATTCATATGATGAAGCCCTAATCCCCAATGTGAATGCATCTGGAAACAGGGTTTTTTAGGAGGTAATTACAGTTAAATGAGGTTACAAGGGTGGGACCCTAATCCAATGGGACTGTGGCCTTCTAAGAGGAAAAGAGAGAATTCTCTTACTCTTTGTTCTCACCATGTGAAGACACAGCAAGAAAGTCATCTGCAAGCTAGGAAGAGAGCCCTCACTAGAACCCAACCATGCTGCACCCTGACCTCAAGCAAGCAGCCTCCAGAACTGTGGGAAAATAAATTTCTGCTGTTTAAACCACCCAGTGTATGGTATATTGTTATGGCGGTCTGAGTTAACTCATTAATACACACTCTCACTTCTCAGCCCCACTCAACTGGAGAGAAAAAATTGAAATGGTGAATAGATAACTTTAACAAGTCAAGAAAATCCTTTGAGGAACATACGTCCCTGAATACCACTGCATGGCTTCCACTAAGTATCAAAGACATGCCAAGGCTTGTCATTAATAAGGTAACTTAATTAAATTGAGGGGGTGGTTGGTGGGGGATAATTCCAACATCATTCTATCTCTAAGGCTAGTCAGAATGGAACCTCAGGCAGAACTTTTAACAAGATCTTAAGACAGCTAAACCCAGACTCCTGAGTAAGAACTTCCAACTGAGCTCTCTTTTTTCCTCAGGCTACAGAAAAATGGATAGAAATTTAGCCAAACTGTTGCACTGAAGAGATATCCTAGTACCACAGAGGATGAGAAAAACTTCAAGAATTATTCCACAGTACACCAGAGAAAACAAAAAAGTCTGAATAAATTTGCCCAAGTTAATAATGAACATGATGAAAGATGAAAAGAAATGGTATAACAACTTTGCGAACATACTTAAAAAAAAATCAAATGAGAAAAAAGGTGCACAACACTCACAAAGCAAAGAATCTAGTCTGAAAACCTAAGGACAAAGGCAAATTAACCAAAAATGTTTCATAATTATGAGTCCTATAAGAGATTAGAGATAAGGTGATACAACAATTAGAACCACACGAAAAGGGTAATTCTACAAATAAGAAAACAGAGACGAAACAAAATCATTACATAACAGACAAACTAAAAATTTATAAAGATAAATACAAGGAGTGTAAAAAGACGATGACAATCATAGTAAATGAGGAAAAGGACAAAACAATAATTAGAGTCAAGAGTACGAACACAGATGATAGTCAAAGATAATTCAACATACGGATAACTTTATCCCTGAAGTAGGAAACAGAAAAGAAGTCAGAGATTGTAATAGAGAAAAATTTCAGGAAAAAATGAAGGAAAACCTTCATTTTCGCATATTACATACACAATATACAAATAAAATCTCCATTTTACATACCGCATACTGAAAAGACATACTGTATATTAAGAAAATCCGAGGGACAGTGATTAACATCCTCTGAAACATACTGGTTGTTTTTCAATCTCAATGATAAAGAATGTCCTCCTGAGTAAATTTTTTTTTTTTAATATCTTTTATAATGTGTTGCTGAGCTGCTAGTAGAGTAAGAGAACCCCTTGGAGACCAGACATAATAAATAAGCACAAATCTAGAGGTAAATTGGTTTAGAAGTGTCATATCCATTCTTTGAGATTTCTCTATTCCTATGTGCAATATGCTGTTTACAAGAGACATTTCTAAAATTTAATGTCATAGTAAGGTTTAAAGCAAATACTACTTAAAATATTCATTGTTGATGCTTTTTACCTTGGATCACTGCATATCAATACAAGGTTCAATTCATTAGAAAGAAATAATTCTAAACCTATACCCACTTAACACTGTAACTCCAATATATGTAAAACAAAAACTGAACCACAAAAAGAAACTGACAAACACAGTGGGAGATTTTAACACAACTCTCAATAAATGATAGTGCAAATAGGTAAAAATTTAGTAAAGATACACTGATTTGAGTAACCCACTTAATAAGCTTGATTTTACGTATAAAATTAAGCTAAAATAGTATATAAAGTGTTACTTTTTAACCTTAAATGTTTCTAAAGTGTTACTTTTTTTTTTTTCTTTTTTTTTTGAGACAGAGTCTCGCTCTGTTGCCTGGGCTAGAGTGAGTGCTGTGGCGTCAGCCTAGCTCACAGCAACCTCAAACTCCTGGGCTTAAACGATCCTCCTGCCTCAGCCTCCCGAGTAGCTGGGACTACAGGCATGCGCCACCATGCCTGGCTAATTTTTCCTATATATATTTTTAGCTGTCCATATAATTTCTTTCTATTTTTAGCAGAGACAGGGTCTCGCTCTTGCTCAGGCTGGTCTCTAACTCCTGTGGTTAAACAATCCGCCCTCCTCGGCCTCCCAGAGTGCTAGGATTACAGGCATGAGCCACCGCGCCCAGCCTAAAGTGTTACTTTTGAATCTTAATGAAAACTAAAGGATTAAATTAATTAAGACGTTAAAGAAAAAAACTGAACAAGTAGACAAAAGGAAATCAAAATTATTGAAAGTGAAAATAAATAGGAGTTAACCTAAAGTTGTATCTTTGAAAAACCTAATAAAATAGATTAACTAAATATGGACAGCCCTAATTAATACAAGGAATAAGAAAAGAGAAATAGCATCTGAGCTTAAAAAACAGAGAAAATGTAGGACATTTGAAAACAGAAGAGATGGACAAATCCCTAAAATGTGTTAAGTACAAAGTTGAGTCAAATAACCCATATATTATAAAATTCTTCAATAAATTATAAAATTAACCTGTAAATAACAAAGAAATTGAGTAGTTAAAAAAAACAAAAAAAAATACTTCATGTAAAGCAAACCCCAGGCTAAAATGGTTTTACAAAGTCTAATAAACTTTTTTTTTTTTTTTTTTTTTTTGAGACAGAGTCTCACTCTGTTGCCCAGGCTAGAGTGAGTGCCATGGCGTCAGCCTAGCTCACAGCAACCTCAAACTCCTGGGCTCAGGCAATCCTCCTGCCTCAGCCTCCGAGTACCTGGGACTACAGGCATGCACCACCATGCCCGGCTAATTTTTTTCTATATACTTTTAGTTGGCCAGATAATTTCTTTCTATTTTTAGTAGAGACGGGGTCTCGCTCTTGCTCAGGCTGGTCTCGAACTCCTGACCTCGAGCTATCCAACCTGCCTCGGTCTCCCAGAGTGCTAGGATTACAGGTGTGAGCCACCGCGCCTGGCCAAGTCTAATAAACTTTTAAGAAATCAGTAATTTCAACTAACCCAAATCTTTTTAAAGAATATAAAAAGGAGAACAATTCTCCAACTATTTTATGAGGATGATATGCTGGTATCAAAACATAACAAAGACATTAAAAAAATTATAAGAAATCTAATTTACAAATATAACATATAAAACTGGTAAAAAATTTAATCCAGCAATGTATAGAAAGACATTATGCTCAAGTATGTTTACTCTAGATATGTATAAATGGTTTGATATTAGAAAAATCTATTATTATTTAATATTGAAAGATTAAATAAAAACCTATATACAACTCACAAAAGGCCAAAAAAGGAGGGGGACAGGAATGGAGGTTACCTATAATATACAAATAAACATCACACTCAATGGTGGGATTCCTTTTAAAATCAGGAACAAAAGAAGAATACCTATTCTGTGTCTATTCCACAGTGTATTGACATCTAGCTAATGCAATTAAGATCAGTAGAGGGTGGCTGGGCACGGTGGCTCACGCCTGTAATCCTAGCACTCTGGGAGGCCGAGGCGGGTGGATCGCTCGAAGTCAGGAGTTCGAGACCAGCCTGAGCAAGAGCGAGATCCCGTCTCTACTAAAAATAGAAAGAAATGATCTGGCCAACTAAAATATATATAGAAAAAACTAGCCAGGCATGGTGGCGCATGCCCGTAGTCCCAGCTACTTGGGAGACTGAGGCAGGAGGATCACCTGAGCCCAGGAGTTTGAGGTTGCAGTGAGCTATAACACCACTGGTACTCTAGCCCAGGCAACAGAGTGAGACCTTTTTTAAAAAAAATATATATATATATTTAAAATTAAATAAATAAAAATTATCACTTGATTAAAAAAACAAAGGTCTAAACATCAAAAAGTAGTCACTTTCTCTAAATCAATCTACAGTTTAAATAGAATTTTTTTTTTTTTTTTTTTTGAGACAGAGTCTCACTCTGTTGCCTGGGCTAGAGTGAGTGCCGTGGCGTCAGCCCAGTTCACAGCAACCTCAGACTCCTGGGCTCAGGCAATCCTCCTGCTTCAGCCTCCCGAGTAGCTGGGACTACAGGCATGTGCCACCATGCCTGGCTAATTTTTCCATATATATTTTTAGCTGTCTGTATAATTTCTTTCTATGTTTTTAGTAGAGACGAGGTCTCACTCTTGCTCAGGCTGGTCTCGAACTCCTGAGCTCAAAAGATCTGCCTGCCTCGGCCTCCCAGAGTGCTAGGATTACAGGCGTGAGCCACCGCGCCCGGCCTAAACAGAATTTGAATCGAAATTGCATTAGGGTTTTTTGGAACTTACAGAGCTGATTCTAAAAAATTTAAATGGAAGAGCAAAAGGCTAAAAAAAATAAAGCTAAGACTTCTCTGAGAAATAACAAAGTTAGGAAAACTGCTCTTACGTGATATCATAATTTAAGAACAAAGCCATAGTAATAAGCTTCTACAGTAATAGTACAGGCAGACAGATCAATAAATTGAATAAAGTATCTAGGAAACTTGATAAATATCAAAGTTGAGAATGCAACTCAGTGAAGAAAAGGTATGCTGGAACAATGAGCTCTCCAGTAGAGAAAAAGGAAGATATTAATCCCTCCCCTCACATCATTCATTTACAGTAGTCAAAGGTACATGATTAAGAACGTAAATAAGAGAATACCTTTAATGACTTCACAACGTGTGCATGAAAAAGATATATAAATATTTATAGCAATAATGCTGGAATTCATGAAAGGTGATGATTGGATATCTGAAAATAAGTATTAAAAAGCTGAGGGTATTAAAAGGAAACTGGAAAAGACACAAAGAAAATTGGAGAAGTCTGACAAGTAACCCACAGGGAAAAATGCATAAAAGGAAAATGCATAAGAGAATGGAGAAAATGATAATTCTGCACATTCTTCATTTTTATGTATGTAATCATCACCCCAGATTCTAGACATTATTCACATCTTTTTTGGGTTTAGAGAAGCTTTAATTTGGCTTAAAATCAGATTGAAAAATAACATTTTCAGATATAAAATTCCTAATAACCTACTACCAATATTTCAAAAGTGGTGCCAACACAATAAAACTGTGGTCAACAATCCCTGGGCCGCAGACTGGTACCGGTCCGTGGCCTGTTAGGAATTGGTGCACAGCAGGTGGTGAGTGGTGGCTAGTGAGCGAAGCTTCATCTGTATTTACAGCCGCTACCCATCACTCACATCACTGCGTAAGCTCTATCTCCTGTCAGATCAACAGCAGCATTAGATTCTCATAGGAGTGCAAACTCTACTGTAAACTGCACATACGACAGATCGAGGTTGCGCAGTCCTTATGAGAATCTAATGCCTGATGATCTGAGGCAGAGCTGAGGCAGCGATGCTAGCACTGGGGAGCAGCTACAAATACAGATTATCATTAGCAGAGAAGTTTGACTGCACAATAAATGTAATGTGCTTGAATCATCCCAAAACCATCCCCCTACCATGGAAAAACTGCCTTCTGTGAAACTGGTCCCTGGTATCAAAAAGGTTGGGGACTGCTGCTATAAACCACTGACTATACTGGCTATGTCAGTGGATTCTAGAGTTGTTTAATTATTACAAAAGAAACACAGCCAATGAAAAAAAATTTCAAATACATAAATAGATAAGAAGCAAAATCACTCATTAGTCCAATACCCAGAGATAACCACTGCTGAACTTACATATACTCATTTCTAGCTCTTTTCCTTTGTGCATTTTAAAATTAGAACCACTCTGTAAATATAATTTGGTATTTTTAATTCATCCTATCTTATATATGAGCCCATATGATTAAGCCTTAGAAAACCATTTTAGTGGTTATTTAATACCATTCCATATATAGCATAACTGATAAAACCATCCCCCTATTTAGTTCGGTTAGATATTCAGATTGTGTCCATTGTTTCCCTATTACAAATAACACTATGAGAAATATCCTTGCAAATAAATCTTTGATCATATGATTATTTATATATGATTAAGACATCAAGGGTATTTTTTAAGATCTTTCTATGGGTTGCCAAATTGATTTCCAGGATGTTTTACGATCTTAAAAGTATGTGCAGAATATAATATAAGGACATCTGAAGATACACTGAATCGGGTCAGAAAGCTGAGTCCTACAACAAATTCTTGGTAATTATTAACACCTACCTCTGTGACTATGAGCAAAATATATAACTTCTCTGAGCCTCAATCTTTGCATCAGTTAATCTCAAAGAATTATTCTGAGTACCAAGAAAAATAATATATCTGAAGAAACTACAAACCAAAAAGTACTGAATAAATATAAGGTGTATCGGGAGATCATTACTTAATGAACATTGAGTAAAAACTTATTTATTAAAACAAATAGTATCAATGTAAAAGTCACTATTACCATAAAAATACCTATTAAGTAACCTATTAAGTTGGGTTATCACAGGAAACCAAAACAAAGTTCATGCACTTAATCCTCACACCTACTTGCTAAAATTTATTTGTAACCACAAAAATCAATATTCACGGCACTTTTTCACTCATTCAGTGGACATGAACAAGGCAGTGGAAAATCTGAGTCAACCAATGCACCCATTCTCAGCTGAGGTTCAACAAGGCAACATTCTGACTTCTTATTTTAGTTCTCATACTGTAAACAAGTATCCTTTTCGTGGTTTAATGCCACATTTTTTGTGCTTTCAGTTGATTTTGCTGTTTAAAAGGGCCCTGAAGTGCAATGCTGAAGTGCTATCTAGTGTTCTTAAGCACAAGGAGGCTGTGACGTGCCTTACAGAGAAAATATATGGGTTAGATAAGCTTCATTTAGGTGTAAGTTTTAGTGTTCTTGATTGTGAGTTCAATGTGTATTAAATAAGGTTTTTTAAAACAGAAACACATGTAAAACAAGGTTATATACTGATCAGTTGATGAAAATGTTGTGACCTGCCTTGTAGGACCCTAACCCTGTATTTCCCTTAGGAACAATGGTTCAGTATTTTCTCTTATGAGTTAGTGCTTGCAGCAACTTTCTAGAACATAACTACTGAGAATAATGAAAATCAACTGTAGTTCTACTTTTCAAAACTAATCTAAATCAGTTTTAATTATATATGTTGCATGAGTTGCAAGAAGAAAATGGTAGAAGCAACAGAAAAGAGGGTGCGGTCATGAAGAGAGGTAGTCCTGGGCAATTAAGATGGAAATCAAAAGATTTTTCAAACTGAACCACAATCATGACATAAGCATTCAAAATCTATGGGATACAGTAAAAGCAATGTTAACAGGAAAGTTCATCACCTTAACTGTTTACATCAAAAAGACAGAAAGATCACAAATTAACAATCTAAAGTCACACCTCCAGAACTATAAAAAGAAGAATGAACCAAACACAAAACTAGCAGAAGAAATAACAAATCTCAGAGCAGAACTAAACAAATTGGAAACCAAAAAAAAAAAAAAAAAATACAAAAAGTCAATAAAACAAAAAGTTGGTTCTTTGAAAAGATAAACAAAATCAATACATCTCTAGCTAGATTAACCAGAAATAGAGAAAACCCAAATAAGCTCAATCAGAAATGAAAAATGAGACATTACAGCTGATACCACAGAAATACAAAATATCATCCATGAATACTACGAAAATCTCTATGCACACAAACTAGAAAATCTAGAGGAAATGGATAAATTTTTAAAAACACACAATCTTCAAGCTTGAATCAGGAACAAATAGAAACCCTGAACAGACCAATAACAAGTAATGAGATTGAAACCTTATTAAAAAATGCCCCCCCCCAAAAAGCCCTGGACCAGATGGATTCACAGGCAAATTCCACCACCACACCTACAAAAAAGAATTGGCACCCATTCTACTGAACTGTTCTACATCAAGAAGGAGAAAATCCTCCCTCATTCTATGAAGTCAATATCACCCTGATACCAAAGCCAAAAAATGACACAACAAAAAAAGAAACCTACACACCAATATCGCTTATCAACATAGATGCAAAAATCTTCAACAAAATACTAGCAAACCAAATTCAACAGCACATCAAAAAGATAATCCACCATGACTAAATGGGATTCATCCCAGAGATGGTTCAATATACATACACAAATTAATAAATGTGATTTACCACAGAAACAGAAGTAAAAACTAAGACCATATGATCATCTTATTAGATGCAGAAAAAGCATTCGATAAAATCGGGCACCCTTCAGGATAAAAACCCTCAACAAACTAGGCACAGAAGGAACATCCCTCAAAATTATAAAAGCCACATATGACAAACTCATGGCCAACATCATACTGAACAGGGAAAAGTTGAAAACATTCCCCCTAAGAACTGGAACAAGACAAGAATGCCCACTGTCACTACTTCTATTCAGCATAGTACTGGAAGTCCTAGCCAGAGCAATCAGGTAAGAGAAAGAAAAAGGGCCATCCAAATTGGGAAAGAGGAGGTCAAGCTATCTCTGCTTGCTGACAATATGATCTTACACCTAGAAAACCCTAAAAACTTCACCAAAAGGTTTATAGAATCGATTAAGTTTCAGGTTACAAAAATTAATATGCACAAACCAACAGCATTTCTATAAACTAAATTACATTTTAAAAGTCATGCATAAGTAACACACACTTATTTAACACTTTTTACATGTCAAATGTGTCCTTAGGTGTGTTCATCTTCTCAAGAACTCTATGAGACAGTACTATTATCATCCCTCTTTTACAGATAGGTAAGTATAAAGCTTGGTATTCTCATACTACAATTTTTATTTGAAAAATTAAATTAACAAATGTAATTTACTCAATGAATTTAAAAAATGAAATATATACCAATCCATTTTAAAAGCAGAATTCTTCAAATAAGACAAGTTAAACAGACTTGATTGTTCTGGCCTTCCCTTCAAAATCTCTGTCTCATATTCCCAATTCCCCAACTTTGGAAACTTGCATAGCTATTTTATATTATCTCCACATAAAGAGAAAAAAAGAAAAAAACTCAAATTATACTATATAATACTCTCTAGCATTAAGTTTTCATTATTAAGTTATTTATTATTTACTAAATTTCTCACTACTCAGCACTTATCCACAGATTAGGAGAATAACAACAGGGTAAAATTATTCACAGATGTGAATCTTAGTTTTTTTTCTTGAAAACAAATTTTAATGTCCAGTTTAGGAAACACAAAGCTAGAAAATATGTCTGGAATACTAAAGTCATTTCAGAGGTCAGTGCTTTTTACAAGTTTAAAATAGATGAGGTAATGAAAACAAGCAGATCTCTTTTACTCACTAAATGCTCCAATATGGCAATTCTAATGCTTAATATATCCTTGAGGAATAATTTTTATGTCAAAGTATAATACAAGGCCAGAATTAACTAGTGAAAACTGCCATGAGGAAGAACTTGATACTTTCACTAAGAAAATGTTTATTAATAAAAGCACTATACTTTCTGAAGGTAATTGACTGCAATAAAAATATAAAAATTATAAATGTATTTATTCTGTGCTTCAAGTATCAAAAATAAAATCAGCACATTTTGTTTTTCAACTAAAACACAAGGCCACTTTATAAAAATATTATAATATGTAAGGTTGTAAACTGAAACAAGGTACTAAGATTGTTTATAGATAGTGACAAGTCACCAAAAATTATATACCATTCAAAACATTTCTTATATACTTTTTATAGCAATGTTTTGAAAAAAGATTTAATTATCAGACATTCATAAAACATGTACCTTTATTATAATAAATCAGTCTGTCTTGCTGATTGAAATTTTTCTGTGTAAAAAGATCAAAAATTGATATTGGCTTTATTTCTCTGATATGCACACATGTACACACAATTTCAAATTACATTACCTTTAAAAAGTATACTACACTGATAATTTCCTAGAGTCGGCAAATGTTTGGGGATACAGCATTGTATGCTTTTCAGGAAGCAAAAGAGACAAAATACTTTTAAAAGAATATGAACTCTTACCTGCTGCAACAAAGAAAGTTGTGACATTAAGAAAATATTTAGAAAAAATAGTCTGATACTAAAATTTAAAAATTATAGTTAGATATGTTTAGAGTTAGATAAATACATGTTTCAGTCCCATCCTCATCAGAGACTAGCTAAATGACCTTGGGCTCCTTAAGCCTAAATTTTCTCATCTATAAAATGGAAATAACAATACTAATTTATGGGATGTGGATTAAATGAGTACTTTAAAAAGTGCTTTTTAAAGACTCAATAAGTGGTAGCTATTATTATTTACGTTATTAAAAGCAGCTTTCAAAACAACCCTTTAAATGAAACATTTAAAAACATTTATATTAGTTCACTCATTTTTCTAGGAATATTGTTGTAATGTAGCAAATCATGAGTAGTTCAATCCTAATGTCAAATTATTATTAATGTTTGTTTAAATAACAAGCAAAATCTGTTTAGGTATGATCTTTATAACCAAAGGATATCATTCCAAAACCAGAAGAACCACGTCACATACATCCAGAATTTGGTTGCCAAATATATTCCAAGGGGCAATGCACTATGCATTGAATGATCAAAAAAGGATCTGCAAAACAAAAGTTTTATAAATTATAAGCCCTATATTTCATTGTAAAAATGAATATTTAAATGAAAATTACACACATTTTGTATAGTAAGCACTGATTTAACTAGATTCCAGAGTTCAAGATGCTTAAATACTGAGACTTTTCATAGTCATCAATAGTAAATGAGTTCACAGCTGAATGATTCAGCAAGCTTTTGAAGTTCCTTTTAATTCTCCAAGAATTAATATACTTCATATACTCTTTGACCTCAGAATTTCAGTGTACTCCTATTCTCTTAAGTCAATAATTTACTTTATATAGTAACTATCATCCAGCATATTATGCACCAAAGATGTGTTATACTTTGAGTACAAATAAGTACAAACAATCTTCAGGTTTTCCTCTGCTTCATCATTATTTCTCCTTACCTACACACTCCAGATAAAGTTGAGGCACATCTTTTCAAATACAATGAAGTGGCTAATTTAGTGAAATTGAAGGTTTGTGTTTACAATACTTAAAATTCAGAAAAAATAAGCACTAGTAAATTTTATTAAATAAACAGAATCAACTATCCGTGTATACTAAGAAGTCTTAGTGACTTCCTGTTGATAAAATCTCTTAGAGCTCCTAGAAATACAACAATTGAGATTAATTAACTAGAATTAAGCCCCTTCTTGAGAGTTAACACATTAGCACAATATTTCTCATCTCTGTATAAGTTATTTTCAGAATGCTTTTATAAAATTTAGGTGAAAAAAAGGTATTAAAAGAAGGGAAACTAGATGGGAAGTTCTCAACTGTAGACATCTGTCTAGATTTGCTAGCTGGGGCAACTTTAGGGCCGTGTGACCTAAGGACAAGAGGAAAAGGCAACGAATAGTCATAATGCTTAAAGAAAAAAAATGAAGAAAAGAATTTTTAAAACTAAGCCCCCCATCTCAACAAAATATATAAATAATTTAAAAAACCCTGTCTCCAAAAAAAGTGAGACCCTGTCTCAAAAAAAAAAATCAAACTAAGCCTATTTCATAATCATGCTTAGACTTTACCCTGCTACTAAAATCAAATCTCTTCCCTGCTTACTGCCTATGACCAAAGAAAATATAATTACAATAGAAAGGTGAGATTAAGTATTATAAATATCTAGAAACAAACAATATGTATATTACATTTAGAGTTCAAGAGACTCAAGTTTACTTCCATTGAAATACTTCAAATATTTCTAAAACTGGATTTTAGTCTTAAAAATTATATGCTAGACTTTTGTCATTAAAGAACCTTCAGAATCATTTTAATAACAATGTTAAAAAATCTCAAAGATTTCACATATGAACGTCTCAAAATTCTTTAAACAATAAATTAAGATCAAACATACTACATAAAGGCAGCATTCTAAACATACAGAACATTAATTTTATACAGCATGGTACAAATTATATTCTCATATACAGTTGAAGATGTAGTTAAAAACAACACACTTACTTTGAAAGAAATTGTACTGTAGCCCAAACGCCACCATACATTAGCCCTTTAATGAGCCAAGAATCAATATTTAGGTCTGCTATAAACCCAACCAGCCAAATAACTAGGAAAGGAGTTCCTAGCATTACTTTCTGCCGAAATTCCTGTACAGAAATAAACAATTAGAAAACTTTCGCATGTCTCAAGCAACCTCAGTCTGAACCACTGTTACCTTTGTGAAGGCATGCAACGGGGTAAAATTCATTCATTCAAATTTGCCTACTATGTGCAGGTACTATGCAAGGTACTGGTGTCTGTATTCTGGAGACGGGCATTAACCAATTTAAAAGATCTGTGTTAAAATTGTGGAAAATGAGAATAGATGTTATAGGAGTGGGTTCTATGGTCAAATATAGAAGACAGCAGACTACCTGCTAACACAAGGACTGGCTAGAAAACAGTTCATGACAAATACCAGCCCATTTTAACAGGAGGATTGATAACTAGAGAGAGACAAGGACAATCAGAATGACTGAAGGTAAAAGAACAATATCAGATAAGGAAACCTGAGGATGCTTAGCCTGGAGAAGACATTTCAAACTATAAACAGCATATTAAAATCTTAAAATGAGACAAAGAATAAAATCAAACAATCTACAGGCTCTTAAAATCCATAGACTGAAGATATGTACTTCTGAACATGTATCAAGACAGAGTGCTCAATACTCCAGAGGCAGTTCCATTTCATTTCTCTACTGGTCTGGTTGTTAGAAAGTCCACACTTGTAAGTGTAAAACCTGTATGTCTCCTTGTAACATCAATCACAATTTTTTTTTTTAACAGTGAAACAAACTAAGCCCTTCAAAAACTTACAGGCAGCTATCAAGTCTCTCTCTTGAGTTACCTTAGGTGACAAAACTATGTAAAATATTCCAGCTGTGGTCTAATAAGGCTCAGAGTATAAATATTGCTTTCTTCACTGAACATTTATCTTTCTCAAGGCTAAGATTATATTATACGTTTTTAAGAACCCTTTCTAACTGTTGGCTTCTAGTAAAATAAATATTTTTTCATATAAATGACTATGTCTTTCCCAACTTGGCCACTGTAATTCATTTTCTAAACTAAATGTGTAATTTTAACTTAGACTAATAATTAAACACTAATTTCAGAGTTTAATTTTATGCCACATTAAAATAACTAATCCAATTTTTTCCTACTGTCTGTGAACTTTATATCAAGACATTAGAGATTTACAGCTCAGAGGAGAGAGGGTATGGAGTACTAGAGGGAGAAAAGGCAGATATAGTGTCATTTTAAAAAGGATTTTCTAAAATTATCTTTAATTTGGCTTATTTTTAGTCAGGATATTTGTTCTCCCTCAGCATTGGCCACACTTTTTCATTTTTAAAAATTTAAAATATTAAAAATTAAAAAATATATTTAATTTATATATAGTAAAATCTACCCTTTCCTGTGTACGGTTCTCTAAATTTTGACTAACATATACAATGATATAACTAGCGCCAAAATCAAGATATACAACAGTTCTGTCAAGCCTCTAAATTCCCCAGTGCCTTACAGTCCCAGCCCCAGGTAACCACTAATCAGATTTCTGTCCTTAAAACTTTTTCTTTGCAGGAATGCCATATAAATGTAATCATAAAAAATATAGCCTTTTAAGTCTGGGTTCTTTCACTGCGAGAATGCATTTGACATTCATCTATGCTGTTTTATGTAACAGGATTTTGTTGCTTTTTTAATGCTGAGTAGTATTCCATTGCATAGATGTACCACAGTTTGTTTTTCCACCAAATTAAGGTTGTTTCCAGTTTTTGGTGATTATGAATAAAGCCATTATAATCCTTTCCATATAGGTTTTTGTGTGAACATAAATTTCACTTGGATAATACCTGTGTGTAGGATTTTTGGGTCAGATTTGTTGTTTAAATTTTTTTCAAACTGTCATTTAACATACATAAGATGATACTGTAAAGATATAATGGTGATACACTGCTATAAAGATAAAGCTATTCTCTCCTATATTATGGAAAATTTCAACTATGTAATAAATTTATAAGAATATTAGCAGTGAATATCTGCATATCCACCACCTAGATTCTACCATTCATAAACCTATTTTTTAATTAAACTTTTTATTTTGAAATAATTATAGATTCACACAGTTGTAATAAATAACATGGACAGATCCAGAGCACCCTTCATCTAAGTTCCCTCAATGGTAACATTTTGAAAAATAGCAGTATGATATCACAACCAGGATACTGACATTGATACGGTCAAGATACAGAATATTTCCATTACTAAAAGGATTCTTCATATTACCCTTGTGTAGCCAACTTTCCTCCTATTCCCAATCCCTCCTTAACCCTTGACAACCACTAATCTCGGTTTTCCATTTCTGTAATTCCAAGAATTTTATATAAATGGAATCATACAACATATAATACATGGAATTAGCTTTTTCACTGAACATAATTCTCTGGAGATTGTTCCAGGTTATGGCACCTATTATTAGTTTATCCCTTTCTATTGCTGAGAAGTATTCCATGGTATAGATGTACTTCAGTTTGTTTAACCATTCATCCACTGAAAGATATCAATGTTGTTTCTAGTTTGGGACTATTACAAACAAAGTTGCTATAAACATTAGAGTGTAAGTTTTTGAGCTAAGATAAGTTTTCATTTCTTTGGGATAAATGTCTAAGATTGCAATTTCTGGGTTGCATGGTAATTGCATGTTTAATGTTTTTTAAAAAACTGCCAAACTGTTCTCCAGGGTGCTGTATTTTTACATTCCCACCAGCAATGACTAATACAGTTTCTGTGCATCCTTATTAGCATTTGGTATTGTCACAACTTTTTATTTTAGTCACTATGACAGGTAAAACCACAGTCACTATGGTTTTAATTTGCAGGTCCCTATTGTCTAATGATGTTGAACAGCTTTTCATGTGCTTATCTTCCAGTTGTATGCCTTGTTTGGTGAAATATTTCTTCATGTCTTTAGCCCATTTTCTAATTGAACTGTTTGATTTTTCACTGTTGAGTTTTGAGAGTTCTTTAAGTATTCTGGATACTAGTCTTTTGTTGGATATATGGCTTGCAAACAATCGTCTCCCAGTCTACACCTTATCTTTTCTTCCTAATAACAGAGTCTTTCACAGAGCAAAAGTTTTAAATTTTAATGAAGTCCAGTTTGTCAATGTTTCCTTTTTATGGCAAGTTTAATAACTCATTGCCTAGCCCTAGATCCTGATGATTTTTTCTGAAGTGTTATAGTTTTACATCTTCCATTGAAGCCTGTTAACCATTTTGAGTCATTTTTCATATAAGGTATATGGTTTAAGTAGAGGTTTATTTTATTTTTTGCCTATGGATGTCCCAATGCTCCAGAACCAATGGCTGGGAAGGCTATCTTTCTTCCACTAAATTGCTTGCAGTACTTCTGTCAAAAGTCAATGGGCATTTCTGTGTGGTTCTATTTCTGGGTTCTATTCTGTTCCATTGATTTATGAGTATCCCTCTAGCAATATCACGCGTCTTTTAGTGCAGCTTTATAACAGGTCTAGAAATTACATAATTTTTTTCACAACTGTTTTATATATCCTAGGTGCACTGCCTTTCCATATAAATTTTATAATAACCTTGGTTAATATATACAAAACCTCCTGCTGGAAGTTTGATAGGAATTACATTAAATCTATATATCAATTTGGAGATAACTGACATATTTACCATGTTGAGTCTTCCAATTCATAAACACAGTAGGCTTCTTCATTTATTCAAACTATCTTTGATTTCTTTCATCAGCATTTTTTGTTTTCAGTATACAAGTACACTATATTTTTGGTTAGATTAAGTATTTCAATTTTTTTGAGACATTCTAACTCACGATATATTCTTAATTTCAGTGTCCACATGTTTATCGCAAATATATAGAATTAAAATAGTTTTTTGCACACTTCCCTTACATCCTGTAACCTTGCTGAACTGATTATTAGTTCTAAGAGGTTTTCTTTGTAGATTCCCTGGGGTCTTCTATGTAGACAATCATGTCAACTACAAAAAGGGACACTTTTATGTTTTCCCTTTCTGAGCTATATGCCTTTTAATTTCCTTTTCTTGCTTTATTATACTTGGTAAAACTTCCATCACTATGTTCAAGAAGAGCAGGAATGAGGAATATCCTTGCTCCTGATCCAGGGGAAAGCATTTCGTCTTATAACTAAGCATTATATGTTAGTTTTAAGTTTTATAAAGGTGAGGAAGCTTCCTTTATTCCTATTTTTTTGAGAGTTTTTACCATGAGTAGATATTGATCTCTATTAAACACTTATTCTGTACTAATTGATATAGTCATGAGATTTTTCTTCTTTAATCTGTTAACATGGCAGATTACATTAACCAACATTTAAATATTGAACTCGTCTTGCATCCCTGGAATAAACCCTACTAAGTCATAGCATAAAACTTCTTATATACAGTATTCTGCCTTCCCTCTCCTTCTGCGGTTTCACTTTCCACAGTTTCAGTTACTTGTCAACCGTGGTCCAAAAATAGGTGAATATAGTATAATATTATGAGAGACCGACCACATTCACATAACATTTATTACAATATATTGTTATAATTGTTCTATTTTATTATTATTGTTAATCTCTTACTGTGCCTAATTTATCAATTAAGCTTCATCATAGGTATGTATGTATAGGATAAAACAGTATACATAGGGTTTGGTACTAGCCACAGTTTCAGGCTTTCACTAAAGTAAAAGTCTTGAAACATATCCCCTGCAGATCAGGGGCAACTACTGTATTGCTGAATTCTATTTGCTAATGTTTTGTTATGGATTTTTGAGTCTACATCCATGAGGAATATTGACCTATAGTTTTCTTTTTTTGTACTGCCTTTGCCTAGTTTTGATATTGTTTCCCATACTGTTACTTTCAACTTTCCTATATCATTATATGTGAAGCGTGTAGGGGAAACTTCCCTCCCTTTATGTCTTTCTATCTTGCCCCACTTATAACTTTCTTAAATATGTTCCCTACATACGTTCAGAGCCACATCAGACAGTACTATAATTTCTGGGTCAACTGTCAAGCATAATTTAGAAGACACAAGAAATGAAGAAAAGTCTATTATATTCACCTATAATTTGCTTACTGGGTTCTTATGTTTCAAGATTCCTTCTTTTGTCATTTCCTTTCTGTTTAGAGAACTTTGATTAGCCATTCTTTTAGGGTATGTTTGCTGGTGACAAATTCTCTTAGTTTTCCTTGATTTGAGAATGCTGATTTCCCCTTCACTCCTAAATGATATTGTCAGTGGACATGGGATTCTGAGTTGACAGCTCTTTTCTTTCAGCACTTGAAAAACGTACCACTTCCTTCTGGCCTGTATGGTTCCTGATGAGAAATCCACTGTCATTTGAATTGCTTCTCCCTTATTGGTTATGAGATCTCAAAAATGTTTTTTCTTTTTCTTTTTTTTTTGGGGGGGGGGGGTCTTCAGTTGCCATAAGTTTGAGTATATGTTCCGTGAGGATTTCTTTGAGTTTATTTCGGGTTTGCTCAGCTTTTCAGTTTGTAAGTGTAAGTCTATCCTTTTAGGGATTCTTTCTTCTTATTTTCTTTGCTTGCTTTCTTTCACTCATTTTGAAACAGGGTCTCAGCTCTTTTACTCAGGTTATAGTGCAGTGGTACAATTATAGCTCACTGAAGCCTCGAACTGCTAGGCTCAAGAGAGCCTCTTGCCTCAGCCTCCTGAGTAGCTGGGACTACAGGCATATACCACCATGCCCACCTGATTTTTTAAACTTTTTGTAGAAACAGGGTCTCACTATGTTTTCCAGGCTGGTCTCAAATTTCCAGCCTCAAACAATCCTTCCACCTTGGCCTCCCGAAGTGCTGGGATTACAGGTGTGAGCCACCATGCCTGGTCTATAGTTCATTCATCTGTAGGTTTGTTTTTTGCCAAATTGGGGGATTTTTTTTTTTTTTTTTTTTTTAGCCACTGTATCTTTGAGCACTTTGTCAGACTCATCCTCTTTCTATTCATCTTCCAAGACTACCAAATCACATCAATGTTAGATTTTAGGTCTTCTGTCATAACCACAGGTCCCTGAGGCTCTGTTCATATTTTTTCTATTTTATTTCCTTTTGTTGTTCAAAATGGATAATTTTTATTCTTCTATCTTCAGGGTCACTGATTCTTTCCTCTGTCTTCTCTATTCTGCTGTTGAGCCCATCCAATTAGTTTATTTTGGCTACTGTATTTTTCAGTTTTAAAATTTTGATTTGGTTCTTTATATTCTAGTTCTCTATTTCTATTTCTTTGCTTAGTACTCTGTTTTTCATTTGTTTCAAGCATGTTCATGATTAGTCATTGAAGCCTTTTTATGATGGCTGCTTTAAAATCTTTTTTGTCAAATAATTCTAATATCTCTGTCCCCATGACATTGGCATCTATTGATTCTCATTTTGTCTCACATCTTCTTGGGTCTTGGTATGATAAGTGATGTTCAATTGAAACCTGAACATTTTGGTCATTATGAGGCTCTGGATCTTATCTGAACCTTCTCTTTTAGATGGATTCTTCTGATATGGCTTGGTGTGGGGGAAGGATGCCAGGTGGGATAGAAGTCTAGGATCCCCCATTTAGCCTCCACTGACACCTGAGGAGAGGGCTCCTCTTTATTGCTGGGCAAGGGTGGGACCTCCAGCTCTCCACTATACCTCTTCTGATACCTCTCTGGCTGGGAGGGATAAGAGTGCCTCATTATTGTCCCCCATGTGGTCTCCAATGATATGGGAAAGTGGGGAGGGGGTTAGGACCTCATTAACAGCCAGTGAAGCAGCAAGTCCCAACTCCCTACTCAGACTTCTCTGATACCACCCCAGAAGACAGGTGGAGGCACCTCATTACCACCTGGCAGGCAAGGAGAGAACTCTAGGCTCACCAATGGGTTTTTGTGGCTATGAGTTAGGGTGGGCTGTATTTTTTTCTGTGGTGTTTGCCTATAGCAAAGCAGTCATTTCCTAAAAGTTTTATGTCTTGCTAGGCTGTCTCTTCTGTGGTGCTTTGGATTTGTTTGAGTTTTTTTTGTCTGTATCTGTTTGTGATTCTAAGTTGCCACCTTTGTCAGTTCCTAGTCTAGGATATATGAGCCAAAAAGAAAACCCAGGGAACTCACCACCCTGTCATTCTTCAGGTACTGAGTTCCCTAGCGACTCTGCCTTCTCTCCACCTTTCAGAGTTTGTATTAATGTATATATCATCCAGGGTTTTTAGTTCTTAGTGGAAAGAATAGGGAAAAGTACATCTACTCCATCTTCCAAGATTTATTTTCACATAATCAATAAACAAAATTAAAAAGGAGGATATGTGAGATTTCCATCATTAAGAAATGGGATCATGGATTTCAGAATGTTGAGAAATACTAATTTACAGATTTCTCTCCAACTTATTATGAAGCAGTTTAAGAATTACTTAACCATTAATCTGCCTGTTTAAAATTTTTTAACTTTAAAAATCTAGGAGCTCTTGAAATAGTTTTCTAATTGTTTTCAGATTGTATTAATTTTTCACCTTTTAAAAAGAGTATGTATTAGGACTAAGATGTTTCACAATTTATTACCATACTAACAAATGAATATATACCAGAAAAATACTCATTTTTAACCTATTCATTAAAAAAAGCCAGTTGAATCAATGAACTAAAATTTATATTAGTAGCCTATGGAGACTTAAATAATTTCATATATTGCCATCCTTCTTAATTATTAGACAACCCAAATAAGTCACTACCCAAGTAAGCAGATCCTTGAGAAACTCTGCTATTTACCTTCATTTACTCTGGGTGAAATAATATTTTAAAAATTACACTGGGAAATGCCAAAGTTAAAGGCTGTAAATAGTCATGCTAATTAAGTGTGCCTACTTAAAATCTTACTTAAAAGATAATATATTGAAAATTTTTAGTCATGAGTTTACCTTATCAGCTTTTAGCTTTCTAAGGAAAGATGGATTGTCATATCCTTTTGCTTGCCTTGCCTCTTGCAAATGGTTGATCATCCACACATTTTTTCTCTGCTTTGCCAAATCAAGCGCTGATTCGCCCTGAAAATATAAGTAGAAGAAATTCACATTAAAAATAAAAGAAAAAGCAGAATGTCTTTATCATTAACTTTTAAAGAACTTCCATAAAAATAAATTGATGGCACTATTAATCCATTAACATTGTTTTAACATTGGGTAAAGTTGATAACTGAAAGAACCTAAATCATTACATATTTCTTACTATGCTTTCCCATTCAAAGTACAATTAAAAAATATGTTTTCTCATCTTATTCTATAGATTCTATTTTTGCTTGCATTTCAACATATTAGAAAGCAAATCAAAAAGTAGGTATTTTAGTACATGCTGGATCAGAGGCTGTCATTAAGTTTACCAGGTATTTCATATTCTTTAAAGGTTTCATTAGTATTAGTTATTGCTATAAAACATCTTGCCATAATGCCAAATTGCCAGAAATTTCTCAGTTTTATTTCAGCAATAATAAGAGTCTTCAGAAAGGAATAGAGAACAAAAAGAAAAGTCAACTTCTACTTCTCCTATAATGTATTGGTATTCTTGACATAGCCTAAATTCATTCACCCATCCAGAAATTTCCAAAGAGAATGAAAGAAATGATAAAAAAAAATAGTGACATTCAAGTTATAAACTTGAAACTCCCTTTGACCTCAAGAAAAAGAATGACAAGAAGTTTAATAGGACTAAAATGTATTAAATGAACTAAGGGACAAAGAAATAAGCATTCCCAATTGTAGATCTATACTTCTGTTTGCCTTAACTAACTTAAAATCTTATTTATCCTTTTGCAAATTAGCCAGACACAATACCATTCTATTTAATGTCCTACATTATTTATCTACTTCTTTAAATAGAAAAGTGAAATTAAAAATGTTTGCCAAAATTTCAAGAACGTATAGATGATCATTCAAAATTTACCTTTAAAAAATAAAAAACACTGAAATTTTATCTCAAAAGACCGAATGAAAAAGAATAGAGGAATAAGGAGCCTTAGGGTACCTTACTTATGAGGGGATGATTACTTATCAAGCCTGGAGTAGTTTATCTAAAAAAAAACCCTAAAAATTAAAAATAAACAACAAAATAAAATACACTACTACCACCAACAGCAACAACTATTACAAAACAACAGTAACAACAAAAAGCCCAACCAATTCTTTAATATAAAGATCAATGGTGTTTAATAAGAATGGGCTAATCTAGGTGAGTCTTCCACAAATAGAGATATTTACTTTAAAATATCACCTCACCTATTCCAAAATTTCACCACCTAAGTTGTCAGAACCAGCTAATTAATCCAAACTATAAAGATTACCTGAATAAAAGCAATCCCTTGGGTAACAACTCCCAGAGAATATCCTGCAGTTGCCTCGGTCCAGCTGAGCATCCCTTCCACTAGAGGGCCATGTGACACCTAAGGATTGCCTAGACAAAAAGATTGAGGGAGCTTTAAAAAAATCTTTCAACTACTCCTCTAGTCAGTCATCTGACTATTTTTGTATAGCTCTTTTATTCAGCTGGTAAAATAAATAGCAATTAATTTAAGGAAGCATATTAAAACCAGGCTTCTGATCACTCCATGTTTCGGCCAAAATAATAAATAATACTAAAAACAGCAACATCAGCAAAAATCTGCATGGAGTATATAGACTACGTAACTGGTAAAGAAAGAAATTCTTCAAAGGTTTTGGTGAGATAAACATTATGGCTGGGGGCAGGGGGAAGGTCACTTGAAATTTTGCCTAAGTAAGGTTGAATTTCTTTGTCAAAACTAAGGAAAATCATTCCTGGAGACCATCTAGGTCAGGTATTTAAGAGGTAATGAACAACTATTTTCTGAAAACAGTTTCTTGCCTCATTTCAGAAAAGCATATAAGAGCTCTTTCAATATATTAAGTAACAAATCTCAGTAATTGTATATTCTGTACAAGCTAAAGATTATGTGCTTTGATAATTTTAGAAAGAAAACATTATAAATGCTTGGGCAGCGCTCAGAGATTAATTGTCCCTCCCAAATTCACCTGTATAACCAAAAAACATGTTAAGGGATAAAATATTATTTTTTTAAATTTACAAATGAGATATTGACACAAAAAGGGATTATTATATATGCCATAATTTTGTTTTGTTTTTTATTCTTAGTATCCCAAATCACTTTTTTTCTCCCTAATGCTATGACATAACAAGAAAAGATTTAAGTTTATTCTATGTATTATCTGGGGCTGTAGTTCCCAAATTCCTTTGAGTCATATCTGATAGAGGCCAATAATCTCCCCAGAATAATAACTGACATACGTAACTTTTTTCTAGCAATGTTTGGGGTCCATGGACCCACCTCCCCCAATCAAAGTCCACTGGGGGACCCCAGAGTAAAAATCTCTAATCTAGGATATGTGGCTATTCCTAATCCTTCTAAGGATCACAACAATTTTTAAATTATCTATCATTTAACATCAATTGTCTTCAAAATAAGTTCTATCTTACTTGACAAAAGAACCATTTTTAATACATTAAAAAGTTATCTGAGTATATTATACACTCAAATAACTAATTTATAAGGGTAAATCTTTAGTTACTATGAAGATAAATTTCTAAGAAATTTAACCTTAATCTTATTTAGAAAACAGTTATTTTAGAAGATATAGGATCAACTAATAATTATATATTAGTATAACTCAAAGTATAATTTTTCATATTCTTTGAAGAAAATAACTTTTTATAGCTATCTAGATTTGCAGGCTACATATTATTGTCATAATTCATTATTATCAACAAGACCGTCTTTCCTAAGACTTAAAAAAATGGAAGAATGTACAGGTATGAATAAACTTTGTCAAATCCCTGGGCAAAAAATCTAGGTTGGTTTTTCATTTTAAACAAATGTTTCCCTTTCAATATTTGCAGCAATTTAAGTTTACTTAATTAGCTTAATATTCCACATAACTAAAGGCACCACTTCAAATTAAATATTGCCAAAACAGAACCAATTCTTATCATCTTCATCCCAAAAAAGTATTTCTCCTTCAGCCTTCACAACCTCAACATACGCTATCACAAGACAGATACTCAAAACAAAGCCTAAGTCATCACTGATGTTTTCTTTCATCACCATATCTAATATACCTTTTCATTTCTACTCTAAAATATCATCACCAACTCCATTCATTTCTCTGCATCTCTACTCTTCCAATCCTAGGCTAAGTAAGCTCACATCATCATTTGCCTGATTTATTGTTAACAGCCTAATTGAATTCTACCCTTTCCATTTTCTTAATTCTTCAATGCATTCTCTATACATCAACCAAAGTAATCACTTAAAAATATTTAAAACAAAAAGCAGATCATATAACCATTCTATATAAATCCTTCCAACTGCTTCCTACGACTGGGAATACAGCTGCAGCTCCTTATCATGGCATTGCATGATCTGGCAGCTGCCTTTCTCAAGTGACTTTACTCCCTTGCTCGCTGTACTGTAGCCAAGCCATCCTTATTTCTGCACCTCAAACATGGCAAGCTTACTCCTGCTTATTAGGACCTTGTGCTTGCATGTTCCTCTACATGCAAAGTTTTTTCCCACAATCTCTGCATAACTGACCCGTTCTAATCACATAATCCTTAAAGCAAATATCATTTTTTCAGAGGCATTCCCAAATCATTCTCACCTTATAGGGCCCTCCCAGACCTGTCACTCTACATTTGCCTTTTTAAAAAATTTACTCATTGCCTGTTTCCTCAATAAAATGTAAGTTCTGAGAGAATAAGGACCTTATCTGTCTTAAACATTCTGACTTCCCATCACTGAACAAGGATTTGTTGAATGAAATATATTCCTGGTACATGATCACTTTACAAATGGCTGTCTGGTAGCAAAGGGAAGAGAAATAACACTTGAAAGCAATTCAGACAATAAAACATGAGGTAATCTCACTAATTTTTTCTTATTTGGATAGTGATCAGGTTTAGTCAAACCCCTCCTTCCTTACCTTAACCTTTAGGCTTGGGATCAGCTAATTTACTAATCCCAGTGTTATGAACTTTTCAGAGCATCTTATTTTAAAATATTTGGAAAAGTAAAAATTTATCTTTATAATTTCTGAAGTGGTAGAGAGGTATTCTGGTAGAATAATGAAAACTAGCTTAGCTAAAGCTCAAGACTACACAAATCTTCATTCATTCAGTCAGTAACTTGAGTGTCCATCACATGTCAGGCACTATGGTATGCTGAATTCCCTCTTTTCCTGTATTTAATGGCAGACACTGGACCATTCTGATCACTTTGGATAAGGACAAGAAGACATGAAATTTTTAAAACAGAGAGAGAAAATAAATGATTTTATTAATTTCTGATACTTTCTAATATTAGATATTTACTTCTAACTAAAATTAATATTTGTAATTAGACTCATTTCTAAAAATTGAATATAATGTTAAATAAATTATGCTGCATAGAATTAGTCTAAACTATTTTATTTTAGTAGTTCAGCCTTCTCTTAAGCAACTGAATCGAGGAAGAACTACTCATTGGAACATAAATATGCCCTGATCCAGCAGGAGATAGCCTACTTTTTGATTGGCAATTTCAGATTAGTATGTGGCCTGGACCTCCTTCATACTTAATTAGCACATATCTCTTAGAAATTTAAAAAACATGACTCGGAAAAAACTATGAATTATAGTCAAAATTAAAGAAGATTTGTCAACGGGCACAGTTATTTAAAAATGTACATTATTAAAAGATGATGTTTAAAGTCATTTCACAGAGTCTACTGCGCAACCAAAATTTGAGACTACCAATAGAATTTTCTCACCTGTATTCATAAAATGTGTACAAATTTGTAAATACTCAGAGTGTTAAGTGTTAACTGTGCTTGGCTCTTGGATAATTTGGATAATTTTGTATGCTTTTCCTAGATTAGCCCACCACTAGAGGGGGAGAAGTTCTCCTATAAACATCATACAGGTATTTATCAAACTTAAAAGTCTTGACCTTAAAAAAAAATAAGATGATAAAATAACCACGTCAAAGAATTACTAAAATGATGCATAGTGTGGCTTAACTACAAACTTGCATTCTCTGTAATGATCTTTTTCAAAAAACCAGAAAACTGTTCCCCTTCATCTATAAAAATACAGATTAATTTAATTTCCAAAAACCAGTAAGAATTCACTAATGAAAAGGCCACTAAAACCCCAAAATTACTGCAGTACTACAAGATGAAAGTAAATGACCCCATCTTCCAAAAAAATTAATACATGGAAGCAAAGGGTCCACCTTGTAAGTTTCTTCACATTTTGACAATCTATGAAAAACCTATTAAGGAATTCATATACTAGCAGCCACATTTCATACAGCATCACCAATACAGTATATTTTTACCTTGATATTCTGGGCATCAACATTAGCTCCAGCTTCCAGAAGAAGACTAATGACTGTGGTATTCCCTGCTAGTACCGCCCAATGCAGGGCAGTGTTTTTGTGATACTTGTCACCAAGGTTAACTGAAACATTGAATGTTAAAAGCAATCTAGTTGGATCCACACTGAAAAGGAAAAAAAAAAACAAAACAACAACAACAACCCTAATTTCAATTATAGAAATCATTACAGATACTAAACTGATTGTGGCTGTATTTGAATTCCAACTTGGAACTCTTCTAACCTACTCAAGAATTTTATAATTCGTAATGAGACAATATTCTAATATGAAATATTAAGTATGTGCAATACCATATAAAATAATAGAGTTCCAAAGAACAGAATACTTGGTCCTGACATTTTCTACTTTTGATCTAGGAACTGATGTCATTAATAGCTATATAATTAAAAAATAAAAAATGTTTTAATTTAAATCTGGATTGTTCCAAAAATGATTTAAGACAATTTACTAATACATTAAACTTGCCAACACATAATCACACAAAAAAATTAATTACTTTTTAAAAGAAGGTAACATCTTGTTTAGTCTTAGAAATTGTTAAAAGAGGAATAGATTAAGGAAACTACAATGAACTGAGATAGAGGTAAGCATGGAGACACCAAAACATTCAAAAATGTAATTTATTTTATATAGTATATAGTCATGATAAAAATTGTAAATATTAGTAAGCATAATATTAACTGCATTTTCTCATCACTTGTTTCATGTTGTATTATGGCTGAAAATGATCTGAATAAGCATTTCATAACAGTTACATACCTATGTGTTCTATAAGCTGCCCACATTAAAGGTGTCATTCCATTCTGGTCCATCATATCTACATCCTGATAGAATAAAAAGGAAAAGGTCAGACAGTAAAATTTCGTTAAGTTTCTAACCAAATTTACGTGGAAAAATCTAACTTACACAGAATAGAAGAAGTCAACACAATACAACCCAATCAAGGATGATTCATGAAACTTTCTCTTTTTTAAATTTAAAATCATTGCCACTAAATATTTTGGTTGACATATATTATGCTTTTATAGTTTCCCCTTTTAAGATATTTTAATCAGTCTTTCAATGTTTTGTATTTAAAGATTTTAACCTATTCTGATCTTCCAGGCACAAAGGACAGGTTAAGTGATATAAGTCTCCGAAAAATTTGGTTATTCTAATGCATGGAGGGAATAACAAACCCTGTTTATTTCTATGCATTAAAAAATAAAGAATAAGAAGATCTGACTTTTTAATAAACTCAAGTTTATTGTTTCTTATTTTATTGTTATAGATGTACATTTTTAGATTTAAATAATTCCTGCAAAATTTAGGGTGAAAAAGCAATGTGCTAAAGGAATTGCCCTAATTTCCCACTATTTTCACCTTTTTTTAAGGTCATTATTTTGGTATTTACCTCCATATCTTTAAGATGACTGAATTGCTACTTCTTGATTTTTCAGTCTGGCATTATTTTCCGAGACTCCTCAGCATGAAAAATGAGCATTTCTCTCTTTCCTCTCCCTGACCCATCATAAATACGTACGTTTCCTATTCCTTCCTCTCAAGAGATCTGTGATATTTCTGGTTACACAAATATTTGATATTTACATTATTATAACTATGTATAAATACTACTGCTAGCCAAACCATGTAATAAACCATGATTATTTTTTCTCTTCCGCCTAACTTTCTGCTTTCCCTGGAACTGTCTTTCCCCTCCTTTTGTTTAAATTTTTTTTAGCAAATTAGAATTAAAACTACAATCTATTAAACCCAAACTCTATTCTCTAGTTATCTAAATCTCCTTTCAAGACATTCTGATTTTATCACTTTCACTGCCTTAAAATTACCATTCCTAATTCACTTGAATCTGAATTATCTCCTATGCCTAAAGCATCTGTCTCATGAATTAGGAGTTCTTTGAGGATAAAAATGATATTAAATCCATCTTTGTATTCTCAATGCCCAGCAAAGTAGATGATCAAAAACCATTTGTTGGCCAGGTGTGGTGGCTCATGCCTGTAATCCCAATACTCTGGGAGGCCAAGGTGGGAGGATGGTTTGAAGTCAGGGGTTTGAGACCAGCCTGAGCAAGAGTGAGACTTCATCGCGACAAAAAGTACAAGAATTAGCTGGCATGGTGGCATTCGCTTCTAGTCCCCAGCTACTCAGGAAGCTGAGGCAGGAGGATCATTTGAGCCTACAAATTTGAGGTTGCAGTGAGCTAGAGGTTACAGTGAGCTATCGCGACAAAAAGTACAAGAATTAGCTGGCATGGTGGCATTCGCTTCTAGTCCCCAGCTACTCAGGAAGCTGAGGCAGGAGGATCATTTGAGCCTACAAATTTGAGGTTGCAGTGAGCTAGAGGTTACAGTGAGCTATGATGATGCTACTGCACTCTGGCTGGGGTGACAGAGCAAGACTCCGTCTCAAAAACCTAAACAAGGCCAGGCGCGGTGGCTCACACCTGTAATCCTAGCACTCTGGGAGGCCGAGGCGGGAGGATTGATCTAGCTCAGGAGTTCGAGACCAGCCTGAGCAAGAGCAAGACCCCGTCTCTACTAAAAATAGAAAGAAATTATATGGACAACTAAAAATATATACAGAAAAAATGAGCCAGGCATGGTGCCACATGCCTGTAGTCCCAGCTACTCAGGAGGCTGAGGCAGAAGGATTGCTTGAGCCCAGGAGTTTGAGGTTGCTGTGAGCTAGGCTGATGCCATGGCACTCTAGCCTGGGCAACAGAGTGAGACTCTGTCTCCAAAAAAAAAAAAAAAAAAAAGCAAAAAACATCTGTTAAATTTGTTAAATAAAAAGACTCTTCCAGGCTTGGGAAAGGCATAGCCTTTAGAATAAGACAGACATGGTTTTGAATTCCTAACTCCATCACCTAATAGCTATGAGATTGTGGGAAAAATTACTTCAAACTCTTAGTCTCAGCTTCCTCATCAAAAATTGTGAATCTAAATAATGACTTCATAAAACCCCTGTGGTGATTAAATAGAATAGCGTATATAAAGCATCCAGTCCATAGCCTGGAACATAACAGACATTCAATAAATACTAAGTTTCTTCTTGTTCCCTTCCCCATGTCCCATTACTGGATTACATTAAACAAGTGGTTCTAATCCAAGTTGTGTTACCTAATTTAGCAATCGGTGTAGAGAGGAGAGAATTACTGTAAACATGCATATATCTATATGCAGCAGTTCTTTGTGAGTCCCTGTTATTGACAAGAATACATCTCAAATGTAAACATTATCCAAGTGTACTGAGGGGAAAAAAACCCCTAAGAACCACTACGTTAGAGAACTAGAATATTTCTTTAGATATCATTAGTTTTAGCCCCACTCCATGAATACTATAATACAATGTTATATCTTACCCATTGCAAATCCATTTCTAGATTTACTTTAATAATGTTGGGAGTATCTTCTGTAACCTCATTCAACATTTCTAACATACAGGTTCATTTTTTTTAATAATCACGTCACTTTGAAAAAAATGTTTTCTGACAAAATGACAAACTTCCTTGTTTTTTAATATGAGAGGTAGGTACTATAATTTATTTTACTCCTTATTATCCTGGTTTCAAGAAAGCTCAACCAAATTTTATGTCTAATTAAAGCAAACATGAAAATTTTTATGCTTAAGTTTCTTCTTCTTCTTCGTTTTGAGTCTTTTCATATCCTTTTTAAAAAGTGATAGTATTAAAAATACCAATAAATAAAATAAAAATGTAAAATTATGGCACATCTCTAGAGTACTAAAAGAAAAATGAAATTCAACCTTTTCTCTTTGGGTCGGGATTTAAAACTTGGTACTTCTTTTCCAAGTTCAGCCTGGACGTATGAGTATTCTCTATTAGGAAGAATTAACAAGCCCAGATCAAAAGCTTATGGAAATTCCATGATCAACAGGGCTCCATAACTTAGCATTTTCCCCTTTTTCTCCTGAAAATCATCCAAAAGAATTGGTAGTGAGCACTGAATATATTTAACAGTATAACTAAAATAAAACAATTGTGAAGAACAGAATGACAAAACTGAATGGAAATGTTATATGCCCTAAAATGTAAAATTGATACAATTAACAAAAAATGGGGAAAAATGGAAAAAGGTTGAAAAGAAAGTATGCGGAGAGCCTCATCTGCAATAGTTATGAGTCAAAGGATATTATCAAAAGCTAAAAAAATCAAGTAATAGAAAGGTAGTTACATTTATCAGAACAAAGTTAACACTAAGGAAAACAATACTATTGGCTAAAGTCAGTGAAAGACAAGGAAGGGAAAAAAGAAATAAAAATAAACTGATTTTGTTATTACTTATAATTAGGAACTATGTAAGCTGAACTAATAAAATCTGAGCAACCATCTGACTGAAGTAAGAGAGAGAACTGTGTCTATCTGAGGAAAGAATATACCAGCAGCAAAAGAAACAGCAAGCACAAAGGCCCTGAGACAATAGCATGTTAGAGTCGCTCAAGGAATAGCAAGAAAACTAGTGTGGTTAAAGCAGAGTGATGAGGGGCAGGTAACAGAAGAGGAGCTCAAGAAGTATCTAGGGCCAGACTAACGCAGAGAAGAACTTTGGACTCGATTCAAAGTATGATGCAACATGCACTGGAAGAGTGTCTTTTACAAAATATTAGTGTATACAGGTTGAGTATCCTTTATTCAAAGTGCTTGGTACCAGAAGTGTTTTGGATTTCAGATATTCTTGGATTTTCAAATATTTGCATATATATAATGAGGTATCTTGGGAATGGGACTAAAGTCTAAACATGAAATTCATTTATGTTTCATATACACCTTATACATATAGCTTGGAGGTAATTTTATACAATATTTTTAGTAATTTTGTGCATGAGACAAAGTTTGTGTACATGGAACCATCAGAAAGCAAAGGTGTCAGGTGTGGAATCTTCCACTTGTGACTTCACGGCTGGCACTGGAAAAGTTTCAAATTTGGAGTATTTCGAATTTTGGACTTTTGGATAACGGATACTCAACCTGTACACTGAAAAAAATGTGGAAAAATATATACTAAACTATAATAGGTAATCTCAGTGGGGGGGAAGAGGTGGGATTTCATTTTCTAAGTCATACTCTTCTATTATGTTTGAATATTTTATAATTAACGTGTTATTTCTATATGCAGAAAAAATTTACTTGTGGAAAAGAAAACTATTTGGCAGACTTTTACCATCATCACTATGCATTTTTTTGTACACAAAGCATGACAAGTAGAAATCCCGCCCTTTGAGAATTTTATAGCCTACATACTATACCAGACATAAAAAGATTAATGAAATCATCCCAACTCCAAAATCAGTAAGTTAAAAAAAAGACCACAAAGGCTCAAAACTTTACACTACCTTTCTTTCCCAGTTAAAAACGGAAAGAAAAAAGTGAATGCGTCTTGTAAATTTACACCTGCAATACAGAAGGCCATTAAAGACACTGTGATATGCTACAGTACATCTGCTTCAATCCCTGGTCTAGAAGAAACTGTAGGACAACAAGGGTAATCCCCTGTGGTAGCTGGTCACCAAAGATGGCCCCCAATGAACCTTGCCTCCTGGTATTCACAAGCTTGTATTGTTCCCTCCCACACTGAATAGGGGCTGACCCTGTTATTCACTTTAACTGACAGAATGAAGAAGAAACGTTGCTATGCCAGTTCAAGACCTAAGACTTCAAAAGGCAGAATAGCTTCTACTTTTGTTCTTTTGGTAGGTCTAAGCCACTTTGTAAGAAAGTTCCCTTACTAGAGAGACCACATGGAGTGGTGCTGTGGAGAAGCTGAAGTTCTGACACTGCATGGAAAAAGAGAGAGGTTAGCTGTCCCAGGATCCCAGCTAAGCACAGTCTTCTAGCCATTCCTATCAAGGAGCAAGATATGTGAGTGAGCCAATCCTCCAGCCCAGTCAAGCCCCCAGATGACTGCAGGCACCAGCCATTATCACAAGGAAAAAAACCACCCAGACAAGTCCACAGAATTGTGATATATATAATAAATGGTTGGTGTTGTTCTTACACCATTAGATTTTGGGAGTATTTTGTTAACACAGTAATAAATAATAAATTCTTCCTTCCCAGCAATTAATCAGTCTATGCTTCTTTTCCTAAGCTATAATACACAACACACACCACCACTACTTGATACTGCCAACAACAAATACCTTAAAGGTTTCATTAAAAGAAACAGTATACAAATTCTGAATCAGCATAAAATTTTAAATTAAAATAATCATAAATACATGTTGATAGCAATAAATTCGTTTATCATAGTTATACTTGTGATGAGATCCTTAGTTATAAAAACTAATGTTTAAATGTAACCAGAAAAACACATGGAAGAAAAAGTGGGTGACATTACTTTTAACAAAATACATTTATCACAAAAACATGGTAATATAAACTGGTAATATTTAATGTGATTATGGTCACTGTACATTCAGGAAAAATCAGAACAGTCACTTAAATCATGAGAAGTTTTTTGACAAGTAAGCAGCAGCATTATTTTATACAGCAGAAACTGAAAAACTTATCTTAAAAAATTTATCCCCCTCAAGAGGTATTTAATATAAAAAACAACAAGTTCAAAAAAGTTTAGGTTAATTCAGATGACATATTCAAAAAATGCAATTAAGGGAAAAAATAAATACTTAAATTTTCTCTCTTAACTTTCTGGAATTTATCTCCATCACTCTCAGAAATAAAAACTCAACATAATGGCTTTTTATCTGGTTCATGATTATCTTTCTTATTTTTATGTTAAGTGCATTAAATAGTTCAATATCAAGCTAACTATATGATTCTCTTCATCCATCAGAAAGCACTATTTAAATATCACCAGGTTGTTACACATGTAACCAATGATATATGGCATTTAAACCATGAAGGACAACATCTGATTAAAATTCACACCACTGCGATTTTTTTTTTTTACCTGTCCTTTTGCTATGAGATAAGCAACAATTGAGGTATGTCCAAACTGAGCAGCCAGATGAATACAGCTACATCCTTCTCCATCAATTAATGAAGGATCTGCACCATATTTCATTAGTTGTACAACCATGGATAGATGGCCTTGTCTAAAATATAAAAGAACAAACACTTAGATATAGGGTTATTTCAAACAGGATCCTCTGGAAAGAGCTTTTTTAAATAAGGTAATGATGGGAAGATTACATATACATTTTAAAAAGTTATTTTAAAATAGATGTATGTCAAGAGACATTTAGGATTTTATGGTTCTTAAAAATCTTAACAGGAAAAACAGTTATTGATAATCTATGGAGAAACTTATAACTTCTTTAAATATATAATTAGTATATTCTATTATTTCTATTCCAATATGATCTCAGTTATGTATAGAAAGTAACCAATAAGTTCCCAAGAATTGAGCTAGTTCTTAAATCACAAATATATATAGGATGCAAAAGCATTACAGTCAAAGTGTAACCCAATCTTATAAGGTAACTGGAAGAATATCAGCATGTGTAATTCCCTAACCTAAAAAGAGTTTGGACAACAAACTTTGCTTCCAATGAAGGTCTAACACTGGACAGCAATACATTACCATATTAATGATATTAACTATTGGCATAATAAGTTCTCTCCTTCATTTTAGCATATCATTTTTAAAAAGTTGTTTAGTTGTATACTAATAACGCAATCAAAGGGAAAACAAATCCAGAAGCAAATTTATTTAAACCTTGTGGCCCAGTGCAACGGAGTTGAATTCAGGTCTCCTCCAAGTTGATCCACAATAGCACCTTTCGAAATATAGTATCTATAAGAAAAAATTTTAATAATTTAGACAACTTTCATTTCAAAAAATTATGAGAAAAATAAAAATTTTCCATTTTAGACATCATGTTAGTTTATGCCTTTGAAGATAAACAATCTTTTATGATAGTTTTAAACAACATATTTAGGAAAACTTTATACCAAGTACATCACTTTCTTTTGTTTTAGAAGTAAAAGGAAAATAACTTTTTAAAGTTACAAAAAAGAACAGAAATGCCAAATAATCATGTAAAAAAGAAGGTAGAGAACCACAAAGCTTTGAGTAGGAGAATATAAAAATCTTGTAATTAGAATAGGCAAGACATGGTCTACCTTGGGTAGCTCAGCTTTTTAAGGTGTACTTTCCTCATAAGATTACTATAGATTAAATCAAACAACATATATGAAAGAATTTTCTAAATTGTAAATTATAGCAAAAATATTCTTTATTATGTCTTGTTATCTGTTGTGTCTGTAAAGCCATGATGCTTGAAAAGGAAACAGCAACTTCGTTGCTTAATATATTAATATAACATCTTGATATCCTCTAAAATAAACAGGACCTTGCAGTTTATTATAATGCTTTCTTTGGGATTGATCAAGGCAATGAATCTTGAATATAAATGATTCTGAGGCATTTGATGTCATATACTTGACATATATATCTCACTGAGGCGCTTAAGCTGTTCTAAGCGATTGTTGCTTTGGAACAATGCAATAATGCATTCACTTTTAATGTACATAGTTCTAAACACTTAATATAACATACTTTTATGCTTAATTCAGGAATTTTTTTTTTTGAGACAGAGTCTCACATTGGAGTGTAGTATTGTCATCATAGCTCACTGCAACCTCAAACTCCTGGGCTCCAGCTATCCTCCTGCCTCAGCCTCCTGTGTAGCTGGGACAACTGGCACACACCACTACACCCAGCTAATTTTTATATTTTTTATAGAGACGGGGTCTCACACTTGCTCAGGCTGGTCTAGAACTCCCAACCTCAAGCAATCCTCCTGCCTCGGCCTCCCAGAGAGCTAGGATTACAGGTGTGAGCCACCTTGCCCAGCCTTAGAAATTTTCTTTTTCAAATATGTATTTGTTAAATTGGTTCTTTTAAAGCATTGTGCAATGAAGGGCCCAACGCCAACTCTATCATACAGACTGGTTCAAAGTAACTTAATAATATTTCCAGGATATCATACTATTATAATAAGAACACAAACATTTAACTATTCCTAAATTGGTTCTTAAGGTTGGTAGACATTATGCAATGTTGAAAATGTTTTTTGAGAATGGTTAGGTTAGAACCCAAAGAGAAGTACAGCTCAGCCAAAGAACCACTTTGATAGGAAATGATATTTTCTTAAAAATCCTAAACTGGGATTTTGCTAAAGCAATTTCATTCTCTTCTCTATAGTCAACTGTTTCTGAGTTATTTTTACTCATATATGGCAAAATTTATATCATTTCTGGGGCTATGCCAATGAGTGATTTCCAAACTGATTCTAAAGTACAAATTTTTTTTTTTTCACAAAGCTAGGGGAATATATTTTTCCTGCATACTAAAAAAAGAATAACTTTTATTACCTTTTCATTGTAAACTTTGGAAGAGAATTACTATATTTTTATAATGTTATTTTTTTGTAGCTATAAGACCCTAGTTCAAAACTACACACTTCTGAAGAGATCGTATGACTCTTACTTTTAAACTCGAGCCCCCTTGAAATACTACTCTTAAGGAGGTTATCAAAGAATGTTCTAGCAAGTACTAATGATCCTAGGTTTCAAGAAGGGGTCATCAAAAAACAAAACATATCAACAAATATTTGAAAGATAAAAACCAAACAGCTGAAACTCAAATGTCTCTGGAGGGGACACTGATGAAAAGCCAGCCAGAATATGTTATACAGCCTTGGAAAGACTAAGGAATTAGGGGTAATTGTTACCTCCAAAGAAAGTAGTAAGTAGCTAGGCTGTCAGCAGAAGCATTAGTTGAAAGTCAATATAAATATGTTGCTGAATAATTGTGTTTTCTAACATATATCCTTGCTGAAAGTGAGGATTTACTTAGCATCACAAATAACCATTTTAGTGACACGAAAGCAATCAAGCAGCTGACAGTGCTAGAAAAGCATTGTGTACTGTATGTAGCATTCATTAAATCTTAATGACTACTCAAGTTTTTGATAGAATGGCGGTTATAATTCAAACTCTTCTTTTAAAGTCCACATTGATTTTTGTCTCCCTAAATTTCACTGCATGATAGTGATCTCTGACTTCAGTATCAGTCCCACGTTGATTTTAATACTTAACCATTCAGCCTTTGCCAAAACGTAATTTAATGAAAGTGTACACCGTGAACAAGAACCCCAGACTCCTTTCCTTACTCAGGTTAGCTGGCAGCCAGACACATCCTGAGCTCCTTCCCACAAAAAGATTAGATGATTCTTCTCTAAGTGAAACTGAGTAGCCCCAGAGAAAAACCTCCAGAAACTGATACTTGAGGAGTTCCTGTTGTAGAACCTAAGTCCCACAACTTCCAATCAACTTTGTTATGTTTCTGTCCGCAGTGTGAATGGTCAAATATAACCAGGTAATTGAGGAAAGCTTCAAATATAGAAGAAGGAAATCAAAATAAACAGAAGCAGCCCCAAATATGCAAACTAAATGTAGAGAAGAAAAACTTAAGAAAATAAAATTACAATATCTTCCAAGAACTAAAAGATAACATATCTATGATATAAAATGAAAGTATTAGAAAAAAAGAAATGGTTTAAAAATGAATGCTTGAAAACTGAAAATGTGATACATAAAATTAGAAATTCAAAAGAAGGTAAAGATTAGAACATAAATTAAGAAACTCTCCCCAAAAGTACAATGGTTATATTGGAGTATAAAAGATAGTTGGAAAAAAGCTAAGAAAATGAGATAATCACTCTCATTGGTTCCAATATCTGACAAACAAGAGTTCCTGAAAGAAAAAAAAAAAAAAAAAAAAACAGAGAAAATGAAGGCAAGGCACTATTGAGGAAACTGTATAGAACTAGTTCTAGTTCCTAGAACTAAAAAGGCAAGTTTTCGGATTAAAAGTGGCCACCAAATGCCCATGAACTGCATTTATTTACACACACACACACACACATAATTGCACAGTAATGTAAACTTTCACAAGTCAGGAGTAAAGAAAAAAATCTTAAATGTTCCCAGGAAAGAAGAATAAGCAACACATATAATGTGTTCTCAGAAAATTATAAGCTCCATATCTTTTAATAAAGCCTCATATTCTTTAATAAAGCCTTGACTTGGAATCAAAGTGAAATCAGACACAAGTGTTACTAAGTGTTGTTGATGAAGAATCTTAGTAAGAGACTACTGAAGACAAGGGCGTGAGCGAATCACTTCTATTTTATTATATTAGGGTAAAAGCTTAGAAATTGTTAAAAGATTATCATGGGAAAACACTAGGAATATAAACTTAACCCCAGCTAGGGTGAAGGTCTTCTCTCCAAAGTATACCTACTTTAAATTTTATCATTCATCATTACAAAAGTGAACCAACTTCTTTGCTTACAGTAAATTCCTTTAATACATCCTGGTACAATGTCACTGTTAGGAGAGACACTTCTCCATACTGTTTTAGCACAGTAACTTGCTAAACTGTGTAAGAATTAAGTTCACCCACCTGAAGATGTAATTTATGCAGTAACACTGTGATTATTAACCCACTCTATAATTTACTGGATTTATTCCATAACCTCACTAGTCAATTACTAGCTTGGAGCAATTTATAAGGCAGACAGTTTCAAGATATTTTGTATTTTTTCTATGGATTTCTATTTATTTTTAAAAACAACTATAAATTTTTTGATCAATAGAAAGAGATCACACATCTCAACAGTTGAAGCAAGAAAATAATACAATAATGCTTCAAAATTCTGAGGGAACAATTTTTTAACTAGAACTCTATGCTCAAACAACCAATAGGGTATGAGGGCAGAAGATTAAATTCAAAACATTTTCCCCCAAAGTACTGTCTCAGAAATCTATCACAAAGTGTACTCTACCAAAGCAGGGAACAAACCCACAGAGACAAAAACCTGAGATCTAGGGAAACAGAGACCAACCCTGGAGTAAAGGGATTTCCCAGGATGATGGCAAAGGAAAACCTCAAGGTAATAGTTGTTTAGTAGCCCTAATGAGCAAACAGTCTGGGCTGAAGCACGAAGGTAAAGAAATCTAACAATCATTTTATCCCTTTCCTCCACCAAAAAAGAACAATTTGATCCAATTTGCATACAGAACGGGTTTTATAGTTCTAAGACTATGGGAAGAATTCATGATAATATGTTGAAAATTAAACAAATGAAAAAACAAAAAATGACTGTTGCTTCAGACAAAATCAAAAGTTCTACAGAAAAGGACAGATAATCACAGAATTCTTTTGGGCTTAGCAGTGCATAATATTAACATACTCATAACAATTAAAATATGGTATAGTGATTTAACTAAAACTATACTAGTGGATGAAAGAAAAAGTATTAGTGGGTGAGGTAGTCTAAGACATCTAGTTATCCCAAAATATAAAAACAAATATAATGTTAAAAACTGATAAATCAAGAAACAACAGCATAAAACTTGGCAATATCTATTAAAATTAAAAATTCATGTCTTTCCTTGTTGCTCCTAAGAATTCTGCAGATATAAATGAATATATGCAAACTATGTGAACATAATTACAGCATTGTAATAGCAAAAAACACCAGAATCAATCTAATGTCCATCAATAAGGAAACCATTAAATAAATTCATGTACCTCCATATAACTGAATATTATATGAATATTTTTAAAAAAAGATGCAGCTCTATTTGTACTGATAGGAAAAATCTTGAAGATATATAAATTAAATAAAAAAGCAGAGAAGTGTTTGCTATCATTTGTGTATAGAAAATAACTTTATAAAAGTAGCAATATAAACGTGTAAGTGTAATACTGAAAGAAACAGCTAAGTATTGAAAATAGTTACTTCTGGGGTGCAGGACCAAGGAATGGGGAAGGATTAACACTTCTTATTGTATGCCTTTAAGCACTTCTTGATTTTTCAAATTGTTTACGTACCATTTTGATTAAAAAAATAGAGAATTTGGACCAACTCTCCCATTAAAGAAAACTAAAAAAGCTCAATAAAATAATAAAATATAAAAAAAATTTCCTAAAAAGCAAAGCCTTAAGAGCATTACCTGATCAAGATTCGGGAGATGCCTAAAACTTGAAGTCGGAAAAACACTCAGATACAATCTGCCCTAGAGACAATTTGCTGATGCAGAAGAGTTGGCCAGGAAGAAAGCTAAGAAGACAAAAGCAAAAATAATGCTGGGACCCCCAAAAACTGCACTATAGGAATAAGGAAGAACCAGAAGTAAACTTGGCTCTAGCATGGTCTTCAGTCACCTGCGTGATCTGGAAAATCTAAAGTCTTGAAATTAAATTAAGTTGGGCCTGCCAAAAACAAATGGGAATCTTTGCAACTTAGGCCTCAAATTATTCAACAAATAATTTTTCAAATACAATGTCTAATACATATCAAAAGATAATCAGGCACATGAACAACATAAACAGACCTACAGAGACTTCAGATGCTATACTCTTAAATACAGATCATAAAATCACTGTATTTACTACATTCAAGTAAGACAAGATTGAAATTTTCCGCAACTAATGATTTAAGTAACACAGATTTGAAAAAAATACAAAGATGAAAAACAAAATTTTAAAAATTAAGAACACAATGAATGAATTTAACAGCAGATTATACATAAGTAGAGAGTAAATGAACTGGAAGACAGATCACAAGAAATTCCCAAATGAAACAGAGACAAAAGGATAGAACATACAGAAGAAACGGTAAGAGACAGGGATACAATGAAAAGGTCTAACATAACTGGCGTTACAGAAGGAGAGCAAAAAGAGAATGGGGCAGAAGCAATATCTGAAGAAACCATGGCTGAGATTTTTCCACAACTGATGAAAACACCAATCCAAAGAATCAAGAATTCCTTGCAATCTCATTCAGGGTAAATAAAAAGAAATTCACACCTGGATATATCATTGTGAAATTTGAGAAAGCAAGAAACAGAGAAAAATCTTAAAAGCAGTCAGAAAAAAAGAGCCTTCAGAAGTGTAATACTTAGACAATTTCTCAACAGTGACAGAAGCCAGAAAACAGTGAAATAATCTTTTCAATGTAAAAAGCAAAAATAAAACTAATAAAAACTGCCAACCTAGATTTCCATGCCATGTGAAAATCTCCTTCACAAACAAAGATGAAATAAAAACATTTTCAGACCAACACAGAATTAGGTATCAGGAGACCCATATTGAAGGCAGAGGGAAGGTTAAGATTACAAGAAGAACAAAGAAATGGAAATAACTCTCTTGAAGAAAGTGATTCATAGAATTCAATGCTTTAGTTATTACTTGCTTAATCTTTGCTTAATAACCTAAGGACAAAATCTTTTACCTGGCATTAATGTACTATTTGCCTTTAGAGTCTGTGCTGCACGTATCTACACATCTGCAAGCAGTTCACTTTAGATTCATGTCTTTATTTAAAGATTTTATGTCTAAAATGTCAAAAACTACTAAACAAGTCTTACTAAAAAAGATTTCTTATCAGCCTGACTCTTAACTACCTGTTTACACTTAGTATATAAAGTATTCATCACTTATGCTGCTGTGAATTATTAAATCAGATTATTATTACCTATTGTCATTTCAACTCCTCGCTTTTCTTTTGCTGCTTTTCGCCACAGAATCCATATTTAGAATGTGAATACCAAGTCAAACTGCCTGAGCTCAAGCCCTGACTCCAACTTTTATTATCCGTGTGTCTTTGGGTAGCACATTTAAACCTCTTTGTGCCTCAATTTCCTCATCAGTAGGATGGTAGTAATTGTTACATTTCACATAGGGTTATTTCAAGAAGATTAAAGGAAATATACGTGAAAAAGCAGTCAGTACAGTAAATTGTTAAAAGCAATGTTTTCAGGAAAAAAGGTACATAAAATCTACATTTTAAAAGTCACAAATTTTAGAAATTTGTTTTTATGACAATTACTTCCAATAATTTTATAAAAATATTAATAGTAAAACCAACTACTAATTAAAAATACAGAAAACACATACTTGACTAAATCTATTCTGTTATTGATGGCAGCCCAATGAAGGAGTGTAACATTTTCTTTGTCTGGTTGCCGTACATCATATCCTGCTTCCACCAACTCTCGGCAGCGTTCATATATTCCATATCTTGAAAAGAAAAAAATATGGCATTGTTACTACTATTGAATAAGAAATTAAAGCTGAAAGTAACATTTTCAGAAGAAAACAATGCTTCATTTTAATAACTGGAAATTAAATGTATTTCTCAACATAAAATATTACTTTTAAGATATCAATATTCCAAAAGCTCTTACTAATCCATTTTACAGTTCTAAAATTTCTTATTTATAAGAACGTTACGTCTCAGGTGAAAGGGAAAAAGATATCAGAAATAAAACTCAATCAGCTACATGTCTCTCTTGATATAACCACTTATCTTATTCCCCCAAACACTTGAGGCAGATTATAAAAATACACACAAGCTAAAAATTATTAAATACACAAAAATCAGTAACAAGGAGCATATAAATGATTTAGAAGAAAATCAAGAAGAAAGGATGTTTTACAAGCCCCAGGATTCTCTACTTACAAATTTAGCTTTGATACTCCTGAAGGCAAATAAATAAAGGTGTGCTGAAGTGAGACGTGGGGTGGGACAAGAGTCCTGTGACTCAGTTCAAGCCAATGAGACATCCGTCTACTGGGAGAGTTCTAGAAAAGATGTTTGTATCTGATAAAAGAGAGAAGCCTCACCAGAGAGCCTGATCCTCCCTTCCTGTTTTCCATCATTGTGTGGCAGCAAGAATTTTTTTTTAATTTCTTACTATGGAAATTTTCAAACATAAACAAAAGAGAATAGTACAATAAACCACCAAGAATCCATCATCAAGCCACAACCACCATCAGCTTTATCATAATCAAAATATTAGGTCATCGGAAATATATGACACAAAAATTTTAAAAAGTGGGCAAACCCCTGCAGTTGGTTCATGAGAATCTCACTTGTTAATGTTCTTATTGTTACAATAATATTGACAATTTAATTGCAAATAACTTACACAGAGAAAACAATAAAAGGTAACAAATTTTTCATTAAATTAGAAAAGATTGTTTTGTTTTTGAAGCTTTTATCCTATTTCCGTGATAAAACACCGCGGCCCCTAGGAAAAAAATTTTTTTTCTAGTGTGGTAGTCAATGTGTTAATTAGTAAATAATACTGAAAAGGTAATAATTTTGATTTAGTAGATGCCACCTATAAAGTAATTCTTCCATTTTGGAATCATGTTTCTTTGTATCCTTTTTCTTAGGAAAGAAAATCATTAAAACAAAGTATCCGAGTAAAATAAATTAGAGTACTAAACCAAGACCTACAATAACAATGATGAAGCATACTTAATTATACTACTCTCACTGTAAATAAGATTAAAGACTTAAAGGCCAAATATATATATATATTTCCCCAAAACTGACTTACAAATTCAAGAGAATTCTAATTAAAATCCCAAATGAGTATTACACACGGAACTCTAAAACTCATTTAGAAAGAGTAAGAGGTCAAGAATAGCCAAGCCCTTTTTGAAAACTAGGAAGAAAGCTACAGTGAATAAAACAATGTGGTACTCAAGATTCAACAAGATTCAATAAATGGAACAGAAAAGTGTATCTAGAAATGGACCACATATGTGGCAGCTTGGTGCATAAAAGAGACGTATTATAAATTAATAGAGAAAGAATGAACTACTCAATAAATGGTGGTTGGGATATAACTGGTTATATATGTCGAAAAAATGAAACTAGAACCATGTTCATACCATACAAAAAAAATTAATTCCTAAATTAAGATTGTATATAAGCACACAAATATAAAAAGATAAAAATCAAAAAACTTTTAGAATACAGATGTTTTTAAGACATTATTTTATTATAAGCTATGGCACATATACCACACTATTAAAAATGTGTAGAATTTTGAATATAAATATCCACATAATCACCAGTCAAGCCAAGTAATAAAACAGTCTAAGAACTCCAAAAATGCCATCTCCATGTCCTTCCATATGGTTATTTTTATGATCTTGGGTAGGGAAGATTTTTTAAACAAGACATTATAAAAAGAAGCACCTAAATTTTAAAAGATTGATACATTTGCTCACAAATAAAAACTACTCAATGACAGAAGACAATAAAAGCAATGTGGTATTTGCCAATCTCTTAATCAATAAAGGATTAGATAGTCAGGATATACAAAGAACTTTTACAAATCCATTACAAAAAGACAAAACAACTCAGCAGAAAAATGAGTAAAAGATTTAAAATAGCAATTCACACAGGAAGAAACCCAAAAGGCCAAGAAACATAGGATATTTATGCAACGTCATTTGTAATCACAGAAAGGCCAATGAAAACAGAGAAAAACCATTTCACAACCATCAAACTGGCAACAATTATTAATTGTGATAAAACTAGGATTTTGCAAGAATGCAGTCAAGGAAGAAGTCATTTCCTGCAGGTGGAAGTATAAATTGGCACAGCTACTTTGGAAATCAATTTGGCAATAATTAATAAAACTGAAAAACAATATACTACACAAGCCAGAAATTCCACTTGAGATGTCTACCGTAGAGGAACTCTTGCTTACGTACAGTAAAAATCAAGTACAAGGACATTCACTGATGCAATGTTTTTAATAATGAAAAAAAAGAAAACAGCTTTATGTGTCCCGCAGTAGGGAATAATACAATACCACAATGCAGTTAAACAGAATAAATTAGGTCTTTATCTATCAACACTGATAAATCACAAAAGCAATTATATTTTTTAAAAAAGCAAGCTGCCATCACCTAAGAGCACATTCAGGAATAACATTAATCGGGTGTCGGGCAGATGTGGGGTGGTGGGGGGGATGGGTGTATACATACATAACGAGTGCAATGCGCACTGTCTAGGGGATGGACACGTTTGAAGCTCTGACTGGGGGGGAAAGGGCAACATACGTAACCTAAACTTTTGTACCCCCACAATATGCTGAAATAATAATAAATAAAAAGAAATTGGAACAAAATACCTCTGTAATGTTGTAAACCCTAAAAATAAAAAATTAAATAAAAATAAAAAAGCAAGCTGCAAAAAGATGTGTAGAGAATACAACTTATATTAATATAAATTGCCAGCATAAATTGTAGCAGCATATTTTGTTTACAGAGAAAGATGTTTATAGAAATGAAATGTACAGGAATGTGAATGAGAATGATTCATAGCAATTTCAAGGGAGGTTTCTCTGGGGGAGGTAAAGGAAAGAACACATTAGCGAGCAACCTGTAGCAACTATAGCAAAATGTAAGCACCTGCTTAATCTGACAGTTATGTTTCAGAACTTAAGTAAATGATTTAAAAACAGAAATTGCTGACAGCATACCTGGATACTTTTCATGAAATAGGATAGTTAGAATGGTATGTAAGGGTTGGTAGAGTGGTTGGCATTTTTTCATAAGATGGAAGATGCTGAAGTATATTTATTTCCTGATGAGAAATGATAATATTAGCGTGGAAGAGATTAATGACAAAGGAGACAAAGGAGATATCAAAAGGAGCAAACAGAGAATCTGGTCTTTGAGAAAAAGAAAAAAGAGATGATGCATAGGTGTGCAGAATTGGTGATGTGAAGGCAAAGTCTTTTAGAGTCTGGGACCTGAAGTACTTAACTGTCCAAGCAAGCAAAAATGTAATAATACTGGAGGAAAAATGGGCTAAGCTTTCAAAAAACAAAAACAAAACATGGATAGTCAAACAGGAAGAACCACTCATTAAGTCTCATAAAATCTAGTATGTGTTTATGATGCTTAGTGTTAGAAAGTTCCTAAAAAATACAAAAGTTACTTAATGTCTAAATATCTGCTTAGTAATTATTAACAACTTAACAATGGTATCCTCCTACCCATTATATTACGAGGGAAATGACTGAAAGAAAAAAGCTTTAAATTTTGGTAATTTATGTAATTAGTAAAGTATAACTATAAACTTTCAAAGTTAATATTCTTTAAAATGAATGCGGAGCAGTGTAATTTGTTTATAAACACAGTTGGCACAAGTGTACTTTGGTCTCTGAGTGTACATCCATTCAAGAATGAAAAAAGTAACATCAGTGGGCTGTTTGTCCCTCCACAAAAGCAAAGAAAAAGCCAGCAAAAATTATCTGAATCAACTTTTCCAGAACTCTGGAAACTAACTAAAGGCTTTCAGCATCGGAGGGAACATTTAGTCAAGAAAAACACTACAGTGCTAAAGGAAACCATGTCTAAAGAACTAAAGGATATAAGAACAATGTCTCACCTTATAGAAAATATCAATAAAGAAATTATTAAAAAGACCCGAACAAAATCAAGAGTTGAAAAGTCCAATATCTAAAATGAAAAACTCACTAAAAGGCTCAAAAGCAGCTTTTAGCAGGCAGAAGAAAAAAAATTAGTGATAGGTCAATTGAGGTTGCCCAGTCTGATAAAAAGAAAAAAGAATAAAGAAAAATTAACAAAGCCTCAAAGACCTGTGGAACATCACCAAACATACCAACATAAACATAACAGGAGTCCCAGAAGGTGAAGAGAGAAAAAAGGCAGAAAGAATTATTTGAAGAAATAGTGATGAAAACTTCCCAAATTTGATGAAAAACATTAATCTATATTCCAAGATCTATAGATAGATAAATAAGACCTATAATCTTTATATTCAGGAAGCCCAATGAACTGTAAGGAGGATAAACTCAGAAACTCACACCTAGACACATCATGATCAAACTGTCAAAAGGCAAAGACAGAATCTTGAAAGAAGGGAGAGAGAAGTGACTCATCACATATAAGGGATCTTCAATAGGCAATAATGGAGGAAATGGGGAACAAAAAAGACAAAAGACATATATGAAACAGATCAAAATGGCAGATGTAAATCCCACCTTATCAGTAATTACATTAAATGTAAATGAATTAAATGCTCCAATTAAAAAAATATAGACTTACTGAGGTTTTGTTCCAGTTGAACAATGAGAATTGTTGTTCAATATGTAGGTTCAAGGAGGGGAAACTCTTCAACACTTTTTAAAATTTATAAATAAATCTCCTTTTTAAAGTAAATATGAAATTGCTACTTGTGTTTCTTAAGCTGGTAATACAGATCACATTTTTCTCCTTTACTTTTATATATTTTCCAAAGCTTGTTTTTTATGTTTATAAGGTGAACTACACACCACAAATGACAAGTTTATAGAATTTCCAAATATTTTTAAACAATCCAAAAAAAGCATTTTTAACCTATATCTTAGGAGCAATATAAGTAATAAAGTAAACACTATTGATAATTATAAATGTTCAAATACAAAGAAATAAGAAAACAGCCCCTAACAAAAAGATCAAGAGTCCAAAGGTGCTAGAGCAATCTGATTAGGAATAACCTTTGAAAATATGAGAACAGTTCTCATTCTGGCAACTGTCATCAAAAGATAACAGGCAGCATTCATAAAGTATTTATTATATACTAAGCGTTATGATTTTTTTATATGTATTAGCTATTTTCATATTAATATGATACCAATTATTCTGTTAAATGATTATTCTATTCATGATTACCAAAAAGTAGAGTCTTCTCTTAATAGAGAAGATTCCAAGCCAACTACTCCTGCTATCATTAACTGGTCAAAAGGCTCAAACTTGTTCTTTCACCTTCTCCCTCTCTGCTCCACCCCTCACCAAGCCAGCTATCACAAGCAATTACTGGTTGTTTCCAACCGCAGACCCAGATCATAAATTGGGCTGAAGAAAAATTGGGAGAGAAAAAGGGGAATAGAAATGCAGAGATCAGCAGAAATATAAGGAAGCAGAAAAATGATAGTGCATATACTGGAGAGCAAAATAACACCAACGATTATTTCTAAATACACCATCTATTTATTTCTACTCAGAGTATTTCCAATTTCTGGAATAACAGTTAAAATTTAGATAAGTGGCAAGACTAGAATGGATAGTATCCCAAGTCAAAATATATAAAAGATAGTCAAACTTGTATTTCACAAAGTATAAAAGGTTCAAAAATACGGTTACCATGCAATATGTGCAATACTTACACTAAAAAATTATTTACTTATCTGAAATTCAAAGTTAATTGGGCATCCTGGTATTTGTTTGTTTGTTGCTAAATCTAGCACCCCAGTCAAAAAGCCTCAGCTATTTCACAGAATGAATTATTTATGTAACATATGAAGGCCTAACTGTAACTGGGGAAAGCACTAAATTTAGACCTATGTATTTTTAAAAATGAATTGAACTTATATATCAAAATTTAGTATTGTGCCTCTTCTTTCCACTATAAATAATTAACAATTTCCAAGCAAATACCAAGTGAGGAAGGGAAGACTATAAACAAAATAAATTAGGTTGTAATTACACAAATTTTAGAGTTTTGTCTTGTTTTTGTTGTTGCTTTAAATGTGAAAAAATATATATACATGTTATTCTAATAGAAAGTATGTACAGGTTGAGCATCCTCAATCCAAAAATCTGAAATCCAAAATGCTTCCAATCCTAAAACTTATGAGTGCCAACATGATGCCTCAAGTGGAAAATTGCACACCTGACCTCTTATGAAGTGCACAAAATTATTAAAAATACTGTATATAAAATTACCTTCAGGCTATGTGTATAAGGCATATATGAAATATAAATGAATTTCATGTTTAGACTTGGTCCCATCCCCAAGATACCTCATTACGTATATGCAAATTTACAAAATACAAAAATATCTGAAATCGAAACAGTTCCCAAGCATTTCGGATTAGGCATACCGAATGTGTATTGAGATAATGCAGCCTATTCAAACCTAACAACAAGCAAACATACAAAAAAAAAAAAAAAAAACAACCAGAATCATATTCAGAGGATTGAAGAACACTAAAAAGTAAAAAGAAAACAGAATCAATTTTTTATAGATGTCATGGAATTTATGTTGTTGCACTCAAAGCCTGTGCAAAGAATGAAATCACTTTAAGTCAACTTATTCAGATCAACTGTTATTAATCTTTTATGGGGATCATAGGCCCCTTTGAGAATGTAATGAAAGTTATAGACTCTACCAAGAAACATGCTCTAACACAAAACATTTTGCATACAATTACAAGCATTCAAGAAAGTCTGAAGCGCTTCCTAGGATACTGTTAAGAATGCTAAGTAATTCATGCATCCTAAACAAGTTTTAATGAAGGCCACATTACTCTGAAATTTGGCTTGCATTGAGTAAGTGTTAAGGTTTCCAGCACTTTATATAATATTAAGAAGCTAAAAGCACAGAGTCCTTTATATTAGAAAAATGTTATTTCATAGCTTCACAAAACAAAAAGTACTCAGTTTTACTTAATTTACTGGTGTACCAGATACCACTTCATCCTTTCTTCTTGAAGTAGATAGCAGATAACCAGAAAGACCAGAAAAAACATACACCCTAAGTTACTATACTGTGACTATTAACGCTGCTAGATGCAATGAACTTCAGACAACTCTTAAAGCTAAAGACCCTATGAACTAGTTTCTCCTCTTTGTAGATGAAAATATGTTATATTTCAAGTTCCATATGATTTGCATTATAATATCCTTAGATTTACCCTTTCCCTTGGTCTATTTCAAAGACTGATATAATCTGGCATTTTGAAGATAATATTTTAAACTCTGTGATATTTCCCTCAGCACAAGTTAAATAAATAAGTAAATGAGACACTGACTACATTTTCTTTCTAATCTGTATACCTGGTTGAGAGGGAAGAGAATATTGGATATGCACTAATATTTCCCATTTAAAATGCTTTAATACCAACAATGTTTTTCAATTCTCCATAACCAATTTTAATATTCTTAGGACATAATAACTTCTGGAAAGATTAGCAAGTACCAAAAGCAAACAGACATATTCAAGTAACTAATGGAAAAGAAATTAATTTATTTAATGGAGATATAGACATTTTTCCCAAGGTAATAAGACTGTTATTCAGACTAACAGATGCCAAAGAAGAAAACAATTACAACAAAAACCTTACTGTGTAGCCTTGACTATGTCCCATGTGCTGTAATCATCAATATGAGTTTTCCGTCCAAGAGGTTCACC